>NC_045690.1:24644363-25844363 GCF_003331165.1 Xiphophorus hellerii
ATTTTTGCAGAGGTGTCAGCACAAATCAGATCTCTGTGCCACTTAGGGTTATGTAGACACGAAGGCAACAAGCATCTGAAACCAAGTGTGCCTGCTGGCGTTTTGAGAGCAAACCTTTGTTTTCAAATTGTAGCTTAGGATTTTGACAGAGCCACAGTTGGTGGACGAGAGGAGTGCAGAGGAGACGCATTCGCTTTCATTTTCACCTGCTTGTCAGTCGCAACTCAACAAAGGCAAACAGAAGAGCCGGGTTGGCTTACAACATGACATCTTCCCCAAACGTCGACTAGGTGCGTCGCCACCTGAGCTTCACCGCGATGTTAAACAGTAGGACGGTGGAGTGAAGAAGCTGACTAATAAAAAAAAAATAGGCACTAGGACCCAGTGGCAAGAGCGCGAGTAGGCAGGCAGAGTGGGGCTGAGTCACTGCATGTGTCTGAGAGGCAGTCAGAAACAGAGCAGAGCAAGGGAGAGCAGAGGTGATCTTAGTCTCATCAGCACAGGATAACACAACCATGATGGGTTGATTTTTGGGGGTTGGGGAGGCGGTTGGGTTTGGAAGTGTGCATTTGCCACCACTTGCTCAGCCATGGAAACCAACAAAGTTCTTCATTTTGTGCCTTCCGGTGAGTATATATCAAAAGCTCCTGAGAGCTGCTTCTCCGCTGTGCACGACACAACAATCACTGGGAGAACCTTGGGGTTCCCTTCCTCATGAAACCCGAGAACCCCCCTTGTGCAAAACATATGCAGCCCACTTCAACTTCCACTCTGAGGCACGGCAGATGTTTACGTGGATGCGTTCCATTGCACATACTTGCCAAATCGGGAGTTTGATCAATTTGTGCTCAGAGGAATGTGGCAATATAGCGGACACAGACAGGAAACTGATTCTTTTTCATTTTCGAGAAGACAGAGAGCTGTGGCAGCTGTGTTCTGCTTGTAGAAATTGAGTTTTTTTTTTTTCCTGTGAAAACATATTTGTGTGTGTGTGCACGCATGTGTGCAAAAGTGTGCATTCTTTTGTTTATGTCTGGTATGCGGCACGAGAGGTTCCTGTGTCGTTTTTTTTCTTTTCTTTTTTTCCAGCAATTGAGGAACTGAACCTTGAGAAATTGTTGCATTGCAAACCCTCGCAACGACGCGAGTGTACCTGTCGAGACCGTGCACAGCCGGAATGCAGAGGGAGCATGTGTTGCATTGGTGGGCTCCTGCATGATAAGTAGAGAAAGACCGACAGCGTGCAGGGAACAGTGTGTCTGTGCTCCCATGCAAAGGAGAAACAGGCATCTGTTCTTATCTGGATGTTTCTGTCTACTTACATCAAAAAACAGGACTTAAGAACATATCGATCCTTAATGGTGCCTGTGGTTTTTTGTTTTTTTAATACACACTTGTGTGTGCGTGTGGGGGGGGGTGCGTGCATGTGTGTGAGAAGACAGATTAGTATTGCTGACAGCCACAAGAGAGCAGCGAATCCCCCCCCCCAAGCTCCCAATGTAAGTCCTAAGAGAACCCAAAGCCCATTTGGAGTTGTGATGCGGCTGCCTCCTCACTTTCATTTTGTCTAAGGCTGAACAGAATACTGCAACTCCTGGTGTTTTTCTTTCTCCCTCTCTCAGTGTGTGTGGGCGGGCGTGTGTGTGTGTGTTTTACTTAAACATTACTTGGAATTCTGTGACAGCAAAAATACTATGTCTGCTTGTGAATGAGCACCGGGTTGTGTTTGTGTACATATACTATAGGTATTTGTTGGACTTCAGTTCGGTGTGTGTTTTCAGCAGATGCATTGTGCGATCCAACTAAACCAGCGTGTCGGGTGTCGAGGTGTGATGGACACTGACGTGGCTTGTCCTCTGAAGAGTAATTTGCATTCATTTGCCTGCGAGCTGATTAGGTGGAGGTGACAGGTTGGATCCTTGCAGCAGAACAATTTGGTCCTGTTTCCTAAACGGCTTGTCACACAGGAAAGGTTGAAGGCTCCAAAAACACCGCTCAGAAACAGGAGGATTGCTAGTTGCCCGTTTAATGATGATTGTATTCTGTCTTAGTTGACCTTGGTTTTAAAATGCTGATATTGTTTACAGAAAATTGTGTGTATATGCAGGAATTTGATGGCATTATTGATCACCACTGGTGACTCAACAATTACATTTACAAAGGATTAGATTTTCTTTTCCTTTTTTTTCATCTCCCAATTTACTCCCCTCTGGATTTTTGGAATAAAGCAGAGCAAGCTGCTCTGTGCGACAAAAATCTCAGGATCCATGGCATTGGAACATGATGTCCAACTGAAGGTACAGCTCGCACTGGCCTGGAAAATGAAGAAAAGCTTTAACTGACTGAGTTTTATGCAAATTGAGACATATTTTGCAAACAGATAATCATGTTACATTATTCACCCGCTATCTAACGGGTTTCTACTTGCATTTTATTTTTTTAGGGGAGGGCAAGGTCAGAAGACGTAAGTTTCACTTTTTGGATTTGAAAATTGCCACAAGGCGTCTGCATGTAGTGACACTGCAGTCAGCTTCACTAATGCTCTGATGATGAGTTTCATCTGTGTTTTTTTTTTTCTTTCTTGCTCCTATTAACCAGCAACAAACTTCTCCTGCTTATGACGATGCCTTAGAGAACTGTGCAATCATTTCTATTTTAAAAAAACCTTTTCATTTCTGTCTAGCAGCATTGATGTAAATATTTATTTAGAAATTTACTTGCAGATTTTCTTAAAGATTTTCTCTCTGGGTTATGACCATAACTAACTTACACAAGTAACCTTCAAATGACTTTGCTTTGCATAACTGGAAAAACTCCACATGAGTTGATGAGAAACAGAAATGTTTGGATCATTTTTCAGGTGTGAATAATATTTTGATCACATAAGAATGTTGAAGAAGAGAAGTTTCGACATTTATCAGTATTTACGCAACAACTGGAGATGCAACAGTTTATCCAGCTCATGAGATGAGACAATATCTGACACAAGATATTTGGAATACTTTTGGGAAAACAAAGGATGCTTTTTTTGTTTTCATGATTAGAAAAACAATTTCACAAACCACAAAACAAGTTTCCAAGATGCTAATCAGTGTAGAATTATCCAGTTCAGGCTCAACCTACCTGCCTACTGCTGCAATTATGCGATTTAAGGCAGTTTTATTCCAAAATAAACTGAAAGCGATATTTCTGTGTTTTTACTAACAGAATAAAGGTGCAATTAACCTACAGTGCCTTTTCAGGTTTCACCAGTTGGAGTATTTTTTTTAACTTGATATGAGAAAATGCAGTCCATACTTATTAAAATAGTGAAATGTGGACAGTAAGAGGCTTTGAAGCTGCCACAGTCATTAGCAGGTAATTGTTAGCCATTTGCAGTGTTCTCTATGCAGTTTCCAAATCGTGGTACGTGGTCCATCACTCTCACTGTTTTTTCTACCAAGTACCAAAATGCAAACATATAAAGGACTTAAGAGGGGTGGAGACTTCTTATCACAGCGTTGCCACTTAGCCTGTCAAGTTGTCTTTACAGTCAACTCTGTCGGCACATCAGTCTAGTTCAAGAACTCCTGCCAATCTTACGTCACATTATCAGGCCTGGTCCACATGTAGCCGGATATCTGGGAAATCAAATGCATTTCTACCTGTTTCAGCCTTTCATCCTGACGTAAACTCTGTTTAATCTCACTAAAAACGATTATTTAGAAAAACTCAAAGTGGAGATTTGAGAAAACTCCGTATTTGTGTTTGCATGTCTACATGGGAAAGCAAAGATTTAGGATCCTGCGCATTACAGTCCGAGACAATTAATGTGGCAATATATTCACATACTTGCTTTCACATGATTTCCAATCAACATTGTCTTGTGTTTATTTTATATTCCAATACACAATTTAAAAGTAGTACAACCTTTAAATCTGTCCACATAAATAAACCTCCTGGCGCCACGTTTAATTTCTAACAGGAAGTTGTGGTTCTTTGGGAGAAATCTGATTGGCTGATAGGTTTTAGCTTTGCGCTACACTGCCCTCTGAGTCTGGCATGTTTAGAACAACGTTCAGGGCTGGATTTGTGTGGATGAAAACTTTTCTGAAACTAATCTTGTGTGTGCAATAATATTTTAAACAATCTGTCAAAGATATTAATTTTTATAAAGACATCTTCATCTTGGAGTTCATCATGAGAGATTACACTTAGTTTACTGGTTGTCATATGCTGGCACAAGTTTCCCCCCAGAGAACCTGTTAAGCCTGCTGGAAGGGGGCGCTGTAGTGCAGAGCACCAGCGGCCCACCGTGTTTTTGTGCTAAGGAATCTTAAAAGTTACAAAAATTTTAAGGTGCATAAGCAGAAATTGTAATTTGGAATTAATGGCTTGAGGCTGACAGTCGGAATCGGTGTGCACCCCCTCATGCCCAGTTCAACACACCAAGTATAAACCTAGCCTAATTAGTCTTTACTGTCACTGTTAATGCTGTATAACAAAAACATATGTAAAATAAACACTTAGCATGGTGTGGAGCAAGTAAAACCTGGTGGTCCGCCAGACTGATAATACACTAAGGGAAACCCGGCTGACATTCTAAAGTTTAGTGGCATTTTACTATCCAAGATCTTGTTCTACACAATCATGGTTAGACACTAAATGGTAGTATTTTTTTTTTTTTAGTTTGTATAGATATGTATAGATATGTCATTGCTTTTAGGTTAAGATGATTTATAAGTTTCAGAGTTGAGACTGGAGTGAAAATGGCCCGGCTAGCCAAAAAAAGGCAAAGTATCAGTTCCTAAGCCCACAAGCCAAGTCCACAGCAGTGTAATCTTTTTCGTTTTAAACTTTTTGATTTAACGACCATGAAAGCAACATAAAGCTGTCCTGTTACAGCCAAGTGTCAACGGTCTGGCGTGACAGAAAACCAAACGATCGGCGCTGCAGCCATGACCTGCAGAGCCCGAAGGCATCAGCATGGATGACACGTAGTGACGGTGGGAATTAGTACTTTGACCATGTGGAAAGTGGAGGTGTGCAAGCGTCAAGATAGATGACGAGTTCCTGCGTGCATGTGTGCACTATAGATGTGACAGTGATCTCTGATCAGTATTCACCGCTGGCAAACAGACCTCTGAAGCTCCAGCCTCCGAGCACAGCCATCTGGGCAGAGGAGAGGCGCGCGTCAACACACACACATACAAATCACCGTACAGTACCGGGCGTGTACGCACACACCGACACCGAAATGTCCCAAAACCACCTCCATGCAAGACATGACAAGTCAGTCTCACAGGCAGGAGAGCGCTCACACATTCACACAATCCTCACAAAAAGCGGCTGCGTCGGACATTTACCGTTTAAATTTCTTCTCCCAAATCATTCCCACTGTCCGAAATCATTTGTTAATGTAAACACAGGTGACATTTATGGTCATGTGTCAGCACAAACACTATCACTGCAGGGCTCAATACTGTGTTAGAAATGTTTACTCTGCATCTCACTACATCACTACATCATACATATAGCACTACATGATGCTATAGGGCATCAACTAACCGTTAAATTAGTTATTGATTAATCAGATTTTAAAAAATGACACATCCTTCTGATTTTCTTTTACTACTTAAACCTTTTTTTTATAGAAATCATTAAAAAAAACATTTTATTACCTAAAATGGAATGACGCTGCATTCTTTTAATGTAGACTTGATCATTTGTAGCAAAATATGCATCTGCAGCTTTTTTTTACGGAGTTTTAACCAGCTGATGTTAAAACTGCCACTTAAGGAGTTTTTGGTAGAACATATTTACAGATGGATTTATTTATGTTACACGCAAAAAGTATATATTTATCACTTAATTAGTGCTTTTAATATGTTCTTTCTGCAAAATAGCCTTTTTTGAGTGTTAATTACTAAATTAGTTGACGATTATTTTATTGATGAATTCTTCACAACTAATCTGAAAAATTGTTCCCCTACTTTAATGGTTGTCACTTTAAAATACAGCTTGGACATGTTTGCTCTATATACTTGACAAGCAATTTTAGACACTTTCACAACACATTTTTCTAATATTATAGCAAATTCAAAGGGTATTTTGTAAAAAAAATTTTAAAAAAATAACACCATAAAATCATTTATTACAACTCATGTGTTTGCATGTACAGAAAACCCTGACACTGACTCTGGCTTTCAGATTACTCAAGCAGCACCCCTGCACCTCTCTCTCCCCCACACAGACACACACTCTTTCATCTGCATGTTTGAATCCTTATCACACACAAGAAGATGGGACATACTGTTCCACAGCCTGCTGTGTACTTTTGAAGAATCAGCCAAGACTCTACTGATAAATTGCTGCCTTTTAAATTTTGGTCTTTTTTTTTTTTTTTCCAAACAATCAAAGATCACATTTCTTTCACATAATTTGGGTCTGTCCAGACTAACGCCCGCCTGTTAATTACTACAAAGAGCATTTACTGGTCATGTTTCACATTTCTTAACATGTGAAATCAGTGACTTCAATATCAGATTCACTCTAATGTTCTCACTAAAACCAGGAAGATAGAGCACATAACACCAGTTTTAAAGTCCCTCCACTGGCTCCCTGTAGCTCAAAGAATAGACTTTAAAATACTGTTGTTAGTTTATAAATCACTGAACGGTTTAGCACCACAATACATTAAAGATCTGCTGTTGTATCAACCTTCCAGACCTCTCAGGTCTTCTGGTTCTGGTTCTGCTCTGCATCCCCAGAACCAGAACCAAACGAGGAGAAGCAGCTTTCAGCATCTATGCACCACAAATTTGGAACAAACTTCCAGAAAACTGTAAAACAGCTGAAACACTGACTTCTTTTAAATCTCGACTAAAAACCCACCTGTTTAGGATTGTATTTGAAACGTAATCAATTACAAATTTATTGATGGAACTTGACTTAATGCTGTGTTTTGATTATTGATTCTATGTTGCTTTGTGTTTCTGTGTTTGATATGATGTAAAGCACTTTGAAATGCCTTGCTGCTGAAATGTGCTATACAAATAAAATTTGATTGATAAAAATATATAATATTATTATTATTATTATTTAAATGAAGGTAAAGACTTTTACGTTTTCACACATTTCCCATATTCACATCGAAATAAAATGACTAGAAAAAATACAAAATAATAAAAATTGTGATGTTTTGATTTTACCCCCTGCTTTTAAATTGAAATGTACTACTAAATGTTCCCACTAATTAATGGCAATAGAAATGATTTTTTATTCCCTTAATCTCAGAGCAGCGTCTCAGTGTCTAAACTGCTTGTGTTTGTCCTCAGGCTTCTCTTATCAGACTCATATTTTTTTAGGTGCCTGAACAAGTGAAAGAACTGCCCCCTATGTTTAAAACTTAGAGAGAAAACGCCCCCATTTTGTAACATAATCAGGCAGACATGACGCTAAAGGTTTCTGCTGTATGACACATACATGCCTCAGCAATTAAACTATGTTGGTACACGCTGTTCTTTTTGTTGGCTACTTTTAAAGTCCATTTTACTCTACACGCTGATAACATATAAATATATATTTAAATATCGGCTACGCAATAGTCAATCAGTGAGTTTATTCACTCGATTTACAAGCACGTTCTCTTAAAACTTTTACTATTCACGAGTGAAAAGGAAGCAGAACAAAGTAAAATCTGCTGCATTTACAGATATAGAGAATGTATTTCCCAATAAATACATTTTCAGGGCCATATTTATTAAATCAACAACATAACAACAATGTAAGTTGCAAACGATATATTATTCTCCTCATTATTAAGTAAGGAGTTTATAAGACGTTTTTTTCTTATAAATTGTTTTGAATTGATTTATACTTGAGCATTTTTTTCAACTCCTCTTCAAACTGTCCTCCTTACTCTGAAAGGCCAATTTGTGATATAGTAGTCCGCAGAGTTTTACTTTTGAAATCATACTGCCTTCTGTTATTTCTGTCACTTGAGCTTAAGGCAAAGGAACTTTGTAAATTAACTGGGAATAATTTCTTTCTGGTTTTAAACACAACTAATAGCATTTTTAAATTAACCAATTCCCTTAGTTTCAAGATGTTTGATTGAATAAACAATTTATTAGTATGTTCTCTTGCATTTATAGAGAACTCATAGCTTGTTTTTCTGTCACAACAAAGGCTTTGTGTTGGTTTTTGTATGATGGTATGTGTTGCCCCATACCATCATAAATTATATCAGATACAGAGCAACAAATGATTAATGGTATGTCTGGAGTGTTCATGGGTCGTAAACATTTTTACTTTCTTTTCATTTTCTGCCTTTATCACTGGCGATGGTTAGGAGTTACCAATCACTTTTATCCTGTAGAACTGCCATGTTTTTCTGTGCTACATAGAAAAGTCACATTTCAATTCTATCATATCTGTATAATTGAGATGCCATAGAAGTCTCTTTTTATTAAAAATCAAGACACGGTTTTAACATGTAAATTTGTTTTTCCCACTGGAAAATGTTTTTGATCGTTTTGCTCTAATCTTAATGGCATTTTGCAAAACTGTGTGCAGTCCTGTCCTTTTCTGCATAGCACTAAAGGAGGCGGTACACATCTGTTTATTCAGAACCCTGCATCTCATCTGCATGTCCTTGGTGAGAATTTTAATTTCGTCTTTGAAAAGATGATTGGCCTCTCCACAAAAATGATCAAAACGAAACAGAGTTGACATAATTTACCAGTCAAATCACTTGTGGGTTTTAAAACATACAATTGTTTTCGGAAATATTCATCTTCTGAAACTCTTTGCCGTGAAAATGTTTTCAATAAAATTGGCAGTTTGAACTAAAGTAGGTTTACCAAAAATGTTTTGGATTTGACTCTATCTGGTGTTGTAGTTGTGAATTAACGGTTAGCATGAGCAACATTTTTCAGCTAATAATCAAAATGTGTGGGTAAGATATGCTACCAAAATGAGAATAATATTGCTTGAAATTATTTATGGAACATTACTTTCAAAAGGGGGCAGTATTATGTATTTTCCAGGCACATTGTACCATTTTATAGCACAATCAAGTAACTGTTGAGTTGTTATAAAAATGTTATGTTTATATCAAATATGACTTAAAAACCGTTAATGACTTCATAATTTAATGCCTTGAAATTGGGCCTCTGTCTCTTTAAACTCCTTCTCTTCCTGAAACTTTGCCTTCGGGAAGTGATCACAACATGGCTCCTCTATTCTCCCTTTAACAACATTTTTACCAGCGTTGCAATGAGAAGTAGCTTGCATAATAAGCTCAGCAGATGTGCAGTTCCACCAGGAGTTTGCTAATTTCTGCTGGCTAGTCTGAAGGAGAAGAGTGAGGTAGTCACAGGGGAGAGCTGCTCTGTGAGGTGGAAGCTCAGTAGCATGGAAACTGCAATTCTGAGGTGGAGCTGCACCTAGAAGGTGGAGCTAGGTCCAAGCAGGTGCATTGAACAACTGAATGGTTGCCATGGCGATTAAAGGATTTCTCAAACATGCATGAAATAATCAAGGCAACACTCATTATAACATTATAACATGATGCAAAGTTCATAAAAGTTAATCTTACATACAGTAACTCTGCTCTTTTAAGTTATTATGATTTAATTAAATATTCTAACATCTAATACTGTCCATAATTAGGTTTGCTGGTGTACCTGTAGAACTTATAAATATTTTAAAAAATTAAGTACAATGGAGTTTTAGAAAATGTTTGGTGTTATGACGCCAAACAACCTCAGACAGAATCCATCTTCTTTTTAAAAACCGGTCGCAAAGCGTTCATTCGCCGAAAGCAGGAAAAAACAAGAGTATCATTATTCTGGTACAAAGCAAGCTGCTGCCGTCGGCTTTGCACAGGATGACTCGTCTTTCCTGAAGCTGACTTTGCTGAGCAAAGGAAGCAGGACTAAACATGGGCAAGGTATTAGTTTCACTTCCTGTTCAGTATTGATCTCGCATAGCTTGCAAGATGACACAGCCTCTCCTCCACAGAACAATGTGCTCTCGACCCGGAGCGCTGTCACTCATAGCCAAACCAAACCAAAATTCACCCCAACAAACAGAACCCAACAGAGAGGTAGACGTAAAGTTCTGCTGCTCCTTTCCCCCCAAAAACGATAATTACTACAAGATGGTTGAACTTTGCCCATGTTGATGAATTCTCAAACCACTAATGTAAAGCTTCCCCTTTTTTTCATTTACATGAGTCAAAAAATACCAGTAAGCAGCACAGGTTTTTTTTTTTTCCCCATCGGGAAGGAGCTAAACTTGGCGAGATGTTGGCACAGAACGCTCACCACCGTGTTTGTGTTACCTCACTGAAAAACATATGTGAGCTGGCAGGCACATGCTCCACGTCTCACAGCGCTTAAACAAGAGACATCCACCTCGTAGAAACAAATTGCACTATGTAGTACAACAATTGCTGCAGACAAGGTTGGTGCTGCCACTTAAGGCTGGTATTGATTATGGCGTACTTCTGTTTTCATACAGCTGTTGACAGCTGAGACCTTTCATGCCGTTCCCTGAAACTATGCGTAACGTCCCTCTTTGTCCTTGAAGCGGTACCAAGTTATGCCCATTTTCTGCAGCCGGCGAAATCGCTTCAATGTTCTTTGTCATTCGACATAGTTCAGTGTAATAACGTCTGCTGCGGAGAGAGGCTGCTGGAGCCATTTGGCGGTTATATAATAGATGTAAACGACAGTGACTTAATGGCTTTTCTCTGGATTAAAGGCACGCCGTCATAAAAACAGTTCACGCCGAGTGACAAGGGCAAAAGGGTCTCACCTGCTGTCATAGGAGGAGAACAAAGTAGGACGGGGCCCCTAAAACGGCTCGGATTTGTAGTTATTTCCATCTGTGCTCTGTTCATTTGATTAAAACAGTCAGTTGGTTTTATATCCTGTTTCAAATGTCAAGCTTCATACCCATTGTAAAACCCAAAGACAAGACATGAGGAACACAAGTTAATGCAGCACAGAACACGATTTTCTTTTGCCTAGAAACCGTGCCCATGTCGGTCCGCCGGGGGGGTCGGCACCACAAACGAAGAGCGGTGAGATGTGCATCAGATGGCGGGGAGGACGGAATAGCTTTCAGTAAACGTTTGTGTGGAGAAAAGCAGACTTGAAAGAGAGACAGTGGCCTGGCTTTAATCGAGCCAAAAGAAAGGAGGGTAGCGAGGGAGGGATGGAGGTGGAGGGGTGTAAGCAATTAGCAGGAATCCCCCAGCACTGGAGTCTCTTTTTTAAAATTTATTTATTTTTTAACTCACTGCCCCTCTCCCATGAAAATTAAGGCAGTCAATTTCTGCAGTGAGTGTCTGGCATGGATGTACTAGTGCGTGTGTCTGGATGTAGTCGCCGCCTCGATAAATGCAACAAACACACAAACTGTTCTTGCTGCGGTGAGGAGGCATAATCCTTTAACTCGGTGGCGCTGTGAGAAAATAACGGATGACAGAAACAAAATGGGCAGGAGACGAAGTAATACGGAAAGATGCAAAAATTTAAAATTACGCCCGCGTACAGTACCATTGAGGGGAAGGAAGGAGTCCGAGGCAAGTTTATTATAGCTAACTAAAACTGACAAAAACTGACATTAACGGTAAATAATGGGGAAAAACAATAACTAACTGGAACTATATCATATGTTTGTAAAACTAAAACATGATGCCTTATAATTCATTTTCAAGTTCACGAATCTATGCATTAGCCTTTGGAACTGATTTCTTTCTCGGCACAAACAGTTTAAGTGAGTTGTTGGAAAATTACGGCACTACATTCTCCAACTGGTGGCGCAAAAGTGTGGAGAAAACACCCGAGTCAGATGGTTTTTTAAATATTTGAATCAACTTTTTGAAAATGGTATGTTCTGTTGAGTATTCATTATACAATCAGTGAATACATAACCACAATGCAATACTTTGACCTTTTTGAATTCTGCACCTGAAAATTTACCAAAGTATGAAAAAACTAAAACTACTAATATAGCTAGTAAAAACTAAAATAAAACTTAACGATATTTCACTAATAACTAATCAAAACTATCAAACAAACTCTGAGAGCCAATCAAAACTAACTGAACTAGACAAACAAAAAGAAACAATGAAATAAAACTAAACTATAATGAAAAATCCAGAACTATTATAATCCTGGTCCGAGGTCTAGTGCTCTCTTGAAACCTCTTCCAAGATGAAGAAACAAGGATTCTGGAATAGATCCGGAAATTTGAACCCAAAGACAAATACTTTTGGGTTCCAGTCAGCAGAAACTCTATCTGCTAGAGAAAGAACAGGAGGAACCATCATGGAAAGACGAGACGCTGCATGTGACAGACAGAAGATAATGGCTAGAACAGGCCGGACAACGGAGAAGAACGAATCATGGCCGCCCAGAGACAGACACTCGGCACAAGTGCAGTAGAGGTCAGGTCAGGCAGAACCCAATGTTCAGGCTGTGCAAAGATGCCCCTGGCAAATCTAGATTTAAGGTTTTCTTCTAACTCCACCAATGTGTCTCTTCAGACTGGGAGTTATACTAACGTTTTGAAGTGGCTCAGCCAGAAACCCAACTTTAATCGTATACAGAATCTGAGGAGGGAACAAAAGATTAGGCCGGTGTGTTCATGTGCCTTTGTTCTTTGTTTTTCTTCTCCCATTGCTGCTGCTTAGTTCTAAAAATCACCTTCACTGTATTTCTTTAGAGATTAGCATGAAGTATCTTTGGACACATCGTTTCTTGTTTAAAAGAACTACAGTTTTACAGGAATTGACAGGAAGTTGGCGTAGGGTGCGACAATAAATCCAAGTCACAAGACGGGATGACACATGATACGGGGCTGATGACAACAGGACAAGGAACATAATGTAAGCATTGTCCATTCCAGGTTGCATCAGTTGGACGATTTTAGATTTCAAACTAGAGATGATCAAAGACGGTCCAAACTCTTACAAGCTTTAGTTTACTGGTTGCCAGCTTCACCATCATTAGCAGCTAACGGCTAACTTCAAGTCACAGTTTTCTCCCAGACTTTACAGATTGTTCATCTCTGGTAGCTTTTCTATCTACACAACGTCCATTATTCAGTCTAGTGAGTCTTCATCAATACTTTTCAACCTTCATGGTGTTTGCCATAAAGTCAACTCTACCATTAAAGTAGGTTACCTTTTCAAGAGCTACTTTGTTGCTTAAAAGTAAGAATAACAAAAAATTTTCTCATGGCGTGCCAGTCTTAATACACACATCAATATCAGTGGCTCTTAATAATACATCACATTTGCTGCACTTCATCGGATGATGTCACCTGCTGACAATAGCAGGATGACACTGTTGAAGTTCAGTTGTTTGTCTAAGACAGACTTTCACTTTGACAGGAAATAGCTTCTAGATGATGGTGTGACATCTACTCTCATGAGGCGTAACATCCCTAGAGTTAATATTAACTTTTCAGCCATGTCACATACTGTTTTCTATGTTCATGTACTCTCTGCTGTTTAAATGTTGGTTGACAGACACTGGGTGAATTTTTTTTCTTCTGTTTTTGTTACAAATATGCAAGTCTGCATTCACAGTTGTGGGTATCTCTTACTGAAATATAGTTTTATCTGCAGACATGAATCTAATTTTAAAAGGCTGTCAAAAAATTTAAAACAAAACATATATTTTGTCTGAGTTTAGTGTAAAAATTAACATGATTGAGTCATTAGCTGTGTTGGGCTAATAATTCTGTTAATAATTAGTTGTGCTTTTCTTTTTTTTTTGCTTTTTCAGCTTACATTTAAGGCTTAGTGGAAATGGAGTGAGGCAAAAGTGAAATGTGGAAACGGCAGTAAACCAGCTGCTGATATCACTGCGGATATTTAGACTAAGTTTAAAGCCAGGGAAAATCATGTGTATTAATGAAGTCTGCATTCCACTCTTACATCTATGCATGCCTGTTAGGCAGAGCGTGTTCAAAATACAACTTTAAAGCTCTATCGTTGTGTCAAGTCTCTGTTAGCTCTGTTTATTAAAATACCTGTTTGGTTCTACACAGATTCCCCAGAAGATCCGAGGAACTCAATGTAGACACTGTTCAAAAATGTGCTCTTATACTATCATATTCAACAAGTTAGAATATTTATGCCACTGAGGCAATTGTTTATTTTTCAGATTAAAACTACATTTTGAAAATGGCAACCGTAAAACCGGTGTTAAACATACTTTAAATTAAGCCTAGATTTCTGTATTAAAAAAGCAAAAATCTAGGCTTCTGCATTTTTCATTGGTCTGATATAATATTCTAATCTTAAATGTCATGTTTTCATTGGCTGGAAGCAAAACCCACAATCAACAGAAATAAAGGCTTGAAAACATTAGTCTCTGTTTAATAATGTCCATAATGTGTCTCAGTAAAAATGCTCAATAGTTTTTTAGTGTGGTAAATATGACTGTAAAAAAGTCATGGCGATGGAAGTTGTGCTTTTAACTTTAAAAGCTTTTTTTTTTTTTTTTATGTAGTTAAAAATGTAAACATTTTCAGAATGAAGTTCACTTAAATTATTGTGAAAATGTTTTTTTTTCTTCTTTTTTGCAAAAAACAAAGTGATCATTTGCTTTTTGAAATACTGTAAATTTCCGTCTTTGGATCACTATTTTATTAGGACTCGTTTGAAAACATTGTATAATTTTTGTAGCTTATGGTGATAATTGTTTTTAACTTACTCAGATTTTGGAACAGAACATGAATTACATTTCTAGCTTAATTTTTTCCAGTATTTCATTTATTAAAACGTGCTCATACAGTACTACATGTGAAAGAAAAACACATTTTTGTTTTTCTCCAAATAAATTTAAAATCTATGTATAAATGAATTAGAGTGAGCTAATATATGTAATTTTTTATGGAAGTTTTCTGATTAGTTTTGTAAGTCAACCCAACCTAATGTGGTGTTAAAAAATAGAAAAATTGCTCATTAGTAGTTTATTGCTCTGGATAAGCTAATTAGGATTTATATGTTCCAGTGTAATGCGATAACCTGCACCGATCGCCCTGTAGCCATACAAGCATTAGCAGGTCTTTTTTGTTTTGCCTAAACAAGAATATGCAAATTAACAGTTCTGCTAATTAAAATGTTAAATTTAGCATTTTAATTTCCCAGTTTGCGGATTCTGTTTTCTCATAATCCGACCTAATTAACACCAACAAGTAGTGCATAAAAGTGCTTATGTGGACAAACATGCACGGACAGTGTAAGTGTGATCCGATAAGAGGCTCGCCAGCACTCGCCCCGATGAACTTGTGATAAAACTGTCACTCCATGGGGTTTGTTATGGCTCCTTTAAAACTATCAGTAGTTATTTCATCTTTTTAACGCTGGTTGTCTAATTCCAGGATGGCGTCTCGCTCTAGATTGTAAATCTGCCAGATTTTTTTTAGCTGGTTAGGTGAAAAAAGATAACATACACCACACCTCATTCTTGCCGATATCGAAGCATTTCTACCGACAAACTGATGCTGAAGAAACAAACATGGTGGTTGCTGGTAAGGTGTCCAGGTAGTCCACTTTAGATGAGCTAATAATGTTAGACTGATGATTAATATCATGCTTTGAGATAATTATACATTTCTCAAAACTTTTTCAAATCTTGTATGTTAACATGGGTAACTTAAAAAGTTAGACTTTGGAAAATTGTACAAAAACTTCTTTGGGGTTTAATTAAGCAATGTTATAAAACATTTTATGACTAGTGGCAGCCAAACCTTCATAGCAACGTCACTTTTTGTCCTTTTTTAAGCTCTTTCTATGTAAAATTTTAACTCGTATAATTCCTGTTGTCAGTCTGCTAATGCATGTTGGTACAAAATGTGTTGCTAAATGATTTGCCAGAAACTGGACTTCCATAACAGTATCAGGAAAATCATTCGTGCCATATCAGCCGCAAAAATCTTCCATCAACATATGATCTTTAAACCATTATTGTTTCATTTGTAGAAATTAAATCATTTTCATTATTTGATGAAAAACCTTTTTGAATATTTAAATATGAAAAAATGGAATTTGATGAGTATGTAGGCCTATTTGCTGGACACTAAATTGCCCCAAAAGTTACGCCGTTACCATTAGAATAGTTGAAATTACTCTCAAAACAACAATATCATTTATCGCAATAATAACACAAGAACACATTCTCAAATATTGATAAATTTTAAATTCTAGAATAAGAAGACATTTTAAATATCCAAACTAAATAAACAAAAACAACAAATAAAATTAATTATGAAGCCTCTGTAAACAAATTTGTCCCTCAAAATAAGAATAAGGGTTAGTTGAGACCAAAGCACCAGACTGACGACTTTTGTCATCCAGTTTTTGGTAGAAAGAGAAAATAAATTATGCAAATGGAAATTATTTTAATTTATCACGCAATTGATTTGTTGCTTATTACCACAAGCCTATGAATCGTCATTATAAGCACAGACAATTATTCTGTTATTTTGTCAGATTCCTAAAATATTGGCTTATGCCATTTTTTAACAAAAGTGATTTTTTTTGTGCTTAAATCATCTTTTGGCACAATAAACATACTCTTTTCCTGCCCTTTTTGTCCACGTCTAGGTCCAATCTTGCAGCTTGCTCAACTCCATGCAGGTAAATGTTTGAGGATGGCATGCACAGCCTACAAAACGCAGACGTGCTTAGCCTGTGGCGTTGCTGCTTTCGGAAGTACAGTGCGGCACATACTGTGCAGAGGCATTTACAATGTTTCTGCAATTACCACGCCGACTGAAGTCCTTTAAAATTCCTTTGGAATAAAAAGAATACAAATAAAGGCCAAATGTGAGCCTGCTCCTTCAAACATGTATACGAGCGGAGCGGCCCGGAGCTGAGGAACAGAAGGAATTCCCTCCACGCCTGGGTTTTCTCAGCGACCACAGCTCCAGAGGACGAGTGCCAGGAGAGCCCGGAGGCACAATTAGCTAACAAAAGGCCCAGCCTCCTCCTCTTTGCTCGCCCAGCCCTTGTAGATTCCCCTACAAACACAGCGGGGGCCACCTTTTAATCTCTTGCCCTCTTCACTTAAGACTCTCAGCCTCACCTCTCCAGTAAATTCTCGGGTTCGTCTCTCCTGGGGATTCAAGCGTCTGTCTCGCATCTATTTGCAACTTGTCACTTTAAAATCTCCCCGTTTTTAGTTTTAGAATTTGACATATTCTTTTAAAAAAAAACTAATGTAAATTAAGTTATTTTTAATGATCCAAACAATAAGAGGGTCCAAAGTTACTGGCATCAGGTTGTCATGACGTAAGTTAGTCTGAATATTATTTTTACTGCCGTTTCTTTCCATTTTTCAAACTTTTCTTCCCTTCTAGAGCAAAATCAGATCAAACTGTTCTTGTTTTAGATCACAACTACCAAAATGATTTCTAGTTGCTAAACTCCACAAGAATGGTAGCAAGAATATGTCAAAGATTTATTTATTAGTGTCTTCAAAATCAGACCTTTGCATACATTTCCATAGTATCTGGTATGAAATACCTTTGAACTGTATAACTTGGGTGAAACCTTTTCGGTTTCCTTCCTCAAGTCTCTCACAATAGTTTGCTGGAGTTCTGGGCCTAAAGACAAGTTTGGTTTGATTTCAGAGTAGCTGCTTTTCCATTGACCATAAAGTTGCACAACTTGAAATTCTGAAAATAAATTCGCTTAATAAAAACATTGCAATTCCTAAAAAAAATCTCATGGTTCCTAATTAAATTTTCTGCTCTAGGATGAGGTGATTTTGTCTTTCAGCAGTATCAAAGTAGGCGTATTTCGCAGAATTACATGGAAACATTTTTTTTTGCGTCACATGCGCCTCTTTGGCCAGTCGCCACAAAAAGGATATGAATCCATAGCTCTTCTGAAAATCTCCAACTAAAATTCCCCCAAAACGCCACAGAAGTAGCCACTCCCAAGTAGGCGGGGCTTGCTGTTCCAGCGTCTGAAAAAGACTGGCTCTGATTGGCTGATAGATGATGAACATTAGCGTCATGGGTGATTTATGAAATATCTTATGTAGCTGTTGCTACTATGATTTTTTTTATTGACTTATCATTTGACCAATCTTATTAACATGTGATTTTAATTTAATTTCTTATTTAATGAAAACACCAGATTTATGAAATTGTGGGGTTTCTTTTTCATCTTAAAACTGAAGTTAGCAGTTCCTTTAAATATATGTATATATGGAAATCAAAACCAGTAGGTTAGGATATGGTCAGTGATCAACCAGCTGGGAAACTTACTGAGTCTATTTTTAACAGAAGCTGAGTTGCAGGAGACTGAAGTGAAAGTTGTGGAGGAACGAAGAGTCGGGGTGCAGCAATTAGATGTTGTTTCTGTCCAGAGTTTCCTTAGTGCCGGCTTCATTACAGGCCATTCTGTTTTCTGTTCCATGCTGACATGGCAGAGGTTCGGGCCGGGTATTAATTAATTAATTAATTAATAGGGATCAAAGATGTGCAGTTTTTAGATCCGTCCAGTCAGATTTAAACCAAGATGATGAGACTTTTGTTTTTTCTCCTTTTTTTTAAATAGTCTGAAGCAATACGTCTGTACAGAAGCATCAGCATAAATTTTCATAATTAGAGATAACTCTCAAACTTTTCTACATGAATTTTCCTGCAGGTCTCTTACTGCCCTGTTTATTTGCTTTTTTTTTTTTTTTTTAACTCAGACTGCATATTTACTTTAATTTGGAGGATTTTTGTAAATTATGTAGACATGTTTTGCTATTCCTCATATCTGGAAAACATCTACTTGTGATACTCTTGCTGAATACTGTGATGTTGACTATGATTCACCCACATTCATGACTTCCACTTTTCTTCTCCTTCACTCTTAATGTGGATTTTAGATGCTAAAAATATGCAACCAGTGTGAATGAAGGGCAGAAGTGTTAATCCTATAGGCCTAATACACTACTGCTAGGCAGAACTTGAATGCATGGTTTTTCATGTATTGTAAATAGCAAAATCTTCCATTACAGCAGTTTGGATATCGCACCAATTGATATTGCAAATGTGATAGCATCATATTTTTCAGCTCTGTATTCAAACTAAAGAATTTCCATATAAACAGCATTATTAATTTTTGCATTGTTGTGAAGTGGAAGGATAATGACACGTGGTTTTCAAAATGTTTTGCAAATGAAAATGTAAAAAATGTGGTGAGTCAGTTAAAGGGACTTGAGCTTTACATAATGTTAATGTCATTCCTTCATCAAAAAGATACCTAGAGTGTTGCCTTGATTCTTTCATGCATGTTTGAGAAATCCTTTAATCTCCATGGCAACCATTCAGCTGTGCAAAACGCCTGGTTGGACACAGCGAGCCTACGAGGATGAAGCTCCTCCTCAGAACTGCAGTTTCCAATCCATATTATAGGACAGCCTTTCACAGTGACTCCTCCACTTGGCTCCTTCAGACTAGCTTACAGCAATTAGCAAACACCTGGTGGAACTGCCATTCTGCTGAGCTCATTATAGGAGCTACTTCTCAGTGAAACGTTGGTAGAAATGTTGCTAAAGGGTAAAATAGAGGAGCCATGTTGTGATGATGTGCTGAAGGTGGAGTTTGAGAAAGAGCAGGGCTTAAAGAGACACAGGCCCAATTTCAAGGCGTTTTCCCCATTAATGTCAAAAAGTGCCATCACAGATCCTCCTCTGGATAGTGGTCTGGACTTTGTTTGGACCATTCTAATCTATAATATGAATTGTTGTTTCCTATTGCACTGGTATCATGTGACCAGAAAATATTCTTAAATCTTCTATCATAACGTGTTATGATAAAAAAATCAGATTTTTTGGGAGAATAATAATTTATTACAGTGTTGTATTTCTTGGAGCGTTAGCAACGTCAATATATTTGAAAATGACTTAACGCACTTATTGTTGCTGTCTAGTGTAGTTGAACCGCTTTATGTTCAATGCTAACATAAAGCATTATTATCAGACTACTTGATGAAGGGTAGGTTTTACTTTTACTTTTAGAACATTATTTGTGTTAGGCATGCAGAGACATAAATAATTAATTTAGGCAATTTTCATTATCACTTTTATTTATCATCGCAGTAACTACCACAAATTATCAATACCATTTAAAATCCATATCGGCCATTGCTATCTGTCACGAAACGCTTGTGCAAACAAAACTTCTAATCTATTCCTTGTTCAACATTTTTTGACAAAAAATGTCGGCCAAGCCCTACACCATTTTTCTAAATAATTGAAGCATCTCAGGAATAATTTTTTTAAAAAGTGCTAAAATAAATAAAACAGTTCCTCTCAATTTCACAAAACAGTTCAACTCTTTTTTCGATACGAAGATCTCAGGAATCAAAATGAAATAAATCACCCTGAGTTAGCACTTTGTTGCTTTCTGGTGTTGTCATAGATTGAACAAACATCCTTCTTGCAACTTGATAAGACGATCTTAGTGGATTTATCTCAGCAAATGTTTCTTCAGAATTCCTACGCATGCTCTCATCAACCCGTCTCAATTTGGAAACCTTTATCACCGTCATTAGCCACGGTCTCCTGGCAAATTAAGCACCTTGGTCTCGGGCTGGTCGGAGGGAGAATGAATGCAAATTGTCCCGTCCATTTTGTCTTTCGATTGTCAATTCTCACCGTCCACTTTTCCTTTTGCGGCGAATTCGGAACACATAATTTTCTCCCAATCTAGGCTCCCACTGCCGAGGAAGCATCAATCAGCCGACCACTCTGAAAGTGGAAGTAAAAACGTGCCGCTCGCTCCACAGCAGTGATTTCCAAGTGACACCATGACAGGCTGTCGTGGAAACGCATGGCACACAATACAACAACACATTGGTATGGAAACTAAGATGTAGTGAAAGGAAAACAGCTTGGGGGCCACAAATATGCGATCACCATATACTGAGGTAAACTCCTTTTTTAACTAGTTGCCTGACTTCAGAAAGCCACATAAGTCACATGATCAAAAGTTGGATGTTACTACTGATGAAAACCACGAAGAAGATAATAGGAAGTGATAGGAGGATGATGGGATGTTATTGTTTGTTTTTGTCAGACAATGTGCCATGACTTTTTAATGACTTATTGTGTGAACTACCTTAGTAACATGTGATTCTAATTTGTAGTAAAGGAATCTTTTTCTGGTTACCCCAAATCAAATAGGCTTCAGTTTTGAGTGAACAGCCTAATCAAAGTATGTGTGGTATTATGGTCTCAGCCCCAGTATCTGCACCATCAAGTGGGATTCCTCAGGGCATTCCCAGTCCGCCAAGAGTGAATGAATTGTCCTGATTTTGTGTCAGGGTGTTTCTTATGCAGCAGTCTCATGGATAGGATGTTCTTATGCTTTTAAGGATATTATTGCAGCAAACTGACAGTTTATCAGACGGATATATACAGATGGCAGACATTATGACATCATTTCATGTTTTAACACCCTATTGTTCATCTGACAAGAAAATGATGAGATAAAAATGGTCTAATGTGAAGTGTACACAGGTGATATTTTCAAATATTCCATGGATGTAGCATCTTTTGTTTGAGTTGATAGAAATTCTTGAAATCAATTGGTGTCTATTTGACTTCTGAGGATTTCTTCACTTTTCTACAAAGGGATTTCTATCACTTTCTATCAATGCCTGTCTAATACAGGTATTGGACACATTTTGCTATTGCTAACTTCACCAATCCTCACTTTAAAAAAGAATCCAGGCTATCCCCTTAAAAGGCAGAGAGGACATTCAAAAATGGCTTTTCCCATTGCTTTGTACTGGGAGTAGAATGCTTACTGCTCATAACTACTTCACACAACCCCAAATCAACCACTATTGTTTTGAAACTCATGAAGTTGCCTCTGTGCAAAAACCTGAAATGTTACCAAAGAGAGAATATGAGCTTCATGTAGGGAAACATGATGATGTATTATTCCTGCATGATAACAAAAGCTGTTCTGCAAAATATTAGATTTATGGTATTTTATTTAATGCTTTTTCTTAAGAATTGGCGCTGTGCCCCTTTAGGTACGTACTACTTGTACCTATTGCTAGATTAAATTAGTGTTTTCAGTCAGAGCTTTTCACACAGTATTCATCAATTCTTGGACTGTGAAAATGTACATGATTCACAATATGTACAGAAAATGAGTTTATTTTAGTCTGATGTTCTCTTTAAATGTAACAAAGAATCATGATTCTCCTGAAGTATATCTACTTCTGACCAACCAATCAAAATGATCCTCACATGCGTGCATGTTTTGGAGAGCGAACGTGTTAAGTCAAATTTCTTTTCACTGCTGAAAACTTCTCTCTTCATCCAGCAGCTTTCTGCATCACTTGTCAGACTGATGCACACTCAAGCTGCTGCAAAACCACAAACGTTTGGGTGTGTTTCAATCGCTCAAGTTGGTGCAATACTTGTATAAATGTTTGTGCCACAACATCTGATTCATGTAGTCAGTGTTAGGATGTCAAGCAAAGACTCAAAAAATAATTTAAAGAAACTACTGCAAAGCCAAGAACATTCTTTTCCCCCTCCCCGTTTTAGGTTGAATTAATATTTAGATTGATCCAGAAAAAAAAAAAAGCTTTCCTTTCCGAACGTTAAGACACACTTTAAAGACTTGTTTGGATCCAATTGTTTACTTGCGTCTGCATATGTATGGCAGTCATGAAAGGGCTGGTTCTGATACAAACACTTCCCACACCCCACATGCTGTGAAAGCAAAGAGACACATGTACTAAGCCAACCAGTTCTGACTTCCTGCCTGCATATCAGCAGCTTCCTCTTTCTTGAAAATGTTATCATGCATCTTTCTGCATAAAGTGGTCTGACGCTGCACTTGCAGGAAGAGTCGTTTTGTCGGTCACTCGTGTTTAATAATCATGTTTATGCACCTCTTCCTGAGTAAAATATTGTTCGCGCGATGATTGTTGACTTAAAGAATATCATAAGTTTTCAAAACAAACTCACTGAATGTTAAGTTTTTTCTTTTTCTGCATTTTTAGATTTTTAGCATCTTAAATTAAGATTAAGATAAGTATATGAATAAAAGATAACACATTTTATATAGACATTTATTGTATGTAGGGAAAATAATTTAGTAAATCATGTCTATATCTAGGTTCCTTTACACCTGAATTTGTCCTCAGTTGAAGATATAAGGAAGTACTTAATCATCTAAAAATACTAATTTTAAATTTAGACCAAAGGCACAAACCTTGCAGTGTTTGCTGTTACACGTGTCCGCTTTGATGTTCTGCATTACATGTTCATGCATTTAGTTCACGTATCAAAACAAGCTTCCCTGCTTGTATTTTCGTTCCACTGTCACACGTGGGAAAACTGAAACAGAGAACAGGCTTTAAAGGAAGTTGTTTTGTTGTATGTGTAGATAAAACACTTTGGTTTTACCTGAGCTGGTTTTATTATTTGTATTTTTTACCCTTCCAGGGGGTCTTTTTGTGGGCTCTAGTGTCCCTTATATGAAAGTAGGCTGACAGGAAACGGGGAAGACATGCAGCAAATGTCGCCAGGTCCGGGAGTCAAACCCGCTACGGCCACGCCAAGGACTCAAGGCCTCCAAACATGGGTCGCGCTATCCCCTACGCCACAGGTGTCAAACTCCAGTCCTCAAGGGCCGCTGTCCTGCAGTTTTTAGATGTGCCACAGGTACAAAACAATGCAATGAAATGGCTTAATTACTTCCTCCTTGTGTAGCTCAGTTCTCCCAGCCTTGCTAATGACCTAATTATTCTATTCAGGTGTGGTGCAGCAGAGGCACATCTAAAAGTTGCAGGACACCGACCCTTGAGGACTGGAGTTTGACACCTCTGCCCTACGCCACCACAGCATGCTCCAGAGCTGGCTTTCTCAATGTCCTCAATAGATTTTGCAAAACAGATATTAAGATTAGCAGGGCCAGACTTAGGAGGGTGTGGGCCCCTGGGCTTGAACCAAGGTGCAGGCCCTACTTAATCATCGATTTATATATATATATATTTCTCACGATGGCGGAGAACAGATTGAATGACAGCGGAGCGCACGAACGAAAGAAAAGAATGCGACCGAGAGCTGATGAAGAAAATATCCAAGCTAACAGGGTTTTTTAAAGCTCATATTGGACATGGAACAGAACCATCTTCCCTCTCCGCTTCTCAAGACGTTAGCCTTGCTAACCCTTCCCTTTCAGATCGCATCTTATCATTTACAAAACGTCAATATAGAACTGATATTTTTCTGGCTTTTTTTTTTTTTTACCATCACAAAATGCCTTCACCAGTATTTGTGTGCTTTACTGACTCAGGCATTAAAATGTCAGTCAGGTTTGGGTATTAAGGGCAGTGAGTTTATTTCAGTAAAGGTTTTGCACTATTATTTTGTTGCACAGTCTTTAACTTTGCTATTTTGCATTTGGTGTTAAAAACTCAACAGTATTTATTTTCTCAAGAGAAAAAAAATATTTTGCTGCTCTTTAAATAATGACAAAACTCGAGTTAATTCTATTCCCATGAACACTCCCATTTAAGACAAAGCTCTTCATTTGATGGCAGTAAAAAACAATCAAAGTCTCGTGTCAAACAGCAGAAATGCCACTGCTCTATTTATATCGATCTGGCAAAGTAAGTCACAGGGATAGTATGTATTCTCCTCCAATCCTTTCCAAATCTCTCCCTGCATCCAACAGTGCCAGACAGCTTAATGCAACTAAAACAGATGAATCTTCCTGATCACAACACTCGAGACACAGTTCAAAGAGCCAAAGCATTCAGAGGAAACTGGCACAGAGAGCCACAGGAATAAACTCCGGATCCAGATATGTGAAGACGCAGCTTTTGGCATATCTGCTTTTGCCATCTCTGTGTCATGAATTATGTTTGTTGAAATAGTGTTGTTTTATTTTCCTCCTATTTTGCTCTCATGATAGTTTATCTGCTCAGCTTTGTCTTTCCCTTTTTGCTACGTCTGTTACCACTTACTACAAAAGAATAATAAGAACATTTATTGAATAACAAGATAGGTTTGTTATCGATATATACAGAGCTGGCTCGCACCATGCTGGTGCTCCAGGCGAGATTACTGCCACTTTACACACATACATACACACACACACACACACACAGCTGTATGTGGACAGATGTAACAAAAATATCCATCCAAGACTGATGTAGATTAGGTTTACCTGTTGCTGAGCAGTATGATCAAAACATGCACCAAAGAGACCACTTAATGTCTCGTAGGCCTGTTGCAATAAGCAATAAATCAATCGCATGATGAATTAAAACATGTTCAATCATTTTCATTTGCATGATTCATCAATTTTCTCTTTTCTGTCTTTCTATCAAAAACTGGATGAGAAAAGTCTTCAGTCTGGTGTTTTGGTCCCAACTTGCTCTTTTTTTGAAGGACAATTTTGTTCAGAGAGACTTAATAATTGATTTTATTTGCTGTTTCTGTTGATTTATTTTGGATATTTGTTCATTAGAATTTAATGTTTATCAATCTTTGAGGATGTGTTCTTGCATCATTACTGGAAACGGATCTCAAAACAACAATATTATCATTTACCGGAATAAGTTCCAACAAAATTTGTTATTGTGACTGGAATGTCAAGGTGTTAAATTATAAAGTCAAGTTTCTTTTGAGTCATTATATATATGCATAATTTTTATGACACTTGAATAAAACATTAATTCCTTGATCATGCTATAATAATCATATTGCCCCTTTAAATGATTCTGCCCTTACTTGAATATTTACTCAGAAAATTGTATCACTGGGCAAAATGCATCAGTGACGGATACTTTACTATTTGTTCCCACAGCAGCGTTCATGTTTAAGGTCTCTTCTGTGATTACGTTTGACACTTCTGCACATGAGAATTTAAACCTTTAACCCAAAAATTTCCAAAAGGCTGCCAACAGTCAATCTAGCATATTTCATGACAGAAATAGGCTAAAAGCTTAAAAGGATAAAACGGTGCTGTAGTTGTCGTCTGACCTCATTTTAATACAGCTCACCAATACTGAAAGTAGTGAAATAATGGATAGTACTCCCCTTATCACAACAGATTTGGACATGATTTCTGTGTAAATCTGTGATATCAGCCATAAGACTTTTGAATACATTTTGCAATCAATTTGACTCTCTTCTGCTACAAACGTTATCTTTGCCTAATTTGAATCCCAAACGATTAGTCGGCCTATCTTGCTGCATGTTTTTTTTTTTTTTCATTCCGATCGAATAAATCAAATAGAAGGGATGTAATTTTGCCTGGCATGGCTCAGACCTCAGAGGTCAAAAGAGGAAACATCTGTTTTGTTGGAAACATCTGATCAAACACACTGCTGTAACATGTGAGAAAAGACAGTGAAACATCCCATCACTTTTTCTGCCCTGAACATGCTCACAACGTCTCAATAACCTTCAAAGCTTCCCCCGCTGTCCGCCTCGCCTCCTTGTGCCATCCACATGCTGCACACATCCACAGCCAACACTCCAAAATGTTGTACTCTAAATTACTTCACTGCATTTGTAATCAAGGGCTCTGCCAGATTATAGGTTTAATTCCAAACCGAGATATTCACCGTTTTGAAAACACACTACACTCGCAAAAATGATTGCTTGCCTGGAAGCAAAGCTCACTGTGGATTATCACCGACTATTTTCCTGGAGTCGAGACCTTTAGTGATGAAAAGAATGGGCTTGTGTGTTGTATATGTTTTGCTTTTGTGGTTTTCATATCAACGGACTGACGTCCTGGGATTTCTGTTGACCGTTTTTCATAAAGGAATTAGTTTTTGTTGTTTTATCTGTTTCTTCTTGTTTTGAATGTGGAGATAGGGCAGGTTATGGGAGCACTGATGCAATGTTTTTGGTAGACCAGTTTCCCCCTGCAGTATTTTTTTATAATGTCGATGAAATCATTGCTATGCGGCACAAGGTTCACTTTTGGGCATTTGCACTTTATTTTCTTAAAGCAATATCCATAAACCTTCACTTTTAATACAATGTAATATGAATTAGTGTACAGTAGCACTGGGCATTAAAGTAAAATATAATTTTTTGTCTTTAAAAGTTTTTAAATATCTATAAAAGTTGTTTTTTATTTCAACTGTTCCTTACCTGAGTTGACCCGATTTCAAAGTCTAAATAAATAGTAGCTGTAACACAAGCTTGTCAAACAAGATGGCAGTTCTAGGGTGTGATAACATCACTATGGAAACCAGAGACGTGCACCGGTGGGGAAAAAAAAAAAAAAAAATCAAGATTTTCCATTTAAAATTTAAATCTTTAAAAACAGAAAATTAGATTTATGGATAAATTTTAAAATGTATCACCTAGCCTTACTGTACAGTAACACTAGGTGCACAAATTAAAAATGTATATATTTCCTCAATAATATTCCTTGTTTTTTCTGTTTCGCATCGGTTTGTTCATAAGCCATAAGCCTCCAATACAAGTTCAAAGTTGAAATGTAAACATGAATGCGTGTTCTTTATCACAAGTGGAAGAAAAAGGTGAGACAAGTAAAGCTCCTCACCAAAAATATTGCTTCACTGATATGTTCTCAACTTCAGTGAGTAATTAGAGATGCAAATCTTTCAGTGAACATCGATTCGATTCCGATTTTCAGGCTCAGGATTTGATTCAGAAACGATTTTTAATTCAGAAACACAATCTACAGATTATGTGTAAATTATGTGAGTGACAAAAAGAAAGAAGAGCTTTAACAAATAGAACATTTATTTAAAACAATTCTGTATCAAATTCCATCCGTTTATATTTTAATAATTTCTGGAGAATTGGTCAAATATAAATACTATGATGATGCTGATGGGACTGATTAAGGTGTCAACAGGCTGTGAGGAGGAATCCCACAAATAAAAATAGGGACATTCTGGCATTCTACCAGTTTGTTTGAGGTGAACAGTCTCTGTGAAGAAGCAGTGGGGCTGTTTGGGTGGTATTGGATGGCAACGGGGGCGGGGGCAGATTACTGTAGCAGCTGTCGTCCATCTTGCTAACTACTAACACTTCCCGTCGGCCCGCAGTTGTGAAGGAAAGTGACAGTGTAAGGAAAGTGTATCAAAACCGCTTCGATTGTTCCCACTGGAATCACATTCAAAAAGATTGGATATGAGTCAGATTTGGGAAGAGGCTCAAATCTGACTCAAAAACAAAAAGCAGATATACAGTATCTGAGTGTTCACAATTATTCGACTTAACCCTCCAAAAAATAAGTCTGATTTGGGTGACATTTGGCTTAGTAAACAACCAACTCTTTGGCAGATTCTGCTCAGTGTGTTTGTTGTTACTGTCCTCCTGAAAGCAGATTGTTTCACGGTTCTGACTAAATGAACAAAATTTTATTTTATTTTTTAAATTTTATTTATTTGTTTTTTAAAGGTGTGAGGTTTTCGTTTCAGATAAGCAGAATGTTTCTGAGTACACACCAGAGCCAAATCACACACACACAAAAGACAACATAATGGTGCCTATTTGTCTCCCATATTAACAATTACCACATAATTACAACAAATGGTGTTGTATCCTGGGTCTTTTTTTTATTGTTGATCAGATTTCCTTCCATAAACACTCTTTCTTTTCCTGTGCTGCTCTTGCAGAGGCGCCTCCATCTGGGATGTCCAAGAATGGATACTTCTTTCAAGAAATGGGTGAGCCTGATGCATCAAAAACAGAAATTCAAAACAATGCATTAGAATAGGGGTGAAAATATTGATCTTTTCATCAAGAGATAAGTGCAAACATATGATAAAATTTTAGTTATAATAGTCTTTTTTTTTTTTTTTAAGTAAAACGTTGTTTTTCACTTAAAAAGAATTGGGAGAAATGCACCCAAATCTCATTGTTACAATGATAATATTCTCTTCTATTGAGCTAAAGTTTGAATGCGATCCCAGTTTTCCAGTTTGTTGCAATAAAATGCATTTCCAAGACAATTTTTTACCACAGATGTGCATCTTCCCGTTTAAAGAAGACGTTGAAACTGCAGCGCAGACACAAAAACCGCTCCCAGCTCTCACTCTGCGCTGCGCTGCGTTTGGATATAAATAATGAACTTTTTTGTCTGTTATAACAGCAGTTTCATTACCTTCAAGCCAAGGAGAGACTCCCAATTAGTATGTGCAGCCATAGCAGTCAAGATGGAATATACTTGCGTTGGATCTCCCTGTCTCCCTCAGCCAATTATTCCCCTTCCTGTAATACAGCGATTCACTCAGCAGAGTCGCGGAAGGCCCCCTGCTGCAGATGAGCGTGGCTGTCTTTATTAGGCAACCTTTTATCAAAAATATGAATGCAATTACATTATTGTTGGTATGTAAGCATTACCTGCCGTCGTCGTCGTGGGGGATCATTAGCAGAGGCTGGTCTGGAAGCTCAATTCTGAGCAAACGTATTTGACGACCAAACAGTGACTCATGTTAGCGTGTTAAAGGTTTTTCTGCAGGCCACCTGTAAGGTTCTGCCCCGCTCCGTGACGCAGGTTCTGTGGTTTACACAAACTCATCGTTAGCATGAACGCCATTAGCGCTGAAATGACTAATCGGATTAATCGTGTTGAATCGATTGTTGAAGTGATCGTCAACTAATTTAGTAATCGATTAATTATTAACTGGATTATACAGTTGGTAAAACATGCCATTTGCTGGAAGAACAACTCACTCAGAGCTGTAATTACGGCAAAACTGAACCAGAAATACAAATGTTGGCCCCCAGTCGGACAGAGTCCATCAGGTGTGAAAACTAGGCCTGTCACAATAAACAATAAATCGATTAATCACATGATAAACTAAAACAAATGCAACAATTTTCATTTGCTTGATTTATTGTTTTTCTTTTTTCTCTCTTTCTACCAAAACTGGTCTTCAGTCTGGTGCTTTGGTCTCAACTATCCTTTTTTGAAAGATAATTTTGTCTACAGAGACTTCAGAATTTATTTAATTTGTTGTTTCTGTTGTTTTGTTTATTTATTTTGTATATTTAAAATGTCTTCCAGTTCCATGTTTAAATGTTCATCAGAATTTAAAGTTTATCGACCTTTGAGAAAGTGTTCTTATATTATTCTTCCATTATTACCATTATATTTCTTGAAAATTGTCTAACCCCCCCCCCCCAATATTATCATTTATTTCAATAAGTTCTGGGACAATTAAACGTCTGGCAAAATTTGCTATCATGACAGGCCTAGTCAAAACATCCAGAATGGCTAACTGGGAAGTTCCTTCATTCGTCCACTGTGAGCAGTATTTCCTCGAGGGTCTTAGCCTTGGGGTAGGGGGGAATTATTTGGTGGAGCTGCGCAGATTGATCATTCCCAATTTCTATAATTTTGGCAATCGACAATCGATTCAAGCCACCAGTCTTTTCTACCACCACAAGGGTCTGAGAGAGGGCTGCGTTTCACAATAGTCAGCCTACTGTTGCCAGCTTTGCAACTCTTTTGCTACAGAAACAAATCAGTGTACGCTAAAATCAGTCAGGCTTTTTAAATATGTGCAGACTGTGCACCATTACTTCATTTTAACAACAGCAATCAGTCTGTAGAACAATAGATTGGTAATGACCTTTGATAAAAACAAAATACATGTAACAGTTATTAAATAAATGCTTGTCTTGAATGTCTATATATTTAACAGAACATTCCTTGGATAATGTTTGGGGAAACACTGATGGAAAAACAAACCCCTCACATCAGTAAAGCCAGAAAATGCAATATGCGTTAGCATCTGACCAGTTCTATATGTGCTACTTCCTCTTTACAGCACACATCTTGTGAGAGTGTTAGGAGAGTGTGTGTCACTGCGATACACTCCAGGACATACAACTTGTATAAATATCTAGCTTTATAACACACATAGCAGCCTAAATATACCAAACGCCATATATGAGCAGCTGCTCTCCAGCATATGGAGCTAATTCTGTTCTCAGAACGCAAATCGCAGAAGTTTAAAACTTTTTAACGATGCAAAGTTGCTTCGGCGTGGGAGTCGGCGTAATGTCACCGCTCCAACTCACCTCAAAGGCGGCCGTGGAACATCGCAAAACGTTTGAACCATATCAAACAAAACGAAGCCCTCAGCCCTCGTTCCTTCCACATATTGCACGCTTTGTGTTAGAACAAAGTTAGTGGGGTTAGCCTCACGTGCAGTTTGTTCAGATTCAATATTCTGTTCAGGCCAAAAGGTTGTCAGACAAAACCCAGATTTAAAACAATTACCTACCTAAAGTAAGAAAATATGCGAGTAAATAACAAAATTGCTGAAATGACGCTATTATATTTTGAAACAAACCCAGGGTTCCTGCTGGTGAGCTGTAGCTGCTCCCACACAAGGTGATTTGAAAGTCGGAGCGTCAGCCGGTGGGTCTGAGGCTCGGAGGGGGGAAGCAGGCAAGGCAACAACACGGCGAGGTTCAGCTGATGTCAAGCGCTGAGGGATCGTCCTGATGCAAGACAAACTAAATACACTGAAATTGGTGCCTTCTCACAGATGAGGTCAGCAGATAAAGAGCACAAGTATGAGATTGTTACCGTCGCATCACGACGATGGCCGGCTGATATTTGGGAACCGGGTAGTTACTGTAGGATTTGATTTAAGGCTCCTGTGTCACGAGGAGATATTGGGATGACTCACACAGAACGGCTGCAGGGCGAGTCCTCTGAAATTCTCTACCAGATAAAATACCTGAACGTTAGACATCCAAAAAAAAGCCTTGATTTAAAAAATTTTTTTTGTCTGACATATCTAACCACAAAAAGTCAAATTTTTTCTGTAAACTGACTTCATTTCCACATTTCTTTTCTGCATCTTTGTAATACAGTTTGTCAATTTTTTCCCTACTGGATCACTGAGAGCTGATTTCAAAGAACGTCAATTTTACATCTCAATTTGTATTTTTCTTTAAAACTCAGCTTCACTAAGGGAAATAAAGTGTAAAGTGCATCGTCAAAGGATTTCTACCTCATATTTGTTCATATTTTGTTACATTACAAACACAAATCGAGCTGCATTTTTTTTGGGATCTAGTCTAATGGAGTAATACAAGCTTGTGTAGTGGAAGGGAAATAATACTTTATCTTTTTTTTCTTTTCAAACAAATATCTGAAAAGTGTGGCATTCTTCTGCATTCAGCCTCTCTGAGTCAATACTTTGTAAGACTACCTCTCACCGTCACTACAATGGTTTTTCCAGCTTTGCACTTCTGGAGACAGAAATGGGTTTTTTTCTGTCGTCGTTTTCAGTCAGGCTGAATGGAAAGCACCTCAGAACATCAGTTTTCAAGTGCTGACACAATTTCCCAACTGGATTTGTTTTGTAAAGTTCAGGTCCTCTGGGCCACATCCAGGCTGAGACACATTGTTTTATTTTCTAAGATAATTCCATAGGTGTATTATTAATGACACCCAGGGTTCCATCCTGGGGCCTCTCTTATTTAATATCTACATGCCCCCGCTAGCTCATATTATAACAAGTAATAATATTAGTTGCCATAGCGATACAGCTGTACATTATGATGTCACCAGGTGACCATGAACCCATTCAAGCACTGAACAGACTGAAGTTATTATGTTTGGGCCAAAAGATTATCAATCGAGTCAACGCACAGCTTCAGTTATTCCAGCTAAATACCAGCGATCTGGGTGTAGCGATGAACTCTGATCTGAACCTTCAGAGACACATAAAGACAAAGTTACAAAGTAGTTGCATTGATTACTGCAACAGTGTCTTTACAGGTTTTCCACAACAAAAAAACAAAAATCAGACAGCTGCTGCTGGCATTCTGACTAAAACCAGGAAGATGGAGCATATCACCCAGTTCTAAAGTCCTTCCACTGAGATAATAAACTTTAAAATGCTATTTGTTGGTTTATAAATCACTGAAAGGCTTAACTCCACAATACATTAAAAACTTACTGTTGTTGTATCAACCTTCCAGACCTCTCAAGTCTTCTGGTTCCAGTCTACATCCCCAGAACCAAACGATGAGAAGCAGATTCACTTTTTATGCTCCTCTAATCTGGAACAAACATCCAGAAAGCTGCAATCATACTGAAATATAATTAAAACTAAAAACCTGCTTGTTTAGAGAAGCCTTTGACTCATAATAGCTGGAATACTAAACTGTAGTTTGCTTACTTTGCAATGTAATGTTTTTGCTTGTTTGCTGTTTTGCATTCAAGCACTTTGAATCACCCTAGTCCTGATATGTACTTTACAAGTAAAGTGCCTTGTTAGATCTTTCCTTACCAATTAAATGACATAACCCACAATGCACTGCAACATCTACTTTGTGCCAAACAATATGGCAAACCAAGTTACCACCTGTTGGTGATGAGCTGAGCACACTGCACAGTGAGTTCACACAGTGCTTCACTTACTTTGAAGTGCAAAAAAAATTAAAAAAAAACGGCCTGGGACTGTAAACCATTTGGTTTTGACATGAAGAGCGCATACAGACATTGAGATGGAGCTTATAGACATGTTATATTTTTGTTGTACATCCAGAAATGTTGTGCATGCACAACTCTGGAGGGCAAAAAAAGAACCTGGAGTTGAGGGTATTATTAAGTGCAGCGCACCCACCAAAGGGAACGTAACACATAAAAGCCAGTGAAAAACAACTTAAAAACATTCATATTCTTCTTTTTTTCTCACTCTCTGTGTCGGCTACGCGACGCACAGACCAGTTGCCATAGCAACCGACTGTCAACAGCGCCACCGTTGCATCAGGATTCAACGCCAGAAGACACTCAAATATTTACCACACAAAGAACAGAACATTCAGCCCATTACAGAATCATGTTTTCAGGCTTGATGTGTGTTTTGTGATTATTAATAAGTGATCGCCTGAACACATCGGTGGTGGATTAGCTCATTTAAATACCTGTTTCTGAGTGTTGGTGTGTGGGTTGTTTTTTTACTTAACTGAATTGAAACACACCAAATTCCAAAGCACATCTACATGTTAAGGTTGTCAAAGTCATAATTCCCCTCTCCTCGCTTTTTTATTTATTTTTTTACTTTTTCCTGACAATGAAATGTGATTCCTTTGGACCTTATCTAGTTGTCATAGTGTTGACAATTAGTAGCAAAGCATGACATCCTATTTCTTTTATACATCACACCTACATTAAAGAGTCAGCGTGTTATCTTGATAGGTTGTCAGCTAAAACCAATGGTAGTCATTGTCAGCGAGCAGCTTTTTGCCTCCCAGCAGGGAGCTGGGGGCGGGATCTTGCCCATGTGATGTCATGTTGCAACGTGTATATAGGACGGCGGTGCAACAACACTCAAGGCACAGTAAGAGTCCATGGGTTCTGCACAGTTTCCCCTCTTCATCCCGTCTTCAATGTCCCGTCTTCTGCTCCAGGTTGTTCATAAGTTGTCCATGTTTGGCAGTTCTTACTGATGCAAGCAGTGTGATGAAAACGAACAAGACGGCAGACAGAAGCCATCCACACCTCCAAAGTACTCTCCAGATTCCCACCGCTCAGACCCTAACACCAAACATTAATCGGCTTGTTGCCAGGAAACGATTCTAAACATCTTCCTCAGACAGAAAGCCATGAAGAGCAGATTAAAAGAAATATGTCCTTGTCCTTGCTTTAGTGAGAAAAACACATTTATTTCAGTTCTTCGAAATCATGTATCTAATTTATATAACTGCTATTTTTTAATAAAAATGTTGACCTCTAAAGTCTCTTACATATTTTCCTCTAGGATTATCCTTTATATTATCTTAATCCATCCTCCCATAATCTCTGACCAGTTTCCTTGTCCCTGCTTAAAAACGTTCCCTACATTATGATGCTGCCCCCATCATGTTTCACAGTGGGCATTGTGTGTTCTTATGTCTTTCTTTAACCCCTCTTCCATAAAGGCCACATTTGTTTTCTTGTTGTCTTCCTGACAGTTTAGGAGGCTCGTTATGATTTAGTCAGTATTTCTATTTATTTTCATTTTCACATAAAGGGATGAATCTTTAAATCTTGGTATATTATTTAATAACCTATCTACATCATAAACGTCTCCTAACCCGTCTGCTGTGTTCTTTGGTCTTATTAAAAGCACACTAAGCTGAATATTGTTTAAAAATGCACACTTGCATTGAAAGCGCTGCTTCTCAGCTAAGTCTGCATGGTTAGCTTCCTTCTTCTTATATTTGAATTTAGTGGAGGGTTGTGTGGGAGTAGGGTTTGCTGTTTACTGGATGTCCACATCGCCTTAAAACTTCTTAAATTCATGTATCTAAAATTAAGTTCTTATTTAAACTGACTTTAAATAAATGAACCACAAGATTTAATTTTGTTGTGGCAGGACTATTTACCCTCATATATTCTATGGAGACACATCTAGCCAGTTAGAAATATAAATTTTACACTTACCCATTATGGATGTAAAAAAAACAAAATGGCTACTTAGCTAGCTAGAGTAAAGCTAGCTAGGGTAGCTACACTTTTCTTACCCTTATTTAGGTAGGCTAGCTAGTTTTTCACATCCATCATGGGTGAGTGTAAAATTTATTGCCAGCTGGTTGAACAATGTTCATCTTAGCCATTGTTTCACTTCTGTTGCCAAATTGTACAAATTATTTATTTGCAATTTTCTTTTGTACATTTCTCTCGCGATAAAGATCATTCAGAATGGTCTTTAAAAGTTCTTAAAAATCTTACATTTGTGTTGTTGAACCTCTAGTTTAAATGGAGCTTCAACTCCTGCTGCAGAGTTTGGACAAATATCCATGACAACATGTAAATACATGACAGCTAAAAACAGAGTAATGAGTTCAAATCTTCCTCTTTCTGTTATGCTGTATTTTTTTACATCTGGTGTCTTCCTGCTTCTGGGGACATGGGTGGAAATCTCAGGATCTAGACAGGAGTGGCCAAGTATGAAATGCTGGTTGTTTGAAGTCTGGACCAATTCTGTATCATAAACAAATATTTATTCATTTTGTTGACAACTCATGTGCAACGCAAATGTCATTTTCTTTGAGATGGATAAAGTGTCAACAAGCGTTTTAATTCAATGAGAAATTTTAACTTGAACCACAGAGACTTCACACTTCAGCAATTTACCTTCATTTCTTGAATTCAAAACAACAGGAAAGCTGAACCTAAAGTACAACAAATGAAGATGAGATAAAAATGACAGATACACAGTGTGGAAAAATTGCACAGTTCTATTCTAATTTTTTCCTGATTTTTCTAAATGTATTTTCCAGAACTCCCAAGTTTTACAAAGCAAATACATTTTTTAACCTCAAAAATTCTCTGGTTAAAATATAAAGAAACCCTAACCCTTTCTCAAGACCATAACTGTATATTATCTTTATTCAGTGCAAGTAAGCTGCTAAATATTAACTTTGAAAGTTAATAGTGAATGATGATGTGCATGAGTTTGGTAACCACAAATCTTTTGCTGTTGTGTCCCCAGAGCAGCGGGAGGCGGAGCAAGAGGAGGACAGCGAGTGCCGAGAGGAGGGACAGGACCTACCGATCGCCTGCGGCGAAGACATCCACCTCTATGACAACCAGATCAGCCCTGGACCAGGTCAGTGCTGCAGAGGAGAGGCGACAGCGCCTGAAAACAGAGTTTTATCAAAATGGTAGAAGTTACTGTCTTAGCTGCTGTAGATGACCCTCTTGCCATCTTCATGTAGTATAAAACCAGATTAGGGGGGCTTTAGATGCTAATGCTAATGGCTACCCTGGAGGCGGTCAAGATGAAAGGCACACTTCTGTGATTTTTTTTTTAACAACTCAGATCTTTAACTGTGTAGATTAATGTTGTTGCTGACATGTTGGCATCAATCAGTTAGTTTTATAGGATCTGATGGTGATTTCTACAGAAAATGGAGTATAATTAACATACTGAACACAGAACATGGAAAGTCTTTCAGGCTGAGGTAACCATCTGGAGTAAGAGTAAAGCGGTTTGTAAAGTAAAAAATATTAGTTAATTTAATATAAATTAATTTTTACTGTGTTGTACTTCAGCTTTTTTTTTAAGGCTAAATAATATGGAAAGCTGTTTCATATGTATATAAATAAATAAATACTGTTATTTATAAGGGAATATTCCATCTAATAAATAAATGAGTCCATAAAATTTAAAAATAAATCTAAAAAAATTGTACAAAAAAATTATTTGAAGCTTATTTCAAGATTTACTATTTTCAAGATTTATTTATGTATTTATTTCACTGTTTATTTTGTAATAGTGTTTTCTTTTGTGACACTTTGTAAAGTTTTGTTCCATATTTCATAGACTTTGGATTTACCTTTGTTTTTATTTCGGGGTATTTTTAATTCAAATGAGGGGGTGGGGATTTTTCTGTGGAGCAAATCGGTTTCGCAAAATCTAATCCTCCAACCTGGAGGGAGACGGAGAGAACGCTGTGACTGACCAAATGAGCTCCCTGTTGAAAATATATTTATATCTAGTGTTGAATGAATTAGTGCCTTGTAGAATGAAGCAGCTGAAAATGTTTTGAAAAAAAAGATCAATTAGAGCTTCATTTTAGTTAAAGACAGATAATAATAGGGATAACACATTTGTCAGCTAAACACTGATTAATTTTACGTCATTATTTTCTGGCATATAAAAAAAGACTTAAAGTGAATCCAGGCCTGATGGGGGAGGGGCATCCCACAGGCATAATTTTAGCTTCCCTAAATGATTCTAGTTCTGTTGAATTCAGACATTGATGCTCTGTTGAAATTCACATTCAAATCTGTAAAAACACATTTCATGGCTCCATCGAATACGACTCGTCGTCCAGGTGCTAAAGAGGCAAAGCAGCCCACATCATCACTCTGCCACCACCGTGTTTGCTGTTCTTTTTCTGAAATGCTGAGTTACAGGACACACAGCCTCCAAGAAGTTCAACTTTTTCTCCTCAGTCCACAGACTTTTTTTCTTAAGTCTAGGAGACGATTGAGATTTCTTTTGCCAAGTCTTTTCCTTTTCTTTTTTTTTATGTTTGAAAGATGAACACTGACCACAACTGAGTCCGTTATTTTCTTCTCAATTCAATTGAAAACCTATTTTATTAATCCCAAAACAGAATTAAACGCGGAGGCCTGCAGTGCTCTGGATGATGTTGTGTGACCTTTGGTGACCTCCTGGATGAGTCATCAGCAGTTCTTGCCAGCGGGTCACTCCTGACAAGGTTCACCTCTGTGTCGGATCCTACTGGTTCACTCAAGTCCCAGAGCCTTGAAGCATTTCCAGTCTGATCGATGTCAGTGACTTTGTTTCTCATCTTTCCTTGGGAACATTTGTTACTTTTTCAGATCTTTTAGCATACTTCATGTTGTCAAAGCTGGACTGTTACAGAAATTTCATAAGTGAATTCTGCAACAGCGTTCTAATAGTTTTGGGGGGTTTTTTTATAGTTTACTTTTATTTTGTTGTGACTTTTTGTTTGTCTAATGAAGTTAGTTTTAGTTAGTTTTTAGTGTGTTTGCTGGTTTTTAATAGTCATTTTTAGTTAAATATTTTTTAGTTTCAGTTTAGTTTTTATTAGTTCTTGTAGCAGCTTTAGTTTTTTCATGCTTTGGTTAATTTGTAGGTGAAACATTCAAAAAGGTCAAAATATTACATTGTTATTATGTATGCATTGATTAGATAATGATTGCTCAGCAGAGGATAACATTTTCAAATGGATTCAGTTATTATTGAACTGACTCTGGTGTTTTCTCTCATTTCTCACCACTTTGCAGACTGGAAGGAGCATGGAGTGTCGTAGTTTGACGTAAACTGCTTATATGAAAATAAATATCTATTTCACATCAGTTTGAACAGCTAATAAACAGATTCACAAACAAAAAAACAAAAGATATCACATCTATAATTTTAGTATGTTTTAGTTGGTTTAATAAACCTACAATATAATTCCAGTTATAGTATTTCCCCATTAATTACAAATTTTACTTATTTCTGTTTTTGTTGTTTCATTTGTTTTGGTGTCGCAGTAATGAGATTTCCAAAACATGTTGCAAATTGTGCTTCATACATGATCTAACAGTGGACAATAATTTTGCTCATAAGCTTTTTATCTTCATAAATGAAATTATTACTTTCAGTATTGGATGTTATTACATTACTTTTTAAATTCGCTTGATCTGAAACATTTGTGACAACAACAAAAAAAGAAGTGAAACTACAGCGACGTAGTTTGACAGGACGGTTCTTCTGCCTTCATATTAGGTCAAGTTATTTATTTCAGGTTGAATTTAACTCATTTTAACATAATACAGTAATTATGACAACTGTTCCTCTAGACAATTAGATTTGTGCAACATGCGTCTTTTGTGCAGCAGTTATCACACTTACCCCATGTGGAGCATTTAGATGTATTCGTTGTGCTAGTTAGAGTTAGCATCAGTGGCAACATGAGACTAAATCTGTGCATTAAGCACCTCTAATAAAAGCACACTGCAGGAATGAATCCAGTGGTTGAAACCACATGCCTTTGTCGGCTTAGTGTAACTGTAATGAGTTGAAAACATCTCCACTGCAGGTGCAGGATGTTTGTGATGCCCATCACAGCCTGCTGGTAGATTTTCACAGCGTTATTCACTGACAGCGCGGCTGAATGCTGATTAGTGGGCTTTGTTTTGAGTTTCTGGATTTTCCCCTGCTGTTTGCATACCTTTATGTTTTTTCATATGCCAATCTATTTCATTATTCTGCATTAACAAATGAGTCCTGGAATGTGTTCCCTGTGTGTGTGTGCGTCGGGGCGTGTGTGTGCTTGAGCAGAATGTTTTCCTCCCATCCTGATTAGTTAGAAAAGCAATGCTGTTGAAAATAAAATACTTTAGTTAATTAAGTGAGAACAAAAGATGCCTTTTCATTCTTCAGTCCAACTTCAGGTACATCTTTCTGTTTCCTACCACCCTTCTTTCTGCTGGTGTTAAATTTTATTCAAATCTAATTTTTGCAAATCTGGTTTCCAGTATATTATTTTATTCAAACTTTACAATAAATGATTAGTCCATATTAATAATCAACCACAAATATTATTGACAAGTCGCACACAAAGAGTGGTAAAAGGGCTGAAACTAATTCTTATTTTAGTTATTAATTAATCTATCAAATATTGTGACGATTCGCCAAGTAATCAAATAAAGAAATTGGCGAATTCTGAATATTTTTCATTTAAGTTTTTATTATACAATATTAGAAATGCATCAAAAGATGCAAATAAACATATAATAGATGTTCCTTTTTTAAATAAGAAAATAAGCATTACATTGCCTAAAATACAGTAACATGGCAAATTTTCAGAGAAGGTTTGATCTTTTGTAGTAAAAAACAGCAAAAAAATAATAATTATAACATCAACATATGAAAAAAATCATCCCTTTCTGATGGATACCAATATGGTGTAGGACTGATCTCTTTTTTGAATTAACAGATTAATAACTGGATAGCTAAAGGTTCTTAAGATACTTCTTTTTTTAAAACAAAATTTTAACTGAGAAAAGGTAAAACAAAGTTTTTTTTATCTATAATGTGTCTGAAATGTCCAGGCTTAATTACTGCTCTGACTTTTATTCTTTAAGTTAACTATTGATCGATTTCTAAATTACTTGACGATTATTCCAATAATCGATTCCTCTCTATTAATCTGTGGAAGGTGGAGCTGTAAAGACAGATTTGATGTGGCTGAACACAAATGTACACTGTACACTTTAGATGTGCATTTTATTTCAGTCATGGTTTACTTTCTGTTGTTTAATGAAACAAAATCCAATTATGATTACATTTTTGGTTGGAAGTTATTAATTAACATTAATTAACATAATTAACATTTCTCAAACAAAACTATATTACTGATTAAATGAAAGTGATCTTAAAATAATTTTATTGTTCATCGCGATAACTTCTGGGAAAATTTATTGTCCAACAATATTCGTGACAGGCCTGTGTTTGTGCAAGTTGTGTGTAGCTTTCTCTCCAGCGTGTATTCGGTACCAGGCTGCAAGATGTCGCAAGATGACATAATTCTGCCCTGCGCTGATTATAAAAGTTTCCAAGCACAATATTAGTTTGTGCTTATGTGGGGATTAATAACCACTGAAGAATACTGGCTTCCACCAAACGCCCCGCAACACAACAAACAGTTTCAGAGAAAATTATGTTTAAGTGTAAATGGAGTGTTTGTGAGAGCCGACAGGGTTTTTGAAAATGACGAAGCATAAGACGGTAGGAACATTTCTGCTTATTGTCACCTTGTTTGAGTGCAGCATTTGCTGCTGTGAACTGGCCTGGCCTGGAGGGGCTCCTGACCTGCACCCAGCCGAGAATGTGAAGGCTGAGTTTGAAAGGAAAAGGTTAATAACAATGATCTCATATTGAGTTGCAAACAATGAAACATGATTTCTGCTTGTGTGGCCGGGAATGATTTTAAATTGAGTTGACGCAACATGAGTGAAATATCTAGGAAAAGTTGAAGTTAATAGTCTTTTTTAAATGTTTTTACAAGTTTTTCTGGTTAGGGGTTTTAAAGATTATTTTTCTTATTTTTACATCCCTTTATGGGTTTAGCTGTTAAACGTGTGCTACGTTTAATAATGTTTGCTCGGGGCGTGCTGTGATGGCGCAGGGGGTTAGCACGCCCCACGTTTGGAGACCTTAGTCCTCGACGCGGACGTCGCGGGTTCGACTCCCGGTCCCCACGACCTTTGCCGCATGTCTTCCCCCCTCTCCTCGCCCTCCTTCCTGTCTGCCTACTGTCGAAAAAATACGAGCCACTAGTGCCGCAAAAACTCTTCGGAGAAAAAAATGAAAAAATAATAATAAAGTTTGCTCTCACAGCTCTAAGAATCCAAATGGTAGTTTTTAGTTGAGAACAAAAGGAGTAAGTAGAAGCAAAGACTAAAGTTTTAAAAATGTTTTTTAGCAAGTTTTATTTAGTTCTTGTGTAAACGCACATTAAAGCTGCAGTATTTAGTTTTTATAAACAATATTTTAAAAATAATAATGGTTAAAACTGTCACTATGTTGTGACAGTATAACATGAAACAATCTGTGAAAAAATCAAGCTATTCTATCTCCTCCCTGTGGTCCGACTGCCATCTGCAGAAATACACCACTTACGGTAAGAAACAACCAGTCAGAGCCAGGAGAAGGGTCTGAGTGCTGTCAATCATGCTCGTATATTTGCTGTTCATCGTTGCTTTCTGCTGCACTACAGCTAGTTTCCCTCAGCAGAGCCTTTTGTGAAAGCTATTTGGCATAGCAAACGATGACAGCAGATAAGATACCATTTTCTGTAATGGTAAGTTGTTTCTCTGCCATTAGCACATTGAACATCACATACACGAGCATGACTGACAGTTTTAAGACTAGTTTTTGGCCATATTAAATAAATTTCTTTCTTTCATGCAAAGTAGACCAAACATATTAATAGTCTATTGAGTTAAATTCCACAAGTACTGAAATCTGTTCGACATGTTCTCTTTAGAACTCAATTCAACCCAGTTGTTTGGGCAATATACGCAGGACTCTATATCTTAACTCAAAAAATAATAATTAATATTCATTTAAAGGGGCAGTGTTATATAAAATCTATTGTTTTGAGCTTTGCATCATATTATAATATTATTTTCTCATCTAAAACATACATGGATTCTTGCTTTGATTCCGTAATGAAACTTTGAGAAATCCTTTAATCTCCGATGGCAACCGTTCAGCTGTGCAAAAGGCCTGGGTGGACCTAGCCCCACCTTTGAGGACAAAGCTCATCCTTGGAATAACAACTTCCAAATTTCCCCCACAACTTCTTCACTCAGCTCCTTCAGACTAGCCAGCAGCAATTAGCAAACACCCGGTGGAACATAGCATCTGCTGAGCTCATTATAGGAGCTAAAATGTTGTGCAACACACTCTCAGTGCAACACTGATAAAAATGTTGGCAAAGGGTTAATAGAGGAGCCATGTTTTGATGACTTCCTGAAGGCGGAGTTTCAGAAAGAGCAGGAGTTTCTTAAAAAGACAGACGCCCAATTTCAAGGCGCTAAATTACGAAGCCAAATTTCTTTAAGTGATATTTGATATGTAGCATTTTTATAACTGAAGGTAACATAGTTACTTGATAACACTATAATTTGACACAATGTTTCTGGAAAACACATGATTCTGCCCCTCTAATATCCTTCCAAAGTCCTCATTGTGTAAACATTAGAACATGATTATTTACACATAACTATATGTGTAGTGTATAATCAAACCGGCTATAATACCTGAAATATTCCAATCTTTCTGTTCCAGCCAGCTTCCCAACACATCTTACACAACACTTCTCTGTTAGAAGGAGCATCCTATCAGCACTTCTTAGTCACCTCTGTGTAAAGATAATTACACGACACTCCACACTAAGATTACACAGCACCCGCGACCGAACAGTTTCAGTGCCACCTTGATCAAATAATGAACCGACCTGTGTCACATGTTAACACTTCTCCCTCTCTGATATCTGAACACCCCACACCCCCCAAAAAACCTCTCCCGGATTACTTTAAGCCACTCGGTACGTGGAGTCCTACAGAAACCATTAGACGGAGGTGATCATTTGGATGAGGTAATCTTATATGAATATATGAATATCTCCCCGCGGCTGCCGCCTGATGGCAATTAGAGCTTCACTCCCCCCTCTCCCCGACTGGAAGAGGATCAGCCATGCCGTGTGCTTTCTTTTTCTTTTTTTCTTTTTGATTGTAAGGCTTTGATGAACAAAATCCACTGCACACAGCACGTGGCCCCTGCCACTGTTTCATCACTGAAAGGCAACGGTTGGGGTTTTTCTTTTTTCCCCCCACTCCACCGCCTGCAGGCTTATCTCGGCAAGGTATTCGGTGTGACTATCAAAGCCCGCTATCATTTTCTGTTAAACTTAAGATCAAACATGTTCACTTGTCACCTGGGTTATTGATAATATATCCTCGACCTTCGCTGAGGTTTATTTCCCTGTTTAATCTGGGTGGGGGGTAAATCTGGAGGAGTTTCTCTCCGATTGATTTCCACGTCGAGCCTGCAGAACATCACATGACATAGAGGAGGAAACCCCATGGTAACCCAATAACTTCCTCCCCTCGGCAAATGTCGGTAACTGCGTTATGTAATGGTGACGGAAGATTGTTTTATGAGAGTCGGCGGCCTAGTTAAGGCGACTTGAATTATGCCAAAAACCTCGTTCCCTCGCTTTGTCTCTGTATTGTTTTCCAACATAAAAGGTTTCTTTTCTTTCTTTTTTTTAACACTGGGAAAAATCAAGCCTTTTGTACTTTATCTTTGGACTTGCCTCAACTCTGCAGAGATGTGCATTAGAGCCTTATCAATGGAGAAAGTCCAATCTCTGTTCAGTGAGAGTGTTTAGAAACGTGCCTCTTGACATTTTCATCCCCATTAGAAAAAGGGGTCTCTCTCTCTTCTTTTCCTTTGCTGGCTCACTCGCTTGTTCTTGTACTTTTTGATTTATTACTGGAATGACTAAATGTTAATTTTCGGAGAAATGCTCTTTAATGCAAATGCAGAACGGGTTTTTATGACTAGATTTGCATTAAACGTTAACTTGAGCCAAAAAAAAAAAATGGCTTAGAAAAAACTCAGCTTATGTTGAGGAGTTTTAGGAACCCAGTGACTCAGGTCATCTTTTAAGTCTTCTTCATTATTTTCTCTGACATAAATCTCTGGATTTTAGGTCTGACTATGGCTCAGCGGGTAGAGTAAGTGTCCTTTAACCAGAGGATTGTGGGGTCGAATCCTGCCGATGTGCCCCATGGCAAGGCACTTAAATCCAGGTTGCCTACCTTTGTGTATTTTCTGCAAATTGGTGAATGCGTGTGTGGGGGTGTGTGTGGGTGCGCACGTGTGTGTGTGTGTGTTTGACAGTGCAATTTAGAGAACCTGACTCAAATGTGAAGTTCTATTAGTGGGTACTTATGACTAGAAAAGTCCTAGATAAATCCATTTCATTTCTTTGTTAGGGGATAAAATGAAAGTATTAGAAGTATAACTTCTTTTAACTTTTTCAATGACTGGAAGCTTACAAAAGGATGTAGTCCACCGTTTACGTTCTACAGGGATGGTACGCCCTGGACAGCTTACCAGTCTATCACAGAGCAACACTAAAGCTACGTTCATATGGCACAACTAGATGCTCAATTCCAGTTGTTTTGCTGAAATGACTAATTAAATACATCAGACCTCTGTGTGAACCATTTAAGATGCCAAAGCGTCCAGATTATGTAGAAGATGATCAATAACATCAAACAACACTGCACTTTTACTAATAGTAACCACCATCTATGGATCAATTATAAAGTTATTCAGAGCAAACAGTATCGTCATGAAATTACGAGAAGAAAAAGCTAATAAAAAGAAAACACAACTAATAGCAACAACATTTTGTGGAGCAACTTCTGTAGTGAAGTCTGGATGTGTAGTCAGAGCTAAGAGTGGTGGAGTTGTGATGTGATGCTCTTCAGTGACACCTTTCATAATTTCATATTTATCATTTTCAGCCATTGTTTACATCCAAATTTACTGCGTCTGGCTTCTTCTGGTGCAGAATTATGACCCATGTGGTGTAGACATGACCGTTCAGACTGCAGGCACTTTGAGAACTATTGGATATGTAACTGATTTTGTCCCACATATGGAAGTGGCACAGATCCGATATTTTTGGGATGAAAAAAGCGGAATTGGGCCGTTCAAGCTGCCATGAAAACGTCAGATATCGGTTGCACAAAAAATTGTATTGGAGTTGCTTTTGTGTGTTGTGTGTACTTAGCCTTAGTGACACAAAAAAATTTATATCCACTATGTTGCTTCCGGAAAATATGGAGAGATCAACACGCAAAGATTTGACCTGTAGGAGGAGGCCAGAGTCCCCGAGTTCTATATTTATATACATCGATATATATGAATATATATCTATATAGATGTATATCTATATATAGATATAGATATATATCTATATATAGATATACATCTATATAGATATTGATATAGATATATATATCAACAATTATATGTACAAAAACACACAACAAACCATACACTGCTATTATTCATCTAACCCAACCGGCTGCTTTCAGAGGATTCAGAACAGAAAAGAAAGCCAGATGATGCTAATTAAAGTGCTAGATTATCTGATCAGCAACTGGAGCGTGTTAACGCAAAGTCAAGCAGGAAAGACACAAGCAATGACTTTAAGGACACAAATGTTGCTGCCCCTTCATCTGTAAAGGGGAAAATGTCCATTCCCAAACAATCTGAAGCACTTTATTCTACTGGGTGAAAGAGTATTCACATGTGGAAAACGTGAAAGACCATTATTAGTGATGATTCCAACAACCACAAGACTTTCACAACAAAGACTTGGTGGTAGATGAGACAGGAGTCTAGGAACTCCTCTGTACACAAAGGTTTTCACTCGTCAAATGAGAGCAAACTTTGGCTGAAACTACGTCAAGTATTGGATGAATTAATGTTGTATAAATAATGGTGGTCAAAATTCCTCCACAATTAAATAAGAGACTAAAGCTGTGCAGAAAAGCTGTGCAGATAATGACTACTTTAAGGAAATGTTGCTACAAGCTACTGAATCATAGGTTGCTCCTGATTTTTCACAGATGGCTTTTCCACTTCTGCTTCACCTTTGCTAAATAATGACAATGTGGATTTTATTGTGTTCTTTTGTCCACTTGAGTGGATTTTTTTAATAATATAGAGCCTGGTAAAGATGAGATGGGACATGTATGGAGCTAAATTGGGGTCAGTTTCAAACTTTTTTTTTTAATCACTTTCAAAAGAATATTTCAGTCAGATCTTTTTATTTAGTTTCAAATCTTTTTTTCAGTTTCAAAATAATGCTTCAGTTACAAACATTTTTCTATTTAACAAACTTTATGGCCCCAATTTAGCTCCATATTGGGCCTAACAGGCAGCGGAGGTGTAGCTTTGGGTGGATGTTGGAGAAACAAAACTCTCAGAGTTGGATGTGCTTTATATTGTTACTTCTAAATAACAGTCACAAAAATTCACAAGGAGCTCACAAGAAAAATGGCATTAATATTTAATATTTTCAGAGTTTAAACAATTGAGTGGTCTATTGATCTTTGAAGGTGTTTCTTTAATTGAAAACACAGTTTTCCATTCTACATTCAGACATGCAGAGACCTTTCAAGCGGCACATATTCACATATTTTATGTTTCTTAACCTTTCTCTAGGGCTCTCCAGGGAAGCAAAGGAGCCACAAGCAGTTACGAACTTTGCTTTGCTCCTCTGTCATAGGAAAAGTTTTTTATTGCTTTCAATTTTCTTTTTCTTTTTTTTTTCTCTTTCTTGCAGCTTTGACTTGTGTCTGGGGAGCCAAAGCTGTTTTATTTTCAGTGATAAATAGTTGGCTACCTCTCTTCTACAGAGCCAGGAGTTGGATGACCACAGCTACGTGACATAAAACTAAAAGCACCTCATATAAAAGTCAAATATAGTTCGATTCGTAAAACAAAAAACTAGACCCCATGCATTTTTGTTGTTTCTGACAGAACTCAAAATGTTTCTATGACTTACTATTACTTCAGTTTTTTTTATTTGTTTTTTTTCCCCCGTGGAGATAAAAATCCAAATAAGTTTGTTACCTACGTCAACAAGAAATTAACCAATCTGCTAAATGCTTAACAAGTATTTTTACCCTGATTAAATAAGTTTTTACGGTAATGTCATTTATAGTAAACAAGTACCACCTGTTGATTGTCTAGAAATGGAGAAAATTAGAAATGAACACTGTTTTATAAATGTTTTTTTTTTTCATTTTGTCTTTAGATGCCGACGACTCTGGCTGTGTGTTACTGAACACATCAAGACGGGTAAGCAAATATTTATGCAGCTGATATGGGGATCAAAAATCTTTGACAATATTCAGATAAGGGGTGCAGCCACAAATGTTTAGCAACTTTATTTAAACCAGAGATGAACAGAAAATAGGAATAAACATTTACATGCTCAACAATGAAACTTCAAAACACTGAAGCATTTTAAATCTTCGCTATCCAGCGCCTTGTGAAGTATTCCCATCCCAGAAAGTTTTCCACGTTTTGCCTCATTACAGTCACAGATTTAATATGTTTTATTGGAATTTTAGTGGAATAAAAATCATATATGATGTTCAAATAATATCCAGACCTTCAATTGGAGAATCTGCCAAGAGCCGTTACAGCTCTTGTTGAAAGAAAGTCGAGCAAAGTCCCTATTTGCATTTGTAGAAGTGGTGGGACTTGATTAAAATCTTTAATCAAATAAATTGCGAGGTATGTGTAATTAATCTCAATTAAATGCAATTTAATCAAAAACATATATTGATAAAATGAGCAACATTTTCAATTCAGAAACCATTTTTGTGGCTTAATTATTGAATAAATAGAAATATGAGCTCAACAAAGATTTATTGTTATTTACCAATATTTAAGGTTTTCAGCCATCAAAATGGTGCAAAGTATTATTTTGCCATTCAGCTTTGAACGCTGACATTAGTTTTGGATGACTGTGTCGCTGCTATATGTTTAGCTTTGAGATGCTATTTTAATCTTGAATAGCTTCGCTAATAGGCTAGCTCCTTTTGGCACAACATAAACGCAACAATAGTCTTTTCCAGCGTCCAATCAGATAATTTTTTAAAGCAAAAACTAATGGCCCCATTGGGCCAAGAGAAGCAGTTTTATTGTTCAGCTCTGTTATTTGCAGATGTAGCTTGTGTGCCAGATTTATGGCTGTACCAGAAGCACGCAAATGCAAGAGTTCTGATTTGGTAATCTTCTAAGTAAAAAAATAAAAATAAAAAATAAAGAAAAAAATAGAAAAATGTGATCGATTGCATTAAAACAATCATTAAATTAATCGAAATTGATTCATTTTGAGTGATGTTCCTGTCAGATGAGAGAACAATTCAATGTTTGTAGACACCAAAATGGTTGGATCTGAATATAAGTCAATACTGTTCAGATCTCTGTTTACTTAAAATTAGTTGAAATCAAAAAGTCATTTTAATACCTCCTTCATGTTGTATTACTTTGCCACATAAAATCAAAGTAAAATACATCTTAGATATTCTGACAAAAAGTGAAAAAGGTCAAGGCCATGAATAATTTTTTAAGTCTCTGCAAAACAAAATGTCCCATTTCTAACTATATTTGTATTTTTTATTGTATGTAAGCTCTTTTTTAACTATCAAGCCCATAGAGAGGAACTTGAACTCACCAAAATTGGCACAGTGAAGGTCAGGGCTTAAAAAAAAAATTAAAAAATTGGAATCACTTGGGAAACCTACAGTGAGTGTGTTTATGCATTATCACTTTCAATGTCCAGTGGGAACAAGAAGCTGCCTCGCTGCACTCGATAACGCTCCATAACATTCAGAGACATTGCTGTTTAAAATTCAAATAATTGCTCGATGAATATGTGAGTGGATTGCTAAATATATATGCACAGCCTATCCAAGAATTTACTCTGGGCGCTGAAACACGGGTTCCTCATCATTTCTGCTGAATTCAAAACACTTTTCTACCACTGGCATGGCGTGACCTTTACCACAACTGTATGCTGCCTCACTGTTTGGGAAGATGAGGAAAATTTATTCTCTCAAACTCTTCTGTGACTTGCTTCTTCTCGTGTTTTACGCCGCTCTCATCGCTCAAGGTTGCTAAAACAAATCATTCCAGTGGGCTAACACCGTGTGATGTGCCAAAACTGTAGACACATTATGATTTTTTTCAGCTTTTTATTCATGCCGCGAGATGCACTTCTGATTCTACGAATGAAAATATGTATTGCTTTCCTTCCCCCGAGACGGACGAATTTCAGATTAGTTTTGTTGCCACACCCAAGTACATCGCAGACTTCTTTGCAGTGTAGCAAACCTACGTTTGATTATGTCACACTTTAGACAAAACACAGCTTAAAGTGGCGAACAAGTATGTCATGATACTTCTCCGTTACAAGGCTGTCAGTGATTTCAGTTTGCAGCGCCAACAGCTTGCCTGGTCCTTTTTACTAATCCCTCCCTTCTGTGCCACAGTTCTGTGTGTTTGCTCTCTCCTTCTGTTTTCCCCCCTTTAATCAGCCTCACATGGCAACAACCACACGTTACCTCTAGAACTGTGATACACGTTGGCCTATTTAAAGTGGTCAGAATAAACTCGGTAATTGCATGTTTATGTACGTGGACGTTCGCGTCCAATGGCTAATTTAAAAACAGATTTGAAATGTGTGACTTTGTTCAGTTAGACCAAAAATTTAAATAAAATCAAATTAAACTGAACTTCTTAAAGTGGCAGTGCTATGTTAAATCAATATTTTTTTTAGCTGTATATTATGTTATAATATCATTCCTTCATTAAAATTTCAAATTTTAAGTCATATTTGAAATGTATGGCATTTTTTTTAACAATAGAAGGTAAAATAGTTACTAAGTTGTGCCTGGAAAAGACATAGGACTGTCCCTTTAAATCTTCTGCAAGGATTATAGATTTGTACAAAAATATGGCTCCTATCTTGCTTAAGGCTGCAGTAAGCAGCCTTAAGCAATAAATGAGATTTATTTAAATATTTAATATTTAAAACTCTCACCATGTTCAGACGGTAGGAGACAGATAAGTGGGAAAAAAAACAATTTTCTCCACCTCTTCCCTGTGCTGCTATTGCGATCTGCCCAGCTCCCAACCAAAAACAACCAATCAGAGCAAGGAGGAGAGTCTTAACTCTGTCAATCAATCTCATGAACCCGCTGCTAAATGAGCTATTGGTGGAAAAACAACTTAACATTACAAGGAAACTGTTTATTTGCCATCATCGCTGACCATGCCAATTAGTCTTATCATACACAACAAACTCTGCTGATGGGGAGCAAATGGGCAGCACTGATTGGCAGCGCTAAGACCCGCCTCCTGGCTCTGATTGGTTGTTTCTACATAGTACTGGGAGAAGGCAGTGGAGCTCAATTTATTTATTTATTTATTTATTTTACTGATCTGTCTCATACCATACTGTCATGACATAATAACAGTTTCAAAAAATATGTTTAACATTTTTTTTAATAAAAGTTACATACTGCTGCTTTTAGCCTGGTATTTAACATCATTCTACTGGTGAACAGACATAAACAAACAGGATCTAAAAGTAAACTCAGATGAATTCATTCCTAAAGCCTTAAATCACTTCAGTGACCTGAAAAATAACCAAAGCCCCACAAACCGTAAAAAAAAAAACATATTTCTGTTCTTAAAGTTCTTTACGTAAATATCTCAACAAACTATAGACTTTCCTTTTTCATGCTTGTCTTATTTTAAAAAGAACAGCAGGAGCTCCACTTATCTTTAGAATTTCTGTCTACCCCACAATCAATGGAGCCGGGGTCTGCAGAGTGTCTGGGCTTTTAATCGAGCTGCTCTCGTCCTTCTGTTCATTCACCCATCTGCATGTTATTCTGCACTCCTACAATCCGAATCCATCTCAGAAGAATGAAGTGGTTCTTATCAATGTTCAGCTGGTTTGTGGGAGGATGTGGATTATTACTATAAACTCAGACATTTGCAGTTTTTTATTTTTTTTTATTTATTTTTTTTTTTTTTCATTTGTGTGGAGGTTTAACATTTTGACTAAAAATGTCATTCTGTTAAAATAACAACTTAAAATTGCCATTGAATTACATTAACTGGACTTAAACTATAACTTGGTATTAAGTAAACAATTTTCTGATGTAGATGAATGAAGGAGCGACTTTATGGTAAACCATGAAGAGATAAAACTCCATCTGTTTAAACTTTAATTTTCTTAACAAAAGGTGGAATAAACTAATTTAATCAAGAACATCCTGTGTTTTAGAGGAAGAATCTATGAATTTACTACTTTCTTGCTTGTTTCTTGCTTATCTGAAATGCAATTTTGAATTTACCTTTAGATTGTTTTGTAAAGACTGCATCAGCAGAAGGGTTGGGACAAATATCCAGTTAAGAGGGGATATCTAAGAGTCAGTGTATTGAAAATAACATTTATTTTATGTTTCATTTTTCAACATCGGGAGAGTTGAATACTGAAGTTACATTAACAGATACAGTAGTTTGTCATTTATAATATGTGCTCAATAGTATATCTACTCCTAGAATATGTTCACACCTTATTTATGATGCTCTGACACCTCCTAATTTTACAAAAGGATCGGCTTGTTTTTCATGAGGTCAGTTTTTTTTGTTTGTTTTACTTGAGGTTGAGTTTTACTTTATAGAAATTCCACACGTAATCGTTGGCTGTGGTTTCAAGACCGCATTTAAACGATCCAATTTCATCCGCAGTATGTGAAGCTCATGAACTTCGAGGAGGAGGTTCGGGCACACCGGGACTTGGATGGCTTCCTGGCGAGGGCTAGCATACTGTTGGATGAGACAGCCGCCTCCCTGGACGACGTCCTCAAGAGAATGTTGCACCACGTAGGCGAGGACAGCCACGTGTCCGAGCCCGGGTGCAACTTTGAAGAGGTGATGAGCATGCTTTTCACAGATGCAGGAGCTCAAGAGGTCAACGGTAAGCAAGAACCTCCCACCTGAGCGTTAACCATGCGAGACTAAACACAAATACAACTGCAAGGAGAATTCGGTGAACTTGAGTCCTGATGAGGCTCATTTGTCAGATTAAAATTTGTTAATCATACTTTTTTGTATTAAAAATAGTTTTTTATTGGTCTGATGTAACATAATATTGTGTGAAACCTATTTTGCTGCGTTATAATATTGCATAATATGTCAAGGAAAATGTTGGTACTCAGACAAATTGAAGTCTTTTTTTCTTACATTTTGGATGAAAAATCATTGGTATGCTCAAAATATTTTCATGTTAACATTTTTGAGCTGTACATGTGATACAAACAGAAATAAGAAAAAAGTGTTTTAAGCCTGATTTCCATGACTAACTGCATAATATTAAGGTCATGTTGTACTGTGTGAGAGAGGAGTTGCTCTAAAACAGCAAATCTAGTCATATTTGGAGAACAGGACAAAATAATAGCTGACATTTTAAACTGATGTTAGCATCTCATGTAAATGATTGGTACTGTTAGCATGGCTAGCATTAAAGAAACAGTAACACAGATGTTTAAAACTGATACAACAGAGCAAATTTTGTACTGTACTGTCTGGCAGGTAAAACTCACAACTGTTACCTGAATGTCAAAGTGATGCACAGCTTTCGCCATGATGCTCCACTTCATACATATATATAAAACTTTTTTAGAAAATGCTTTGCTTATACTGTATCAAATGTTATGGCTACAGAGATGGAAAATAAAGGGAGACGGGTAGGGGAAACTGTTTAAAGGGAAAGAAAGAGATAAGAGTAGAGGAGATAAAACAAGTCAACACCCTAGAAGTCTGCTTCTGCACCTGCAGAAAGAGAGAAAAAACAATATGCATATATAACAATAACAAATCTATCACTGAAAAGTACATGAAACAAGTTGATGCAAGACAACCTCACTCCAAGGTAGAATCTGAAACAACTGAATCAGGACAATTTTGTTGTTCTCCATTCAGCCTTCCTGTTACCTACTGAAAGTCTTGTTTTTTTTCTCACAGCCTGAATAAACTCCATATAGATCTTGACATGTTATAAAAAATAGTTTTCTTTAAACTACTTTACATCTCTGTGCTTCTCCTGCCTCCTTTTTCTTTAACACTACCCTGTTACTTAAAATGTCTAACTTTGAGTTGTCTGTTTGAGTATTTCCTGTCGCCAGCTCATTTCTTGCTGCCTCTCTGTTGAAGCACAAAGAATCATAAAGCACTTTCAAGGTCCTGTTGTGTTTTTCCATCTTGGTGCTGAATTTCTATTCAATTGAGAATGTCTAGGAAAATGTAAAATACCAAACAACCTAGAAAACGTACTTGCAGGAAAACTAAATAACTCGATCACCGTTTCCTTCTTTATTGTAGTGTCAGTCGAAGTGTTTTAAGGAGGAACGACAACCTCATAAACTACATTAACATGTGGACAAAAAAGTTATCTGCACTGAAATATTTGATCACTTCAGTATTAAACAAACCTGAAATTGTCACTGGAATAGACATATGGGTCATATCGTTGGCATTGATTAAAACATTTTCTTTATTTACTAGTTCAACAGCATCCAAACAAGATTTTGGTCATAAAACAAATTATGTCAGCAAACAACTAAACCGAGAAACAACTATTCCAGGCCAAAGCCTTTTACTGCAGGCTAACAGTTCTGTCTAGAAAAAATAAATTGACACAACAGTTTCTCCTGCTTTGCTGTCTTCTTTCCCTTCTAAATCCCTTTACCATTAGTGTATTTCCTTCAACACAGTTTTTTTTTTTGACAGAGAGGCAAGAAAGGTACCGTCATGGTTTGGACAAATCTCCTCAGCCTATTAGAGCAAGAGAAAAACACCCGGCTGCATAACAGTATGGATCCATTGTTGATACATTTTAGTCATGAAAGAGGTCAGGGAAACGTTTTCTTAAAAAAAAAAAAAAAGATAATTATGTAAGGAAGAAGTTATATATATATATATATATATATATATATATATATATATATATATATATATATATATATATATATATATACAGTATATATATTTGTCTATAGAATTTCTGCTACAGTCCAGTGTTGTTTCTGTACTTGATGAGCATCAGGCGGTAACATTAGTCTGCAACGTGCTCTTTAACCAGAGTTTTTCCGGTCTGGCTGCTCTGGTGTCCACAGCTGTGTTCGTTAGTCTGAGGTGGTTTGTGTGCGATGCTCGCCCTGCACCGCAGGCCGCCACACATTCACAAGGTGATAATTGACTTCTGTCATCGATCACTCACGTAGCTTTTCAAATGGCTTTCTGAGGCTGTGGTGGCAGCTGCTGCTGGCCTGTTCTGTCCCAGAATACCCCACAAGGAGCCTGTTTTTGGGTCAGTGAAAAAGGGGTTGCTACGTCTGTTGGTCGAATACTTGGAGCAATCGCTACTCTAAAAATTAATACAGGAGGACATTAAAAACATTCCGGATGAAAACATTAAAAGGATAGGATTAAGTAAAATCAACTTTTTAGAGTTTTACATCATGTTATGATATTATTCCCTCAACAAAACTATACCTGAAGTGTTGCTTTGATTCTTTCACATATGTTTGAGAAACCTCTAATCTCCCTGGCAACCATTCAGCTGTGCGAAATGCCTGGGTGGATCTAGCTCCGCCTTTGAGGATAAAGCTCCCCCTCCTCTTAAGTTCAGTTTCCAAGCTTCAGAGCTTCCACCTCACAGAGCAGCTCTCCTCCACTCGGCTCCTTCAGACTAGCCAGCAGCAGTTAGCAACCACCTGGTGGACCTGCACATCTGCTGAGCTCATTATAGGAGCTACATCTCAGTGCAACACTGGTAAAAATGTTGTTAAATGGTTAATAGAGGAGCCATGTTGTGATGACTTCCAGAAGGCGAAGTTTCAGCAGGAGCATCTTAAAGAGACAGAGGCCCAATTAAAATTTTAAATTGCAAAGTAACATTTCTTTTAAGTCATATTTGATATATACAGCATTTCCGTAATGGCTTAAGTTAACATAGTTACTTTATTGTGCTATAAAATGGTGTTATGTGCCTGGAAAACACAATACTGCCAACAGAACATTTCTCAAAGGTCCTTGAAATATTTAAACAATAACACCTCAAGACTACACTCAGACATAAAACATGCTGTTAACATTCTGGGCCTGACATTACTAATCATTACATTAAAAAGATTTTCATTTCAAAAGCGTAGCAGAGTCAATATGAATCATAATGAATAATTAAAGCTACTAAATAATCCTAAAGTGATTCATACTGTTTACATAAAGAAACCCGGTTCATGCCTCTGCCCTGGATGCACTGAATGGAAAGTTTCATGACTTGAGGAGAAAATAAAAACGTTAAACTATTGCATATTTAGTCATCTTTATACTTTGATTAAAGTAATTATAAAAATCTGTTTTTATGTTAACGGTTTGTTTAAAAAGTCATAATTTTTGTAAACTTTTAATTGGATTGAAATTTCATTAATGTATTGAACTGTTCCAGCAGTTCCACTGACATCCCTACTCAAATATTGATTAGAGTCTTCCAAAATAACATTTATAATAAGATACTGTATCATTTTTTACAAACTTAAATCAATTGGGGGAAAAAAAATAAGAAGAACAACAGAGTGGCATGTTGTTTTCAACCTTATCCCAAATAAAGATATATACACAGCTACAAAAAAATATTTACCTCTCCTTTTTACATTTAAACAGCTATTTGTATTTGTATTAGTTTAATCTATTAATATTATTTCATGATCTGAAACTTTTAAGTGTGGCAAAAATTCACAAGTTAGTGTTGGTCAAACCTCCTCACAAGAGATCATCATGAATTTTCACTCTAATTGAAATGATAATTCACTGTTTAAATCAGCTGCAGAGTGCGTTATCGTGCTGGATGGGTGCATTAGCACGAGGAGCAAGAAAATATCAAATTTAAGCTGCGAAAAAGCTACAAAATGCTTTTAATTCCATTTAAAAATACCTTAAAGGCGTCAAAACGACACAGTTACTGAAAACTTCCAACAAGTCTGCTGATTTCAGATATCTTTAATTAAGTTGAGCATACTAATTATTTAATAAAGATCCCACTCAGTAATATCCTGTTCTGGAGTCCATTCCCTTCGGTCTGAATTCCCTGATATCTGGAAAGATTCCTGAATCCTACTGCTGCCATCTTTTTTGGGGGGTGGGGGACGTTCTTGGTGAGGAACAAAGACCCTTGCTGTGGGAATAAGTTTATATCACACCACAAGTACACTATCAACAAACCATACCTCCGGAGGTATTAATTTCTGTCATATCTGGGCTCCCTCCGCCACAGTGGGGTATTACAGCTGGCGAGCGGGCCAGCTCATTTGCGGCTGTAATACTGTACAGCTGTGAGATAAAGTGAACAGGGGAAGATTATAGCGTTCCCTGAAAAAAGGGGAGAATTACATAAAATGAAAAAGATGAAAGCCCAGAGAGATAATTAGTGCTGCTCCAACATGTAGAGAGGAGTTTGGTTTTGGAGGCCAGCATGCTGTTTTTGGCTCCACTTTTGTCTTGGGATTCAGCATTAAGGAAGAGCGCGTGCACTGTGTTGAGGAATAATGCCAGCTACGCTTATGATGATGCGATGCTTGGATAAGGGTTTTCACCTTAGACATTTGAAAAACCATCTAAGTGAAACTGGCATCACTTTCTGACATGTAATATTTAAAGCAGTGAATGATTTGGGGACTAAATATGCCTGAGCACGTATTGGTACAGTTGCTGCTGAATGACTAATAGGTATTGTTGTGATTAATGGTGTATTGTGTAATTACATTTTCCTCTCTTCCTCTATGATTTTGTAAGGAGCTGGAGTTTTCTCTGTTAGGTGCACCAATGACGTTGCTCTAGTTCTGGTTACTGTGCCGTCATTTCAACAGAAAATGGTGGAGATATTATTTCTGACTCTCCAATTTACCTGTATTTACATAATCTTCTGTTTTTTTCTTCTTCTTTTGGTTTTGCTTTTTCAAATTAAAATACAAAAAGAAATATCTTAGCTGTAAAATAAATTTTAAAAAACTTAATTCTTCTTTCAAAACAAGTCTGTTGTCAAAATATATTATTATTATTTTTAGTTTAACCATCACGTGATTATTTGTAAAACTGCTTGTGTTGTTAATTTCTACTTCAATGCTTATTTCCCTATAAAGTATTTACTTTACTTTACCAATTGCCAAGACGAGGGTTTAATTAAAGCTGTGGACTTTAACATAGCAATATGCTTTGATCTAAACTATTAAACTGTTGCTCTGTATTTAAAGTAGTAGTGGACTCTATTAAAACATTTAGTGAAGTTAAGGGCAGGGTCTGTAATCAATAACATTTTATTTGAAAACTATATGTTGATATAATAGTCAACATTTTCAATTCATAACCCCTTTTTGCTGCTAAATTATTGAATAAATAGACATATGAGCCACCAGTGGGCCAAGCGGAGCGGCTTTGATGTCTCACACGGTTGTTTGTCACGTGTGCATCATATTTACGGGTGTACCAGAAACGCATAAATGCAAAGGTTCCACCTGAAACAAAATAAAAATGTGGTTAAAAAGAAGAAGGCTTAAACTAAATTGTATAAAAATAAATCAAAATCAAACATTAAAGTATTCATTGTTCTGTGGAAAGATGGATCTCCACCACCACCACAATTTACAAAGCAAAGTTTGTGGTTGTAATTTGTGAAAAGTTTTATCAGCATGAATAACATTAGCACGAGGAACAAGAAAATATCAAATTTTCTGCATACACGCCAATAAATCTTCTGTCGCAACATTTGTAAGCTAACCCACAAAACTCTATAGCTATTTCTGGTCCCTAATTACTCCTGTGATCAAATGAGAATCACATTGTAAGTTTACAGTGGCATTGTTTGGCCTGTGGTGAGAAGAGGAACAGGAAAAAAACACAACTAAACAGCAGATTTAAATTCTCAGGTTTGACAGATATAACCCATCATCCTCCATTCCTGCTATAAATATTCTGTGCATAAATCAGTGAGTCAACAGGAAGGTTTCACACTGGAGGGCAAAGGTTCAGGTGAAAGTGTACTGTGAGCATTTGAGCAAGTAAAATAAAAGCTGGATTCCAAAGAAAAGGTAAAAATGAATCATTTGGTAGGAGGATTTTTTTTTTCCTGTGTTGACAGCTGCACGGATTTACATTTGAGACCTTAGCTTTCTAAACTTGTGTAAATCGATTGCTTTATAAACATCTACAATCTACTTTGTATCCGTAAGCTTTTGTTTTGTCCTCTGAAAAATTCCTTTTGTCAATCTGTGCATTCAGACTATGACTAAAGCTCCGTCAGGCATGTGAGCGCTCAAGCTCACTGACTTTTAAAGTTTACCGTGAGATTTTGTACCCATCGGGTCGCCAAAAATCCCAGACTGCTCTCAGGAAAGAGATGGCAAGAGCTCTACGTTTCTGGACAATGAGTGGCTTTTGTTTTGGTTTCTGCTGCATAGAAAAGTGAACAGAACAAAGCACAGGAGGTGGCGGTTCAAATGTTTTAGAAATCATTTAAAAATCATTTAACTAATATGACCTCATCAGCTTCAATGGCTGGAGGTGTGTTAGCTGAAGTAGGCCGGCTGACGTTTGCCATAAACATCTGTGAAAGAATGAGTCAGTGAACTTGGTAAATGCCAAGAGAACAGTACTTTTCAGGCCTCATTTTTGCCAACTATAAAGTTTGCTACGAGGAGGATTATGGTATGGATGGAGCTGGGCCGCTTTGCTCCGGCTTTATGCCAGTTTGGTGTAGAGGAACTTGACTGGTCTGCAGAGTGTTGACCTAAACCTGGTTGAGCACTGCTGAGATGAATTAGAGCAGAGACTCTGATCCAGGGCATATTGCCCAACATCACTGTCTGACCTCGCCAGAAATGATCCCATCTTTCTTTAAATACACTTTTACACAGCCTTCTCATGAGAGGTGAAGGTGTTCTAGCTGAAAAAGGAAGAACCATTGCCATATTAAACCCTCTGTAGTAGGAATGGGAAACCATTTCGTTCCGTGTGGGTGCAGGCAAGTGATCCGATATACAACTAAATATATATTTATATTTCCAGAATACTTCCTTCATTTTTGTTTTTGGCCACAGTTCCAGTCCTAGCTCATTCATATAGCACAACTGCAAAGTTGACCAAAGTGTTGTATGGAAGTACAAAAGGACAAAATAAAGACCCACCTCTCAATTCTCCCCATATCTCTCATGCTGTACTAAAAAACGGAGAGTCCAGAGGTGTTTTCCAATAAGATTTAGTTGGAGTCTGTGTGATGTGTGGGGTGAGTTTATTCTAAAGAGCCACAAACGCTCGATCAGCTTGGTGAACAAGCCTGAACCTTGTGATCGTTAGATCTGAGGGATCTGGAGGGCTTTAGGAAGCCTGGCAGACTCTCGGGAGGCCGTTTGTTCAGTACCTTATAATCAACGGTCAACAATAAAGATTTCGAATCCAATTCCAAAATAAACAGCAAATCAGTGAGGAGAAGCAAGTAGGCTACTGGGAAAATATGTTCACGCCTTTTAGTTCAAGTCAGAAAATGAACTGCAGCAGTCTGGATGGAGGCTGACCTGACTAACACCGACAATAATCCAGTTGTAATATCTTAAAAAGGTTGGCTCACCTGTTCAAGGTTTTAAGAACATAGAAATCATTTAAATTTTGCTGTAAAATGCATACCTTCTATTTATATTAAAGTATTAGATTTATTTATTTTTTTTTAAATGAACTAAACGGGGTTGGGGATTCTTGAAAATGTCCATCTAGAAAAGGAAGGAAGTTTGACATGAGAATAGGTAGGCACTCTTCAATTTGTTGGGTTTTTTACACAGTTACCCAGCATATTTTTTGTGGAGCTTTTTTTGCCGGAAGATTTTTCTATTTATTCAATAAAACAGAGAATCCATCAACTGTTCCAGCAGACTGAGCTGAGGATAAACTAAAACAACGGCTGATTGGACCCGGGTAATTCTCACCTGTCTCTGCCGCATTGCAGAAGTTTTGCACTCGCGTTTCTCTGGGGAGACGATTTGTTTAGATTTGGATAAACTGCTCTGCACACAGGTTGTTGGTATGGTGATCAGAACATGCAAATCTGACGGCCCATCTGTGGGCACAGATTGTATGTCTGTGTAGAGAAACGATAAATCTACGTTTACAGAAAAGAAACATGACTTGAACTCTTGGTGTTCTGCATAGTTCGCTGTGCAAAGATTTAGAACATTTCTCTACATAAACAGATGATAACATAATTGCATTAGAGCTGGATGCACACAGAGTGAACATATGCATTGTGTCTTGGTGTCGGCACAGCTTTACCATCTGCCACAGTGACATGCAGCTCCTCAGGTCTGTTGTGCCAAATCAAAAAGAGGCTACATGAGTTAAGACGAGGTTTCATAAGTGGAGCTTTTATGAAGAAATAGAAAAAAACCAGCGGGGGGAGTTTATGGGTTCTCACCTCAGGCCGATTGCTGATATTGAAGGTTTCAAAAAGTGTTGTGTTTAAAACTGATCAGATCTTCTGTTCTAACATTCCTACCCATTTAAAGCTACAGGATGTGACTTTTATAAAAAATTTATATTTTTTTAGATATTTGTTGAAACTCACCATGTAGTTGACAGTATGGTATGAGACAGGTAATCTGTTGAAAGCTCCTTTGCCTTTTCCCAGTGCTAACAAAAAACAACCAATCAGAGGCAGGAGGCGGGTCTTAGTGCTGTCTGTCATGCACACCCTATTGGTCTATGCTACAATACAGCTTTGTGAATGCTAAGGCTAGTTAGCATGGCCACCGGTGATGGCAGATGGACCAGTTTTGATGCAACAGTAAGTTGTTTCTCCACCTTTAGCACATTCACAGGTTGATTGACAGCGCTAAGCTCCTCCTCCAGCCTCTGATTGGTTGTTTTTGGTACATTTATTCAGACAGTAATAGCAGCACAGGGAGGAGTTGGAGGAGGTAGATTTTTTTTCACAGTTTATCTGTCTCATATTACACTGTCACAACATAGACAGTTTCATTAAATATGTAAAAAAAAAAACATTTCTTATATAAAAGTTACATATTGCAGCTTTAAGCCCTTTCACTGAGAGCAAGGAAGAGAGTTCCAGAGTCGTCTTAGTCAGTTAAAGCAAAGCTCTGTCTTCTTTTGTTTCCAGCTTAGTGTGGTGATCTATCAGCAGCTCCTTATCACATGACCTCAGAGGCTTTCCTCCACCAGCCTGATGTATCAGAGGACTACTGGATTCTCTGGAGTCCTCTGATGTAACCCGCTGCCTGGTCAGGAAAAGCTAACAAAGTCGGAACAGGAATTTTGAAATGCACTCTGGAATAAACCAGCTGGATGTTTATTTCAGAAGCCCGGTAGCAACGTTCTGAACAACCCGCAACCGACCTCTGTTTGATGAAACACAAGCAATGAATTATCATTTCCAGTTCGGGATAAGAGACAGCAGAGTTGACACAGCAACATGTCTCAAATGATAAAGTCAGGATGGAATCCCAAGTCTAACTTTCTAACAGAGGATTTTACTTCTCCAAGGATCTGCTTTATATTGAACATTATTATTTCTGGTCCAAAGGTAACTATTTCTGTTTTGGGTTTTTTTTCGACATTTAATTGAAGAAAACCACCAGCCAGCCACCTTTTGATGGAGTCTAAGCACTTTAGAAAAATGTATGGCTTAGAAACTGTACAATGTACAACTGAATATCATCTGCATACAGTGATGACAGTGATATACAGGTGGAACTGCGTCTTTAAAAGTTAACAGAATGAGTAGATGCATTAAAAATCAGAACTGACCACAAAACAAGAATGTTGTTGTTGTTGCTGCTCACTGCCAGTCAGCTGACTGAATGATGGTTACTTCACCTCAGTTTACTGCTTGGAAATATCCCTGCAATATTATTATACAATAGAAATTACAGATCACTTCTGATGGTTCAGTTTTGTTCTAGTATTTGCATCAAAATAACAATAATTGAGTATTATAGATACAGTTAATATCAATATCAGTATGTTTGTTTTTGCAGCAGTAAAAATGTTTCTTTTCTGTTTTCCTTTAATTAAAATTAATTGTAATTTGTCTGAGATTCTTTAATCTAACTCAAGGTGATATTGTTGTAGTGACCCACGCATGTTTTTCAAAGAAACTTAACTAGTCCTGTGTTTTTCTTTCTTTTCATTTGTATTTGTCTGTCTTTCCCTAATGATGCTTTTGCAACAGGAGTTGCGATACAAATCTAGTTAAAGTGTTGCACCTTTTGAAAGTGCATTTCAGCATTTTCTTGTTTGTTTCTCCTTTTCTTATTTGGTTTTAAAAATTGACCAAAAAAATCTGTTTTAGTTCAAATATTGAAAGAAATGTTTTCTGAATACCGGCAGCTCTTCCCTGATAGACATTAATAACACTAACTTATGTCCAGCGATGTGAGATTTTATTTTATTTTTTCCTCTGCTGGTGTTATCAGAACATTGAATTAAAACCATTCATTGCAGGCTTGCATCAGCTCAAACGCTGGTCATTTTCTTCCTCATCCTGATCTCCTCTTTGACATCTTTGGGGTTTCTTTGAACCAAGCAAATGCAGAACTGCTATCAGTGATAAAATCCAGTTTTTGGTAATAGCCTTTAGATAATAATGAAGATAAGATCTCAGTCCCGCCAACAACGATATGACTTTGAGGGATCTTCTTTAGAATAGGATATTTAATATGCATGAGGTAAAGGAGGGCAGGAAATGAAGCTTCTGTTCAGCAGAGATATCTGTTAACCAGCAAATGTGTGGACGTGCGACCGGATTGGCTCGGCTGTGTGTGTGTGGGGTGGGGGGGGGGGGGGGGGTATGTATAAAACCTAAACCTAAGAAACTGCTTACTGGTGACTGTACTGACTGTTTTTTTTTCTCTTGGTTTTTTTTTTTCTCCCACCTGCTGCACATGCAGAGAAGTCTCAAAGTTTCGTTTTCTTTGATGACGGTAAGCTGTGTTAATTGGATGAAAATGTCAGCATCAGCCCCTGCGAGGCTGCAATCAGTCGTTCACTTCTCTACCAATCACCATCAGTATGCCATTTGTGTTTTTTTTTTTCCTTCCACACTCAGGACTGGGTTGCTCCATCTAGTCATCAAATGATTACAGACACCAGGGAAATTTCATAGTGTCACAGATATGCCTCTTCACCTGCCCCTTAAATCTGCCGCAGGTCCATCCAGCAGAGTCCGTTACTTTAGGTTCTTTTCTTGTGCAACAAGAAAAAGGAAGAAAAGAAAGAAAGAGACAGCTACTTGTTTTGCCCTCAGGTTCTTACTCATTCAACACTTTAAATTTTGATCACGTTACAACTGCAGTCATTACAAAGCAGCACATAATTATGACGTGGAAGGAACAGGATACATGGTTTTTAAAAAAACGTTGCTGAAAAAAATCCGGCTTGTTTGGTGTAGATGTATATATTTATATATTTTTGCCAGTTATCTCAAAGTGAAACAGTCATTTTATAGGGATTCATTACACAGTGAAATATTTCATGATTTTATTTATTTATTACCTTTTACATTTTTAATGATTATGGCTTATAGGCAAAGAAAAGCCACAATTCAGTGTCTCAGAAAGTCTGAATATCACATTAGATCAGTCTATGACACATGTTTTAAAGTCAAAGTCAGGTTTATTTTCAGGGCACATTTCAGCAGGAGGCACTAAAATATAAGAGTCTTCAATTATGAAACAAGAAATGACATTGCATTTTGTCAAATTGCAAGTACCAAGTCATTCTCCCTGGTGCTGTTCCATGTTTTACTGCCACAATTTGTCCTTCCACTGAATTTTCTGTGAATATATTTGGAAACAGAACTCTCAACAACCAACTTCTAAAGCAATGACCTCCTGGTTTCCCCACTTTGTGACAGGTGAATATTTACAGGGTCAGGAAACCTTTGCAGGTGTTTTAATTAGCTGATGACACCAAGAGTTTCCATTTAGCACCTTTTTCATAACATTCTCGTTTTCTGAGACGCTGAATTTGGAGTTTTCACATCAAAATTACAAGAAACAAAGGCTTGGAATATTCTTCTCTGTGTGATGATTCTACATAACATACAACTTTCTCTTTCTGAGATGACTGTAGGGGTGGGCGTTTATCGCATTGTTTATCACTTATTGTGATAAATTTCTTATCGTAATAAGAATTTTGATTTATCGCTATCATAAATTCCAATTGGTGATGTTTAAAAACCCTCCAAACTGTCCCTGCTGTCGGGATTGTTAGTTTTCTCCACTGTTTATTCAATGAGTGTATCATTGATACACTCATTGATTTAGGATTAAATTTTTAAATTTAATCCTAAATTTAAAAATAGGATTAAATGCAGTTACTGTGAGCGGTTTTGTTGTTCAAATCACACTTGTTTATGTGACTGCTGTCCCAATTCCAAATATTTAGTAACAAATAGTTTTAATTTATTTTGCAAACTTGATTTCTTTCTCTTGCCACTTCACAAATGCAGATAAATTGCGTCGGTCTGTCGTCTCAAATTCTAATAAAAACAGATTGATGTTTGTGGTTGTAACATGACGAAACAAAGAGTTTTATAAAACATGATTTAAATTTCATCAAAGCCTCTCAGGGATAATAAAGTGTGACCTCTGACCCAGTCCCAGTGACCCCTTTCATCACCGTTTGACATCATAGCCTGTGTGCGCTGCAAGGTGATTGGCTATGATGGATTATTACTGTAAACGTTTCACCTGCTTCCTCAGTAGGGAACACTCCCCTGGTTTAATCACCGTCTTCAAAGCTCCTCACACTCACAAGAAGCCAATCATTTTTTTCTTTCCCTCCTCTGTGGTGTGTGTTCGTGAGTGTGTGTTTACTGACAGGTCGAACAATGGTCGAGGCCACAGTCGATCTTTTCTTGTTTTTTTTTTCTTCTTTTTTTTTTGCAGTACATGATCTTTATTAAGAACACCTCAGGGCATAATAGAAAAGGTTTTTATATGTGAAGGCCGGGGGCTTTTCTTTTCTTTTTTTGTACAAATTAAAGAAACGCTGATAACCTCTGTGTTCTTTTGTAGAAGCTCATCTCTGTAGATGTTCTCCTTTTCTTTGATGTTCGACTGGCACACAGACCAAACGAAATATTAACATTTGAATTATTGGCCCGGTTTAGCATGTTTATAAATTCATCTCGCGCTTATTTGTCGCTGTCAGTCACAAATTATTTACTACCTTATGGGATCTGGAGGGAGGAGGGGGCAGTAATCTGTTTTTTCTACCTTACAACCAAACTGCATGGATAACACAATAAATGATTCCACCAAGAACCCAAAGATGAAAGTGGGCTATCCAGCCATCCATTATTGCCTCCTTCACATTTATTTATTATTTTCCATTGAAGTTTGTCACGTTTGATATGCTGTGTGTAGGGGTGTGTGATCTTTTGTGTGTGTGGGCGTGTGTGTGTGTGTGTGTGCGTGTAGAAACAGCGATGTTTGTATGGCAAATACTGACGAAACCATGCGGAAATCTTCACTTCAATGACAAGATTTGAAGAAATCTCAATTAGTCACCTAGACGATCACACCAGCAGTCTATCCATACACACTCGACTTAAGAGTTTTAGCCATAAAATCCTGCTTTTAAATTGGATTTTTTTTTTTTTTTTAAATCAGCCACACAGAGCATAATTACCGTAATTTCCAGACTACTAACCGTACCTGGACATAAACTGAACACCGTAACTTACTAATTTTGTTCCACTGGTCTAAAAGCCACAAGTTTCCCAATTGTAACATGAGATATTTACACAAAAACCTCTTGCACAAGTTTTTTTTTCATTCTCACTTTTAGTGAAATATGAAGTGGTAAAATACACAGATGCGTACGATTTCCGAACAGACTGTGACCCTGCTGCTGAAAACAAAGCAAAAAACATGACAAACAATTTTTTTTCTCACTGTCTAGTTAAATCAGATCAAACGTTTATTATTTTAGCTTAGTTAGAATTACCAAAATTATTTCTATTTGCTAAATGCCAGAAAACTTAGCATTTAACCCAAATCATGAAGTTTAAAAGATAGTTACCTCTGACCCTGAATACATGTATGTAAACTTTTGGATTCGAGGAAAGCTACAAAACCATCTCTTGCTAACAAAATGTTGTTGCTAAGTTTTCTTTGTGTTTGCCTAATACAGATTTCAACTGTTTTGCTCTTTTTCCACACTTTGATATTTCCAATTCAAAGTATCTAAATATCAAAGACTATTTGAGAAAATACAACATTTACTCTTCTATTGAGTCTTTTTGCATCACTGTGATGGAATTGCTGAGCATGAAAAGCTTCGTCAATGTAATCCCATTTCATCTCAGGTTTGTGTCGTCTTGTGCTTTGGATCACTGCAATACTCAGACTTGTTGGTCTGAAAACCTCTAACCAGCCCCATCACAGTATCTCTACCACATGTGACTGTTGGTACAATGTGTGTTTTTATGAAATGTGTTATTTTTACGATAAATCTAATGTGGTGCACACCGTCCAAAATGTTCCAGATTTGTTTCATCATTTGCGGAGGAGTTAGAAATCATAGATATTGTTTGTTTTTTTGGGAGGAGGTGAAAAAAGGAGTGCGTTTTTGGTCAGTCGTTTTCTCCAGTAGATGCAATTTTTTTTTTTTGCAACATTCTTATAGTTGAATCACAAACACAGATCCTTAACTGTTGCACAAGAAGTCTGCAGCGCTTTAGCTGTTTTAAGTAACAGATGTTGGAACATTTGATTCTTCTGCATGCCCCGGATCCATCTGACTAATAAACTGACTAAACATTCTGGCCTGGTTTGTTTAGGTTTTTAATCGTTTGGAGTTTACTCTCTTTGAAAAGAAACCAAACCACAGGGAAAAAAAAAAAAGTTGCAAGATAACAAACTCTTCAGCTGATTCGAACCAAAGCAAACACCAACTCTAGGCGTGAAAACCCTTAGTCAGAACCTCCCATTTATTCAGTATCATTTCTTTTTTATATTAAAACTGGTGTTACATTCAAATAAATCTCAACAGTCACATGGATAAAGGCATTAAAAGTATTTCAGTAAATGAGGAAGTGCTGCTAGATTGAATTAAAAAATAGTTAAAAATGAAAAATAGTGTCTCTTTTTTTATGAGTTGAGAGAGTAAACCTTGTAGATGCACTGTGTTCACGTTGTGCACTGACTTGTGTGTACAGCGCACAGACATGAAAATTATACAAAGCAATTATAGCAAAAATATTAAGTGACATGTTTATCACTCCTAACTGTATTATTAGCCGTTAGCTTCTCCGTTTGTGTGACGTTAGCCTGATAGTTTGTTGGCTTAGAGAACCATGTGACCTTGGTGAGCACATTAGCTGCTCTCGCTCTGTGTTTTTCCTCCACTCTCCTGTAACCTCTGCTACTTTCTTTTTTATCCTTAATCCCCCTTCTCTTTTCCTTTTAATCTTTTCTTCCTCTGCCGTTTGTCTGTCTCCATTTCCCGCTCTCCCCTCATCTCGTCCCTGACGTCAATGGGAAATTGGATGGTTTTTGATTACTACTTGGCTGTCAGGCTTACTGCTATTAATTGAATTGAATCCCTGTCCATCTCCTATATTTCTCTGCCCTCTTTTTGTTTCCTCCTTTTCTATTCATCTTGTCTGGTTTTTTGGGAGGTTTTTTTTTTGTTTTGTGTTTTTTTTTCCCTTTTTGACTTTCATGCCTCCCCCCCCACCCTTGTGTGCTTTTACTCATATCGGCCCTGCTTCCATTTCTTCCTCTCCCCATGTGCACTCCCTCTTGTTCTCCTTTCCTGCCTGTTTCCTTTTCTATTTATTTCTCTATTTCCTCTCTCTCTCTTTCACGCCATGCAACCGCTTCTTTTCCCTTCTTGTCCTTCTCGTCTCTTTTATACTCTACTTTCTTAATTTTTGGCTACACGCGCACACACACACCTCTTTATTATCCTCTGCGCTCTTGCTCCTTGAGCACAGCGATACTGTTGTCATGGTGACGCCCATCATTTTCTGGCATGAATGGAGGATACTTTATTGATGAGATGGCATGGCAGAGGGAGAGAAAAGAAGAGTGATGGAGAGAAAGACAAAGACGCGCAGAAAGAAAGAAATCACTGGCAGGGAAAATCAGAATGATATGGAAATGATCATCCCCGCTGCTTATGATACAAAACATTTCCAGCCTGTCATTTTCCTATTGCTGATTAGCTAAAGAGGATGCCACGAGACAAAAAAACAAGCCGAATGGTCTTGGCATATTCAGTCCCCGCGAAAGAAAATCCCTCAAAACCCAGCAATTCATCCTTTTTTAGTGTATGTGAAGTCATCCTGGAGATTCCTGTTATCCGGCAGCAACGTCCTGCCCTCAGCAGCGCTCCCCGTTTAATCATTCTGCAGCATAAATATGTCAGCATATTAAAATGTGTTTTTCAAAATGACTGCTGGTGTTTCCCCAAGGTTGGATGGACATCCTTATTAGCTTGTCGTGGTCTGATGTTTCCTCGGTGCAGCCAGGCGTCACTGTCTAAAGCAGAAGCTCATTAGATATGTCTGATGTAGACATTATATGGAGAGTCTTTGCACAGTATGTTAGGCAATACCTTCCTATCCAACACTCTGTTTTAACCCATTATATGATGAAATTAGACATTTTGCAAAGACATTAATGCTCTAAGTCAACTAGAAATATAGTTACTTATATTTCAGCTCTGCCAAGTAAACATTAAGTTGCCATGAAGCAGCTGTATTTGTTGCACTGGAAAAATGATATTTTTGAGTGGCAAACTCAATGTGGCGATGAGAATGAATGTTATCTTTAGCTAACTTGTGTCTGACATCTGACCTACAGTTCATCTGCTGTCTGAGACAATCCAAGGCGTGACGGCGACAGCCACCGGAGTCCAGTACCAGCAGTCCTGGCTCTGCATCCTGTAAGCATCTGTTCCTCCGTCTGGGTATTTTCATGCATGATGCCAGAGCTTTTTTGGTGTTTGTTTTCAAACATTAGCATGAAAGAAATACTTTAATTTTGACACAATTTGATGAAAAAAAAAAAGATAAACAAGACCATATTTCTTAAGCTTTTGCTTTTTATTGCACCTGTAATTACATACATCTAAAGCTGCAGTATGTACATTTGATATATTTCTGAAAACTTTCACTATTTTGTGACAGTATAACAAAAGTCAGATAATCTATCAAATAATCAAGCTCCTCCTCTTCCTCCCTGACCGACTATTGTCGTCTGAAGAAACACACCGCTCCCGACCAAAACCAACCAATCAGAGCCAGGAGGAGGGTCTTAGCGCTGTCAATCAAGCTTGTGTTTGCGCAGCAGCTGTGCTAATGGTGGAGAAACAAATTACAGTTACCAGAAAACTCTATCTGCCACCATCAGTGGTCATGCTAACTAGCTTGCGCATTCACGGCAGGTTGAGGTTCACTGACAGCGCAAAGCCCCTCCCCTTTGCTCTGATTGGTTGTTTCTGACTGGCGGCAGTGCATTTCTGCAGCAGGACAATAGGGAGAAAACTGGAGGGGTTTTTTTTCCACACATTATTTGTCTCAGTTTTAATTCATATGTAAAAAACATATATTTTTAATAAAAATATTCTGCATCTATAACAGATTTTTTTGTATTTCTGACTAAATAACCACTGCATAAAGAGAGAAAAACTGAACAAAAGCATCGAAGCTACTGGACCTATCAAACATACTGAAACATTACAGTAATAACTATTTTAGGGGGGAAATGATTCAAATCTGAAATATGTGTTTGTGTTTAGCTCCTGAGTCGTTGAGCAAGAACCTTTCAAGAATTCAGACTTATGTCTCCATCAGCTTTTCTGACCTCCCCACTAAAAGTTCTGCCCATTCTTCAGCACAGTCCTGTAGCTCTTGTGTAAAGTACATGCTTGCATAACTAATAGTTGACTTCTTAACAAACTGTCCCGTCTAAGCGGATCTTCGCAGGTTCTTCAGAGTGGTGGCGTTCAGCTTGGCTGCTCCTCTTGATTAACTCTCTGGGTTTTTCAGGTGGATTGGAATGTTCTGGTGAACTAAACCGCGCTCAATAAGAACTAACTTAAAGCTTGTTATGTTGCTTTGCATAACCTGGTAGTTGGATTCTATCTGCTAATTAGGCGACTTCTTTAGGGAATCCATTGCACTGGATTTTATTTATTTACCTCGTGTGTGTCACCTCTTTTACTTATTTTTTTTAATCCTTTTTAAAGACCGGAAAGTATCTATGAAATGATAATGTACCCTCTAAAGAGTTTCATGCTTGGTAGGACAGCATCAGTCATTTGTACAAGTATCTCAAAACAGCACATTGATATTCAACTCAGAGAGCTTTCTCTCTCCCTGTGTAATTATAAGAGCAAAGGAGGAAGTTAGCCGATGCTGATAGTGTTAAAGTCCACCGCGGGAGAGGGTCAACACCGAGGAGAGAATCAGCATAGCATCAGATTTTAATGTCTGCCGCTAACTGACATGTTTCTATTTTTTTTCAAGCAGGAACACAAATGATTTGTTGAATTCAGGAAGATCTTTTCAACCCACATCTAATAATTCATGTATCTTGTTAACTGGAAAAGCAAAAAGAAAAGCTGTGATTTTTTGAGTTTTTTTTAATCCTACATTTTTGTTCAGTGTTATGTATTCAATATTCAGGATCTTGCTCAGATATTCTGTGATTTGTTGATTTGTCTTTACTGATGGATTTCTTTAATGTTGATGTTGCTTTGGCATTTTAGTAATCATCACTCAGACATCCTTAGCATACTGGTACCAGTGGAAATCCCCTTTAAAAAAAAGCTTCTTCATGGATAAATGAATCAATTGAGAAATCCCAAAGAAACTGTCTTAACCCTATAAGTTTCAAATGTCTGCCTGGATAGTTTTGCTTATTTTACTTGTGCACAGTTCTTTAAATGTCCTGTGAGTAAATATATATGTGCCCATTTATCCATAACAACTGAAACTTTCAGTATCCTGCAAGTTATTTTTGCAATTAACCGTCTATTAAAAGAATGCTCCTCAGATTAATTTCACTCCCTGCCACCGCGGGGGTGAAATTACTGTAATAACCTAATATTCTCCGGAAAGCACAATGTTTCCCCTTTCAGAAACCAGTGGAATTTCTCAGATAGCGCAAAGTGCGGCGGAACTATGGCACTGCAAATTTGGCTGGATCGTCGCCGCTACGTTCGGTCTGGAAGGGTTAAGGTGGAACAGCACAGGCTCCACCTTAAGAAACTTTGATTCTCTTATAAATGTATAAAAATGTACTGAATGGGATTACATAAGAACATTTCTAAGTCCTGTTTGAAACAAAAAGCTCTCTTGCTTCCCCCGTGGCCCCGCATTATCCATGTCCTCTAAAACCGACAGTGATGACTTTCTCTCTTTCTTTCTTTTTTATGAAAGTCAATAACGTCAGGGGAATAATGTCCAATGTGTCACAACTTGTTTTTTTGTGTGGTTATATGTGTGTGTTCATATGTTCTGCTGCTGCCCTCTGCACCTGTTTAATTTCCCCTCAGGGATAGATCAAGTTTTATTGAATTAAGCTGAATAACTTTGTTTCTGGTTCTCCATTTTCTCAGTCTCTCAGTGTGTTTGATCCAGTAACTCTCCCTGACATTTCATTGTTACAGGATGACATAAAAATGTCTCCTTGTCCAAACGGCATCCTGCTTGCTACGTAGTTTAAAAAATGTGTTTCCTGCCATTAGCTCTAATAAAGTATAACAGGAATTCGCAATATTCATTTTGAACAGGTCGAAATTTCTTTTAAGCATGCTATTGTTGAGCCCTTATGAAAGAAGTGATAATTGGATCTAACAGCATAAACATTGCAGACCTTTCTCCAATATCTCCTTTATCTTAAAACTTCTAGAAAATGGTGTCAGAAAAGCTCATTTCTTTTATGGAAAAACTTGTGAAATTCAGTCTGGTTTTTATAAACTTTATTCCACATAAACTGATTTATTCAAAGTTTCTAATAATTTCATGTTGGCTGACTCTGGAGCATCCTCTGTAATGTTTCTCCTGGATTTTGCATCTGCCTTACACATTATTGATCACAGTATTCTGATTAACTATAGGCTCCAAGGTGTAGTCAGACTTGTGTGGGGTACCACAGGGCTCAGTATTTAGAGCTTTTCTTTTGTACATTTTCCCCTTTGCCAAACAAGAAGGAAATCTGTCTGATGTGAGTTAACCTCTCCATGCTGATGATATTCAGCTCTTCTGTTCTTTTAAGCTAACATAATATTTCAAGCGTTATTTGTTGGTATTTTGGCGTCTTCTGCCAAACCAAACCCCAGGAAAATTTCTCTCTTCTGCAATCCCACTGGAGTACTAGTAAACTTTTTTCCTTCTGAGAAATATTTCTAAACAACAAACTGTGGTGTTTAAAAGCTGAATTAGAGACGATTCTTCATGCGTCTATTTCATCTCCTCTTGATTATCAGAACCTTTTTACATGCTTACCATCTCCAGTCCCCACCAACACATTTTAGAATTCGTTTTAAAATTTCAGTCCTTACTCATGGAGCCCCATGTGGTCGAGCCCCAGCCTTTATCTCTGACTATCTGGAGCCTTACAGCTTTTCTGGCCGTCTGATATCGTCCCGTCTTGGGCTGTTAATGATTCCTCAAAACACATTTTAAGACCAGAGGGGAGAAATCTTTTAGAGCGGTGGCCCCCAGATGGTGGAATCCGCTGCCTTCATCATTCTGTTGATTCTTTTAGAAAGAAGCTGAAGAAAATTCATCCCGACAGGCTGGTAACCACTTCTGTGCTGTACGATGTTAAATATTTGCTGTTTTATCTTTTATTATTCTACCTTTTGTGTTTATAATGTTGGTTTTTATTGTGGTTTCTGATCTGAGAAAAGTGACAGATGAATATTTTTTTTTACTTCCTTCCAGTTGTGAGGTCACGTGTGAGCGAACACAAGTCTAGCCAGAAAATTTGAATGCTGTCTAACTGTTGCTCCACAGAAAGAGGTTAATCTATGGAAATGAAGGGCACCGCTGGTGGACTGAGGCACTGACATTTGTAAAAAAAAAAAAAAAAAACTCCTCCTTCTTCCACTCTCTGCAGCTGCAACGTCAAACATCTCCAGAGGCGTCATGTGTGTATCTCTCGTCTGGAAAGGCCGCAAAACTGGGGGGAGAACTGCTGCGAGGTCCGCTATGTCATCCTGATACTCGCCCCGTCCAAAATGGTAACACCTGCGGCAAGATTTACATTTTATCATTCATGATTCCATATATATTTCTTTTACCTGTTACTTATATTTAATGATTGTAATTTGTGTGTAAGATTTCCCAATTTTGTAACGCCAGCCATTTTGAACGTTGATTTTTTTCATTAATCATTAAAAATGCCAACATCAGGTTTTCCATATTTACTTGCAAGTGACTTGCAAAAGTATTCATGCCCCTTAAGTTCATTGGGATTTTCTGTCATAGATCAACACAAATTCAAGCAATAATAGTGAAGCGAAAGCAAAATGCTTTTCTACAAAAACAAAGCAAAAAAATAAAAAATTGTTGCATGTAAATTAGGTATTCATCCGCCTTTATTTGGACAAGCCTAACAAACACAGCATCACCAATTGCTTCACAAAAATACTTCATTAGTAAAAAGATCCAACCTACATGTGAATGCATCTCAAAGAGGAAAGTCAGTCTGCACAACCCCAGAGTCCAACCAACAAGATGGTTCAGGAGAACATTCAAAAATATATAATACACAACTCTCACTTTGTATCTTTGTTTATTCTTAATGTGGGAAAGAGGAATGCACTTTAAGTGAGTGCTGTTATCAATATTTGCTAATTTGTCTGACTATAACGCCAACTGTTATGTGAAATCCTCCTTTGTTTGTTAGAAAACGCTGGAGAACAAACAGCATCATGGAGACCAAGGAACAGGCCGGAAGGTTCTGGGAGGAAGCTTTGGAGAAGTTAAAAGCAGAGATAGGATATAAAACGATATCCGTCTTTCAAAAACTTACATTCTACGACAGAACCTGTTGTGACATGGCCATCTACCTCTGGACAAATGTGGATGGTAGAAAGAAAGCCATTAGTGAAAGAAAATCTAAGACCCATTTGCAGCTTATTACAAATCACAGTTTATTTTGATAATATGCTTAAAGTTTTCATCTAAATATTTATTGGGGGTTTAGATAAAAATAGTTTTGTTACATTTTTGTATTTATTTTTTTATTGTCGAATCTCCTTTTGTTCCATCAAAATGTGAAGTATTTCTGGCAGCCATAAAACAGCTCAACCTTTCTGTTCCTTTCTGCTCCATCTCGAGCTTTTAGCACAAATACATACCTGGATAAATGCATTCACAGTTACACATCACTCCCCTGTCGTCAGAAGGCTGAGTGTTGCCCCATTCCAGCAAGAAAGCCACCTCCCAATATCTGCCTTTTATTGCTAGAAAAACCAAAAAATGTTTGTCTCATTCTGTCCTCGAGTACTTTATTTGCCCAAACCGACAAGAACACACCAGTTTCACCAGTACGGTCATGCATGGTGGAGAGGGGGGAGGGGCTAGCCTGCAATCAGAGATGCCTCAGCTAACTATAATATATTTTCAGCTTGTTTGAGTATCTGGTCTCTATCTCATTTTCCCACACCAGCCCTTATTTATTTTTGTTCCTTTTTGTAGTTCCTGCAGGATTCTCCTCGCCGGTCTTAGAGGCAGCAATCAAAGCCACTAATGGCATTCTGAGAGACATTATTCTGAGCCCCAAGTAAACACAAAGACCTATTATGCCTCAATTATGCTTTATGGTGACTTCCTCTGCAAGAGAACATCTTTGAAGGGGCACGATGATAATAATGAGAATTTCTCTGCTCAGTGAACGTACAGTGTGTTAATCTATATCCGTCTTGCTGGAGCATTTTCCATCACTAGTCAGTCAACAACCCTCAGAGAAGTTGTTTTTCTTTTTCTTTGCTTAATTGCCCATGGTAAATATATTTAGCATGCAAGAACTTTTAGATTTTTTAAAATTATTATTATTTCATTACTTGGTTTCATGTATGGTTTCACAACAGTGTGAATATCCTCTAAAAATGTCAACATTTTGAGGCGTTACCGCCGCGGCCTTCAACATATTTTCTATGGTTTTATGTGCTATAAAATCTAATGATTTTATAGGGACCATCATAATAGTGACGCTCAAGGAAAAAGATGCAGGGCTTTCATTTCCCCTCATTTTCATTCATCTTCATGTGTTAGTATTTAAAAAAATTGCCTAAATTTGTACATAGTTTGGCTTAATAGCTTAAAGGTGATTTGTAAGCATTTGATTCAGGAAGGCGACTTCAGTTACAATTTAATCAGAATCAGTTTTGATGGGATAAAAATAAATGGTAGACGGTCACATGTCTGTGAAACATTGGTAAATACATAAAGAAGCTTATCAAAATATTTTGTTCCAACCTCTTTTAAGCTTCGTCTTAAGCCATTTACCACACGACTGCTGAACATCCCCACAACAATATGGTGACAGTTTTTCTGGACCTTTTCCACTGTTGCTTTTCGATAAGGCTGCTCTGTTTTTCTTCACAGTGGGAGGTTCGGTGCCGAGGATTCACTCTCGCAGTCAGAGCTGTGACAGAGGGTTTTCAGGGTTACTTTTCTCGAGAGAGCACAAAAGGCAGAACAAGCTGCGACAAAATATGTTTTAGAAATCCATGTTCTGTGAGAATGTCTCCTCGATGACTGGTTTTTGTGCTCATCAAAATCACTCAACTGCAACATACAGGTCAGATTGCATAGAAACAACACTTACACACACAAACACATTTTCTCTTTACACATGGTCTAAAAGTAACAGACGGTAACTCAAGTCTGACTTAAGCAGATTTCAGACTTGGAAAAACGTCTTGGACTCAAATCTCATTTTTATTCAAATTCAGAAATACTTTATTGATCCCAAAGGGAAATTAAATGTCGTCTCTAATTTTGACTTTGAGCTGCTTCTATTTTCTCCTCAGTCCCTGAAGGCTTGTTTTTTTTTTCTTATTCAACACTTCCTTTAGTTCACTGGTGACACAAAGCGTAATATTAAGGAATCATTTCACTGTTCTGGTGGACGGTGTTGTCCAAACAGAAGTTTATGTACTCGGTCACACACCCAGTCATGGCACTAATGTCCTGTTCACGTGGCTGGCAAAGAGCAATCCAATCTTTAGCCTAGAGATGACATCAAGTTGGGGTGTACGCCACAGGCCGACACTGACATGATACATTCATCCTCCTGTGAAAGGGCAGATTAGATTTGTATAATTGTTCTATATGACTTATAAACAATCTATCCCTGTTAGCTGTAGTTTAATAATAATGACCACACACTCCTCTTGAGCTGAACTTTACATAAAAATGACTACAGAACAAAACCACACGCATGCAGTGCAGCAGGAGTTGCCTCCTTTCCTCCAAAATCTCTTTTCATAGGATCTTCCAATGTCCCCACACTACCGGCCCAAGTATGCAGCTCAGGGTTTTCAAAGAGAGTTATGCTTGTAAAGGCGAGTTACTTCCTCGTTCATGATTTCTTTAAGAGAATGCATCTAAAACGGTTCGTGTTGGTGAAGCTGGGTTTCAAAACAATAGCGTCTGAAAATACTTTGAGGGATTATTAAGGAAGCAAAAAACATGAAGCCAAAAAAACCTTCTGAAAGCACATGCGCACGCACACCCCCACACGTGCACGTACACGCGCACACACGTACAAAATCCTTCATAAAGGTTTTGCAGACTTTGAAGTCTCAGTTTATTCTCCTGCTGTTCAGCAAAAAGTGCACAAATGTGGATGTCAGTAATGTTTCATTTGAGCTAAGCTTTACCTCACTTCAAAATTCAACATGTAGATTTAAATTTGGAAACAGGTTCTGGAATCAGTGCTGTAACACAGAGTTCTCTATCAAAACATGAGATTTTCACCGTAAGCAACTACAAAATTAGCACAGGGATTGCCTCAAAAGGCCATAAGATGAAGAGGTTCAGTGGATGTCAAATGGCCCAAAAGATCAAAATTAATGGTACCGTTTAATGAAACTGTTTGCCCCATACAGGTTCCTTCTGTTTTCGATTATTTTTTTTCACATTCAGATAAAAGATGCAGTATAATATAACATAAATGTTGATTTTCTTTATTGCGGGGAGCAAAACCTGCCATCAAACATTTGTGTTGATTTAATTGTGTTGAGAATTATTTTATATCAGCCATATTGTATGTTTTGAAACAAGGGTAGTCTGTTCATGGTCATGCCACAGCATTTCAAGTTGGGTTTTTATCTTTGCTCTGCTGCATAGTCTAACCAAGGTTGAACTTAAGGTCACCCAGGGACGCTCACTACTGTTCCATATTTTAACTTTTATTGGATATTTGATCTCACATGAAGTGCCAAAACATTCAAAAGGACTTTTAACCCTTTCCCGTCACTTTGTTCCTCATCTGATCTTTAATTGCCTTAGCATAAATTAAGCAAGACGCGATGGCTGAAGGCTCTCATTAAGACGGTCCGTTCTATTCGTTGCATCCAAACGAATCAAAAATAATCTTAAGAAAGGCATCCCTAATGCCACGGCAAAAAATAACGTCTCAGAATTCCAATATCAAACAGAAGTCGACATCTGGCAAATGCTGTCTGTCCACCTTGACTCATCTGAGCATGAGGCATCACTGATGCAGAGTCCTCCGTTCATCATTGGTATCCTGTCAGTGTGGAACATGGCACACACATCAAGTTGTGATGGAGTCAGGTCACTGCACAAATGTGGGCACAAATGGTCTCTGGTTTCCTGTTGATGCCTCTCAAGTCCTCCCTCATTCTCCCATGACCCATTATCCTGCAGAAGGGATAAAGGAAAAGCTGGAGCTGCGCAGCGAGCTCAGGTTGTTGCTTCCCTTTTTGGTTTCCCTCAGCCGCTGCACTCAGTTACGTTTGGCTAAACTTGCTAACTAATTGGAGGCGATTCCAATCCAAAAACATCGGAGTTTATTTCGAATGGTATTTGAGTAATGTTTAAAATGTTATTGCGTCTGCACAGAAGTCGGCCATTATTGACACAGAAAATGGAGGCCACCAGTCTTCTATCTGTGTGAATCATGTACCTATAGCAACATAGCTAAAGGCATCGGTGGCTTTTATAATGGAAATATATTTTCTTATTTAGTTTTTAAAGAATCAAATGAAATAGATTTCTTTTATTTTTAATATCAGTTTAATCAGTTTACTCATAAATTAACGAGATGACCGGTCAACTAAGTACCTAATAAATCATGTTATTTTTCTATTTAAATAAATATTTTTAATGGTTTATGATAAAAAGTAGTATCTTATGGAGCGCTGTGATGTAATCAAACCATTTGGTGTTTTATGTATCAGTGAAATTGTTTAAATAGAGCTTTCCGAGATCAAAGATAAAATGTACGACAAAAATAATGTGCCAGACTAACAAAAGATATTAACTTTGAGATTAAAGTTGTAATAGAGAATAAAGTCTCGATGATGCAGGAATAAACTCAAAATTCTACCAGAATAAAGAAGCAACACTAAGAGAATGAAGTAGTAATTTTATAACTTCTGCACTAAAAAGTTGACTTGAAAAAAGGGAAATGTTGAGCCTTTTGTTATATTTTGGTATTTATAAATATGGTATACTTAATATTTTAAAACATTAGCATCAAATTGTCATCAGTTGTAGGACTTTGATACAATTGTACAAACTACAGAGTATTTTGAAGAAAGAATCACAGACTAGACTGGTCATAATTCTATCAAAGTTTTGCTCTCATTAAAACAATTTTTCCTATTAATTCCATGACTTTCTAGCAATATTGTGTCTTTTGTTGTGCTAATATTATGACATTATTTAAAAAAAAATCTTAGTCTGGCTCTGTCGCAAAAAAATCCCCTTTTTTCTAATAATAATTGAAGCAAACTTTAAAACAGTAGGATAGCCTCTCCTTGGTCTGCCACCTAATCGTGGTGGAGGGGTTTGAGTGCCCCAATGATCCTAGGAGCTATGCTGTCTGGGGCTTCATGCCCCTGGTAGGGTCACCCAAGGCAGACAGGTCCTAGGTGAGGGACCAGAAAAAGCGCAGCCCAAAGACCCCAATGATGGATAAAAACATTGGACCTGGCGTTCCCTCGCCCGGACGCAGGTCACCGGGGCCCCACTCTGGAGCCAGGCCTGGAGGGGGGGCACGATGGCGAGCGCCTGGTGGCCGGGCTTTTACCCATGGAGCCCGGCCGGGCTCAGCCCGAAGAGGAAACATGGGTCCCCCCTCCCATGGGCCCACCACCCGTGAGAGGGGCCAAAGGGGTCGGGTGCAGTGTGGGATGGGTGGCGGCAGAGGGAGGGGATCCTGGCGGTCCGATCCTCGGTTGCAGAAGCTGGCTCTTGGGGCGTGGAATGTCACCTCTCTGGTGGGGAAGGAGCCGGAGCTAGTGTGTGAGGTCGAGAGGTTCCAGCTAGAAATAGTGGGTCTCACCTCGACGCATGGCTCTGGTTCTGGAACCAGCCTCCTTGAGAGGGGCTGGACATACTTCCACTCTGGAGTTGCCCAAGGTGAGAGGCGTTGGGCAGGAGTGGGCATACTTGTTGCTCCCCATCTTGGCGCCTGTACGTTGGGGTTTACTCCGGTGAACGAGAGGGTAGCCTCCCTCCGCCTACGGGTGGGGGGACGGGTCCTGACTAGTTTGTGCTTACGGGCCGAACGACAGTTCAGATTACCCACCCTTTTTGGAGTCCTTAGAGGGGGTACTGGAGAGTGCTCCTCCTGGGGACTCCCTTGTGTTGCTGAGGGACTTCAACGCTCACGTGGGCAATGACAGTGAGACCTGGAGGGGCGTGGTTGGGAGGAACGGCCCCCCTGATCTGAACTTGAACGGTGTTCTGTTGTTGGACTTCTGTGCTCGTCATGGATTGTCCATAACGAACACCATGTTCAGGCATAAGGATGTCCATATGTGCACTTGGCACTAGGACACCCTAGGCCGCAGTTCGATGATCGATTTTGTCATTGTTTCATCGGATCTGCGGCCGTATGTCTTGGACACTCGGGTGAAGAGAGGTGCGGAGCTGTCCACTGACCACTACCTGGTGGTGAGTTGGCTCCGGTGGTGGGGGAGGAAGCCGATCAGACCTGGCAGGCCCAAACGTGTTGTGAGGGTCTGCTGGGAACGTCTGGCGGAATCCCCTGTGAGACAGAGCTTTAACTCCCATCTTCGGCAAAACTTCGAACACGTCCCGGGGGAGGTGGGGGACATGGAGTCTGAGTGGACCGTGTTCCGTGCCTCCATTGTCGAGGCGGCCGATCGGAGCTGTGGCCGCAAGGTTGTCGGTGCCTGTCGCGGCGGCAACCCTCGAACCCGTTGGTGGACACCTTCTGTGAGGGTTGCCGTCAGGCTGAAGAAAGAGTCCTATCGGGCCTTTTTGGCCTGTGGGACTCCGGAAGCAGCTGATGGGTACCGGCAGGCGAAGCGGCATGCGGCTCGGGTGGTTGCTGAGGCAAAAACTCGGGCGTGGGAGGAGTTTGGAGAGGCCATGGAGAAAGACTTCCGTACGGCTTCGAGGCGATTCTGGTCCACCAGAAGCTGCTACCCCCGCGACCCGACCTCGGATAAGTGGAAGAAGATGGATGGATGGATGGATGGATGGATGGATGGATGGATGGATGGATGGATGGATAGCCTGTGTGATACAGTCAGTGTTTGTCATTTTTCTGTCTCTCGTAGAAAAGCACCAAGACAGCGATGGAGCTGGGCAGGACGTTTGGCACCCTTTTCTCTGACATCTCCTTCAGGCAGAAGCTGCTGGAGACAAAGACGCAGGAGGAGTTTAAGGAGGCTTTGGTGTTCCAGAGGCACCAGCTCACAGCGGCCAACCAGCAGCCCATCGCTCTGGGGAAGAAGGAGACGGTCCCCCGCAATCACAAACCTCTCAAGGTGCACTGCAAAAAGTCCCTTTTCAAAAACAAGGGAAAAAAAGTACAAAAATAGGGTATCATTTTTTTTTAAATAAGAAAAATTATCTGCATACAGAAAAAGAAAATTTATCTTGTCAAAATTTTCCAAAACAAGAAAAAATATCAAACCAAGATGAATCTACAAATACCTTAAAATTTGTGTATTTTTACTTAAAACAAGCCAATTTTACTTGTACAAGTAAGATATATTATCTTATTTTAAGAAAAATATTCTCAAGTAAAGAAAATGTTACTTGACATTGAATTTCTTGAAGCATCTAAAACTAGTTTAGTTTTATTGCTATGAAGGATTAAAATATCTATTTTGTCATAGCATATTTTACTCAAGGTTCTTATGCTAAGGCAAAAATCAATAAATTGATCCTGTCAATACAGGAACAAGAGATGTTATCGGCCTTTTGGAATGAAGACATGAGTTCAATAACTTTTCACTTCTTTATTATGTTTAAGTTTCACATAAACACAACAAAACATGACTACTGGTCAGGATTTAAAGGCTGGATGGGCATCTGATTCTGAAACAATCCCGTGAAAAGACAGAACAGTGAAAACTCAAACTCATCTGCCGCACTCATAAGATGCCATAAGAGTCAAGCAAACCAAATTGTCCAATGCAAAAAAATCTTGGGATTAGACATCAACAGTATTAATATAGGAGCTTATTCCACAATGAACTTCTTCCAATCAGCCATAGCCTTTCATATGTGGAAGTCTTGTCTCATTTATTCATGGCGTTCTCCAGACATCTGTCAGCAGCACAGAAAGGAGTGGCCACACACACGTGCTCAAAGGTGTAGTAGCACACTATGATGTACAGTACATCACACTATCAGTCCTCCTTTCAGTAGATCAGGACAGGCATGGTTCCAATGGCCAGTAGGCAGTTAGTTTTACGATCACCACAGAGCTGAAAAGTGGTCTTGTTTGACTGAAGTTGTTGGGTCATCTGCTAATTGGAGCACATACAGAAAAACAATCACAAAACAAACCACGTTTTAGGGACTGTAATCAATGTAATGATGAAAAAGTATCATAAATTTTACCTCAACAATGTAAAGGACAGCGTCACTCGCAACTCCCAAAGTTTCTTGTAGATGGTGCAATACGTGATGGAGACGTGTCTGGCAAAGGCTTCGCCATGGCAATGGCTTGGATTACTTGAAAAACAAGTCTTACTTTAGTTCTTTTGCTCAAATACAATAATACAGGAATTCAAGATGCCAAGACAAAGTCATTTTAATTACTTAAAAATGACTTAATTATTTAATAGTGTGTTAACACTGGTTTTAGCACAGATTCTATAAAGGAGACACTACTTTAGAGTCATGGCTTTAAACACAATTCACAATGAAGCCTACAATCACCTTTATATGTCAACGGAGGCCTCGTTATTTTTTGTAAACGCCATAGAACTGAGTCTCCTTTTTGTTATGGCCAATATTAAATACCCTTATCTGATGGCAAACAGACCCAGATAAAAACTCAAACTAAATTAAGCTTTAGTACAGTTTACTACAATTAGCTTCTGATTAGTTTCCAATTTGGGAAGCTTTTAAAAGGCAATTCCACATAATTTTTTACTACATCACATGTGTTTAATCTGCTTTATTTGAATAATAAAATACAATACCTACACTGTTCAAACCTGGACTAGATTATTACGCTAATAGTAAAATCATTCAAACCCTATTTATTTCTGAAACTTTTTTCTGATTTGTAAAATAAAGTGCCATGTTAATGATTATTCTTCAAACTGGGACTACTTAAATTCACAAATCAAAAATAGTGTTTGAAATATCCTGCAAACAGTGTGGAATAATCTAATTAAAGCTTTAAATCTAATTGCATTTAAGTTTTTAAATGACAGCAGATTAAACATCCTCAAGCCTAATATTAGTGAAATATTAGGCGGAATTGCCCTTTAGTCATTTCCCAAATCACAAGCTACAAATGAGAAGCCAAAAAAAAACCAGAAGCTACCAAAAACTTGTGTCGATATTATTTTTAAGCAACAGCTGTTGAGGTTAATGACTGTTCAGAGCTCATATTCACAAGAGCAGCTCTTTAACCCGCAGGTAGAAATTGGCATACCATTACATGCTAACTAGCTTCAGAAGTAGCTTATCTTACAAAGACAGACAACTGCAAATTGTCTGTCTCAGTACCTTATACACAGAAAAAGGTTGTCCATCCTCATCCATGTCCAACCAAGATTAGAAAATTTGCCAAAAGTCAATCTTATAAAAGGTGCAGTAGATGATGGCTAGGCTGATGCAACTGAATTAACGTTAATCAGTGGAGTTAAACGATCTCTGGAGTTGCCGTTAGTGATGTGCGGATTGATAGTGAAATATTGATTCTTCCGATACCAGAACTTAATGCTTTAAAATCGGTTTTCAAAATTGGGGGAAAAGGGGATTTTGGGTAGCATTCACACATTTTGTAGAGGCATCGCAACATTATGAATTATTTCAAGCAAAATGAACATCTATATTTAGTTTGCTTCTTTGCTTTAAGTTTATTATTTTTCAACTACGTCTTCAACAACTTGAATCCCTAACCCATGTTTGGCTAAAGTGTTTAGACACCACAAACTATTTAGCATTTTGTCACACAGCAACCACAGTCTTCATTGTATTTTGTTGGGATTTTATATGATACATCATCTCAAAGTGATGGAAGCCGCTGATTTTTTATTAATGACAATTAATAGTGCGTTCAGTCCACCTGAACGCACTATTAATAATGACATTCTGAAAAGTGTGGCCTGGATTTGTATTTATTTTTCAAAGTTAATACTTTATAGAAACAACGTTCATTGCTTTATGCATCTATATTTCTTTTTCAAACTATGGATGCAGAGTGTCTGGACACAGATGGATTTAAATGAGATACTTGGGTTTCTGATGTATCTTGACTTTGACTCTTCATTCTCATTTTGCAGTATCCTGTTTTATTTTGGTTCTGTCTGCTCTATGTCCTTCTTATGTCTTGTTTTCATCTGTTTATTTCTTTTTGCCCATCTGACTTTGTATTTGAGTTATTATTGTGTTCAGTAGTGTTCTGTTTGTGTATTTGTCTCTAGCCTTTGGTCTGTGGGTACATACTTTTCAAGTTTGTGTTCACTTCTTTAACCGTATTTTTGTGTCCTCTATGTCTGTTTTGGGTCGTCCTTAGAGCCAACAACATTGTCACAGCGTTTTGTGGGGATTGGTGTTGGCGTTTTTCATCAGACATACCTTTTTTGCTTTTACACTGCAAAAGCACAAAATATTTTTAAAAAAATGTTGTCTGGTTTCTAGTACAAATATCTTAGATCACTTGAAATTAGACCAAACTAACTTGTAAATAACTTTTTAGCAAGTTATGTGAGCTTCAAACAATTCCTTAATATTAATATAAAGTACTAGTTCCATTGGCAAATTATTTCACTTATAACAAGACATTTTTCCAGTGTTATAAGTGAAATAATTTGCCAATGGAACTAGTACCTTTTATTAATATTAAGGAATTATTGACTTGAAACAAGCTCATATATCTTCCTGAAAACTTCATTTTAAGTTAGTGCACTTAAATTTACACAAAAAACATTTGCACTGGAAACAAGACAAAAAATACTTGGTAAAATTTCATGATTTTGCTCAGGTCAAAAAGTTTAAGTTCATCTGATCAGAGCACATTCTTCCATGTTTGCTGTTTCCCCCACCATTTGTGCTTAACTGTGTACGGTGTATTTTATATCTTTCTCCTCACTATGACTTGACACTTTTACAAAAAGGCCAGATTTGTGGAGTCCATGAGTAATTCTCGTCCTGTCAGCGGATGCTCCCGCTTGTGCTGTGGATCTCTGCAGTTCCTTCAGCCTTACCACCTGCCTCCTGGCTGCTTCCCTGATTAATGTTTTCCTTGCCCTACTTGTCAGTTTCAGATAGACTGCCACGCCTTAGTAGGTTTGCCACACACTTTCCATTTTCAGATGATGGATAGAGCAGTGCTCACTGAGGTCCCAAACCTTTCTTTAACTTCAGAAGTCCCCTAATTAATAAGTAGAGGTGACTTCTGAAGGTGTTTTCACACCTGATAGTCTGGTAGACTCGGTTTGATTGGGACCAAAGTTGCAACATTTGTTACATTTTCAGCTGCTGTGGTTTGCTTTCACACCGCACTGAGTCAAACAAACCAAAGCTGTTCATCCTCTCGCTTTCTGCACCATAACCACCAAAGGAAACAACAGGGAAATCTCTGAAGACACTGAGCACAACTTCCATCTTCAGAAAAGGATTTCTCTCAAGTCATTTCTTCCGCTAGCCCTAGACTCGCATATTTGTATTGCGCTACAGTCCACTTCCTGCTTTCGGAGTGTTTACCGTTCACAAAGGCATTCGAACCGTGCCAGAGTTCACTTTAATCGAACCGAGACCTAGATATTTAGGCGGACCAAAGTTCCTCAAATGAACGTTTTAGACAGAGTTGGATTACAGCGGACTGAACAGATGAGTGGAGCCAGTGTTCACTGCCTGCAACACTGTGAACACTACAAGCCACTGCAGCTCAAACTTTTCCTAAAGCGGCGCCTCATTCTTTCATACCACCTGTCACCCTGTCCTGCTCACTCAACTGGCTTTACTCATTCGTCTTTTCTCTCCTCCTAATCAATCAGCATCAACTTCTGTCAGGCCTCCTCAGTGGGTAAATGACCTTACATCTCAGTCCTGTCAGAAGCCACTCCACCCCTTAGCTACACAAACGCCCACGCACATACACACAAACACATGCACGCCAGAGGGGCTTTATTCAATTCCACGGACCAACATCACCTCCTAATGTTACCTTGACAAGCCGTGGCTCCTAGACATTTCCCTCGTTTTTTTGTTTTTTTTGTCCTTGTTTTTCTTTTAGTCGCTCAGTATTTTGCCAGGTATTTATCCCAGGTCTAAAAGGGCTCAGTGCCACTCAGAGAAAAAGATTGGCACTAAGATTTTTTAAATAAATAAATAAAGGTAGAAAAAAGTGGGGGGGAGGGGAAATTTGAGCCATGGCAGTAGTTGGAGCAGGTACAATCAACAGCAACGCGATAGTTAAAAAATAAGTCAGCAGAAAACTGCCTTCTCATTCCTTCACATCAGACCACCCACAGCATACCCCTAACTCATACTTAAAATTAAAAAAAAGCCAAATTGTTGATGCTTTTCCTTTCCATTGCCTCACACTTTTGACCGTTTGGAGCGAATGGTAAACAGGTGGACAGTAATTCCCTCTCTGAGACTTTATGTTTATCACACATGAGCCAAAAGCCGGTGATCATCCCCCGCCCCCGCCCCATACGGAGACACACACTCACACGTGTAAGTATGCGTGGCCTTATAAAACCTGCAAACACAAAGGGGAGCAAAATGCTGATGCTGTTTGTTTTTATGTTCTTCACGTCGAGCTAAATTGCTTCGTTCTGCAAAATGCCATCAAAACTTTTTACGATGACAAATGAGGCAGGAATGATTATCCTGCTCCCATAATTCCTCTCCTCCTTTCACTTAACTGTGTAAAGTCATGCTTAACAGGGAAATTAAACACTGGCTAATTGGATAATTTGCTTAATAAGCTCAATGAGGACTTCACATTTGCTCCGTGGCTAGTGCAACCTAAAAGCACATATTTTCAAAGAGCGCTCTCCCGTCGCATCACGTGGCTATCGTCGAGCTAATTCCCTTTTCTGACCGCGCTAAAAATTCACCAAGTCCTCCATTCTGGACTGCCGCCGTCATCGCTCTGTCATCCTTTATCGTTCTGGGGACAGAGATCTTTCTGGTGAACGCGCGCCTTAATGTGACCATACCGCTTCACTCACCTTGTTTTGGATTACAGAACTTTTGAGGGCTACCTCATTATGGCTGATGACTCAGATTGTGGGGCTTAAATCATCCCTGAGAGAGCCTCGTTTGGAGTTACCAGTGTCTTTTCTGAGTCATCAAATAGGTAGTTTGAATCAAAATCTGTCACGGTCCACAATTAGGGCAAAGAAGGCTAAAAACATTCAGAATTAGATTCAGCCTTTGTGTTCTTACAATTGTTTGATGGGGGCAGTGTTATGTAAAATCTACTTTTTTGAGCTTTACATAATCTTATAATTTCATTCTCTCATCACAAACAAACCTGGAGTGTTGCCATGATTCTTTCGTGCATGTTTGAGTAATTCTTTAATCTCCCATGGCAACCATTAAGCTGCGCAAAACATTTGGATTGATCTAGCTCCCCCTTCGAGGACAAAGCTCCTACCCAGAGCTGTAATTTCCAAGCTTCCCAGCTTCTGCCTCACAGAGCAGCTCCTCCACTCAGCTCCTTCAGACTAGCCAGCAGCAATTGGCAACAGCTGGTGGGACCACACATCTGCTGAGCTCGCTGCTACATCTCAGTAAAACACTGGTAAAAATGTTGCTAAAGGGTTAATACACAGTGTTCCAAATTATTATGCAAGTGATATTTTCTCAGATTTTCCTAAATGGTCAATGCAAATGATGGTCAGTATAATTTTCAAGTCATGAACTATTACAGTAAAAATCTAATTTTACTGAACAAAGCTCCCCATGAGAACAGTATTTTTTTCAAAAATAAAAAACTCAAAATGCACTGTTCTAAATTATTATGCACAGCAGATTTTCTAAACATTTTATGGATTATAAAGAACTGCAAACGGTCATTCTTTGATTCTTCAGTATGGCAAAAAAAAAACCCACCTCATCCTAGCGCCAAAACTTTTTATTGAGAAACAATTTATTTTTTTTAAATATGAGTGTTAAGCAAATTTATTTTGGAAATGTCAAATGTCGCAGCTTTGGATGATTTAAGGGACATCAGCTATAGATGATCTGAACTTTCCCAAAGTTCAAATCATGAAGTTTGGGGGAAAAAATAAATGAACAAGACAGCAATTTAACACAGCCCTTCTTGAGGCAATAAAACAATGTGAATTTGACTCCCATCATTCCAAAACGCTTACATTGCTTAGAAAAAGAGGGGATACAAAGTGGCACGCACTTTTAAACGACATGATGAAATGTTCAACAAAACGCATTTAATTTCATGGTTGTTTTTAATGTTGCCAACATACTTAGAGAAGGCAAGCTGAATACACACATGTAGTCCACCACACACAGTCAAACCCATGTGAACAAATGGACATGTTTACCTCACTGCCTTGTTAAAGCTTATCCTGGTTAACGACATCTAGATACCCTCCATTTAGCAAATAAAAAATGTTGAGTGGATGTCCAAAAACAGAACTTTTTAGTTCCAAGTTTCCCTCTTTGCTCTTTTCCCAACATGTAGACTTAATTAATAAGAGTTTTCTTCGAGCTAATGTTATGACATGTCAAATACCTAAAGGCTCTAATCTGAGGTGCTGTTAATTGGTCATTTCTGAGGCTTGTAACTCTAATGAACTGCTCCTCTGCAGTAGAAGAAACTTTGTCTCCTGGGGCGCTCCTCATGAGACACATTTTATCACAGTGTTTGATTTTTTTTTTAATAACTGCCCTTTGAAAACATTTTAAAGTTCCTGTAATTTTAGCTGACACTAAATGTCTTAAAGATATCTTGAGATTTCAAATAACTTAGTTAAGAAATGCTTTTAAATGAATTACGACGATGGTGGAACAAAGTTGTTTGTAGGTCTATGAGCAACATCATCACTAAACCAAATAGTACATGCTTAAAGGAAGCTAACATTGGAGCATAATTAGATTTTTAGATCACCTCAGTGTATATTATTGCAATTTTACTTGATACATTTGAACTACAACCTTTTACATCACAGTTATTCACCACAAGTGTGAAGTAGAAGGAAAATACTTCATGTTTTCAAGAATTTGAAACCAGTTGTATGAAACCCACCTCTTTCTTTTTCAGCCTCTATTGACTACTTATTGGTTCGTTTTTTGTTTTAAATATCTAAAATTCTGCCAAACTGGTGACTTGATCTTTCCTCTTTTATCTGCAATTTCATCTGGAGCTGCTGAACTCATTTCCTCCTTTCACTCCACCCTCTTCTTTGGACATGAAAATCCTCCCAAATAGTCTCGCATAGTGCACATATTCTGTCTGTGGACCATAGAAATTTCATAGGCAAGTCTACAGATTGCCTACATTCCTAGTGACATATTCCTTCATTTCCCACAATCTGAACGAATGCTAGCTAGTTTGATGAGCTAGTTGGATGGCTAGCTCAGTTTGTTTCTCCACCATACAACTGTCAGTGCTGCACATAGAGGCAGTCATGCTAGTCGTTCTTGCGACTGGTTGCGCCGACTCCCAACATGATCATCTTGATGTTGCACAAACACAACAGTTCAATGTGAACACTGTTTCCTGTCTAGCAGTTTACCGTGTGAATCTGTGTGTCACCAAGGACGAGTGTGCAGTCGTAAAAATGTAACTTTGTCCGGATGTGTCCGACAGACATCTGCATTGAGTCCGACTCAAACACTCGTCATGCATACATGTGGGCCTACAAGGAATGAAGTACACCTGAGTATGTTGGGGGACAACATGAAACTGCTACTCGACAGGTTGCTGCTAGCTAACCAACCAACCGTGCTAGCTAACCATACCACCAACCATTCATAGCTGGGACGTGAGAGGTAGAGCGACTAAAACCTTTCTTCTGCCTACAACTCCCAGAATGCCGTGGTTTTCTGGGACAGAGTTCAGTGAAATTACCAACATTCTATCAGACATATTTTTGTTGATAAGAAGTCGTTAGCAATTGCTATTGTTATTGTCCAACTAGCCAAATGGCTAGTAGAAAGTATTTGTAGGTTTGCTTTAGTGACATAGTCTTTGTATACGTGTGATAGATTTCACAGTGTTCCTTGAGACAGTTCTAAGCTCAGGACATTATTTTCTAACGTAGTCCATCAATAACAGTGTATTCCTGTCTGTATGCTGATAGTGTAGCACATAATTGGATGTCTGTATTCCTGTATGCTACATTCCTCAGTCTTTGTGCTGCTCTTTGTTCTCTAATGTTCTCTATCAACCCTCTGAGGTCTTCACAGAATGGCCACACCTTAACCCTAAACACACCCTCAGACTTGATGTACTAATTAGGTAACTTCCAAAGGCGATTGTTTGCGCTGGAATTTATTTGGGGGTATCAGTATAACGTGGGCTTAACAGAAATGCTGAAATTTTAATCTGCTGGAAAGCTTGTATTTATTTATTTTACTTCCTCTTAGCAATGATGAATTACCGTGCTGACCTACAACATCGATTCTAATAAAACACAAACATGTTTGTAGTTATAGCATAATAAAACGTGAAAAACTCCAACAGGCATGATGTTTGCGAGGCACTGCAACTTGCATGACTGTTTTTCAATTTAACAGTGAAGACACAGTCCCGGCTTTTCTTCCGTGAGAGACGTTTCCTTGAGGAAAACCTGACCTTTTCCTTTCTCTCCACAGTGTAAAGATTTCTTCAAAGCCGGCCGAGGGATTTATGAGGACTTGCGTCGCAGACTGCCTTTCTACCCTTCTGACTTCACAGATGGTAAGCTGGACCTGGACTTGTAGTGAAAGTGAGTCATTTGTGTCGCTATGCCCCACCGGGGTGCCGCTGGCAGCGCCTCATTTATCTTTCAAACTTTGCCTCACAGAAAGAGAGTATTGTAATGTTTTACATATTTGGTACATCTTGGGGTTTTTGGTATCTTATGCATCTTATAGTGCAGCATATTATTATACAAATCTGTCAAATGTGGAAACAAGCATAACAGTTTGCATGCTCAACCCTCAGGTTGTGTGTTTTTTACATTAGCCACTTAAATTTCAGGATGACACCTATTTTTCAAAATGGCTGCTATCTATGAGCCTTTTAAAGCTAAATGTTACTTATTTTAACAACTTGGTGGAACTCTATGTCACATCATATGTTTTCGCCTTTGGGCTTCATATTGATACAACTTTAAAGTTATAATATGTAGCATTTTACAGGCTGAGCAACAGTTCTCTTCGTGGTAAGCATTAGCTTCTGCAAATTTTTTGATATGTGTAACAGTTTAGCGTGCCCACTACTAGCAATATAAACCGGTAATTATAGTGCAAATGTATATGTTTCATCACAACCACGGCAGCCATTTTGAAAAATGGCCACCAGATAAAGGAAAAAAAGATAAAGAAAATATATCTCCTCCTTCCCAAAATAATGGCTGAAGTCATTTTTGCCAAAATATGATTTTGGGGAGAAAAATAAAGGGCAAAAAATTATTTAGACCATTCTTTTAGGAATGGTCTAAGGTTCAAAATATAGGGTTCTAAGGTATATTAAGGTTCAAAATATAAATATGCATGGTTTGACACCACAAACCATGCATATGGTTTGTGGTGTTTGTTGACGGACAACATTCATGTTGTCCGTCAACAAAAATAAGTTAAACACAAAAAAAAACCCTGAGAACATCTGTGCCAAATTAGGATCCACATGTGAAAGATTTTTCCTGAAACATCCAATTATGTGCTACACTATCAGCATTATATTTGATTAAGTTAAACACTACAGTAATCTGTGGTGTCTATTTGAAAATCTTAGCTCTAATACAACGTGTGCTTCTTTTTTTGTGTTTTTTTTAGGTACGTCTTTGCTATCCTTGGGTTTCATCCAGGGTTTTGCACCTTGTAAAAATAACTCTAAAGTCTCCCACATGCCTCCTTATGTTCGACATTATTATAATATCCCAGGTCATCAACCACAAGCATCTCCCTATACCTTACTGATGCAGTCGCTGAAGGCAGGTACTTTCACTGAGTCATCAACTCAGACTCTTTACCCACAGTGTGTGAAAGCGGCTCCGGTCCAGGTCGCACACACACACATGCTAAATAATGCGTTAGTCACAACAAGCAGCTCAGCCCTTTCCTCTCTCAACGCATTTTTGTTTTATTTAAGCTGCAACAGAAATCAACACGTTCCTGACATGTGAGTTTGATCAAATGTTCATCCTGCGAAGGTCACGGAAACCAGCGATCACATTAGAGGCCAATTAAAATGTTTGATTCCAACATGAGTTATCCATCATTCATCTGACCGCTCCTAAAACGAGATGGATTACACAAACGCAAAACATATCACTCCTGTTTTCAAAGGGGCAGTCGGCTGTGTAAGCCACAGTAGAATATTCTGACACACACACATACACCCCCCCTCTGGAGGTTCCTTATTGCAGGGGAACTAAACGATGGATTCTGCTAGCGTTTCTGTCGTTTTTAAATTAAAGTGCTGAGCCTCCTCCGCTTCATTATGAGATGCATATGACTCATGTGTTTGTGTTTGTCTCCCTTCAGGTATAGTTGGAAGTAATAAAACCCTGCTGAAGTACATGACCACAGCCATCTTCCTCTACATCGCCATCCTCCTTCCCGCGATTGCTTTCGGCTCCCTCAACGACGAGAGCACCCGCGGCGAAATCGGTATAGGAGCGCGCAGCCGGCATGTAGACACTCTTATGTTCTATCAAACATGAGTCGACAAAGTAAAGTTCCCACTGAGGATTAGCAGAGCCAGCTGCTCTGCTACTCCATTTATGTAGTGTATAAACAGGTCAGCGTTGATCTAAGACAGTTTTAATGACAAAAAATAGCTTTAAAATATTTTTCGACTCACAAATAAGAGTAAAGACATATCCATTTTTTTATTTTTAATCTTGCAATAAAAAAGTCCTGATTCCTTTAAAAAAAAAAAACTGAAATAACAAATCAGATACCGACTTTAGCTCATTTGCTTGACACAGATGACATCTAGTCCTTTTCTTTCGTACAAGTGTTAAAGAATAATGAAATAACACAGGCACTGTCAGCTGTACTGGACAGGCGCACAGCAGACGTCAGAACATAACAGTAGTTTCCCATTTTAGTCAAACGAGGCCAAAAACACCAGATGGGGACATTTTTCAGCTGTTTATAGCTAACTTTGACAATAACCTTTCTGTGTAATTTCAACATTGTAAATATTTTTTCCAACATTCTGACATTTCCACATCCGATAGGCTCTGAGGTAGATGGAAAGTTAAAGGTAACCAAAAATAAATAAATAAAAATAATAATAAAGGCAAGACTTGCACACTTGCGATATGTTTTTGATGCGGGAATATCATTACACCATGATTTAAAGCTCCAAAAAGATGATTTTACATAACACTGCCCCCTTAATGTAGATTAAACACTCTTGGTCATACCACAGATTGATACATGGGTTAGTAGTCACATCCCTGCCATATATCTAATCCCATAACAACCTCCAATAACTGGTCCAATACCAATAGTTGGTCAGATGGGCTTTGTTTCTGACAAAGTGCTTTTTTTTTTTCTTTTTTTTTTTTTTGGTTGTAATTTTTCCCAAATCAAAAATCTCAAATGGATAGCTTCATTCTTGAGCCATATTTAATAATTTGAGACTTTTACAAAAAGGGTTTTACTTGTTTGTTTTGTTACTTTTTGTTCGTTTTGTTATTATTCTGGATTCTAAACCAACCTACCAAGACATTAACCTTAAACCATATTTTAACACATGGTTCATAACTTCAGTAGTGAAATATGTTTCACTGTAAAGCACTTTGAAATGCCTTGCTGCTGAAATGTGCTTTACAAAAAAAATTGATTGATTGATTGATGCAGGAGCAGAAACAGAAACTAAAGAGGCCAAAGAGTTTTATGAAGTATCATAACTTGCTAATGACTTGTAGTAATATATATGTAGTGTTTTTAAGTGCTGTAATGAAATTACAGCGCTTAAAAACTACCTCAGAGCCTATTGGATGTGGAAATATCAGAATGTTGGAAAAAATATTTACAATGTTGAAAAAAACTGTAATGAAATTTTATTTTTTTTTTTTTATTTCTTGCTTTTTGCTTCTTATTTTTTACATTTCATTATTTTGTTGGTTGAGAACGGATTGTTGGTTGACGTATTCTAACTATAAAAACCTAAAGCCTGCATTACTCATCCCCCTAAAATTGAATTGTGTGTATTTTTGGGGGATTTTTTTTATTGTAGCGGGAAGAACATGCAGCAAGTATCTATAGTTAATTTGTGGGTAAAAATAACAGATAATTCGCCTAATAACATTCCTGGTGCAGAAAGTGAATTATGAGTTTCCTCCTGCTTCTGCTCAGCTGTGCAGCAGAACCTTAAGGGCATTCATGTTTATTCATCAGAACCTTTTCCTGTGTCTTCTCTGCGTGTGTGTGCGTGTGTGTGTGTGTGTGTGTGTGTGTCTTCTCTGCCCAGATGTTCGGAAGACTATCATTGGCCAGAGCATCGGCGGAGTCATCTACTCGTTGTTCGCTGGCTCCCCTTTAGTTATCCCTCTCACCACTGCTCCCCTCGCCATCTTCATCAGCGGTAAGCTCTCCTGTAGTTTCATTCAGCTCGCCTCAAAATCAAGGCAGCCGACTCTCACAGTTTTACACAGCAGACGAGTCCTAGACGGTGGGCAGAACGCTAAGAAGGTAGCATCAAAAGTGGAAGAAAATTAATGGCGGAGATTAAAAAAAAAACAACTATCATACTCATCTCCTCTTTAACTAAAGAATCAGAAAAACATTGTTCAAACTCTTGGTGTAAAATAAGTCATCAGTTTGCTTCAAAGATACAATCCTGACATTATTATTTACATTACTTTCATATCAGATTTTGACAACCCAAGTAATCCACATTCACAATAAAGTCCATAAATAAAGTCAAGGGGGGAAAGAACTTCAGTAGACACTTTTTTCTGTAATGTTAACTTCAAGATGACTCCTGTAGGGAATGCAATTGTTTTTTATATTCTTTATTTTTTCAGTCAGCATTAGACAGAATTTCAACTTAAATAGCAGAAATGTCTGCTGATCATTCAAAGAAAAAAAGGACAGACTGGGGGAGAAAGGACAAACTTTCTCTTCCAGTTTGGGAGACAAAGAAGAAGAAGAAAACACCTGTGCATAGCAGCATATACATATACTGTAACTACCGACCGATTTCAGCTGACTTCTTGGTTTCCTGTGTCTTTTTGCACACCCGTTTCTTCAAGCGTTTAATACTTATTTCATTTGTCATTCCAATGTTTTGTTTTTTAATTCCATCTCTGGACTAATTTGTTTTGTATGTATGGATTACTTGGGGTTGTTGCTCACGTCTGGTTTGAATTTGATGTCAAAAGAAATATTTAGAATATATTTCTCCCAGAAAAAAAATAAGTCCAAACGTCCAATAGCCGCCGCACAGGGGGGGCAGATGGACCAGAATGTGTGTGTTTTTTTTTTGTTTTTCTTGCCCATGTTACGTAACAGCTGGTTTCAGGTGCCTGCAGGTCCGCACATTTGCTCAAGAAAAAAAAGGAACAAGTAAAGCTTTTATTCAGTTCAGACCAAACGCAGCACATAAACCGCTGGACGGCTTTTTGCCCAACAGCATTGTTTTGTTGGGAGGAATGTAAATGAACTTGAATGGTGGAAACTCCGAAAGAGAGCGGAGATGAAGAAAAGCAGCGACTTTGATGCCAAGATGCAGTTTTAATACCGAAGCTGTTTGGCGGGTTTGCGGTGGGATGATCTTTGAAGTAAATGGGTTGGAACTGTGCAGGGAACATTCTCATGGGGATAATTGTAGTATATTTCCAGCAGCTTTCTGAACGGAACAAAGGCTTGTTTGTAAAGTTGTGACTCAAGATAACAACTAAATTATTATGGTTTTTAACAAACTAATTACAGTTCTTTTTTTTTTTTTTTTTTCCTTTTCAAGTTAAATTAAAATGCATGTTTCTCTTTAACTCTTTGTGCGTCCATGTTTGAAATCAATGAAGCCACCGAGAGCTTCTGTAATAAATCCTCTCATTATTGGAGTCTGGAAAAATCTTTGAAATGGAATCACTTTTAACCAATTGAATGTGTTTTTTTTCTTTCAAATTGTTTTTGAATTGAAAAAAGAGTTTGCTTCTTTCCTGATTTTCTTCGGGTTTTTTTGCATGTTTGTCACACTTATGCAAAAGCGTTTGAGAACGTTAAATCAATTAAAAATATTAGTAAAAAACAACACAGGTACTTAAAAATGCAGTTTTTAAATGAAGTTGTTTTATTAAGGGAGACAAAAAAAGTCCCCAAAAAACACTTTTGCACACCCCTCCATACGTCGTCTTGCAAAAATATACACACCGCATTTTCCACATTATGCTACACATTTGAACGGTTTTAACTGAGATTCAACGTTGAACACCAAACAACCAAATAAAGTAGAAGAAAATATCTGCAAATTTCCTACAAGTAAAAATCTGAAAAGTGCTTTGTGCATTTGTACTTCGCTCCCTCGTCTTTTTTTTTTTTCATTTTCTCTTCAGAAGTCACCTAATTAGTAAATTGAGTTCACTTGTTTTTCATTTATTCTCGGTATGGAGCCAGCTGTGCTGCGAAGGCCTCAGAGGTTTGTTGGAGAACATTAGAAAACAAACAACATAATGAAGACCAAGGAACACCGCAGACAGCTCAGGCAGAAAGCTGGGCAGAAGTTTAAGGCAAGGTGCAATTATGATGTCACCCGACTTAAGACATGTTAGGGATCATTGTTCGATGCATCGTCTGAAGATCAACAAAGTACGGCACAGCGGCAGAGACACGGCCATCCACCAAAACAAACACGCAGAACATTAATAAGAAAAACCACTCAGGAAAATACGAAATACTTTAATCTGATGGGATTAAATAATCCAAATGTATGGTTTATATGGATACTGAATTATTTAATATGATTGTGCATCAAGTTTTGTTCAGAATAGAAGTACTGACATGCGCAAAGTTGTAAAGTTTCCCTAAAAAAGCACAGAAGAAGAAGCTGTTCCTCAGTTTCTGCCGAACGTAAAACCAAAAAAACAGTAGTGTGTTGGTTCCAGAACGGACCAGCACCAGGTTCTAATAAAGCTCGGGGAATTACTGTAATTATGCCTCCCGCTTTCTCTGAAGGGTCGGATTGACCCCGTGTGTGCTTTTATGGCTTTTTCTTCTTTTTTTTTCTTCCCTCAGTGGTTTTGGGAAATGACGGGCTGATGCGATTACAAATTCATTCCGATGGAGCCGAATCCGATCCGAATATTCCGATTGGGGTGTCGACGTGTCGTGTTTTTTTTAGTTTGACCGACAAGTTTGATCTGATTACTTATATCCTCGTATACATGCCTTCTACAAATCTGAGTTTCGGAGAAGAAAACTGAGAAAAAACGGCATCATTTAGAGAAAGGCTAATGGAGTCTTGTATAAAGTGTGTGGACACAAGTTCATCTTTATTTTGTTCCTTCCACTTTACAGTTATACACTACTTTGTACAACAAAACAAAAAGTTTATATTTGAAATATGAAAAAATGTAAAACGGTTCAAGAGGTATTAATACTTTCGCAAGGCACTGTAAGCATTTATTCCTTATACGCACACATTAAAGGGGCAGTATTGTGTAAAATTGATATTTTTGAGTCTCGTATTATGTTATAATGTTATTTCCTCTAAGAAACATACCTAGAATGTTGCTTGGATTCTTTAATGCATGTTTGAGAAGGAAAGCATGTTTGAGAAATCCTTGAATCTCTATGGCATTTATTCAACCGTTCGAAATGCCTGGCTGGACCTAGCCCCGCCTTCGAGACAAAGCTCCTCCTCTGAGCTGCAGTTTCCAAGCTTCTGCCTCACAGAGCGGGTCTCCCCTGCTACTTCTCAATGTTACACAGGTAAAAATGTTCTTAATGGGTTAATAGAGGAGCCATGTTGTGATGACTTCCTGAAGCCCGAGTTTCAGAAAGAGCAGGAGTTTTTGAAGAGACAAAGACCCAATTTCAATTACAAAGTAAAATTTCTTTTGTCATATTTGATGTATGCAGCATTTTTATACCAATTGAAGTTAACATAGTTATTTGACTGCGCTATAAAAAGGCTCTATGTGGCTGGACAACCCATAATAATAATACTTCCCTCTTAAATATTTTCATTGTGTCATTCAGATGTTTTATATTTCTATACAAGTATATGTGTTTTTTGTCTTGTGGATTATAGTGATCCGAGGAATCTGTGATGACTACAACTTGGATTTCCCAGCTTTCTATGCCTGCATCGGTTTGTGGAACTGCCTCTTCCTCATCTTGGGAGGGATCTTCAACGTCAGTCTGCTGATGAAGCTCTTTAAAAGGTACCACTTATATTTGAGTTTACATTTATCTCGGTTTATTGGGACCGTTTTCCTAATGGGTCATATGGTTCCAACTCCACCGACCTGTAACTGTTGGTGACAAAATCTGTAATATTCAAAGCCAACAGCATAGCGGATCTTGCTAACTAGCTTGTTCTTGTTTTTTTTTTTTTGTTGTTCTTTTTTGTCAGCATTAGTTTTTACAAATTCAAAGACCTATTGGCATTTAGCAAAAAAATGCGGATGCTGTGAGCAAGAATGGCTCATAAGTTCTTATTTGTGAGTGAAAGAAATGCAAACTTTAATGTTTCTGTTAGAATTTCTCAGATGTTTGAGCTGCAGCCAAAAACATCCAACTTTGATGGTGATGTTGCACCGATGCCATTTTTTACCTTTATAGGTTTGGTTGTTTCCTATTAGATGCTTATTTTGGTTACTAAAAACAGCTCTTGATTTGCCGGTCGTTCTACGTTTCTGTTCTCATCTATGGTCTCGAGCTCTGGGTAATGACAGACAGAATGAGATCATGGATACAAGCAGCCGAAATGAGTTTCCTCCACAAGGTGTCAGGGCTCTCCCTTAGAGACACGGTGAGAGGTTAGAGACGCGGTTCGAAGAACTCGGGGGTAGAACTCTCCCTGGTGAGGTGTTCTTGCACGTCTCACTGGGAGGACACCCAGAGGAAAACCCAGGACACGCTGGAGGGACGGTGTTTCTCAGCTGGCCTGGAAATGCCTTGGGATTCCCCCATAGGAGCTGACCCAAGTGGCTGGGGAGAGGGAAGTCTGGGTCTCTATGCTTTGGCTGCTGCCTCCGCGATCTGACAATAAAAAAGTACCATCTGCTGTTTTGCACCATTCACACCCTGCAGGAAGATTCTTGTTAGAAAATATAATTATCTGACACTACTGAACAATATCTATCAGCAGGAGGTCACTTGGTTGTTATTACTGGATGACTTTTCCTACTTTTACCTTTTTTTAAGCTCAAATGGGGATCAGAACCAAAATAAATGGAAACAAAGTACAACCCAAAGTTTTCAGACCTCAGTCAGTGGCAGTGGGAATGGAAGAGTCTGAGAAGTTCTGGTTCTTGTATCCTCCTGCTGTAGGAGGGCTCTGGGCAGCTTGGGGTCTGTTCTGGCTTTTGGCTTATCTGGCTCGTGACTTCCTGCACTATTCCACTCTCATAAAATCTCGCTTACAGAACAGGCTGGGTTTTCTCCCCTTCATTTGGATTCCCTCCTGTAGAATTTCTATCGGGCCAATCAGCGAACAGAGGAAGAAGTTGTGAGCAATGAAATAAATTTTCTGCTCTGTTTTGGAATTGTAGTCTGCCTAGAGATGGCAGAAGAGGAAGTAAATAAAACCATTCAGACCATGTTGTCCATGCTTCTAAATATTGAATTAATATTAACAGCTGCCTTGTTCAGATCAGCACTTCTCTCTTCACAGTGGAGGATGGTTGTTTGTAGCACAGGCAGTTTCTGGTAGGCTTCATAGCACCAAACTAGGACAGGATATACATCGTGGGGAAACATTAGTGGTTGGGTAAAGATTAAAACTTTATTCAATCTGTTGGAGGCTAGCAAGACTACTGAGAAACGATTGCTAGCCTCCAGCCTCCAGCTAGCCTGCAGCTGGCTTCCTATCGTTTTTCGATAGTGGAGTGCCCAGACCTCCTGTGCGAAGGACGAGTGTCTGGTTTTTACCAGGCTATCTCTTGGTGGCAGAGGTGCCACCAAAGGTTGTCTGTCAGGCTTAGAGGTTGGTCTGGTAATCGAGGTGGTTGGAGCTTGTCAATTGGATTTGAGTTGTGATGAAGCCCAAAGACCCTCAGGGATGTGTCAGGGTGACTGTGGCTTGTGGAGTCTGAACTAGGCAATGGTCAGTGGGTTTTCCTCTTCATCACTGGGAACACTTTGTGTCTTGTGTGGGAGCCTGATAGTCTCTTCTTGACCTGCACTGGAAGACACGGTAGCAGTGTCAGATAAGGTGGAGTCTGTGTCTTCAGGGTCTGAGGCTATCTATCCTCTGCCTCTTTTGACCAGAGTTTGTTGTGAAGTTTCTCCCCATCCCACCGTTCTACCAGCTTCACACCTTTAGGTGACAAACTCTCACACAACTATTCCACACGTAGACAACCATTCTGCACACACATATACACACACATCCACCCATACATGCGCACCCACCCACACCGACAGAAATAATCCAGATAACTGAAGGTCATACAAACACAGCTTCCTATTTCACTGATGTGGTCTGTCATAATTTCAAACCAAACATGTAACTAGAACATCATATCGGGTAGAGCAAAAATAATTTGCCATGTTTTATGATCGTAGGCACAAAATAGTAGTTTTACATGTATGAAATGAAATGAAAGGCAGAATGGCAATGGGTAGATCTAGAGCTTTTATGATTTAATGACAACAAACTACTCCAACAACACTGCAATATAAGTTCATTAAAATATTATTTTAAGTTGAACTTCCTTGTATTGTTTGAAATGGAATGACAAAAATGCTACTTTTTTCTGTGTTTTAACATTTTATTTGTCGCTAAGCAACAACGTCCAATGTGTTTTCCAGGTCAACAGAAGAGGTCATTGCCCTGTTCATTTCCATTGCATTTGTAGTTGATGCTGTCAAAGGAACAGTCAAAAGTAAGTAACACAAGCAGTCACTTTGTTTTGTTTTTCTACAGCACTGCAATCTGCAACTGCTTATAATGCTTCCTTATTTTGACTGTGATAATTAAGACTTTGCACCCATCTCAGATTTTACTGTCATCACAAGCAAATTTCCGATTTAAAGCAGGCAAAGGTTTTCTAACACAAATGCAGTGGTAAAAAGATAACTGCGACATATTCTGCATACTGTGTTACTGGTGTCTTTTTAATAATGTTATTTGCTCGAGCTACTTGCTAATTATGCCTGAAGAATCCTTCGTTGACCGAGAGTGCAAAGATCTCTCCAGCTAATCAATTAGTCATTTTAATTAAAACCTGTCCAGTCCTTTTTCCTAGTGACATTGTTCTTTGTTTCAGCGATCTGCAGATGGATCTTTACAAATCTGCTGCGTATTACTTAGCATTTTTTTATATATATATTTAATACAAAACAACATTTATATTCAGCCGCTATTTATGGCTAATTCACAGAGCATAAATAAAATCAGCTCTGTAACTTTGCATTAATGCTCTTGCTTCTAGATTTTACTATAATTTTTTGCTGCCTTCTGCTTTTCAGACTGAAACTACAGAGCAGGGTGTCTCTGCATAATAAAAGTTGGCCTTAAATACACTTAAAAAGGGCTTTTTGGTTTTTTCACGTGACTTTTCTGTCAGCCAAATGTTTGATTCATATGTTGGCATCTTGACGTGGTTGAGGCTACCGGCAACAAGCTGATAATATATCTTTAATTGCTAGCTTGTTGCATATATTATGAGTCGGTGTAAATTTATTGGCAGTTGGCTGGACGACGTTCTTCTCAACACTGAAAACAGACCCTGAACTCACCATCACTTTGGTGAAACTTGTGGCGGCAGGAAAACGCAGTGGAGTTATAACGAAGTTATGCAGAGCTGACAAAGATTTTGGATTTCAAATGCTTAAAGCTGACCATCCAGGCTGTCACATAAAATCACAATAAAATAAACTGAAGCTTTTGGTTGTACAATAATAAAATTGGAAAGGGTTCAGCGGAGTTTGAATGCTTTTTAATTTACCTAAGAAAAAGAAACACAAAAATTTGGGTTTTATTTTTTGTTAGTTTGTTTTGACCACTGTGATTCTGGTTTCAGTCTTTCAAAGGTACTACCACGCTCCAGGTCTGGAAAACAGGAGCTTAGAGGACCTTCCTCAGGTTGGAGACCTGCAGGGAGGAAACAGGAGTGAGGTGATGGTCGGGTCGGTGTTCAATGCTCTGCCTGAATCTTTCATCCAGTGCACTCGAGAGAGGCCCGTCCTTTGCCTCCTGCTGATGCTCGGGACATTATGGATGGGCTATACCCTCTACCAGTTCAAAAGAAGGTACATTCTGCATTAATATTCCGAGGCACTTGAAAGATTAATCACTGGAGAACTTTAAATCACGTTTGGCTGGGAGCGCTGCCTTGCTGGTATGGATGCTGCATAGCAGGACCTCGCCTCTAAGGATTGTAACTTTCCAGACAGAACTTGCTAAACTCACTTTTCTGTCAGAGCTTCAGTTCCAGCCTGTGATTTAATAAGCATTAATATTCTACTACTGATTGCTCTCTGTAATCAAATCAACCTCAAAGCTGGATTCAATTGTGTAAGCAAGAGGCGGAGTAAGGTACTTAAGCGGTGTCAGGATTGCAGCCATTGTCCTTGTCTTGTCCACAGTAATTGTATTCGTCCATTATTTGTCTCTCCTTGCTCACTCCACTGTCCTTTCTCTCTCTGTCTCCGTCTCCCAGTCCGTTCCTGCATGCCAAAGTGAGGGAAGTGCTGTCGGACTGCGCCCTGCCCATCTCAGTGCTGCTGTTCTCCTTCATCGGCTCCTACATTTTTAGCGACATCGAGCGTTAGTATCATTTGACTTACCTCTTGTTTTGCTCCAGATGGCTGGATGAAGCTACAGCCTGTTGGGTAAACCTGTGCAATGTGAGCAGAAAACAGCCACAGGAAGTTTGTTTGTAGTTTTCAGGATAGCAGATATAGTACTAGGTTTTTCTGGTTTCAGAAAATTGGAAAGACACCCAGGAAGATATAAATGATCAAAGTTTAGATCATAAGGTATTTACAGAGTGTCTGTGCATCCCCAAAAAGTTTTAAATTCTTGTATTTAAAATTAAGGCTTTAAAAGGTCTTAATTTCATTTTTAAAAAAATAGAAGTTGGCCTTAAATATGTTCTTTTGAAGTCATAAATTTTGTGGCAGGTCTATTTAATCTTGTATATCCTTTGTAGTCATTTTTCCTTGTGGGATTTTTGTGTCAGGCAAACATTTGAGTTGCCTATGAGTCGCTTCATCATTGCGTTATATGATGAGTTAAGGCTACTGGTAACTAACTGCTAATGTACCCTTGGTAACTGGCAAAGGCCTATATTAGCAGATATATTAGCAGGAAGCATTGGTTCTGGTTCCTGCAGTGGAAATGGAGGAACAATAAAAACAAGCTAACTAGCTAAACAAAAATGCGAGCAAGCTAGCTAGCAAGCTTGATTTTTTTGCGTTTATTATGGTTTAAGTGCAAATTTATCGTTCTTGTCATTGGATCACTTCTGTTGCAAACCTGTGCAATGCTACCTTCATTTCTGTGTGAAATAACTTGGCACTACGGTGGCTAAGGCTGTTTGTTTTGTACATTTCTGACATCATACATCATTTCTGACATCTTAAATTTCACCTTCAAAAGTCTTAAATCTGAATTGGTTGAACCTGCAGAAACCTAGTTTTAAATGTGCAGTTAGAGTTTAGTATTTGATTGATGAGTGACTCGATGTGAGCACACCTGCAGTGGAGGAAGGTATTCCTTTACTTTAGATAACCTAATCCCAGCTGTCATTTCATCACTGCCAACAGAAAATCAATGCACTGTGTCCACTGACCTTAGTTGGTAGGTCTATAGATTTCTGATCTCTGTGGTCTGGCAGGAAATAATCAATTGTTTTTTTACTCCAGTAAGCACCTAAACGCCCCCTTATCAACAACAGTATTGTTATTGTGGTTCCTCAGGCCTTCCATCAGAAGTGCTGCAGAGGACCTTAAACATTTCATGTACAAAAAGTAAACGATTTCTTTCTTGGAGGTAATCAGTTTTTTGATTGCACATTTGCCATTAAAGTAATTCACTTGGATAGAAGTTGAGGAGTTAGCTCTTTAGCTCTGAACATATGGATTTTGAAATCAGAAAAGCTGTTTGGAAAGTTTAAAAGGTTGCATTGTTTTGGAGCTCCTTGTCCAAAACAAATCAGAATATGAGGCATGAACACACTCGACGGAAGAAGAAAGCGTCATTGACCGTTTTTCCCAGTGTCATCTGTTTCTATTGGCCCTCAGGAAACTACCAGCTAAAGAACAGGAAGCAAATAGAAACATTCACCTGTGCCAATCATCATCATCCGACCAACACATCAAGATTCTGTTTTAATGGCCTCCCCATAGTGGTTCTTGCCATAAAAAAAGTTCCTCTCCTCAAGACCAGCAAACTGCCAAATGTGCTGCTTGTATAGAGGAGCTCCCACCTGCTGAGTTCAGTTAATCAAGAGCTTTAATTGGCAACACCTGGCTGCTACCTACCCTGACAAATCCAAATCCTGTGGAATCTGCAGTAGATGGCAGAACGCCGGCTGCAGCGTAAAGTTTTCGTCATTTAAAGTGTGTTACCAATATGCGACACACACACCCCGTTACACACATCAATACGCTGTTACTAGGAAAGGCTCTTTCCAAGGTGTTGACCTCCATTGAGCTGAGTTTATCATCTTGGTCGAGGATGTTCCGACAGGTGTAGTCAGGGACTTTACCATCAACACTGTCATCTGTCATCGATTCATGGCTAATAGATGATTCGGTTCTTCACCCGCCGCAACAGGAAGATTTTCATTCCTTCTACTGACTAACTAACCTGGAATTGTGGTAGTTTATGAAGGAATTAATGTTTAGTTTTTGCTTATTTTACCCATTTATTTATTTTTTTTATTTCTTCCATTTTATGAATAAATTATTATTTAAACCTTCTATTACAGGAGCAGCATTTTGTAAAATGGACTTTTTCAAGCTGTAAATCTTGTTATATGATATTCCTTCTTCAAAAACAATCATGGAGGGTTGCCTTGATTTTCTGATTCATGTTTGAGAAATCCTTTCATCTCTGTGGCAACCATTCAGCTGTGCAAAACGCCTGGATGGACCTAGCCCCGCCTTCGAGTCTCCCCCACTCAGCTCCTTCAGACTAGCCAGCAGCAATTAGCAACCACCTGGTGGAGCTGTGGATCAGCTGAGCTCATTATATGAGCTTCTTCTCAGAAGTTCACATTAAAGGGTTCATAGAGGAGCCATGTTGTGATGACCTCCTAAAGGCAGAGTTTCGGAAAAAGCAGGAGTTTTTAAAGAGACAGAGGCCCAATTTCAAGGCATTAAATATCGAGGACAAATTTAATTTATGTCATATTTGATATATTTTTCTAACATCAGGCAGCATAGTTACCTTAATGTGTTATAAAATGGCGCTATGTGCCTGGAAAACACATAGTACTGCCCCTTTAAGTTATATCTGACATCCTTTGGAGATGTTTATTTTTCTTTTTAAATGTCTTCAATTTTATTCATCAATTGTTTTTTAAATCTTGTACAATTAAAATACATCTGACATCCTGTGATACACTTCTGATGTAAGGAGTAAATTGTGACCTCTCATTTTGTGATGAGTTTGGAGATCATTTTTATTTTTATTTTTATTCCAGTTCAGCCAAAGCTGCTAAAAGGTAAAACCTGCCTTTTGTCTGAAACGACCTCGTTTGCCACGGAACCCTTTTATTTGCTGCCCTTATTATTGCTTTATGCTCTTTAATAAAGGCACCCGGCGAAACACATTGGCCATTTTCAGGTTGTTTTTTTTCTTCCTTTTTTTATCCTCTGTTGTTTGGCATCATTTTTAGCCTCTATTGTTGCCAAGGCAGCAGCTGTTCTCTGGGGGTCAGAACAGAGATGACTGCCAAACCCCGAATGAATTTAAATTTAAGTGCCCGGACAATTTTCTGTTCTGTACCTCCAGAGACAATAAGTCATAGCATAATAGACCAATTATTGTCTTGTCATTTTCTAAATTTAACCAGTTACATTTAATCCAGCAGTATTTGACGGAGCGGCGCACCAAATTAGATATGAAATCCAGAAACTCTTCAAAGGATTAAAAACGATTGAAAACGTGGATTATCACATCAGTAGAACATAGCAAATGCACAATATTAGCAAATTAAGGAAGATTTTTATGAGGTACTTATGATGTTTGTATAACACTTCATATGAGAGAGGAGGATCGTTTCCAATCTCATGTGCTGCCATTTTTCTCCTTCTGGTTGTCGCTTCGTCCAGTTCCAGTGTTTAAGGTTCACAATCGGCCGATCTTCAACGTGGCTCCGTTCGAGCGGCTGTCGGCCATGAACGTTGTCAGCGCCATGGGACTCGGCTTCCTCCTGGCTCTCCTCATCTTCATCGACCAGAACATTGTTGTTTCGCTTACCAATGCTCCAGAGAACAGGTAGGGTGCCAACACGCTGACGTAAGAACCTCTAGTTCTCTACGTGAGCTTGCATACACTCATCATGTGGATAAGTAGAACATTAATTTCAATAATAATAACCCTGGGTTGCAAAACAATATGCTTTGGAAGTTGTCTATTTGTTTTCAACTGAATTAGCACTATTTTGCGCCACTGAATCCAAAAGTGACATCCATTTTCCTCAACCAGTTCAGGTTTTTATTCTAATTTGCTTTAGAGAAATCACTCAGCTTTTTGAAACAGTCGTGACCTCAACCATATTGATCATTTAAGGAATTTAACTAGAAGACTGGTCTATGCCAGTATACTTAACTTCATCAGTTCTGATAAGAAGATTGGGTCCAGAATTGTGCGTATTCATTTCCTTTTTGTTCATAAAGTGAGACTCATCACTGTCCTCTGAAGTTCCCATCCTCCTTCATTCACTGTATCCACTGGGTCCTACTGAAGGACACGTCAACATATTATGGATATGTATGGATATTATCTGCAGCGTTCATCATTCACAGGGCTTCCCTCATACAGCTCAGCCTGTTTGTACCTGAAACCCCCCAAAACACACAGACTTACTTAAATGTTGCAGCTCTGACATGAGCACACAATGTTCCACTCTTTCCTATAATGTGTCAACGTTATTGATTTACGCTGATGCTTTCCGTGACAGTATGAAAGAATATAAATAATGGATTTGTAGTTTTGCTTGCATGACGAATGAGACGGAGGAGTACGCTCGCTCCGTTTGTTTTTTTTGCTTTTAATTACATATCCTCTTTGTCTGCGTTCACACCGCTTCCTTTGTTTCCTGTTTGAGTGTGACATGTCGCCTCTCTCTTTCTCCCTAACCCCAGGTTGCTGAAAGGCACGGCGTATCACTGGGACCTGATGCTCTCCGGCCTCATTAACATCCTGATGTCGGTGCTGGGGTTGCCCTGGATGCACGCTGCCTTCCCCCACTCCACCCTCCACGTGCGCCAGCTGGCTTTCGTGGAGCAGCGCGTGGAGGGGGGGCACCTCTACGAGACGTGAGTCTGCCCGCCCTCTCGCCACCGACCACGATCAAATGGAGGCGTTGAAAGTTCATCTTCAGAGCGTGTGCTGACAGGGATTTTTTTTTTAATCGCAGGCTCTCTTGATTGCTTGATTAGCATGGAACTAACGGTTTTCCTTTGAGGACGGATGAGCTGAGAGGGAGTTTCTAAAAGATGAGAGGATTAAGTTGAGCATTTCATCCACAGCCAGGCGAGATTATACTTTGCATATCAGGATTAATAAAGCAGCAGAGTGTGATAAATGAAGACTTCTTGTGTGAGGACAGAAGATGTAATCAAGGGTTTTGGGGGGTTTTTTGTGGACAAAGTATGCAATTTGGTATTTTTGATGGCCTGTCTGTGTGTAAAATGAATACTTTAAATTCTCCAAATTCCCTACTTATGAGAATGTGTTAAGTCGCTTCTAGTCCGTTTAGAAAAGTTCATTTAAGTTATCATGGAGGATGGAAATGATATCTCCTTCAGTTCTAAGATAAATAACAATCTGTCAAATTACAAAAAATGAAAACATGTTAGAAAAAGCTAAAGACACCATTGTTTTTAGCATGATTTAAAGTGGCAGTATGTAACTTTTATTTAAAAAAATGTTTCTTACATATTTGTTGAAACTGTCACCGTGTCATTAAGTATGGGATGAAATCTGTGAAAATTTGATCTCCTCTGCTAACTAGGATCAACCAATCAGAGCCAGGAGGCGGGCCTTAGCACTGCCAATCACCTTCCATGCGACGCTGCTTCTCCCCTGCAACATAGTCTATCATGAATGCTAAGGCTAGTTAGCATTGCCACTGATGAAGGCGGGTAAATGATTTTTGACATTAGCGCATTTAGCAGCAAGAACATGAGATTGATTGACTGCGCCACGCCCCTCCTCCTGGCTTTCATTGACTGGTTTTGGTGCATTTCTTCAGACGATAATAGCAGCTCAGGGAGGAAGTGAACGAGATCGATCTTTTCACAGATCATCTGTCTCTCACAATATGGTAACAATTTCAGCAAATATATAGAAAACATATTTTTATAATAAAAGTTACATACTGCAGCTTTAAGAGTAGCAGTCAAATGAACTTGACTGATGATCCACAGGTGTGACCATGTCTATAAAGGTAGTTGTGTCTTTTTGAATCTTCCACTGAACCATCTGATGCTTTCAAATATAGCTGTAACAACATGTTTTGGCAGTTCTTCTTCTTTTTTTTTTTTTCATGGAGTGTTTGTATTGAGTTCCCACAACAGAACAACTCGTGCCAGTGATATTCTTTTAGATGGATTTTTCTTGTCTTTAAGTTGAAAACTATCCACTTTCTTGTACCTTTTTTCATTATTTTCTCTAGAAGAAAATGTATCTATATTCTTTTGGGGAAAACTTTTAAGTTTTTTCTTTAGTTTAAAATACAAAAATTGAAATAAGACAAACAGCTAGTGTTGACACAATACCAAAGAAGAAGAATACCAACAGTGATCTTGACCTTCCTAACGATCTGAATGCACCATTTCACAGTAAAAAATCATCCACAAGTTGGAAACATTGGAAGTGGACATTCCATAAAATGTACTACAATTTCAGGGCCATGCAGAACTGCTCAGAGATGAAAATAGAAAACAAGAACTCAATTAAAAACAACAACACACAGCAGATCTGATATAGCATGTTCATTTCATTTTTTATTATTATTCACCAATTAGTGCATGGAAAATAAACATTACAGACTAGCAAACAGAGGCATTGACCTACAAAATAACCCATTATACAAGCAAAGAGAACAAATGGCAACAAAAACAAAGACAAATATATAGAATTGTTTAACATAATGTGGATTAGAATACTTTTTTCTTCTTTCCTGATTTTCCCCCCTTCTTTTTTATATTCTGTCTTGGTTTAAACAATCTACAGCCACATAGATATTTTGGGTAGAAGTGATGAAACAATAAATAAGTAGATAAATCAAGAATAACTAAAGAACATGTTTTGTGGCATTAACGCACTGGCATTGAAATGGCATTTAGAATAGGAAACCTGTTCTCAGCAAAAACAAAAAGAGAAAATGGCGGCATGTTGCAGCTTTTCAAAATGTGATCACGTTGGTCCAGAGAGAGAAAATTCCTCCTCAGGAATATGAGATAAGAATAAAAATGTCATCCAATGGAAACAAATATTTCACATTTTACTGAGTCTAAATACTTTTAAACGACGAGTTTTTCCGTTGTCCATCATCTTTTGCATGCGTTTAAATTAAAGAGATAATACCTGTTTGTAATGATATATTTAGAAAAGCTGCTAACACTTAAAGTAACACATTAGCTCATTATTTATGGAACAGAAAAACATTTTATCACGTTTCGTAGTTCTGGGAATTGTGAATTGATTCAAAATGCTCAAAAATCGATTTTAAAATACATTTAAGTTGAACGTTGTTGCCGCTCCTATTTGCAAGCAAACTGCGTATTACATTACGCATACACTTTTAATTAATATTTCAAATAATTGTTTAATATTTTTTATTTAGGAATAAGCCAGGAAGTTAAGCTAACCAATTAGTGGTATTACAGAATTTTGTGCATAAACCTATTTTTTTGTTTAAATACAAATTTGATACTGTGTGGAATTGCTTTAAATAAATGTCCTGTTTGGTTACACAGTCTTTTCCTTTTTCAGTCATTTTATTTAAACAGAATCTCAAGACCGTTTGAATAAAAAAATTGGTTTTGAATCGTGACCTTAAAAACTGGAATTGAATCGAATCGCTTGACAGCGTTTCCATTACAAATGTGTGCAAAACAAAATCACGTGTGAATAAGTTTATTCATGCAATAAGTCACTAAAGAACACGTGACGCCATCATCGTCCAACGACTTCCTGTCGTTTTCTTCTTCTTGGTTTGCGCCAGCGGCAGCATCCAGCTGTTGATCAAATGACTCATTAGGCTATAAAAAGTGTTTCCATTGTAGTTTTGCAAAGTAAACCAATTTTGATTCGGGCAAAAGAGAAAACAAACAAAAAAACACCTCCTTCTAGTGTCAAAACGTTTTGTCAAAAAAACAAGAGTTTTTCTCTTTTTTTTTATTTTTGCGTTTCCATTAAGAAATTTTATTTCCGAAATGTCATGTTGCGCAATTATGTGGTCAACAGAAACGCACCTAGTGAACGATTTGCATCTCTAATCAATTATAAGATGCTGTTTTGTCAGTAATACATCATTACAAAATCTACTTTTTCAAACAAAAGAACGTCATTCATATCCTCTCTCTGCTTATTAAATCATGATGTTTAGGAAAATCTGAATTGCACTGCTGCAAAACCTGCAATAAAACTGATCGGGAAAATCCCCAGAAACAAATTCTCCATCGTTTTGCCAGAGATGATTTTTCAGAAATCCTTCGTTCTTTCATTGTGCGTGTCGTTTTGTTCCTCCTCAGCATCGTCCAGGTGAAGGAGACCCGGCTGACGTCTCTGGCTGCCAACATCTTCATCGGCGTGTCTCTGCTGCTGCTGCCCGTTCCGCTGCAGTGGATCCCCAAACCCGTCCTGTATGGCCTCTTCCTCTACATCGCCCTCACCTCCATCGACGGAAACCAGATGTGCGACCGCATGGCTCTCCTCCTGAAGGAGCAGGTGAGCCAGGGTGCTGGGTGAGAGCGTGTAGGCGTGTGTGTTGGTGTGTGTGCCCATATGTTGGCTGTGGGACTCAGCAGATCAAACAGTTGACTAGATGCCCAGCACAAGAGTCACCTCTCATCTACTAACATCTTCATTTATTTGTTGTTTGGGATGTTTGTGAGGGTTTGGTTTTAGGAATTACAAAATAAAATTTAAAAAGGAACCAAACTAATGTTTTTGTTTGATCTCGGCTTCATTAAAATGCAGAAAGATCCTGCACAATCAGTTGAAAATATTAAATTTGACATCCACTAAATAGTTTTGTCAAAAGAAACCTACAGGAATCTCTTTTATTTTCCGTGTGTCTCTTATCCCCAGTGTCCGGTTTAACCTTGCCTCTTCAACAGCGAGGAGATAAAGCAAGGCTTACCCTTTCAATCCATACTTTACATGCTGCTGCCCCCACATGGTAGCAGCAGGACCTGCATGCCCCAGGAAAAAAAAATCTCGAGCTTAAAAACACCCAGACAGTAAAAGTTACATTTTAAAAATGCTCAGTTACTGATGGAAAGATGGTGTGATGAAAAATCTGTACATTAGATGTGTATTTCCCATATTATTTAATCTTATTTTACAGTTTAAGACACCAGGATATTTTATTTCCAGATGTAGCCATCGCAAATTGTGACCAGTTGATCCCAATTTCATTTTTTCTGATTTCTCTTTCTGAGCGATGAGAGGGTGTTTCTTTAAAAGACCCTCTCCTTTAATTGTAAAATATTCAAAACATTTCTATCTAGCAGATGTTGAAAACTGAAAAAGATGCATCAGAGTGACTTTGCTGTACTCCACCCAGCCTTTCTGATATCAAGTCTCTTTCGTCTTGCTCTCTCTCGCTGTCTTGCAGCCAGAAGAAACACACATTTCTTGCTGTTTTCTAGGGGGAAAAAACTGTCTACATGTTCTTTTTTTTCTTCAGACTTCATTTTTGAAAACCTCAGTAATACTGACAATGGCAAAAAAAAGCAGCAGCTGAAATGTAACAAATGTTACAATTTTGCTCCCCAAACAAACAGTTTACATGGCTGTCAGGCATGAAAACAATCTGAAACACCTGAAAACCGATAAATCCAGACATTGACACTGATTTTTAAGTACAAGCTCTTAATACTCATGATCCGTGATTATGTTTTATGATAAGAATTTCCTAAATTTTTCATAGTAGCAACCAAGTTTGCAAACATAATTTAGGCAAGTTCACGCTACCGAAAGCTAACAGAAGTTGTCATCTGAAACTGGAACTTAAGAGTGCAAATCTCAGAGCTGCGTAGGCTGTTCACTGCCTGTAATCATTTCCTGAAGACTGCAGTAGACCCGAGGACAGCAGAGAAACACAGCCGCAGGGGGAGATTGTATTTTAATCAGCTTTTATCCTCTCACCCCCCGCAGACGTCTTACCCACCTACCCACTACATCCGCAAAGTGCCCCAGAGGAAGATCCACTACTTCACCTTCCTGCAGATGATGCAGCTGCTGGTGCTGTGCACATTCGGCATGTACCCAATACCGTACATGAAAATGATCTTCCCTCTGGTCATGATCCTCCTAATCCCAATCAGGTACGTATGGGGAAGCTTGGAATTCCATTCTCTCCATTTTGAGATTCAGGTGTGTGTGTGAGGACGTTCACACCGTTTCAGCTCATCTGCAATTATGCACCTAGGTGGAAATGTAATCTCTGTGGCGAACTTGTACGATATCTTTTTGGTGTAATGCAAAATCTCTCCTCTCTCTAACTGTCTAAATTTTTTGAAAACTAAAATTTTAGCTTTTTTTTTTTTTAAGGTTTGAATTTTGAACCAAGAAATGTTATCTCTGGATCCTCTGAGAACATGAACTCCTCAAACTGAAGTCACCTTCTCCTGTATGTCGGTAGATCTAAAATTGCATGTTCAGAGATTCTAAAGCTACATTCACACACCAGGTGAATGTTGTCCATACACAACTTTTCACCGCAGTCTGATCTGATCTTCTCACACTGGCAAGAAAAATCCGATTTGAGCCATTTCCATACGTGGAACTAAGTCAGATACGTGTCTGACTGTTTTCAAAGATCTGCAGTCTGAAGCCTCATGTCACATTTTATCCGACTTTTATGTCAGTGACCTGAGACATGCGTCACAAGACGCAGTAAATCAGATGTAAAAATGGCTGGAAATTACAATTATGAACTTATGGAAGAAATCTGTGTCACAATCGCAGCGCTGTTATCTCAGACTACCCATCCAAACAGACGTCTCTACAGAAGCTGTAATCAATTCTTCACAAAACAACATTTCTATTAGTTGTGCTTTCTCTTTATTCGTCTTATGATTTTGTCAATCAATCAAGTTTATCTGTACAGCACATATCAGAAACAAGGCATTTCAACGTATTTGACTTCATAAAAACACAAAACTCAACAATGGAAACATTACATTTTGCATCAAAATGGTGCTTAGAGTTTCATTTATTATTGTACAAAAGCAACTCCAAACATTTGTACCGTCTTGACTGAGTTCCTTTAGTCAAGGTTTAAAGGAACTCAGTGTTTCGGCTGTTTTACAATTTTCCAGAAGTTTGTTCCAGATTTGTGAAACTTTAAATCGATCCATAGACGGTATCATTCATTATTGAACAGGTAACCGTTTGCACAGATCAAACTTTAGGCGAATAAACTGAGTGGCCCGCAAATTATTTGATGAAATCAAATGAAAACAGGTTCTGCTGTTCAATCAGAACATGAGATTAATTAATGTCAGTATTGAGTCACTGTGGCAACATCTAAGTTCTCTTAATTTGTTTACTCTGGTGCATACGTGCGATCTACATCGTGTCTCAGAATAACGATGTTTATGCGGCAGAATTTCTTGGCATGTCCAAGTCTTGGCAGGTTATAGCTGGTGATCAGTTTAAGTAGCTTAAAGTATTAGAAGTGAAGGAAGCTGATGCTGGAGCGTTATTTAATAAAAGCCAAAAATCTTTCAATATGGAGATAAAATGCAAATGTGCAATAGTGTCAATAGGAATCAACTTATAGGAAAGAAATGTATCAGTTTAGTGAAAAATATTTTAATTTTTTTTATTACTCCTAGTTAATTAGACTAATATCTGGAACATTTGATTATGTATTTCCACCCTAGCAACTCCATAATCCCTTAACTTAATTTGGATTGATGAAATGAAGAAAGTGCCCAAACTTTTCCACATTATTTTACTGACGTCAGTTTGTGAGCAGATCAGAAACCAGATCTGGAGCTGATAACAGAAAAACAGCTCTACAGTATACAAACAGCTCTATGAAACCCCTTGTAAAGTATTGATTTAGTATTCTTTGCTGGGTGAGTCTTTAGCAGAGGAGTAAACAGTGCATTATTTAAAACGTTTGCTCTGAAAGTTTTATTTCTTCTCATCATTAAAGATGTTTTCTACGGAGCCCTCTAGGGGACATGGGGAATTTTTTTTCTTTTGCGTTCCCTCGCAATACTTTTGCGTTCCCTCGCAATACTTTTGCGTTACCTCGCAAAACTTTTGCGTTCCCTCGCAATACTTTTGCGTTCCCTCGCAATACTGTACTGGTCAGTTATGCAGCATAATTGAACACTGTAAGCCTTTCTTACGGTGGGCGCCGTACTTTATGCTTTAATATAAGGTTATGTGAGGTTTTTCCGTGAATGTTAGTATCTTTTTGTGAAATATCTGAAGTTTTAGCCTATATCTTTCTTTAGGATAGAAAGGCACCACAAACCTACGATATAAACAGAAACTTTCCGTAAGTCGGAAAGAATTAAAAAATACATCCTAATTTGGACTATTTCTGAGTTATTATCGCGGGTAATAAATCATCTGACAGTTTTGATTGTGTCTCTGTTGTGTTCGTAGTCTGAATGGTCTAAAGAGCTGCTTTCAGTGCCGCTCCATCTTAGCCTTAACAGACATAAACATGCAGGAAAAATCGATTTTCAATCAGTGTTTTGCACCAAACAGTTAATAATAATAAACAAGTTTTCACTGAGGCTTTGTAAGAGCCATATGAATGAAATAAGTAATTATTGATATGACAGGAGCAGGAGGCTTTGACACTTAGGTGTGTCAACGTGGGAGTGACGTCACCAGGTATGAATGGGAAGGATACTGGCTTTGTGTGTATTAGGAAGCGGTGAGCGGGGCGGTCAGTCCTTGCAAAGTTTGGAGCATGATCATCAAAATGGAATAAATCGATAATTGTGACAGAACAAAGAAGAGGTTTGGAGTTGATTGATACACGGACAGATGAGATTCCCCGAGTTAACCTAGTGCGGCCCTTTACCATCATTAGTTTGTCGTGTTTTTAATAATAAAAACTTGTTAACAGTAAAAACTGTTTGGTGCAAAACACTGATTGAAAATCAATTTATTTTTTACTGCATGTTTATGTCTGTTAAGGCTAAGATGGAGCGGCACTGAAAGCAGCTCTTTAGACCATTCAGACTACGAACACAACAGAGACACAATCAAAACTGTCAGATGATTTATTACCCGCGATAATAACTCAGAAATAGTCCAAATTAGGATGTATTTTTTAATTCTTTCCGACTTACGGAAAGTTTCTGTTTATATCGTAGGTTTGTGGTGCCTTTCTATCCTAAAGAAAGATATAGGCTAAAACTTCAGATATTTCACAAAAAGATACTAACATTCACGGAAAAACCTCACATAACCTTATATTAAAGCATAAAGTACGGCGCCCACCGTAAGAAAGGCTTACAGTGTTCAATTATGCTGCATAACTGACCAGTACAGTATTGCGAGGGAACGCAAAAGTATTGCGAGGGAACGCAAAAGTTTTGCGAGGTAACGCAAAAGTATTGCGAGGGAACGCAAAAGTATTGCGAGGGAACGCAAAAGAAAAAAAATTCCCCATGTCCCCTAGAGGGCTCCGTAGTTTTCCAATCACTTGAAATGGAAGCTAAATCTTAGAGTGTGCACTGCAGAGACAGAAACTGTTATCTGTGTTTGCTCAGGGGTTTTGATTCCTCTGGCTACCACATGACAAAACGTTACTGAGTTAAATGTGTTTAGTCACAGTGTTACTACCTGCATACAGTGCAGCACACATTCCTGATTAAATGCCTCGTTACAAATTAAATCACTACATTTAATGTGTTGATCAAATTATGTTGCATAGAAATGTCATCAGCATTAATTCATAAGCTATGTCTACATTTTTAGCAACTGATGATTGCTTTTTCATTTTAAAATTCAGCCTTTTTCAGGCTAAAATTTCTGGTTTTTTGGGTTGTTGTTTTTTTTTATTGTTTGTTTTTGAACATTTGGAGTGCAAACATTGACCTTGCACAGCTTGAATAGCAGTTCTGTGTGTAGTTTTGCTAAATCACTAACAAAACACTGAAACTAGCTTTCAATATTCAGTGTATTACAGTGTAATTTTACAGATTTGGAATTTGGTATAACTCAGACCAGTGGTTGCTAAACTCTTCCATGCTATGGCCGCCCAAACAGCATTAGCTTCTGCTGGGGATTCTCTTTACAAACCCGCTACTCAACAATTATTATATTCATTTAGCATAAATGCTGCCTTATTATACCTTCTGAATTTAGCCAGCCAGGAGTTCTTTGGGTTTTTTGTGGCAGCAGGGTTGCTTCTGTCTTTTTCTTGTTCGTTTTGCTCTTGCTAGCTATGTTAGCTATGCTAGCTTGAGGAACAAAGCAGCTTGATGAATTTGAATGGCAGCCAATCAGAAAGAAGAGCATGCCACATAAGATTTGAATAATCTATTTTCACCTGTAGTCTATAACATTTGAAAAACAGCTTACATTTTATGATAAAACAATTATGACTAAAAAATCTATAAATAAAAAATTTTGTCAATTGATTTTTTTTCTCAGCTTTCTGCAGACCTTTCTGCTTTCTGATAGACCCTCACTTTGAAAAACATTCATCTATCTGTAACTATTATTTTTACCAACTAAGAATTGGGAGTATTCTACAATAAAGAGTCTTTAAAGCAGAAGTTGTGAATTTTGATACATTTTTCTCCATTTATTAAAAAAAAGAAGCCATTTTGGCGCCTGGCATTCAGATCCAGTTTAAGGACTGCAGTACCTTTATTGATTTTGTATGTTTGTGCACTCAGTCATTTATTATGAAAACAACATACTTTTAGCTTTTGTGTATGTGAAAAATGATAGTGTGATGTGGCAAATTGAAGATAAAACATGTAATTGAAATTTAAATAATGTAAACAATACAGCACTTTTGAAGTATTGAATTGTTTTTTCAAGAAATCAAGAAAATAAAAATAAAAAATAAACTTTTTTTTCCCCAGTGTATGTAGAAACTTTGTACATAAGACCAATAATGAAATTTTAGACTCTCTTCCTTTACAAACAATGATTTAAGATCGGCTCAGGCAACAGTGGTTCGGATTACCTTTCATTGACAGTAATTGAATCTGTTCCGTTTATTTTGTTTACATGGCCCCAATCTAACCAATCTGTATGCCATACTCTGGTTTTTAGCATCATTGAGTCTTTGTTCTGGTGTAACAAATAAGACCTGACACGAATGTTGTCTGTTCTGCTTCCAGGAACAGCGTGCTTCCTCATATCATTGAGGCCAAATACCTGGACATCATGGATGCCCAACACATGTAGCTTCACCAGGATTCAAGCTCTGGATCCTCACAGAGTCCATCGGCGGGAGAGAGGAAGAAAAAAAATGGAAAAAGGATTAACAAAAACATATTTTTTGATGCAAAACTATATGGGCGCAAATAGGGGGGGAAAAAACACGGACTGTTTAGATTTTTTTGTATCCGAGAAGTCCGTTGAAGCACTGGAAACGCGGGGAAGCCGAGAGGAAGAGAGCCGAGAGTTTGGGTCCGATATTTTCCAAAAAGGCGAACAGAATATTTCTCTGTGAAACAAACGTTCTCCAAGAAAAGTGACTGTTCCCGTCTCGCCTCTGTTTCACCACGTCGGATCGTGCGGTGCCATAACAACTCCTATGTTCTCGGTTCACGTCTTCAACCTTTTTATGGTAACACTTTACAATATCCTTTTTGCAGTGTGTGGGGCAGGTGCTTCAAGTATTCGCTGATGCTGTGGAAGTAATAATAATAAAAAAATAAATAAAAGAAAAGAAAAGAAATGCTGCAAGGGTACATTAGATTGTACCAAGAAAGGGGTTAATGGCACAATGTAAGTATGAACCTGATCGCTTTTTGACACTTTGCACTTATCTTGTCTTTACACAGTTACAGGTGCGTCTCGATACGTCGGAGATCATTAAAAAAAGTTCCATTGTTTTGGTAAATCTGTTTAAAATGTGAGTCTATATGAATGTGCAACAAAAAGTGAGTATTTTTCTTTTCTTTTAGTTGTTATGGAAACCTGTAATGTAGCCTCTCAGAAGTTAAAATTTTTACATAAGACCAATTAAGAGGTATATTTTTAATACAGAAATGTTTTGAGGCATGAGGAGTCTTGCTGATTTAACGGTTTCCAGCAGAAACTGGCTGTTCAAGGATGTTCCAGCCAATGGAAAGTTGAGTGGAAAGGAAAAAAAAGACACAACAAATTCTCGATTTTCTGATTTACCGAGATGCACCTATGTATGGGTAAATGTTTTACCCACATACACTGTGTTTAAAAGTACCTACATACTTTGAACGGGTCAGTTTAGAGCACTGCATTTTGGCCACTGTAAAGTCAGCCTTTTCCTCGTCATTGTGCAGCGTTCCAGCCTTTTACATTTCTGCACCTTTTAGCTGTTGCTACGGATGACACTTGCGCACATACATGTTTAGTTTTCGGAGTCATTCCAACAAGTGTCAGCATTTGTACCAGGAGGAGATCACAGAGGGTGTGTTTGCGTGTGTGTGTTTAGCTCATACACACAGTACTTCTCCGTCCTCTGTCTAGTTCTCTGCCAGCTCTTTAGAAAATGTATTTTTAAAGGTGGAATCCATCTTTAGACGAATAATAATAATTAAAAAAAAAAAAACATTCCACGGGTATATATAATTATTTATAATAATTTAGAATGACAGCACAAACCAAAAACATATAGTGTTATCTTTATCTTAATGAGAAGGGGGGGAAAAATTATCAGAATATATGACGGCAATATATTGAAATATTATCGGTCAATTTTAAATAGAATATTTATTTATCATAATGATAGTTTATCTTTTAGAAATGAAAATGAGGTGTGTTTACCCTGAACTGAGAGCAGTGTGTTACCCTGTTTGCTTCTTTCCATTCCACTGTCTGTGTGTCTTACACTGCAAAAACACAAAATCTCACCAAGTATTTTTTTCTAGTGCAAATATCTTAGTACAGTTGAAATAAGACAAAACTAACTTACAACTAACTTTTTAGCAAGATATAGAAACTTGTTTTAAGTCAATAATTCCTTAATATGGATGAAAAAGTGGCAGATTATTTCACTTAAAACACTTTCCCTATGTGATAAATGGAATAATATGTCAATTGGAACTAATGATTTGTCATTAATAATAAGGAATTATTGACTTAAAACAGCCATTTGTATATTTTATATTATTTCAAGTGTGCTGAGATATTAGCTCATGAAACTAGAGCAGAAATACTTCAGATTTAGTGTTTTTACAGTGTACATTTAGCTCTGCCACAGTGTTTACATATCAAAGTCCCGTCCAGCTTCATGTTATCAGCGTTAAAGCTAGTGGAGGAGATTACGGTTCAAAGGTTTGCGACAAAACAGCTAGAAAAGATCCGGATTAAGCTAATCTATCTTTTTATTCTACTTTCGTTTTTTAGCAAGTGTTCAAATACGAGATTTGGAACAACTTGCTCCTGTTGATTTTTTTTTTATTATTATTTTTTTTTTGTAGATCAGTGCTTGCAAATGTTCTCGTATAGTAATGCAGGAATATGGAGAGCTATATGTTAAGAGATAAAAAAAAAAAAAATACAAAAAAATCTGAGCACTGGTTTGCTTAAAGCATGTCTCATGGGGTTTTTAAAAAATCTTTCTGCGTAAGAAAAACAAGTAGCAAGTCGAACAAACGGTATCTACACACGAATATAAATGCAACGCTTGACATTCAGCAATACTTTGTATAAAAAAACCCCAGGAAGTTCACTGAGGTTGGGGGGCAATTTTGGGATTGAAGCAATGACAGGCCAGCTGTCTTTTTTTTTTTTTTAACAAAGCAGCACCTTTTCAGTCCAACCCGCCCAGCTGATTCAGTGATTTCACACATCGGGGAGCAAAAAAAGAGAGAAAAAAAAAATTGCCTGTCAGCAGCGACAGTTCTGGGTTTTATTCTGGTTTTGTTGGTTTTAAACGGCAGCTCCCTTCACGCAGTCCTGTTCAGCTGTGTCCTACAAACCGTAAGAAAGACGTCCAACTTCAGCCGACGTCTCGCGCTGCGGATCGCGAGGCGTGAAAGAAAATCGAAGCCTTAAGACTGCGCCGATGGACAGAGCGAGAAATGAAAGGAGATGCCGGGCTGTAAAGGAGTACTGCGATGCAAAGTTTAGTTTTTAATCAAACGTTCGTCATGGTTAGTTTCTAAGTTCCGACTGAGAGCAGAGATTTACTGATTCTTCTCCCTACGTGGCGGTATTGTTGTTGTTCCTCGATATCCTCACTGTGCCGGTGATTTTGTTCGGCGTAGCAGCAGACTTCTCTCAGAGGACTCGCCGGTCGAATTCGGAGCGAAAGACATTCTACTCGTGGAAAACCTTCGACTGCCCCGGTCCTCCCGATGGGAAATTTGGCGTAAACTGTGGTTGTTTTTCGTTTTCGTTCATTCTTTTCCTGATTTCATATAGCCCTACCTTTTCTAATCATGAATGTATGACGTGTGATTTTTTTATAATAGCATACTAATTTAGGTGTCGGAAACAGAATCTGTAATTTTGTCAAAAAGATCAGCTATATTTGTAAGCTGTAATATGTATAAAACTGAGAAAAAATGATTATCAAACAGAATGTGTTGGTTTACTATAGTATATATATATAAATATATATAAACTGTATACCGAAAAAGAGAAACTCAAGCTGTTTGCCAAATAAAAGTAGTAGTGATGTTAATATTTACATCGATGTCGTCACTCTTATAACTTTTTGGTAACAATATTAAAACTGCTACATAAAGTTATTAGCAGTTTCTTCTGTCCTTCCTTTCTTCATTCCTTCCTCTCTCCTCCTTTCCTTATCTTTCTATCCTTCCTTCCTTCTGTCTCACTTCCTTCTTTTCTTTCTTTCCTTCCTTTTCTTTCATTTCTTCCCCTCTTTTCCACTCTTCTTCCTTCTTTCCTAACTCCCTCCTTCCTTCCATCTTCATTCCTTTTCCTTCCTCTCTCTTTCTCCCTTCTTCATTTCCTTCCCTCTTTTTTTCCTTCTTTCCTCGCTCCTTCCTTCCTGTCTTTCTCTTCTGTTCTTATTTCCTTCCTTTCTCTTTATACTCTTCCATCTTTCCTCTTTCTCTTCTTTCCTTATTTACATTTTTTTGTTCTCTCTGTCCTTTCTTCCTTCCTTTATTCCTCCCACATAAAAATAACACTATTTCTGAAGGGAGCATCATACCAGCAGTAAGACACGGTGGTGGCAGTGTGATGCTCAGGGGCCATTTTGCTGCTTCAGGACCAGGAGGAACCATGAATCCTTCTGTCCACCTAAACATCCTGAAGGAGACCTTCCATCTGGCCATCTGTCGGTGAAACCAACCTGGGTTCTGCAGCTGGATGATGACCCAAAACCCACCAGCAGGTTCAGGTCTGAACAGGTGTAAGGAGAACAACATGAAGACTTAGTGGCCTAATTAAAGTCCTGACCTGAATCCAATTGAAATGCTGCGGCATGGCTTCAAAAAGGGGAGTCGTGCTTAAAAACCCTCCAGTGTGGCTGAATTACGACAATTCCGTAAAGACTCGTCGCAAACGTTTGGTTACGGTTGTTGTTACTAAGGCCGACCCAACCACTTTCAGATATTTTTAGGCAACCACTGTAGGGTTGGATTTTTTTTCTGTTCATAATAATAATTATCTTTGTCTAACACTTAAAATAGTTTGATGATCTGAAACATTTTAAGACAAACATTTAGGAAGAAATGCAGACTCACATAGCAGGGGGAAATGCTTTTTATCATCACTGTGTACAAGTTAAAATTTGAGGTCCAAACATCAGATCTTGTGGGACTCCACATTAAAGATTGCTATTTTATAATGAAGCTTTGCCAAAAAAAAAAAAAAAAAAGCAACCATATCCCTTCAGTTTCTATCGTAGTAAACTGTAATCTTTGTTTTGACGCAAAAACAAAAACAAACCCAGGATCTCTCACTTTTTCTATTTCTGCTTCAACTGTTTCATTAAATACAAGGATTAAAAACGCTGCTGCTACACCTCCATGATGTTTCTCATGCGACTTTTTTTAAAAATACTTTTTGAACGAAGTACTTGTCACAGACTTTAGAAACATTAAAAAGCTAGTCTGTGATTATCACAGCAGTGTCTGTTCGCAATTCTGCAATTACCTATGGAAATGTGCTGAAAGGACAAGATGCACAGTGAATTACCATAGAAATTGAATTTGCCTCTCCAGTGAACTTCAGCTGAATAGTGTTATTCATATAATTTTTCATCTTCACCTCCATGTTTTTGATAATTGTGATGGAGGGTGTTACCACAGTTGGTTCTTTATTTACAAAGATATACGGACCTTAACCGACTGAGGAGCAATAAAAATATTTAAAATATTTTAGACAAATTTACTAAAAATGACACATTTAGTTTTGCATTTAAAATGCTTTGTCAAGTGTGGTGTGAGTCTTCAGGCTACATTTGTTTAATTTGTCCTTTAAAAAAGTTTGAAGAAAAACGAACAATTTAGAAAAAAAAAGACTATAGCTGATTTTATTTGACAGTAATCCGAGAGGAAGGAGGCAGAGAAAAGGGGGGGGAAACGGAAGCCGACCTCGGGACAGGCGCGTCGAGGCCTCCACATCATTCTCTTTGTTGATAATAAGAACACTATTAACATTTATTGAATAGTTTCAGCATATTAAAAAAAATGTTTTGACATATAGATTTAAGATTGAAAGGAATTGTTTACTCAAACAGAATAGTCATCATAGTTGTTGTGTTACCATGGCAACAAGCTGACGCTATGAGTTTAATCTTTGTCTTTGAGCTCCGTTTGATAATAAATACTTCTCTGCAAATAATAGCCAATTATCACTGATGGCATTTTAAGCTCGGCCAATGAAACTTGCCCCCTCTCACAGATGCTGTCATCATACGTTCGATGTATCGTCGTCATTAACAGGAAGAGGGGCTCCTAATTCGTATTTTGTCGTCCATCTGGGGTCCATTTTGATATTCAACCTGAAGCACTGTTTAAAATGTGTGATTTCGTTCTCTCTCTTTTTTGTGGTGTTCCTGTGTAGTATATCACTAATACAATCAAATAAAATGCAACAGCGGCGCATGTTTGTTTTGCAGCGTCCACGTGGCGTCGCTGTTTCACCTAACTTGCGCGCATTGCCTACGAACCGCTACAAAGCAGGCAGTACATGAAAACAGCCATTAATACGTGACCAGAAGAGTATCTCATTTGACTCGTGACTGCCTGAAGCAATGGGGGGGCTTTCTGTCTGACTGCTAGTCCGTCCGCGCGCGCTGGCGCGTGTGTGTGTCGTGTTGGTTTGGGGGGGCTGCGGGTCATGACCCTCCAGAGGCGGGTGTTCCTCCGTAAGCTCACAGCTGCTACTGCTGCTGCTTCTTCTTCGTCTTCTTCTTCTCCTCCATCCACCCTTTGCTGTCGCACACACGTGTTCAGGTTCAGTCAGTCTGCAGCCGTCAACATGGCAGAGGAGGCGAAGAAACTAGCAGCGTACTCTGCCGTGGACAACAACGTCCAGGTACTGTTAGCTAACAAGCAGACATGTTCATATTTTCCTTGAAATGTGTGTGAAGTACAGCCGCTAGCTCAGCCTGTTAGCATAGTTAGCCTAATTCAGATAAATGCACATTATGCCATGTTGCTGTATTGATGTTATCTAACTTGGAGGATTTTAAAGCGACTTAGCTGAGTGTTATGCGGACTTGTTCCCAGCTGGTGAGCTAACTCGGTTTTGCTTTAAGGACTAAGTACACAACAGTATAGTTAGATTAGGTTTGGTTAACAATATGATTACATTACAAAGTGTTGAAAACACATTAAGGGGGTGTGAATACTTTCGGAAAGCACTGGAAGTGGAAATACTGTATGCAAAGACAATTTTATACGCATGTCAATTTTTGCTGATCTTTAAATGTGTAAAATATAAAATGGTTGAATGGGTTGTCTCATTTCCAGAACAATCAGGTGGTGGGAGTGGGTAGTGGGTCGACCATCGTGTATGCTGTGGACCGGTTAGGTGAGTAAAGCCTCCATAAGCTTTAATGTGTAACTGAAAATTAAGTCCCTGCAATTCCATCTAGTTAAAGTTGCATCAGGTTAATGCATCAACAATATGTTTCTCTTCCACCTTCGTATGCAGTGGAATGTAGTAGATTAGAGTGGAGCTGATAGCGATGCTTATTTTAGTTAAGAAACTGTTACTTCTGCACATTCTTCCTTGTTCACAACAGAACTGAATGGTTGAACAGAATTCGGTTCCGTTTGTAAAATTGCCCCTTGAATTCTGTCTCTCTCCATCTGTTTTCTGTGTGTCGTCCGAACACAGCCGAGAGAGTTCGACAGGAAAAGCTCAACATCGTGTGCGTGCCCACCTCCTTCCAGGTCAGTCAAAGTACCCAAAACACTCAAGTCTCACTTGACTCAGCAACATGAACGCTCATGTGTTCACAAATGCTCTGAAGAAGTTGCCACATGATAACCACGTCTTGCTCAAGCGTTTCCACAGAGCAGTGTGGTTTAGAATTAAGCCTGTCACGATAACAAATATTGCAGGACGATAAATTATCCCAGAAATGATTGCAATGTTGTTGATTTGAGACCGTTTTCAAGAGATATTGATCATGGCATAATAATAATGCAAGTTGTCCCTCTCAATAACTGTTCTAGATGAACTTTAATTTAGTAGAAAACACTCCACACTATAACTGCAAGATGTTTTAAATATCCAGAATAAAACGGAAAAACCAGAAACGATAAATGAAAAAGAAATAACGCCCACACACAACCGAAACCGTAAATAAAATAGATTATGATGTCTCTGAAAACAGAATGGTCCTTCAAAAAATATGAATCATCAGAATGAAAATTATTGAGCTAATTTTAATTTATCATGTGATTAATTATCCACTGCGCCAGGTTTAGACTGTTGTTATGTTCTGGTATTAATCTTCCACAGTGGGCGACATGGTGTAATCTAATCATTTTTTAAATTGTTTATGGTAGGGCTGCACCGATTACGACTTTTTGGCCGATCACTGATATTTAAAAAAGATGGCCAGCCCATTCTGATTTTCGGGCGGCACCAATATTTCTTTTTTTTTTTTTTTTTCCTGAAAAGTAGCTAAATAAATATTGCGACAAAGTTGCTGAGTTGGCAACTGTTAACCGCACACATGCAGACATGACGTTGTCTGTCAGTCTGCCCTCTGTCACAGCAGTGTCTTATTTTCAGACCTTTGCTGAGACAGACGAGATCGGTTTCACGTAACTAACGGCCGATCGACAATCTACCAAAATGAATTTTGTCGGTTCAGCCCTCATCCTCATTGGTACTGGACCAGTTTTGTCTTCAGTCATGGACGTGAGGACAATAAAATTCCACGGTTAATTAAAGCAGGACCTCACCTCACCAAAAACACAAGAGGACATTGCTTTCTTCTCTATCATTGACGAAACGGCCGCTGTGTGTTCACCTCTACCCATTCCTTCTGAGTTTAGCAGCACCGCTCTGTGGTGAACTCAAACCGAAGCGCTCTCTCCTCCCACAGGCTCGGCAGCTGATTCTGCAGCACGGCCTGGCGCTGTCGGACCTGGAAAGACACCCAGAGGTATGACGAGTGTTGGCGTTATGCCGGTGGAAGCCAAACGCGGCAGTAACTGTGTGCTTCCTGTGCTCAGCTGGACGTGGCGATCGACGGCGCGGACGAAGTGGACGCCGAGCTCACGCTGATCAAAGGCGGCGGGTGAGCGTGTTCTGCCGCGGACGGCTCGGCTCGAGGCCCGCCGACCTTTCTGACCCGTCCTCTCTCCGTTTTGCAGCGGCTGTCTCACTCAGGAGAAGATTGTCGCCGGCAACTCGAAATGTTTCGTCGTCATTGCTGACTACAGGTCTGCATCGGCTAGTAAGAGTGGTGGGAATTGTTTTCCCAGTTTTTAAAGACTCTTGGCTCACGGAAATTTTTTAATTTTTTTTTGGCGTCCCAGAAAGGATTCCAGAGCTCTGGGGGAGCAGTGGAGGAAAGGTGTTCCCATTGAGGTCATCCCCATGGCGTACGTTCCCATCTCCAGGGTGATAGCTAAGCGCTTCGGCGGGGAGGTCAATTTAAGGATGGCAGTCAGTAAAGCAGTAAGTAGGATCAATCTTTCTTTCTCACTTTTGCGTCTCTTGCAGAAGTACTTTTCTTGTTGTTTTCACATGAGTTCTTTCAGTGATGTTAATCTCTTTCCAGTTTAATTTTCAGTCTAAGGTTGCAAATTATTTCTGGAAATTAAGACTGGTAAGAACCTCAATTCAATTTTGAGTCACAATTTGATTCGATTTTGATTCAGTATTAAGTTAGATTTCGTTGCAGGTAGAACACAAATAATTCATCAGAATACGTCTTTTTATGTATTATTTTCTTCTTTTTCCTGCCCATGCTGCGTTCCATCCCTTGCTGGTTCTTTAACCCCAGGAATAAACCTGATCCTCTTTCATTTCTGTGCTCACTATTGTTTTTTTTTTTCTTTTACATTATTTTAAAGAAATCTTTATTGTCACAATAGAAAGAGCAAAGTCAGGGAGGAGACATTAGATCAGAGGCCAGCAGCAGGGACGATGATGATGTTGATGATGATGAAGGGTCTTCTGAGGTAAGGACAGATTATGACCAGGCAGGTTTCAGGACAGGAGGCTTACAGGAAATTCAGAATTACTCTCATTCACAATCCAGAATATTTTTTATTAGAGCTGGCATAGACAGCATACTGTCTAATTTGCTATTTAAAGAAATGGACTTCAGATATTGGAAACATTAGCTTCTTACATTTCTGCAGCATTTGAGCTAAAACTTGTGCTGATCTGAGCATCATTAGCATTTTCTTTCTGTATTAATAAACATGATAAATTCCTCTTTAAAAGGTCTGACTGAACATATCTGATGTGGAATCATTAAGCATTCTACACATCAAAATGTTCTGATGATGTGATTGATGGTTTTATTAGCCGTAGCACAAAACGCCCTGATCCTCAACCAGACTCTGAACCTGAGTACATGAACAATCGAGTCCATTTTAGGAGACGGATTTACTTTTAGCAAGTGGGAATAATAGTCATAGAAAAAGTGGGGAGACTTTATGGTAAATAAAACAGTGACCAGCGTTTGTGTTCAAATGTCGTGATATAAAAACAACTAGTTTATCTTAAAGTGGAAATATTCATCGGGACCCTAAAATGGAAAGTATCTAACCTGAGGCTGGCCTATTAATCGATTTGATCCATTAATCAAATTTTCTGTTTATAAAGATTTAACTTCTAGAAAATCTGTTTGGTTTTCTTTTTCTTTGTTTACCATTTCACTCCTATTTTTGTAGAATGGAGCGATGTCTACCATCTTGTTTTGCAGCATGTATTTATTTGGACTTCAGATCAACTTCCAGAAGGGATGGTTGAAATGAAAGCAAGTTTTGGAAAATATTTTTTTGTCATTTGCAATTTGTTTTTGAGAGGAAAAAAAGGGGGGGAACAAAGAAAATTGCGATTTTCTTTTTTTTTTTTTGTACTTCAACTCTAAAAATGACCAGCGGTGGTCCACTGATGTCCACTGATGTCGAGTGCAGACACGCCCAGAGACCCGGGTTAGGCGACGCAGTCGGGCTTTCGCTGCTCCTTTCACTCAGAGCGGAACCAGGCCATGTGCTTTCTGGCTTGCAGGGTCCCGTCGTCACCGACAACAGCAACTTCATCCTGGACTGGAAGTTTGAGCACATCCAGAACTGGAGCGAGGTCAACACCGCCATCAAGATGATTCCTGGTGAGGAACGCTGGTCACGTGAAATCCCCAGAAAAGTTGCTTCGTGCACAGAGTGAACGTTCAAAATGTTTCGATTCCTGATGGCATTGAGAAGGTTTTCGTGTCGTAGGTGTGGTGGAGACGGGGCTCTTCGTCAACATGGCCGAACGGGCGTACTTTGGGATGGAAGATGGAAGCGTGAAGGTTCGGAAGGCTCCCATCAACTAATGAGTTGGCCACAGGCTCCGCCCACAAAGTGCCACGCTCACAACCCAGCTACAGCACGGGAGCTCACTTACCTCGCAAAATAAGTTCCAAACTAAGAACTGATTTACTTTCACGTTCAGAAGGTGCTGCTTCTGATTTTATGTGTTGTTTTTTTAAGTGCCTGATGGGAAAAAGCTAGCTGGCAGATTTTACTGTTGGAGGAGTTTTGACTGAACAGATGCAGAACTGGGTTTTAAAGCTGACCGGGTCACCGGAGTTTAGCCGAATAAAGCAAAGCTGTGCCTTTTGATTTTAAAATTACATTTAAAAAGCTTCGCTGCATGTGTCGCGTTAGTGTAACGATACAAAATACACAGAAAAACACAGATCACACTTCCAAGAATGAAGCAGTCAGGTTTGAACCTTTAGATGCATCTACATACAATCTATCAAAACAAACTCTGACGTACCATAAAGAGCAAAGGTGAGCCGTAAAATGTTCCCTCTAAAAGCAGAAACGACGCATTCTTCTGAGAAGCTAAATGTTCAACAAGAACACTTTGTGGCATTCATCATTTTGTGGCTCATTTTCCATTTCCTTGTCAAAAGGAAAAGAGATAGTAGTAGAAGTTGAAAAGGTTTAGAAAATGCTGGCGGTTTCCTCCTCGGTTGCATCAACTCCTCTTGCGGCTGTTTAGAGGAGTCAGCTGAGAAGTGTGCGGCTTCACGGTTTGCCACATAAACTGTCTATTGTTTGATTCTTTTGTGCCTGTGGAAAACTTGCGTTACAGTTTCTCCTCACAGCAGGTGTCTGGAAGCAGGAAGTCTTGTGCCATAAGCTCATTTTAAAAACGAAAACCAGTGATGATGGTGATTAATTCAAAACAACAAACAACCTTCCAACACAAATATAGTGGGCAAATCTCAAAAACTGAGATTTGTGTTGCTGTTTAGATCTTTCAAATAAATCAGGTTCCCTCTATTTGCCTGGGCTTTTTTTTTGTAAGAAATAAATGGTACAGCAGGATTTTCTACATACTAGATTACTGTCATAGGTTGCATCCATTTTAAACTGGTCATACAGTGCCTCATACTGTAATTTGATGCTTGCATATATATATATATATTATTAACTGTGGGAGACTGAAAACGTCACATCCTGGCTAATGTGATACCAATAAGACATTTTTCAGTTTCCAAAAAAGCCACTGTTGAATTGAAACCGTGAAAGTTGTCTCTGTGACTCTGCGGTACATCAGTAAAGTTTCTGAAGGGAAAAGCTACGTTCTAAAAACAAAAATGAACAAAAACGACACTGTGCATGAATACTTTTGCACCAGCAGCTTTTTCTTTTTTTAACCAGTTGACTGTGATTTTTTTTTTTTTTTCCTTGTAACCGATACCGGACCAAATTATAATCCATGCTTGTTTTATGTCTGAATTGTTGGAACTGTTGGAACATAACTTGCTCCAATAAAAGTTGAGTGTGAAAAAATGTTTCATGATCTAAATAATTATTATGGTTATTCATATTTGTTTGAAGTTTTTTATTGTGAAAATGAGATGAGAGGAACAAAATGTTACGTCAGATGAGGGTTTGAAGCATTTTCAACATTTTGTAAAGTTCACTACTTTTCTTGTCTTTTAACTAAAATAATGAAGGAGTTTACAGACTAAAACGTATTTAAAAAGTGCAGATTTTACCTTGATTAAATTATAATTTATAGCAAACCAGAAAAACTTGAGGCTCTGTAGATGCTCTAAATTGATTGTACAGAAGTCTGACTAGCAGATTTTAGATGGAATATCGCTCTGTGACCAGGAGGTGGTGCTAAAAACACAAACTTCATAGTTGGCAGCGAACAGCTCACTTTTATATACATTGACTCACTGAAGTCACTCAAAAAAAGTTGCTTTCCTGATTAAATTTGTGTAAAGTGGCGTCGGAGACATTAAGTAATGCAGGTATTATGTCACTACACTTAGTTTTTTTTTTTTTTAGAGAAACAACTCGTGACCAGGAACAGGAACTGTACCGCTTTGACCTTAAGCCACGTTGAAGATTTCATGTTGACTGGTCCTGACAACCACGCTGAGTGGCATCTTGATGAACCAATCCAGCTCATCCGAGATGTCCGAATCAACCAATGGCGTCGTCGCTTCTCGAAACGACCTTTCTATTTGACGGAAAGCCTCACATCCGACCAACCGGCGACCCTCCACAGGAACTGCCATCAGGGACTTTTTTGCGTCAGCTCTGACAGGACGCCTGAGTCTACGTAATAGGCAGCGAATCAGCCAATGGCGGTCACTGTTTGGGGGGCTGGTACGCTCTGAGCCCTTCCCTTTGACTGATGAATACCTAATCCAATCAAATTCTGCTTAGTGTGCGAGGATACGTGATTGGCAGCAAATTGCGCAATGAGAGAATAGTACTTTAAATGTGACAGCAAGAATGATTTTTAGTGTCCAATCCCAGTGTAGAAACAAGGCGGGATTTAGGGTAACCAAGGCAAGACTCAGTCTAGTATAAAGGGAATAACATGGTGTCCCAGAGGCTGTTTATGTTTACTTAAAGAACACGTTCAAGTGGGGCGTATTTCTAGACACAGAGACATTTTTTATATCGTTTGAGTTTTTAACACTTATTTTATTTTCATGTTCAGATTTACTTGCTTAGTGGCATGTAAATCAGCTACTTTACTAATGTGCCAGTTTTACAAATGGAAAGGGGGCTTCACTTTGGAAGCGTGAGCATTACCCTGGTGCTCCTGCTGCTGCTGCTGCTGCTGAAAGCGCTCATAGGTTTCGGGACTTCGGAAGCTCAGGGCTCCGCCACCGGACTGGAGCCGGGGTCCGACAGCCGGGGTTCGGCGGCGACCTCGGGAGAACATGGTCCCACCGCGGCCGTGGACGACGTCTGCATGGAGAACACGGGCAGCGCTGTCACTGGAGCTGACGTTACGGTGGAGGACGATGAGAACTGGTCTGCAGGGGAGGCCGAAGAATCCCGCGGAGAAAGTGACGGAAATGTTCGACTTACGAGGTAATTACAGTACGAATGCAAATAGAGCGACACAGCTAGTAGCTTGAAACCCATTATCGGACACTGTGGGTTAAGATCTGGAAACACATCCTATTCCCAGTGTGTCACATAAGCCTGTTCATATTTAAAGCTAAACAAAGATAAAATGTTGAAATAAAAAAGCTAAAAGAACCGTTTATTGTGTTTGACACACTTTTGGAGTATCCTTCCGCCATAGTGCTGCACAGAAGTTATTGTTTATCTATCTGGTAATGCTTCATTGACTCACAAACTGCTTTTTAATTTCCAATTTTACTGTATTTCATTTTGAAAATGTGTTGGGAACCAAATGACTAAAGACTGATGAAGTATGCCAGCAGACTGTCAGAGATGAAAACTGAGATAGCGCGATGTTGACAAGTGTGTCCGACAATGGGCTTGGGGAGTCTTTGGATAAAATTGCGTAAATATATCTGCACCGTTTGGGTTGCCATTCGTTTGGGGTTAGCTAGTCGTTATTCTTTATAGATATACACAAATAATATAAGTTTTGTTTTTAAGTTTGGCGTGTCAGGTCAATACAAGCTTCATCCTTTCGATCAGAAACATGCAACGGAAAGTTCCTTCTGCAGTCTGCCGAAAGCGTGTTGTAACAGTTGAAAGTGGAAAGTGTGTATGGAGCGCCAACAGTGCCGCAATGTTGCACGTAAATATTCTTTTTCCCCAAGCAAAAGTTAAGCTTGAAATAAATGCATATGTTAGATATATCCAATATCTAACATGTGATATCTGTGCGTAATAATTCCAAGAAATAAATGAAATGGCTAAACAGATCCGACCAGTCAACATGCAAAACAAGTAAAATTCAGACCAAATACTTTGAGAAGTGTAATGCTAGCCATGCTCACAGAGATGACCAGATATTGTTCATAGATTCATAGATTGTTCATAGAAATAAATAGTGACATAATATTGCTTTTTGTGAATATAGTATGTTTTCTTTTGTTGCATATATTTCAATTATTTTCAGTCTAGTTAACCATCATTATCTAATTTAAACCCTGACCAGAGCATCACTACTTGTGTTAGGTCCTTGTTTACTATTTTTATACATGATATCGCTAGGTAATGGTTTAATTATTTTTGCAAATATTGTTGCTTTTGGACCAGGGTCCTGAACGGACTTGTAATTCCATTTTTTTGAGGTGTGTTGAATGTTGTTTTGATTGAGTACGTCTTGTCCCACTTTTGCTGTCCTTGCGCAATAAAAAGAACTCAAAACAGTTTTGAGGTTTCAAAAACAGATTAAGTAGTTTCTCAGGTTTACAAAAATGTGGCATTATTAATAGTCTAACACCCGCAAACTTGTTGTTGCTATATCTCTTTAATGTCCTTATTTTACTTCAACTATCACTGTTATTCCTCTGGTACCGTTGCTCTATAAAGACCTCGTTACATTTCCAATTCAGTGGAAGCCTTCCTCCTCACCTGGCAACAGAGGAAGCATCTCATGCTGCGGTGTGTATAGCCTCCTGTCAGCTGCTTAGGTAAATCGGTCTGTTTACGGTATTAACAATCGGTTCACGTGGAGTTTTGGAGAAGATAGTGACTGTGGATTGAGGGATATAGAAGAACAACATAAAAGCTGTTTTCAGCATGACTTTAATCTATCAGGATATCAACTTCTTCCAGTGTACGGAGTTGTACTTGTGCTGTTCTTACTGTGTCATCTGTGAAAATCCATCGTAAAGCTGTTAGTCAGAAGTTGAATGTCTCACCTAGACCACACAGCTGCTGCTGCTGAAGTGAGCTGCAGCGCTGGGCACACTGGGTGCAGCACCAATACTGTCTTCCTTGGTAAACAGGAGGCTCAACGCCCACTGTAGGTGTTTGCTGCAGTGTGCTCCTATTATGGTATTTATTTATTTTCCACAGACCATTGCAGCTGTGTTAGGTTAGGTTGAGATACAGCCTCGTGGACCCTGATTATTCCAGTGGCCTTTTTTTTTTTTTTTTGGTGCTGGAAGTGTAAAAAGTCCTACACTAAATTATTCTCTGTGTGATATTCCAAACATTCTGTTAATCTTTCATTCGGGAGCTTGACTGAAGTTATCAAAGTGGAGAGTTGGTTGAACCTTTTGAAGATTTCCAGCACCCTTTCTGAACTTTATGTTCAGATTTATTGCGGCTGGATTCACTTTGGCAGTTCAAAACGCAGTCCTGGGTAGGGTGTGTGTGTGTGTGGGGGTGTGTGTGTGTGTGTTAGTGCGATCGGGTGAATGTGGCTCTAGTGTAAAACGATTTGAGTGGTCAGTATGCCTAGAAAAGCGCTTTATAACTTCAGTGCTTTTATCAAAGTCTGTCCATTTAACCTTTCCCTCAGATTGCAGCTCCATGATGACACCCGACGAGGCTCGGCCTGATAGGAAATTTCAATTATGTGATAACCTCGAGTAAGTTTAACATAGTGTTACGGTAGCAGGAAAATTTTAAGTGAGTGCATAACATGATTGCAGAGCTAATTGCTTTTGTTTTTAAAAATAAAGGTCAACCCTTGCTCCTGCTGTCTGTAAAAATAATATACAGAGCGGTCCGGGTATTTATGGACGTTAGTGATTAGCTAAAATCTGTAAATATTTGAGACCACCTCTAAGACACTTAATAGTTCAAACACCAAATACACATTAATATGCATTAATACTCACAGTGGAAACCATCTTGGCGCTACTGCAGAAGCTAACGCCCACGGATTGGCTCGTAGGGGTACAGCCAATCAGCTCCAAGGAAAATAAATAGAGCTTCTGCATTGGATGCTTTGCAAACGCTAGCCAATAGCATGTCAAGTAGCATTACAAAAAGGTATGTCAGCTTCCCAAGCTAATACAAGCTACTAAGTATAATAATCTAAGTATAACAAGCTAATGCAAGCTAACATAAGTGTAGCAAACTAATACAAGCTAACATAGGTATAACAAGCTAAATCAAGCTAACATAAGCATTACAAGCTTATGTTAAGCTAACATAAGTATAACAAGTTTGTAGAAGTAAACAAACATAAATATAATAAACTAATATAACAGGCTAATGTAAGCTAACATAAGTATAACAAGCAGATACAAGCTAACATACTAATACAAGCTAACATAGGTATGACAAGCTACATCTAGCTAACATAAATGTAATATGCTAATGCAAGCTGGCTTTAAAAAGCTATTTGGTTTTATTTCATTATTTTCAGACAATTTTGAATGCAGTGACATCCTCACAGATGGACTCAAGTAAAACCTCAATCTAAAAACCCCCACAAACAGTCTGGTCACTTCAGCCATTTCTCTGGTGTGTCATTGAATTGACTTTAAAAACCCTGGTAAAAACAACAACAAACTGGGTGTTACATCCTTACCCTGGTAAAACCATCTGAGTCCTTCTTTCTCCCAGTGAGGGGCCACTGAGAATGCTACACTGTTAGTCATTGGAATCTCCTGTCTGAAAGAATAGAGGATTTTAATTTTTATGCATATTTAACCTTGGAAAGGACAAGTAAGCAAAATCTTTTTTCCCCCTTTCTCTTCCATGTTTTTCTACAGAACAAGTGATTTTCTGTGTTTAACGGGCAAAGTGGAAGTTGTGCTCTACTAAAGCCCATGTCTTGTTATACGAAGCTATAAAACTTAAGTGTTGGAGCTGAAGAGAAAGGCTGCAGTTTGCTTGGAAAGAAGCAGAATATTCCCGTCTGTCACCTCAGCAGCCACAGGAAAAACTCCTGAACGTTCATCCTGGTGGTGGTCACACCCTGCTCCCTCTCTGCACCTTCATCTCCTCCTGTGCACCTCCTCCTCCTCCTCCTCCTCCTTCCTTTTCTCCCCCCTCTCACCATGTCACTTTCCGCGTCACATTCTTAACGTATTCTTTTCCAAATATTAGCTGTTAGCGTTTAGAAACGGCTTCAATTTCCACTTTACCTTAGATGCTTCGATAAATGTCTCCACAAGTTTTCTCACCAGGACAGAAACCAGTAGAATGTATAATGTTTTTTGTTAAAAACTTAGAAATAATAATAATAATAATAAAAAAACACTTTTCGGGGGCTTAATGTGGGTGTTAAAACATGCAGAGAGCGTCTGCGCCTCATCCATCTGCATGTCTCTGTTGGATTGTGTCTCCCCTTGAAATTATTCTCTTTGTCTCTCGCTCTTTTGAGTTTAGTCTCGCTCACATCTTACCCTTTGCTTCTTCACCCGACGCTCTCATACATACACATTGCTTTTTAATGTCACCCCTCGGGTATATAGTCTGCTGCATACAGCATGCAGTCTTTCCACCTGTCTGGAAACAGGAGCGCACGCGCTCTCCGCTGGCTTTTTCTTCTTGGCACCAGAATTAGATTGTTGGCTTTTGGAAGCTCGTCTTGCCAATTACAACTTTCAGTTGAGTTTAAAAAACAAAAAAATCTGCTGTGGCTCAATTATGCATTCATTTTCTAAGGGATGTCGGACATAAATCTTGTTACACAAATAAGAATTCAAAGTTTAGACATCTCATAATTTTCAAACTATTTTCATTTCTAAGTTAAAAAAAAAGGATTGTGCTTTTGTGTAATTTTTCTAAATAGTTTTTGGGGTTTATTAAAATTGTCATCTAAGAATTAAAAGTTTCAAAACTGTAAAGAACTCATTATCTTACCTGAGCATGACAATTGAGATCAATTAGATTTTTATCATGAGTTTTACTATCCCTTTAGGTCAGAAAGGTTTTATTCTCAATCTGTTGCCATAAGTTGGTTTACTAAATATCTTGTAAAAAGAACACCTCAAACTTATTTCTATGTCTAAACCTTTTTATGAATATTTTTAATGTTTTCATCACATTATCACAACAGAAGACTGAGCTTTAGTTTTCGGTCAACTATGCCTCATTATATCGAGATTATGAAATTTTACGCTTGTTTGTCATCGTACTAACAGTTTTACTATTTCATTTGATAGATGGCGAGATTTTAAAACATCCTTCTATTGCGACGTCTCAAAATGTTGGAAATAATATGAAATTAAAGAATTTTTAAAGGTGAGATTTTAAACTTTTCTTCTCATCTCAGTAGGTCGAAAGCAAAGTTTCAAGCTTGTTTTCTTGTAGTGACTGATGAATGTAATGGGATTATTGCTTTTTGCTATGGTAAAAGTTTCATTATTTCATTATGTTGAGATTAGATATTAAACTAGTGGCGATAATGTGTTCAATGTGTTTTCTTCATTGCACTTTTGTTGGGATTACAGCTTCACTAACTCCATTTCAGACCGTCGTTTTGCTACCTGATCTGCCCATGTTCTGTGCACCTCACATTCCACACACAAAAAAAAACTCCAGACATGATGAAGAGTAAAGCGTGATACTGGGTGGAACGTGAAGACAGCTGCAGAAGCAGCAGGAGTGTACAGTGCAGACAGAAGTGCCACATGACCTTCCAGAGTCCATTTGAGCTGACAATGTGTTGCTCGGCAGAGTCTGATGCAGGCAACATGTAGAGGGCGGTGCACAGCAGCTTTGCTTGTATTTAAATCATTGAATGAATTGAGCGAAGATCGTGCCACAGAACTTAGGCTACGTCCACACAGCAGGTCTTCGTTCCAATTTTTTTTTTTTTTTTGTTGAAATGCATTTCTTTTTCATGTGGTCGTTCATACTAATTAAATACGCCCACAATCAGACGTCTGTGTGAACAATCCACGGCCCCAGTGGCGACCCACGTACGCAGAAGAAGAAGAACGTAGACGTCGGATAGCAGCGCACTGCTTACGGACTTGATAATGGACGACGCCGTCTGTGGATAGATTTTCAAATGATTGAACATCGGGAGCTGACAGTTTTGTCAGTTGGGGCTGTTCAGACTGCCGTGAAAACGTCAGACATGGGTCGCATTTACCTGTTGTGTAAACGTAGCCTTGTACATTGCTCAATGCCACGCCCCTTTGGTTCCACAATCTCAACTCCATGCTCTGAAAGCACACCGGGCTCATAACGGCGATGGATCGACTTAAATGATGTAAAAACATCTGAAGTTGAGTTCACTGCAGAACTATGATCTGAACGGGGCTCGCGTTTAATATTGAGATAATAAAACAAATTTCCAACCTGTTTTTGCTGTGCTGATGTGCTGTTAATACAGCACATCTGCTTTCTCACAAGTCAGTAATTAGATTTAAACAAATTCTGTTGCAATGGCTTCAGTATGTGAAGAAAACGGGATTTCAGGATTGTTTTTGAGTGATATGGAGAGTGCTCGAGCTTGTTTTGTCAGGATACGTTTCATCGTATTCCAGTGTCTCGACACAGTGAGAGATTCAGGCTGTTGTTGCCATTTTGAACGGCATTGCCTCATTAGGTGAGCAAGGTTTTAAAAGCAACTTGTCTTAACAGTATGTGGAGCATCACTGCTACACATGATCCCAGAGAGTCATGACAGGAGTTAGCAACTCAACCAACAACCAAAACGAAACATTTTTCCCCAGTATAACTGCTTTGTCATTTAAAGAGATTTTTGCTGTTTTTGCGATAAGAATCTGAAAATTACTTCACTTTTTTTTACCCCTCCAGGGGATCTTTTGTGGGCTCCAGTGTCCCTTATATGAAAGTAGGCTGACAGGAAAGGGGGAAAGGGAGGGGGAAGACATGCGGCAAATGTCGCCGGGTCCAGGAATCGAACCCGCGACGGCTGTGTCGAGGACTCAAGGTCTCCAAACATGGGTCACGTTAACCGCTACGCCACCACGGCACTCCTGAAAATTACTTCACTTTTAAAGTAAGTTGTTTTCAGACAGCTTTGTTGTTCCAAACTTAAGGAGACTTGAAAATAAAAAAATCAAAGTAACTTAAAACAGAGGAAGCTAAGCTGTTGTGTCAATAGCTGTGAAACCATCAAGGATTTCTCCTCAGTATGAATGAGGTCAGCCACCACTTCCTCCCACCGTTCCTTTCAGTACTTCACTGTCAGTCACCTCCTTTCCAATCCAAACAGACCCAATCCTGTAACATCTCTTATTAAATCATAATTCAGTTTCACTTTTGAATTTGCTTAAGCATGCTGTACCTCTTTATCCACTCTGGTTTTATGTTTGCTGACAGAATCACAATTTAAACCACCTGGATAAATTTGCTTTATTCCAAACACGATCCCTTCAAACACGTTCTCACATCCAGGTGTCAACATCTTTTTCTCAAAGTCTGATATTTGCAGTTGTTGTCTTTTTCATCCCCTCCGTCCTCCCCCTCCACCCCACCATCCATCACTGTACCTGTAATCTATAAATATTCTAGATGTCTGCTTTGATCCGGCTTTCAGATGGTGACGCGCGGCGCTCTTGTGTCGCCTTGTCAGCTGTCACCCCACCTTTCCTCTACCGTCTAAGCGTCGGAGCCTCGCACTCCGGAAGCTCGGCGTCGCACCTGTCGGCGTGTTCGCCTGCGTGTTTTGAACCCGTTTTCATGTGCACATGCGACGGTCCTTCCCAGCTTTGATGCTCCGTCTCCCGGGGCCCTCCACTGGGGCAACGGCGCAGCTCAGGGAGCACTTCCAGGTGAGACTAGAGAGGACGGTCGCTCTGTGTGAACCAACTACCCCCACCGCCAACCTTTCAACCCCCAAACCCCCATCTCTCACACATCCATCTCCACACACACACATACACATTCACACCCCCAGGGCTCTGTAGCTGCAACAGCTCTTCTGGGCCGCCTTGCCCGGGAGCCGGCTTCCAACAGCCTCCACTGCTTAGCAACAGCCAATCGGCCAAGCCGGGCAACTTGTTAGCCAATTGCAAGGGAAAGATTGGGTCAGTGCTCAGAATTCGAGTTGGCCACATGGGTCTGGTTACAGTAAGGTAAAGGATGGAGTGAAGACATTCTCTTTTTTTTAACTTTATGGTGCTCTGCTTTCCGATGCTGGGGGAGATGTTGTGTGGTTTATTAATAGACACTGTCCCTAAAATAACAGGTCACAGTGGGGATGATTGATCTACCTGTCAAGACTCGATAGAGTCGCCTGAACTGGGTTCTTCACGGTTGGGGTTTGTTGTTGATTTATTCATGCAGATTTTGGATTTGTGTGACAATAAGAACAGAATATTGATTTATTTTCCCCTTTATCAAGCATTTAAGGATGTTTCTTGAGTTTTTTTAGCTCTTTCTCGCCTTGAGATGTGTTTACCTTTGGTGACACCAACTAAAGACACTGAGCGGTCTGGTCGTGGCGATGCGCAGCAGCAGAAGTCACAATCAGAAGCGATGGCGGTTTTAAACGCGATTATCAGTTGGAAGGGAATTTATTAGGTCAGTGGTTATTTTGGTACGTCGGCAGGACCCTTCTCTCGCAGCACTGCAGTATGGGTGGGGCAGAGGCAGAAAGGTGTGAGTCTCCGAGAGAGGGAGAGAGAAAAGGGAGCGTTTAAAAAACACAGTGGGCTGAGGGTTAGTAGGACCACGCTGTCTTGTTTTCACTCTCACCGTCTCATCACTGCTTAGCAACAACCAGTCATATCTGCGGCTCGGCGCGGACTCGTGGCCAATCAGCAGGCGGGAGCGTGGCGCCACAGAGTTTGGATTTTACCACGTGCGACGGGAGGAGAGAGAGTGATGGCAACACTTTCACATGGTGTGTGTGTGTGTGTAGGAAGAAAGATTTTTTTTCTGGGTAGAAGTGCAGCAACTTTTTCTTCAAACCACACCCTTTACTCTCTGCTGCACTGCCACCGATGGATACAAGGTCGATGTTTCAAAGCAGATTGCTGTCAGTTATTCTACTGCTGAAGTCAACACCATGAATACTAGATACTGATCTGTTTTGTTTAGGTTTATGGAGCAGTAAAATGGGGTTTTTGCCTTTGCATGGACCAGTATGAGAATCCCACGATTCCCCCGCTACTGACAAGTGCTAACCTTGAGTAAAGTTATTTATTTCATATATTCATTCAAGAATTTTAAATAAAAGCAGTTATCATGTTATGATTGCTTTTTTGTGACAGAAAAGGTTTTTTTATTATGTACGACATGTTGATTTTTGCAATGTAATACAGTAATATTAATGTTATTTGAGATTAATTTAAACAAGCTTAGGCTCTAAATTGAGCCGTGGTTTCTACGTATTGTACAAAATATATCTCTGTTCTGCTGGCATTTGAATTAGTGATAGGTGGCAATCTTTTAGTTTTCCCACCATGACCTGAAATTTGTCCAAACAGCCAAACTTTTTTGTGGTAAGGAACAGGAGAATACAGTCCTCTTTTAGCAACAGGTGTGGGAGGGGCAAAACTGTGTTACTTTTATATATTAGGACTATTATTCCTCTTATCAATAAGACTTTAAACCATAGAAATGGAATTGGAACAAATGTTGGCTTTTTTAATAACAGTAGCTACAGTATGTTTCCATCCAATTGTCATGCAAAGTTTGAGCGAATGCTTAAATTTAAAGTGTTTCCAGCTAATTGCAAGGCTATGCCAAGCGAAATTTTGTCAGGTGTTCACTCTACGCAATAAATAAACCAGATGTAGAGGTTGCAAACTTGCATGTACCACACCTAACAGAAAATGGAGAGAGTCCTCCCTCTAACACTGGAGATTTGGACTTGGGACGTTTTTTGTTAGTTCACAGACCCACCAGTGGCTGGGCGCATTCATTTTGTCAGTACTCAGCGCTTTGATTCTTTTTTTGTAAAAGCCGAGAATCACCTCAAGTGATTGTAAAAACTTTTTTCTGTGAAATTGAGGAAATTATTTCGAATGTTGCCATTTCCATCAACTTTTTCTAGTGCGATACTTCAAATTGCACGTTAAAAAAGCATTAATGGAAACGTGGCTATATTGTAACTTTATACAGCATGCTCCTACAGCTAAGGTATCATGGTACACCAGGGTTTTAAATAAGTTACATCTTCATATTTCCAAAGTTTTCCATTGCTTTGTGGAAGGTAGAATAAAAATACTGCTACTTCAGCTCAGTTGGGCGCCTTGGGACATCTTACGTTGAGAACAGAGAGTAGAGTAATGAGAAGAACGGGTGGTAGCGCAGTACCTCACTGTAACAATCTTACACTAGTTAGCCTATGTCTAATCAGAGTATTACAGTTTTATAAATTAATTTAGCTATCATGGCGGCCGTTAAGCCATTTTGGCTCGCCCTGATGACAAGTGCACACTTTGCCGCATCAGCTGGGGATGTTGGTGGCGCTGGGTGCGGCCAGCTCTCAGCCGCATCCACAACTTCCTCTCCACGTGCTCCCCACGCGCTCGTATTTTCATCCTGCCTCTCAGGCTGCATGCTAGGCTGAGCGGCAGCTGCGCGCGGCAGCACCGCTTTGCGCGCGGGCTGCTTCCCGTTGCATGGTTACAGGCAATCCTGCTCTGCTGTTGGCTCGCGCGCCGCAAAGCCGCTCGTTCATTGGACAGCCAAGAAGGGAAAACCGTGTTTCCATTGGCCGCGGAGAAGAGCGCGCAGGCTTTCGGGATTGGTCCGGCTCGGAAGCTCGCGCTCCTTGGAGACTGGCTCTGTAAACATCCTGGTTTGTTTCTGTCAATGGAGAGAGTGTTTACCAGCCGCCGAGTTTTGCCGGTGTGTGCAGACTGAGGCTGAGCGTCTCTGAGGAGCGGAGTCTGGTGAGAGCGAGGCTAATTGGCTCTCCGCTCTGCCGTGCGCTTTGTGATTTTTTTCCCTTTCTTTTTTTGAGGAGCGCCCTGCACCATTTATGACATTTTGACAGCATTACAGACGAGCACGCGCACAGCCCACAGTCTGTTGGCAGCCTCCCTTTTTTCAGTCTTTATTTTCCATTCAGATGTCATCTTCAGTGTCTTTGTATCTGTCACGGTCGGCAGCAGCAACCCCACAGGCTGCATGTTATCCCTTCGGAGCCGAGCAGAGCTGCGGCGTCTCGGGGCCCCAACGTGGTAAATAAAATCGCCTCCAGCGCTAAATGATGCAGCGGGGCTCTTTGTTTTCTTTTAGTACTACTTTGACTCCACTTCTTCCCTCTGCTCAGATACACAAGTTATAGAGCACGCACACTCACCCTGGCACACACACACACACCCACGCACCCACACACACACACACACACACACACAACCCTTCATCCTTTATTTGACGTACAAAGAGGCCACAAAACCCTTTGATCGCGCCCTGAGAATGAAATCTTTTTATCTCTGGAGATGAACTCGGTGATCTCAGTGACTTTTAGATCACTTTTAACATTCATAGTGCAACTTGCCAGGACGGGCGGGGGGCTGGCCGAGCGCAGGCCGCGGAAAGCTTGCACCCTCTCAGCGAGCCGACTGCTTAGCAACAACCAATCAGCCTAATATTTTTGGCAGGGTCTCGCAGCCAATTGAGAGGGCGAGAGCAGACTTTAGAGCTGCGTTTTTATTGGTGGCTGCGAGGAAAAACAATGTTTTTCTTAGCGCTCTACACTCCAGTGCTGGCGGTGAGGCTGATGATGCTTACAGCAGACTCTGAGAGATAAGCTCAGCTTTAGAAGGCGTTACTAAACACATAATGCATTTTTGTTTAGTGATACAATTTGCATCTGTGTACCCACTTGTAGCTCCACTTGAGCTGTAATGGGCTGTTGTGTGAGTAAAAGCAGTCTTTCCCTATTAGAAATAATCTACATTACTTTTGTCTGAGGGAATAGGTCATTTTGTTAGACTGTTATAATCAGAGATGCTCCAATCTATCCACTGGAGGTTGGAATTGGCCAATTTTTCTCAATCAGCTGGGATTTATTTTTGGTCTTTCTAACTCTCAAAGATTAGATTCCCCATGGGTGACCAGCTCTGTTTTGCTAATTGTTAGCCTTTTCAATACTAACACCAGCCTATCCAGTCTAAAGGACAGCAGGGGAAGTACACAATCCAATGGGCGACCAGCCTTGGTATGCTACTCGTTATCCTCTCTGAAGCTAACGCAAGTGAGTAGTCTCCTCCGCAGTAGTTCCAATTTTGGCCCTAATTCTGCCCCATAGTTTCACTCAGGAAGGTTATCAGTGCCACACTTCCTCCAGCCTCACTTTCCTGTGTAAATAATCATTGGTTTCTGTGTAAATAATCACACCTGTTTGCAAATGTATCGACGGTGTTAAAGTTCATAAAATAGTGTTCTCATGAACATAAATGTTTTTGAGATTGGAATGGTAAAAGTTTACTTTACTCTTGGTGCTTTTTGGACTAGCGCTAGCATCAAAGACCAGCTAGTTCAGATGTAAGCTTAATGAAGACTCAAAGAGTGTCATCTACTGTAAACACTTCACAGAACTTCATGTCATGGAAACTTAACCTTTCCCTTTAGAAGCTTAGTATCCACGGGGAACAGGTGTGACCACAACATTGGTAAGCTACCTCAACAGTAGGTGAAGCCTCAGCAGCACTCGCTGTGGCCTCCCTGGTTAAATAAAGCTAAGAGCCCATCAACGGCATCTCTTTCTTCAACAGACAAAATCAATAAGCAGGAAGGGGCCACTGGCAACACTCTGGACATGACTGACAAGCAATGCGGCAGAAACCCCAACAGTTTGGTGAGGGGTGGGGCTGGACATCTCAATTCATCCATGTCTTCCTGCTACTAGGGGGGAAAAGAGAAGGAAGCGCCGTTAGCAGATATTGCTGTGTGAGCACATAAACAGCAATGAAAGCCATTAGTAGAATTTGCACTTGGTACTAAAAGCCTTCATCTGTATAACTATTAGGTAGAGCAGGGGAATTAATTGGATGAGGGGGGAAAAAAAGGGAAAAAATCCATCACCTCATTACTTCTTAAAATCTTTCCTCAAGGGTGAGGGGATCTCGTGCTGTTGGAAATTCTCAGCCCATATATCATGCAAAGTAAATACTTCCACCCCCTGTGTCCTATTTCCCCCAATACTCAGTTGTGGCTGCTCGCTGTCAGCCAGCACTGCCTCTGAATGAAAAATGAATTCATTGAGTGTTAGGAGGGCTTTTGTGCTCTCTACCAACCAACCAACAACAGGAACTATTTTAGGTTCTGGAGGCTGTGGTTATATATTTAACGCCACTGAGGTTTCACTTTCTATTCTTCACGCAGTTGGCTTCAGTGCCAGCTCATGGCTGGTAACTCACCTGGATCCTGTTCTTAGCGATTGGACCTCCAAAGCTCTGCATTCCACTTCCTGTGTTTAATCATTTCTTATTTGGTTAGGTTAATTTTAGGTTCGGCTTATTTTTTTAATACTTGATTTGTTGCATGGTCATGTCAATAGTATGATGTTAGCTTTACAATAATTCTGTCTTTATGTCTTATATTTAATATTTATACTTAAAATCACGTTGGATTACAGGAAATTCTGTCAAAAGAACACATTCCAATGGATCCAAATGTATGTCAACTATTTTTCTTGATAAATTTTTCTTACGTAGTGTCTGGTTACTGCCAGACTAGGCATGCTAGTTGTTAGCCTCTCCAAAGCTAACGCATACTGTCCGAGTGTGAGGCAGCCATGATGAAACTCATCACCTCCAAATCCATGACCATAGTTTTGAGCTGGAAAATGGTGCCTTCTCCAAGTCAGGGACAAGGTACTGGTCCAAGTGGAGGAGTTTAAGGATGTTTTCACACCTAATAGTCCGGTAGACTCGGGTCCTAATAGTCCGGTAGACTCGGGTCGACTTAGGACTAAAGTTGTAACATTCGTTGCATTTTCAGCTGCTGCAGTTGGTTTTCACACTGCCCTGAGTCAAGCAAACCAAACTATTTGAAAAACTTGCTTGCCTCCTCACCTGTGGTATTGCTGCACCAAGAACCACTGAAGGAAACGACACAAAAACTTCTGAAGAAGACACTGAATGCAACTTCCTTCTTTGTGAAATGTAAACAAAAATCGAGCGGCGTCACATTCTAGTGGTTTAAGGTTGTAGGCCAAAGACCTTCTCCCTCTAGCTTTAGACCTACACGTTTGTTTTGGTTGTATTTTGGGTTGCACTATAGTTCACTTCCTGCTTTTGAATACATTTGTATTCATACCACACCAGAATTCATTTCAAGGTTTTTACACGGAATAATAGTTCAATTGCGCATTCACACCTCCCATAGCGAACCAGAATTTCTAGTCGAGTGAACTGGAGTTCAATTAAAACTGACTAAACAGGGCTGGTCTGACTGCACCCCAAGTATAAATAAATATCAACAAATCAATCAATAAGTATCAATAAAATATTTTTAAATTTTAGTATGTGTCTTGGGGTCTTGTTCTTGAATGAGGGAAACATGAAATTTGTATTAATCCATCCATCCTCTGACAAAGATGTCTGTTCATCTGTCTGTTCCTCCGACCATCTGTCTGTTTGTCTTTCTTTTGTTCCCTCTTACACTCTGGGGTTCCATACTTAAAACTGGACATTATACATTGAAAAATAATTGATAAATAGAAATGAGAAGTTTGAGAAGTCTGAAAAGGTTAGAAATTCCAACTGGAAATACATGAAGAAACCATGTAACACACTTTATTACAGAGCGGGGAAAGAGAACCCTAACAAGAACTAAATAACAGGGATGTTTTTGTTCTACTTTGCTTCGTCAAGTTCAGCTCTTCTCCTCACGGAGCGAATCAGCCATGTTTCCATTCTCCGAGCACATCTGTGGTCCTGATCTCTCATGGCTGCCGTCAGGTGACTGTGTGTCATGTTTTAATAATCCTCTTTCATCAATATGCCACCCTAACCACCTGACGCAGCGGGGAGGGGGCGGGGAAGGAGGGGGTTCTTGGCACAGGTGTTGCGGTCAGAGCTTCTGATGAAGGTCACTCTGATTTTCAAACAAAAACAGGACTCAAGAGGGAAGGAGACATCTGCAGCGCTGCTGCAGCGCTCCTCGTCATTCATTGGTTAAACCCAACCGGGGCAAACCCCGGAGGACAGATCTGCTTCTGATGGTGTCGCCTCATGTGTTTGGAATTCACTAAACTTTATTTTGACGTCTGCGTGTTGTGTCCGTAGGTCACTCGTGATCATCAGCACCCTGGACGGGCGGATCTCGGCGCTGGATCCTCACAACCAGGGCAGGAAGCAGTGGGACCTGGACGTGGGCTCAGGGTGCCTGGTGTCCTCCAGCCTCAGCAAACCTGAGGTACAGTCAACCTGTTGTCCCCTCGTTGAAACCAAAAACCGGCCTGGAGCGTGGATTCCCATCATTTATGCCAATCACAAAGGCTTCGGTAGCTGCGTTTCTGTTTACTTTATAATTTGCCAGAAAAATTTGCTTAATGGAAACCATTTTGAAAAAACTCTTTTTTTTTTATTTAAAAAAGTTTGGCGCTATTATGAGGTGTATTGTTTTTCCAGCCATATTGAAATTGGTGTATTTTGCAAACATTCAAAGGAAACACTTTTGTTGCATCACATGATCAACAACTGGATGTTGCCACTGGTGCAAACCACAAAGAAGATGATCACAGGAAGTAGTTGGATCATCAAGGCTAGCATGTTCTGTTAGTGACTTATTGCGTCAATGAGCTTATTCACATGTGATTTTAATAGTCTTTTTTATTTAATGAAAATACTGCAATTGTGAAATTGTGTTTTCTTGACATAAGCGCAGCTTGTAATAGTATTTAAATAGTGAACAGCATTAAGTTGGTTTACGCTGCCCTGCCTTGTTTAAGTATTCATACAGCTAAAACTTTTCCATGTTTCGTCCTGTTGGAAAAACGAGGGTTGCTTGATTTTTGAAAAAAAAATTGCAGCGCAAATATTCTGGGTCAATATTAAAATCAATGATTTAAGGCAGCAATTTTTTTTGTATAAAAATTTAAGAAGCAAATATTTTGAACTTTTACACAAAAAAGCTTAAAAATAATTAAATATCTTGTACAAAAATGAACAACCTGAATAAACAATAATAGACTATTTTTATTTCTTCACTTTTTTCAGTGATTTATTTTCACTGAGATAAATCAGGTGAAATGTTATTTTCGCCGATATGGGCAGCCCCAGCCGAAGAGCAAATATGATCCATTCTTTGGAGTTTAAAAATTTTTTTTAGTAATGCTACAATAATTATTACTTCCTTTATTTTATTTTATTTTTTAAATGTCACTCAGTGTTCCAGAAAACTGTGGATCATCCTCTAAGAGAGGTGAAAGGTCGCATCAGTCAGGAAACGTTACAAAATAAGAGAATGTGTGCGAAGCTGGATATGCAGAAGTGACATTGTAAAAAACGAAAATAAAATCAATTTGTATTGAAAGTTTAACCAGGAATTTGATTAATTGCACAGTTCAAGGGGTGGCAGCATTATGCTGCGGGGGAAGGCCTTTCAATTAAGAACCTTTGCTTATATCTCAAGCTCTGATTGGCTGAAATATTTTCATAGATGTAGGGGGGGGAATGTTCAAAACCGGTAGAGACAGAAAATAAGTAATTTATTTAATAAAGACACATCAGACCTTTCAATTTATTATTCAGAAAATAAATAAAAGAATCATTTTTAAAACAAAAAATACGTTGATGATTAGGGGTTAAGTAATGTGATAAATGTTGAAAAGGGCATAGGGAATCAAGCCTTTTGTGCTTCTTATCCAGTTGTAAAAACCAACTTTCTCAATGAGGGAATATATTGTTAGACTGATACATGTTAAGTGGGAGTTAAAGGAGCATTCTGCCCATTTTCTTTCCTATAAACAGCCCATTTTCCCTCTTTTCTTTCCTTCTCGCTGTCTGTAGACATTTAGACCAATATTTGGACTCGGTGCACTTTGAGCAGCCAGCCAGGAGGGAGCTGCTGCTATCATGTAGTCCTCATTGCACGCACCCCAGACATGCACATGAATCGCAGAGCAGCTGATTTGCCCGGAGGATGCGCCTGTTTTGTTGACTGCAGCGGGTTCTTACGCGTACGAGCGTGGCAAACCCCTCGCCTCTACATGTGTACAGAAGCTTAAACCTCCCACACTGACACGCGGAACGCCCCGGAGTGAGACAACGCGGCTGCACGCGGAGAGATGCGCTTTGATGTGGACCCGCTCCGTCTCCGCGCTGTAGCTCCAGGGGAAAAGGCCTCTAATATTAACCAGGGTCGGGTCTGAGCGCTGCTGGGTGGGAGGGTTTGGGTCTCATTAGTGCGGCAGCACCATCCAGCCCCAGCTTATCGATCAAGTTCTCCATGTTTAACTTCTGCTGTTTTTTTTGTTTTTTAAAGCCCTGACTGATTCTGATGATGTTTAGACTGAGAAGTCAGATTGGAAAAATGTGGCACAGAAAAAAAAAATCAAAGTATAGAACAATATTTGTTTGTTTTTTTCACACTTTTTTTCCCGTTGTCTTAGTTTGCTCCTTTCTTCTTTATATTTTTTCTTTCTTTCTTAAAGCCTTTTTGTTGTTTCCTACTATCCTCACTTTCTGTCTCATCTTTGTTTCATTTCTTTCATTCGTTATTTTTCTTTATTTCTAGTTCTTTATTTCTTCCTTTCTCTGTTTTTATTTCTTCCTTCCTTTTTGTTTCTTTGTTTTGTTTTCTCTGATTTTCTTTCCTTTTCTCTTTTTCTCTCTCTGTTTTTCTTCCTGTCTTTCTTTCTTGGCTTCTCTTTTTCTTTTCTTTTGTTTCTTTGTTTCTGTTTTACTTTTTTAGTTTCTCTTTTTCTTTCTTTCTCCATTTCTCCCTCTTTGTTTTTTATCACAAACTTTAGTTGCTGAACATTGCAATGGAAGTATTGATTATGAATATGCCTCATTCTGAACTGAATTTGACCTAATATCTCTTACTTTTCACCTTTTATCCAATCTGAACTGACAGATGAAGACAACTTTGATCTTTCTGCTTAAAGCTCGCCCCTAAAATTTCAAAAGGTTCCTAAAAAAAAAGTATGAATAAGACTTCAAATCCCATTATTTTAAATGAATGAGTGTTTTGCTAACATTGCGCTTTATACAAAACACATATAGAAAAAATACACCGGTAGTATTGTTTTAGGATTTTCATGAATGTAAACAATATTCAAGCATTTGAAGAAGTTATAGTCTATTTTCTTTGGAAAATGGACTGGTTAGTTATTAGTTAGCCACCATGCATCAGTTATTACCTCCTGATGTATAGGTCTACTTATTAATATACTGTAGTCATTTACATCAATAAGATAATTTGCCCCTTAGTGAACAGGGCACCAAAACTGGCTCCAGCCCAGGGGCCCACATCCCTGTAAATCCGGCCCTGGCTGAACAGAGATGCCCTTCTAGTTCTGAACCCGTTGACTTGTTGTGACGTCACTTGTTATGATCCGAGCTGTGTGTGTGTGTGGGGTGTGTGTGTGTGGGTGTTAATTGTGCTTTCTGTAGTCTAAAACCTGTCTTGCCCTCTATGGCCTCTGTAACCTGGGATGCCCGTCTGCTCCGTGTGCTTGGCTCCCTTTAATGTGTGTGCGCGCGCGTGTGTGGGGTGGTGTTGGTGGTGGGAGGTGTGTTAGGGGAGGGGAGGGAAGGTAGCTTTGCCTCTGGTTCTTTCCTCCACCTCGCCCCTCCACCCTCTTCCTGTTGGGAGCTTAGCAACAGTTTGATTGGTGCTCGCCGGATCCCCGAGACACCAGTCTGCTCAGTGATGGGAGGCCGGAGGGGGGTCCGCCGCCGCGCTATTGGCTAGCCTCGACACGCCGGGGCGGAAGCAGCCAGTCGCCTACTCCGTCCCGCATTGTGTGTCACTTCGTCTTTTTCTTTTTTTTTTCATTATTTCTTGCAGTAAAACGTGGGACAGCAGAAGCACAAACCGCATTGTCTGCAGAAAAAAAACAACAACAAGCCATCACTTGAGCAAAACAGGAGAAGCTCCGGGGGCGTTGGAGGGAGGCTGAAGTGCGCGCGCGCGTATGCTTTCGGACGGGAGTGACTCATCCTGTATGGGCGGGGCTTAGAGGACGGACTCGGTGTGTGTTTTGTTGAGGGGAGGTGAGGTAATGCCTTTCAACCAGAGATGATGTCATCAAATAATAGACAGCACGCGCTCGCTTTCTGTGCATCTGCTGGCCTGCAGTGAGACGGAATGAACCTGATTGATCGCTACACGCGGACGAACGCCTGATTAGCTCTCTGCTCTTAATGGGGAAAGCAATAGTTCTCCCAACTCAGTGAGGGAGATGCAAACTGCTGCTTCAGCAGCATTTTTATTTATTTATTTTTGTTAGAAAGCCGGCCGCTTGGTCCCTGAAATAGAGTCGGAGCTGCGTGTTGAGGTGAAACTGTTTGACAGGATCGCTGGAGCGTCAGCAGCAACACAAACAGTAGTTATGCCCCCTTCACCTCCCCCCTCTCTGAAGGCGCCCCCCAGGGGTGGAACATGACTACACATTATGTGTTACATTAAATAAATATCCATCTCATTTCGAGGAATACAAATTGTACGTGTGAATAAAATGGTTTTTCTCACAATGCAAGAAACGTCAGTCAGACTTTGTGGCGTGATAAAAATCACGCTCTGATTTTTATCTCTTTTCTTTTTTCCCCCCTCAAGATTTCTCTTGAGGGAAACGGTCCTAAATTAGACTCTGCATTCTGACGAGGCTTGTTTGTCAGAAAATAAATAAATAACTTTTATTGGTCTGATGTAATATTCTAATTTTAAATGTTTGTGTTTTTCAACAAGCCGTGAGCAGAAAATCATAAGTACTGGAAATGAAGGCTTTTGATGCAATTGATGTTTCAATTGATCAACTTGATCAATTGAAACATCAATTGATCTACTTAGAAAACTGAGTTACTGGAATAAATTGAGTTTTCAGTATTATTCAAACTTATTCAGTATTAGTGTACAATTCAAAGCTTTTAGCATATATGTTCCTACTTTCTGTGGAAAGCAGATTTATTATCGATTTCATAATAACAATAATAGCATAGCAAAATGTTTATTGTAAAATAAAATCATAAAGCATCAGCTTTATGATTTTATTTCTCATAGCCCCACTACCACAAATACTGCTCTTGAAAATTTGTAATAGGCTTTTTAGGACACCACTCACATAAAGAAGTGTTGTTTGTATCACTAGATTGCACACAGTAACTGCATTTAATCATATTTTCAAATTTGTCTATATTTACTGATCCTCTAAAAACTAACAATCCCAACAATACGGACGGTTTTAAACATCATTAATAGTAATTTATCGTGACGACGATACATCAGAATTGTTATAAGAAAGTTATCACGATAAATGATAAACAATACGATAAATCTCCACCCCTATTTTGAACTTAACTCGTCAATCGGTGCGTCTAGTAATTGCTCAAGCGCATCGTTTGACTCGGAACGTTGTGAAGCTCTGACTGGTGCAGTCACACACACGGGTCAGGTCTCAGATTAATAACACACACTATACATTCAGAGCTCTTTAAAGATTAATAGGACCATTCAAATCCACAGAGAGAAGGAGGGAATGTTGATGTTGGGAAGTCTGGGTGGGAGGCTTAATCTTTTAAATTATTCTTTTTTATCTGTTTTTAATATTTTATTCTTCGTCAAATGAAAACCCCAACTGTAGTCACGGCTGAGTATCGTTTTTAGAACCTGACAGAAAGCTTAATCCTTCCCAAATATTATGTGTACACACATGAAGACAAGCAGACTGTGGTGTGGCTGATCACAGATGAATTATTAACTTAACCAGAAAGAATTCCTTTTTATTAGATTGAAACGACAGACAGAGCCGCTGAGGGCTGTTATATAATATGATTTTATTTCTTTTTTAAACCCATTTAAAATATTCCTTTTTTTTATCTTTTTATGCAGCAACACTTCCACATATTTAAAAAAAAAATTAAAAATAGACATTACAAGACATAAAGAGCTAACTTCCAATGCATTCCATCAGATGACTCTCTCGGCTTTGCGACTTGCTGATCCAGACTTTACGCGGGACGATCCGGTCGAACAGCCAGCACAGAACTCCGCTGAGCAGAGCGTTCCCCTTCAGGAGATTACGTGGCTAAGAGCAGGCTAACCGGTGTCAGAACGCCGGGCCAGATCAGACGGGTGGATTAAGGCATCAGGAGCAGCATGACTCACCCACTGCTCTGAGAATTTCTCTTTTTTCCTGCCCGGTAGCCATACACGCACAGAGGGAATCGGCTCAGACTGCTAACCTAAACCACCCAGCGTGTGTGCAAGGATGACATCACTCCATGTTCAAAAGTGACACTTTTTCAATCTTAAAAGCAACAGTCTGACTCCAGGAGCAGCTCTGGGGTTGCTGAGTTGCCGTCCTTCTGTCTGAACTGATCTGGAGAGTTTTAATCAGGATTAGGGTCAGGGGTTTTTCAATGATGTCATCCTCAGTCCCCTCTCTCCCCATTACAATGAACACCTCATGCAAGCACATTCTATCAGCTTGCACTGTTTTGTACAGATCCAGCCTAATTACCTAATCCCGTAGTTGTGTAATGGTTCCAGATCTGTGGGTTGAGTCCAAGTGTGTGTGGGCCGGTGAGACGGCCGTGTGGGCGGTTGTGTGTGTCGGGTGCTGTTGTCTGTGTGGACGAGCGTTTCAGTGGATGACGTAAGGAATAGTTTTTTCACTACAAAATTAAAATGGACCAGGGCATACGTGTTAAAAATCTGTGAAAGTTAAAGGATAAAATTAATACACAATTAAGTTTGTTTGCAGATGACGTTGTGAAATTTTTATAGGGTAACATTATCACAGCTTTTTGAATGTTGAATAAACATTCTTTTTTTATTATTTGTATTTGAAGAAAATGTAACATGGAAAAAAATATCAATTGCTATTTAAAAATGTAACCAATAATTTGCGCTTGTGGAATATATATAAAAAAATTGCAATTTTTTCACAGTACAGCTATTATTACAGTGGATTATGCATTACTATTGAAAGGAAATGTTTTGTATCCCTAACGATTCATGTAAATACCTAAGAGCTGGGGATAGACAATAAATCAATAACAATATATATTGCAATAGACACACAATCAGTATCAAGAAATGATAAATATTCCAGAATTTCATGGAACTCTGATCCAGAACCACACAGCACTCTGGGGAATGTAGGCATCAACTAACTCACTCATTCCTTGCTTTCCTAGCAACAACCTGTTGAGTAACTGGAGCAGCCACGCTTTCAGGTTGCCTCATAACTGCTTAAAATATATATATAAAAAAAATCTATAATTATCTATATCAGCTGAGATATTGTGATACATTGTCCAGCCCTACTAAGAATTAAGGGTTGGTTGGTATGAGTTATCATGATACAAAAACCACAAGTAAATTTACCATGGTTACATCATAGCACTGTATTTCTACATAAATATACCACCAATCTAGCTGCTTTTAGCTTGTCATTACCACTTCTAGTTTGCTAAGGCTTGTTTTTAAAACAAGGTTAGTGTAACAAGACTGGTGACAGTTCCTACAGCATGACTGTATTTGTTGTTGAGGTCAGAAATGTATTTGAACAGTTGAATTTGTCTTTATGTAATCAAGGTGTAGTTAATGCCTAGTTCACATGGCAAGTTTTTCATGCTGATTTTCCTCTTCCGACAATCACAATTTATGATACAATTTTTTCTTTCATCAGCTTGTCAGTAAAAGAGCAGAGAACAATAAAAAGACTCATCTGTATTCCATTTGTATTTTGGCCACACAGGTGTTTGGCAATAAGATGGTCATACCTTCGCTTGACGGTGCCTTGTTCCAGTGGAACCGGGACAGGGAGAGTATGGAGGCTGTGCCTTTCAGTGTTGAGTCGCTGCTCGAGTCATCCTATCGCATCGGAGAGGACACCGTTCTGGTCGGGGGCAAGTCCCTCACTACTTATGGTCTGGGGGCCTACAGTGGCAAGGTGATCCTATCGCGGTAATAGTTTTAAAAGTTTGCCACATGGTCACCTTTTCCGACTGTAACCATTTTTGGGTGTTTTTTTTTTTGTCTTTGCTTCAGATCCGGTACATTTGCTCTGCGGGAGGCTGCAGTCGGTGGGGGGACGAAGAGATAGAGACGGAGGACATTCTCCTGCTGCAGAGGACTCAGAAGACAGTACGAGCCATCAGGCCTCGATCAGGAATGGAGAAGTAAGTTCTGAACCTGTCGCCACTGGATCCACCTGCTGTGCCGCGTGTCAGTAAAGGGTGTCTTAGACTTGTGCCCTAATGACTTGATCCATCCTCTGTGGATATGTGTTATCTACCTGAGTTCAAGTTCATTATTTAAAGCTTGAACACTCCAGAGTTATCGGCAATAAATTCCTACCAAACATTCCTAATTCTCAAAGACGAATACTTTGAGAATTGCAGTCACTCTGGAATCCTGTGAAGAGTATGAAGTTGCCAAACATTCTTAAGTACATAATCCAAAATAAAAGGGTGCTTCTCTTTCATTCTTTTTCTTTTTGCCCCTTTTTGTTTCCTTCTGTGACCTCAGGTGGAACTTCAGTGTTGGGAGCTTTGAGCTCAAACTAGTCCCTGAGAAACAGTCCGGAATGAACTTTCTGGAGGGAGACTTGGCGAACGATGACTCCTGGAAGGAAAGCCAGCGAGTCATCATCGATGAACCAAAGGAGAGGGAGCACATGGACAACAAGCAGAACCAAAACCAACATTTGAACCTCGTCATCAAAGTGTCTGTTCCCGATTGGAAGGTCATGGCCTTCAGCACCGAGTCCAGCGAACAGCTGGTCTGGGAACATCAGGTGAGGCGTCTTTGTCAGCATTAGCTCATTAAAGAGAGGAGTGTTTACTGTATTGTAGCTCATTCTGTGTCACTATTTCCTGCGTAGTTCTGTACACCCATCGCCTCCGCCTGGCTGGTGGGTGGGGGTAAAGTCACACCGATCAGCCTGTTTGACGACACCACCTACAGCAGCCGATCAGAATCTAAAGAGGACGATGAGGAGGAGTCCAATAAAGCCCGGAGTGCTGCAGAGTCTAGTGTCTACCTCGGTGAGTTTGTCTGACATGTGCATTCACTCAGCTTGTTTGTTTTTTGTCGTTTTTTTTGTTTTTGTTTTGGGCATCTTGACAAATTCCTGTCATTGAGCCTGTGGATGTGCTTTCAGGGATGTTTCAGGGGCAGCTCTACCTTCAGTCATCAGTGAGGATCTCTGGAAAGTTTCCCTCTAAAGCTATCGAATCGGAGAAAGATGTAATTTCTCTCCCCACCGTCAAATGGAAGCCGCTTATACGTAAGTCTTTCTGCGTTAAAACCTAAACACCAAAGGAGCCTGACTTTGACGGTAAAAAGGACAAAGTGACCGAAGACGGTTTCTGTTTATTATTTCAAACCAAGTAGTCACTGTTCAAAGAATCTTTTGAAGACACAGATGTTCTCTATCTGTTCATTCCCTGAGGCCCTAAGCTTTTACCCTATGGACGATGTATTGTGGTTTTTTTTTTGTTTTTCTTTTCAAAATTGATTTCCAAGGAGTTTCTTCATCTCGTCCTTGTAGAGTCCCCGTCTCGGACTCCGGCGCTGGTGGGCTCTGATGAATTTGACAAGTGTCTGAGTAACGACAAGTATTCCCACGACGAATACAGCAACGGCGCCTTGTCCGTTCTTCAGTATCCTTACGGTAAAGGCCGCGTCACTCCCTAAACATGATGTAGCCCTGCATGTTGCTTCAGCAGAAATTTTCAAACCCTTTCCACATTTTCTTGCTTAGTTTTGCTACAACCACCTGTGTTTTAGCAGAATGCCAACCCAAGCAATGTGAAAGTGTGGTAGCTGCAACGTAAAGGGGTTCAACAAAGCAGACGGATAAATGTTTTCAGACTTCTGTTATTGTCCCTCAGTTTTACAATTATGCACCAACTAATTTGCGAGAGGCTGCATGTGCCAGGTGCAGATGAATCGAATTGATACCCGTCTGACTTCCGTCTCCGTCTTGTCGCCGCAGACAACGGTTACTACTTCCCCTACAGCAAGAATTACCGGGAGAAACGTGAAAGTGCCATCAGTCTGATAAAGAGAAATGAGGCGGGCTCGGACAACCGCAGGAGGAAGGACCCTGTGCTGCTGCTGCCCTGGTGGAAGGAAATCCTCGGCACCATCGTCTTCTGCATCGCTGCCACCACCTACGTCGTCCGCAGGTTCTTCCACCCGCCTGCCCCTGTGGCCTACGTCAGGGTAAGAGTTCACGCCCTGACTGCTGTTAAAACTGCAGTGTGTAACTTTTAATTTAAAAAAAAAAAGTTTTTTACATTATTGTTAAAATGGTCACTATGTTGAGAGAGAGAGAGAGACAGATAATCTGTGAAAAGATCAATCTCCTCCACCTCCTCCTTGAGTTACTATTGCCATCTGAGGAAACGCACCGCTCCCGACCAAATACAACCAATCAGAGACAGGAGGAAGGTCTTAGCGCTGTCAATCAATCAATCATGTGTACTCACTGATAAATGTGCTAATGGTGGAAAAGCAACTTACCGGTACGGGAAAACCGTTTATCTGCTGTCATTGGTTGCCATGCTAACTAGCTTTAGCATTCGCAGCAGGCTGTGGTATCTGCAACTTAGCAGAGAGCAGATCAGGGGTGATTGACAGCGCTAAGGCCTGCCTCCTGATTGGTTGTTCTTAGATGGTGCTTGGAGAAAGGAGAGGAGATTGTGTTTTTTCCACAGATTATCTGTCTCATAACACACTGTCACAACATAATGACGATTTCAACAAATATGTAAAAAATATTTTTTGTAAACTTTACATACTGCACCTTTAAGTAGCTGAAAGTGGGTGTTTTTGCCCCTAGGTGTGTGTGGCGGTGTATGTGTGTGTGTTTGACATGTTTTTGCCGTCATCTGTGTGTCCGTTGCAGCAACGGAAAGAGTCCGAGACGCAGTGCCAGACCGACAGCAAGTTTGACCTTGAAGTCGTCGAGTCCAAAGAGCCGGTTGCCGTGGAGAACCGCTTCAGCGAATATGTGTCCAGGTACTCCACTAACTGCCCCACAGAGGAGCGCCGGACCCATTTGTCTTTTCTGTCTGAACTTCTCCCGGCTCCCTCTGCTGTTCCACGACTTATTATCCTCGCATTTCCAGAGCCTCACTCGTTTAAGGTGTAGCTACAGATTGAGCGCTGTTACCATGGTGACCACTGGTCTTCCAGCCTGCCTTGATAGGACAAGGCAGAGATGGGGAGATAGGAGTCGTGGTAATGTGCGATTGGGTGTCTCGTCTGTTTGCCGTCAAATCAGAGTGACCTTTGCACCTCTCCTCGCAGCGGCGGCTCCGCCTAGCTTCCATCTGTCGCGGGGTCACATTTCATCACCGTCTGAACACTTTCAGAAGTTTCTCACTTCTTCTTGCTGATCTGATGTTTGTGGAGATAAATCCACCCTAAAACCTGCATCTGTTCCTTAAAGCTGCTGCTCTGGTTGATAGATTAATTTAGCTCCAGAACGTTTCCGAGCTAAAAGTGACAGCTGCTGCTCCCACACTTTAGCCTCCGAGTTCCGTGTTGAGCCGGAGCAGAGATGCTTTTCCAGGGTGCAGCCAGGTCTGAATATGCCTTCCCAAGCGCTGCGCCTCGTTTATCAAAAACTCCTTTAGATTTGGCTGCAGTAGTCATTGTGGTAATGATTCATGAGGCCGTGTTCATGCACGCTAATTCTACAGTGCAATAGCAGGATCCAGTGTTTATTCATAGGTTCAGTCCCCTGAATTTGAAACATGGATGAAAGAAAGATTGTTTAAAAAAAGGACACTTTTATCTAACTTTTTTAAAAAAAAATTTCTAAGCCCCACAAAAGATAATTAATGACAAATTAAAGTACTGTCCGTCTGTCCAGTGCAGATCTGAACGGGCCAAAATGATGTCCCAACATCAAGTATTTATTTTTTTAATGATTCCAAATCCTGTCTAAAAAGTGGGCAAGTAATTTTCACAAATGAATTATTTTCTGCTTGAGTTTCTAATGTTATTCAGGCTCCTGCAGTGACATAACTGAGGATTATGTCACTGTAGCACATCCTTAAAAAGTCTTAAATTAATTTTGAAGAACTCTTCACCGTCCTAAGTATGTTAATCACGGGTCTTAAATTTTGTTGTCAAGGATTATTCAATGTTGTATGTAGTTCTTTTTTTTTCTTGCGGGACTTTTCTGTCAGGCAAAAGTTTGAGTCACACACAGACATCTTAAATACATTGTGCGCTTTGAGGCGGTCGGTAACTGGCTGCTAACACACCCTTGCTAGCTTGCTAGCTTTCTTTTCTCTAGCATGGGGAAGTGTAAATGTATCGCCAGTTGGCCGGACAACATTTTTTTATTACCACTGCCTTACTTCTGTTGCCAGCCCAATCCTGAAATCATTCCATATATTTATACAGTACAGACCAAAAGTTTGGACACACCTTCTAATTCAATGGGTTTTCTTTATTTTCATGACTATTTATAAGGCAAGAAATCCCACTTATTAACCTGACAGGGCAGGTTGACCTATGAAGTGAAAACCATTTCAGGTGACTACCTCTAGAAGCTCATCAAGAAAATGCAGTGTGTGCGCAAAGCAGTAATCACAGCAAAAGGTTGCTACTTTGAAGAAACTAGAATATAAGGGCTATTTTCAGGTGTTTTACACTTTTTTGTTTAGTGCATATTTCCACATGTGTTATTCATAGTTTTGATGCCTTCAGTGTGAATCTGCAATGTCAATAGTCATGAAAATAAAGGAAACTCATTGAATTAAAAGGTGTGTCCAAACTTTTGGTCTGTACTGTATATATTTTTTCAGTCAGAAATTTCATTCAGCCTTCCATTATAAAGGCCTTAAAAAGTCTTGAATTTGTCTCTGAAGCCTGTAGAGACCCTGTAACTTTATGCAGCCTCTCTAATTTTGAATGGATGATGAAAACCTCAGTAATCAAATTCTAGCAAGTGAATATTTTCTGTATTTTATCTTGAATTCTCCAAAGTTCTTTTGAACACTGTGAAGTCTGCGTGATTCTTCCTTGCCCAGGGATAACCAGCGTGTATCTCTCTCCCTCCCTCCTGCCTCCCAGGTACCTAACTGACTTCGAGCCCGTGCAGTGCCTCGGCCGTGGGGGCTTCGGCGTCGTCTTTGAAGCTCGCAACAAGGTGGACGACTGCAACTACGCCATCAAAAGGATCCGCCTGCCCAACAGGTAGCGCCTCTCGCCCGGCTAAAGCACGCTTCCTTGCTGGGGGCTACCGGCTCTGTTTCCTTTACAGCCGGTTATGTAAGCTGTGGCCTACTTATTAAACACAGAAAACCACACAAACGCTTAACTGGCGTTTTGAAACCAATATTAGTGGTGCATTTATTATTTATACGCCCAAGCATGGATATTTAATGTTGCTTCTCTTAACACTTGCGGACCAATCTGTACTGCTCCCCCCAAAAAAGTATTGCAACCGTGAAGGCAATTTCTCTATTTCTGGCTTTGGCTGCAAATACTAGTAATGAGATGTGTGAGTGAAAATTGTTTGTTGTTGCCCCTTTGGGCCTCTTGCCATGATCATTTAAACACAAAAAATACAGCAGAATGTCTTATTCTCATTTTGGTTTTGCATTTGTAGACTGTATTTATGGTGTACAGTTGCATCCAAAAAGAAAACCAGATTGTGTTTGAGGGATAAACAGCCAATAGCAATTCAAAACGGAAGAGAAGATGAAAAATTAGAGATATTGCACAAAAACTGGCAATAGCCGCAATATTGTTAGGAAAGTACGTAAGAGAAAAGAAGCGATAGACCAATTAAAACATCAGCGGCAGATGACGGAAACCACTGTAGGACAGGTGTGGAGGTATTAGTTGCAGAGTCTACTGTTTGAAGATGACAAACACCAGAAGTCATTTGGAAGGCCAGAGTAAAACGACTAAAACCAAGAAGGAGAGAGAAGCCTGAAGCCTCAAGGACAAAGTTTGATGGACTAATGAGACAAAGTTGAAGCGTTACCAAAGGGACAGAACGGTTCATGTTCGGAGAAAGAGACGATTGGCTCATAGACGACGCCGTTAGAAATCCTGACCTGCTGATTCCAACCTTTTTTTTTTTTTGTCTGAAAAGTCGCTAAATGTAGCTGCTTCTGATTTTCAGAGGTAGATGACATCGGTGGGTCAGGTTGATCAATGTTTACACAAGTCTCCCATGATTAAGGATTAAGAAAAAAGGTTTTGGTTCCTTAATTAACATAAAAATGTGGCATGAAAAGTCGACCTTTGTTTCATGTCCAGCTGTTGATGTCAAACCTAAATATTTACAATCTGCAACTAAAATAAAGAAAATACCCTTACAGCTCCCATGCTTTCAGAGGAGAATGTATCCGTAGCAACACCCAGGTGCTGTTAAAACTCTTGCAGTATAAAAATTAGCTTTACTTTCAGTTTTACTGTTTTATTGCGATGTCACAAATAGTTTTTAGCGCAGTAGCGCGATCCAGCGCTTTCAGTGTGAAAGCTGGATGTTTTTCAGCCTTGTGGTGTGTGTGTGTGTGTTTGTGTGTGTGTGTGGTCCAGGGAGCTGGCCCGGGAGAAGGTGATGCGAGAGGTGAAGGCCCTGGCTAAGCTGGAGCATCCAGGGATCATCCGCTACTTCAACGCCTGGCAGGAGAGCCCCCCCGAGGGCTGGCAGGAGGAGATGGACCGGAGGTGGCACAAGGACGCCAGGTTAGAGGGCAGGGTCAGGGGGTCACTGGGGTCACATGCTGTCTGGGAAGGTTCGAGTTGAGTGTTGTCCGGATATATGGGTTTAGCATAGAAAAAAAAAAAAAAGAGTTTGGAAAATATTTCTGTTTTTGAGCTTTGTTTGTTATTTTATGTCCATCTCTCCGTCTTCTCTTTCCTTCCTTCCTTCGCTAATTTTTTAAGAACTTTGTTCCTATTTCATTTTTGTTATTTCTTTTCTTCCTCCCTTGCTTCCCCCATTTCTCTCTTCCTTTTTACCCTCTTTCTGTCCTTCAAAACTTTCTTCCCTCTTTTCTTCCATTTTTATTTTCAGTCTATCTTTTGATCTGTCCCTTTTCCTTCATTCTTTCCATCATTTCATTGTCTTTCCTTCCTTTTTCATTTTTGTCTTTTCTTCATTCCTCCTTTCCTTTGATTTTCCTGCTTTCTTTTTCATTTTTCCTTTAATCCTGCTTTCTCTAATCCTTTTCTTCAATACTTGTGTCCATCCTTGTAGTCTTTCCATTCTTCCTTCCTTGTTTCTACTCTTTGTTTCCTTCTATCTGCCTTACATTTCTTCTTTCCTTCCTTTTAGTTTTTTCTTCTTTCCCGCTACCTTCCTGTATGTTTTCCACTCTGTAATAAAGTTTTATCCCATTGCATATTTATCTGTAAATTCCTGGTAAACATTGTATTTCCAGCTGGTTTCAAATGATCCTGTCCTGTAGTTCAGCAAGTCACCATTAATAATCCCTCAGAATGAAATCCAGTCTTCCAGCCTACCTGTAGTAATAATAACTCTTCCTCTTCCAGTACCACTGACTGGCCAATGAGCATCCCTGACCACATGGAGGTGCTGTCGGTCAAAGTCCCCGTGTCCAGCTCCGTGTCCCCCGCGTCCGGTCCAGACGGAGACACATCCGTCAGCGCTCAGGCGCTCCTCTCCAACAGCAACGCCGGCTTCAGCGCCGACGACGGAGACGGCGACCTGTCCTTCCAGCCGCTGCCGGGCCACGACAGCCTGATGTCCGAGCGGGACAGCCAAGCCGACCCCGACGCCTCCGACACCCCCAACTCCTTCGAGCTGTGCCCGCCCCGCGGCCCCAGCGACTGCACCTCCTCCTCCTTCGACATCGTCTTCGAGGACTCCGGCTGCGATCGGGATGCCGACGCCGACACGGACTCGGGCACGAGCGCCCCCGGTCCCGGAACGCTCACAGAGAAGAAGAGTTCTTCTTCTTCTCACAGCAGGCAGGAGGAGGCTGCGCCGCCGGCTTCCTCCAGTCCTCCTCGACCGACCTCGCTCACCCTGGCTCTCCCAGCCACACAACCGATCCAGCGCTTCCAGCCTTCCCCAAAGGTTATTACCAAGCAACCAGCTCAAACACTCGGTCGTCCTCTTGTCAGATTGTCCTTGAACACGGCGTCCTTCCTGCAGGTGTACCTGTACATCCAGATGCAGCTCTGTCGGAAGGAGAACCTGAAGGACTGGATGGCTCAGCGGTGCCTCCCGGACCAGAGGGAGCTCAACCAGTGTCTGGACATCTTCCTGCAGATCGCAGAGGCTGTCGACTTCCTGCACACCAAGGGCCTGATGCACAGAGACCTGAAGGTAAAGCCACGCAAAACCTATACTATGGAGGAAGAAATGGTATGCATCCTGTGTGTCAGCAGTTCCTAAACCCAGGATTTCTCCCAGGATTTTATAAGCCTGACGGGCCTCTAGGCTTTACTTGCGCCCCCACCAGGCTAAGAATTGTTTGTTTATTTATTATAAGTTTTTTTTATACACCAGTTTCTGTAACCACTGCCAAACTTTACTGGTCTACATACTAACAACTTCAGCCAGTAAAGTGACAAGTCACGGATAAAGGATCGAGAAATTTTGGGCACTTTAATTAGGATGAAATGACTAAACCAATGTTTTCTTTGTTCACCCTTTTTAAGACTTTAGAGTTGGTGTTTAGGTTTGTGCTAGTAATATCTTCCAATAACACAGAGTTACCTAGTTATATTTTCAAATTTCCTGCCAAATTTAAATAGTTTTTTATTCAAAAACGTGGTGGAATGACTGCGCTAGCGTTCCAACCACCAGGCTTAGCAAGTTTCCTGTGGGAAACCCTGTAAACCTCTGACAAAAAGAGAACAGTCTGGATAAATCACTACTGCAGAAATACAGGCCAATCTTCAACTGTCCATTCATCAGCCAACCTATTGAAAACTAATCAATACCTTCCTAATGATAACCAACCACTTTGATGTCTTTATGTCATGTTGCCATGCCCACCACAGTATTGAGACTGCCCTGGTCGTTCATTAGCTGTGTTCCCACGGACCTTGTCGTCATGCAATTTGACATTTCGAAAATAAATTTGCTTTCTGGAAACATGCCACTCAGGTCTTCTGGTTCTGGTTCTGCTCTGCACCCCCGGAACCAGAACCAGAACCAAACACAGAGAAGCAGCATTCAGCTTCTATGAACCACACGTCAAGAGAAAATTTCCAGACAACTGCAAAAACAGTGAAAACACTGAGTTCATATAGATGAAAGCTAAAAACCCCACCACCTGTTTAGAGGTGCTTTTGATTAATAATACCTGGAACATTGATCAACATATTTAATGTTTATTTGCTTGATAACTTTCATGCTTTTGACGCAATAGGATGTTTTAGAATTGGCTGATGTTTTCATTATTTAAATCGCTCTGAACTGCCTGGTGGCTGACATGTGCTGCACAAATCAACTCAACTTGTCCTCTGCTCCCTCCAGCCTTCCAACATCTTCTTCACCATGGACGACGTGGTGAAGGTGGGGGACTTCGGCCTGGTGACCGCCATGGACCAGGAGGACGACGAGGACGAGCCCAGCGCCTTGACCCCCGCCCCGCTCCTCACCCGGCACACGGGCCAGGTCGGCACCAAGCTCTATATGAGCCCGGAGCAGGTGAAGGAAAACGAACGCTGCTGCAGAAGTGACTCTGTTGCAGAACACGACCACGAGACTGACGCCGCCGTGTCTGCTCTGCCCCACAGCTCTCCGGTAACTCGTACTCTCACAAGGTGGACATCTACTCGCTGGGGCTGATCCTGTTCGAGCTGCTGTACCCCTTCAGGACCCAGATGGAGAGAGTGAGGGTGAGTCAGCAAACACACAGACCTCTAATTATCTCCTGATTTTGAGCCTTGAAGAAATATTCTTTACTTATTAAAGGGGCAGTATCATGTAAAATCGACTTTTTTGAGCTTTATATCAGGTTATAATGTTATTCCCTCATCAAAAACATATCTGGAGTGTTGCCATGGTTCTTTTAAGGCAAATTTTAAAGTATGAAGAAATCCTTTAGTCTCCATGGCAACCATTCAGCTGTGTAAGGCACCTGGTTGGACCTAACACCGCCTTTGAGGCTCATCTCCTCCTCAGTAAGCTTTCAAGCTTCTGCCTCATAGAGCAGCTCTCCCCCACTCAGCTCCTTCAGACTAGCTAGCAGCAATTAGCAAACACCTGGTGGAACTGGACATCTCTGGAGCTCATTACAGGAGTTACTTCTCAGAGCAACGCTGGTAAAAAGATTGTTAAATAAAGGAGCCATGTTATGATGACTTCCTGAAGGCGGAGCTTCATAAAGAGCAGGAGTTTCTTAAAGAGACAAAGGCCCAATTTCAAGGCGTTAAATTACAACGTCATGTCTCATTTAAGTCTTATTTGATATCGACAGCATTTAAAAAAAAAAAAAAGAAGTTAACATTGTTACTTGATTGTGCTATAAAATGTCACAATCACAGTACCGCCCCTTTAAACTTTTTGACATTTTACCATGTCGCAGTAACAAACTTCAGGGTATTTTATTAGGATGTTTGTCATCTGTCTAAATAAGTTTAATAATGTGATAAAGCTACAATTGTTTGTTTATTCAATCAACATTTAATGCAGCTTTCACAAAAAATGTTAAAATATAATCATGTGCTGCTTCTTTTTTAATTTCAGCATATCATGACAGTCGGCCTTCTGGATATGAGAAAAAAACTTTAACAAAATTGCTGCTTATCAATTAAACATTAGCCAATCAATAAACTCAATCAACTACTTTGCAAAAAAGAGAGGCAAACATTTCAATCTCTAGACATGTAGTGACTAATTGCAACTCTTCACCACCCTTTAGATGATTCCCTCCTACTTAGCTGTTATGGTTTGAATCACAAATTAAAGTTTGTGATTCAAACATGATGAAAAGTCCACAGAATGAACTGTTGCTAAATCACTCACAAGTGTTTACCTTCCTCCTTTCAGACGCTCACCGAGGTGAGAGCTCTGCGCTTCCCAGAGCTTTTCTCCAGAAACAACGCTGAGGAGGTGAGTGGTCATCTGCTGCCACCTAGTGGCTACAAATACAACTAACATCTGTATTCGTCGATTTCTATGGAAGCTTTGATTACAATTTTTTCAGTATTTTTTTTCCCCTGTAATATTATCAGAGAGTAGATGTAAATGACCCGTCCACACTATTCCAACTATGATGTGGTTTTGGATTAATTTATCGCCTAAAGCTCTGAATGTCGCATCAGATTTAGAAGAGCATAAAATCTTTCAAATGTGATGCTTTTGTTCAATATGAAGGGAAATTCATAACTTTAATGTGTTCTTAATATAAACTCAACATGTTGTTTGCGGGGCTGCAGCCAACGGTTTTTAGTAATCGATTAATCAACAATTAATCGGTTCATTGGATTTTAAATTTAACCACTTAAGGTTGTTCCATACTAATATCATAAATACAGTAAAAATACTTGCTTTTCTACTATTATTAGTATTTTTGTTTTTGAAATGGGGAACAAAAACAAACATTTTATTGCCTAAAATGCAGTGACATCATTCCAAAGGATGAATCTGCAGTTAGGAAAAAACTCAACTTGAGAAAAATTCTGTCCTTTTTGCTTGACTTGACATCAGTACAGTGTAGGGCTGATCATTTGATTATTTTTTAACAATTGGATAATAGAAGGTGCTTAATAGGAGATTTTTATTTATCTTAAATGCAAAATATACTTTTTTTTTAACAGTTTTGGCTTAATTTCTTCTCTGACTGTGGCTTCATCAGATGCCCTTTTTTGGAGTACATGCTCCATTTAACAATTGATTGATTACTGAATTAGTTGATGATTGTTTAAATATTCGATTAATTGTGATCAATCGTTTGAGCCCAAGTTGTTTTTCTTGTTAAATCAGACACTGACTCACCCTGTGAGTGTTACAGTTGCTGCTTAGCGGAGCTGTTTACGTTGTAATGAGATTAACATAATCCTGGAGCACAACCTGTGACTCTCGGACTCTTTAAAATGCCGCCACTCTGTACTAGCCAAACAACTCGCCCAACTGCATTCTCGACTGCATTGATGTCTCACAAACCAAACATGCCTCTCTGTTAACAGCTGATCATGGTGCGCAGCATGTTGTCTCTGAGCCCCGGCGAGCGTCCCGAGGCGGCCGACATCACTGCCATGTCCCTGTTCCAGGAGCTGGCGCTGCCGTGCCGGCTCGCCGTCAGGCAGCGCTCCCGCACCTACAGCTCCTCCTCCATGGGCCGCCCCGCACGCCAGGCGTCCTCCAGCTGAAAACGCTGCGTGCGACGACTGCCCGATACGAGAAGCCCCACCCTGCCCTGTCCGGTCACATCGCCATCAGAGAATAGCAACAAAAAACTTTTTAGACGTGGACTATATCCCGCACAGTTAACTCTAGACAAACACCGTGGCATTGATCGTTCATGCAGCGTTATACTACCCAGCTTTCACCCTTTAAAACGGGGGAAAGTTTCTTTCAAAAGCATTTTTCTTGTGGTTATTTCAATGAAACGAAGGGCAGGTTCTTTTTTTTTCTTTTTTTTTTTATCCTGCTCTCTGCCAGCTGTGTGTAAACCTGCCCAGCGATTTCTCTGCAGCGTTTACCTCTGATCTGTCTCTAGAAACGGCCTCTTTTCTCACTCTTAACAAAATCATCCTCGACACTGATGCTAAAAAAAAAACAAAAAACAAATAGATCCGGTCAAAACGTGCTGCTCGCTCCCAACGTTGAGCCAGTGTTCAATCCCACACCGCTACGCCTCAGGTATGAAGAACCAAGGGGACACTCCTCACTCCGAAGGGGCCTTTGATGCTCGTGCGAACACCGAGTGGTGTTCCCACACACAACCTGCCTGATTTGGAAGACCAAAAAAAAAAAAGAAAACATAAAAAAAAGAAGACAACCATCTTTTTTTCATAATAATTTTTTTTAATAAGAGATGATGTATTGCATAGAGAGGAGTTTAAGTCCCGTCCGCCAGATGTGACTTACCTTTAGAAAGGGGCCGTCTGCCCTCTCAGGCTGAATGCTAGCGCTAACCCTCGTGTCGTTTTGCATGTATCAGACGGGAACGTGAAAGAATGAATGTGAGGTTGTTGTTTTTATCTTAAAGCCAGTACTTTTCTCTCTGTATAAATTTTCCAGATTAACTCCCGAGGTGCTCAATCCTTTTCTAGCACCTCTTCTTTTCCATTTGTACATAGTTGAGGGCAAAACTTTGTTTATACCCCTTTTCCCCCCCCCTTTGGTTAAGATAAGTTTGACCAATGTTGTACATATCGTAATATCATTGCTTGTAAAAGGCTTTTTTTTTTTTTTTCATATTGACCTGTAAGATAGTGTGATATACTGTGAGAGACGAAAACAAAGAGGAGGTTCGCTCTTTGCCGTTAATGGATAGCTGAATGTTACAGTGTGACCCCCCCGCCTGGAGACGAGACCACGGTGGTCACCTCTATGAAATTATTCTCAGTGTTTGTTTTCACATGTTTTTGGGGAACCAAGTGGAGAGCGTTGCCTTGCTTTGGAACGAGAAGAAAAAAAAACACCAGAGGGGAGCTTGCAGGACCCGGAGTGCCATTTGGAAAGACAGCTAAGTGTACTTTTCTGCAACCAATAACACACCTCTGATTATGGATGATTCAACAGCCTTCTGCTGGCGATTCCCCCCCCTGAAACGCACAAAACTAAAACTTTTTTATGGTTACAGTAATAAAGGAAATTGTTTGTTTGTTTTTTGTAGAGATGCACTGAGAATTTTCAGTTCGACGGGCAAATACAAATCTCAAACATCTGGTATTCTTCCGATGTTTGAACACACCATACACAAGAATTGTCAGCTACTGATAACAGTTCTCAGTGTGGATGTTGTTACTGTGTGAAGAAGACCTAAGGTTTGTCATTTCCAGTATCGGTGAAGCGTTTCGAGGTTCGGCTGCTACAACAGAGCTAGACTTCAATGACTTCTGGTCATTGACTTTTGTTTAGCCCGTTTTGTAGCGAACGTTTTCAGCTGTGAAAATAGTGGCCTGCCAAAATGACGTCAACATGTACCCGCCTTTTAAATTTGCCCGCTGGAACAAAAATGTCTGACCAACCAATCCCCATTTTGAAAAGGTCTGATGTGTAGGAGCTGCTGATGGGTACACTTTGTATTCCAAAATCAGATTTTCCAAGTTCACAGTCAAAAATACAACGATAACTCAGCCTAAAATCCAAATAAAACCTTCTGATGAAGACCACATGAAATTTTGGATCTCATTAAGCTCATAGCATATTTACTATAAATTTGAACAACTTGTAAACATGTACCTGTACTGTTTAAGTGCATCAAATGGAGGAAAAATACATTATTAGCATTTACAGCTATCTACAGCTAGCCTGCGTAGCTAGCTGTAGTTGCACATGTCACACTTAGCTTTAACGTCTTTCCTAAATCTGATCTTTTTTACTTTCAATATAGACTGAGCACTGATCAGATATAACATACACGAGAAAACAACGGAGGTGGTTGTTTTCAATCTAACAGAAAAATACATTATTAGCGTATAGGGGCTAACTATAGCTAGCATCATGACAATTAGCAACTCCAACTGATGTCCAACTTGAATTCCACACTTGGCTGCAACGTCTTTCCGAAATGTAATATTTGACGTTCATACAGAGTGAACACTGACCTGATATAAAATATGGGGGAAAATAGTGGAGTTAGTTGTTTTAAATCAAACTTTAAAACAACTAACTTATGGCTAACAACAACTAGCATCATGATAGTCATTTTTACTGACGTGTGGCTAAAATGCTTTTGATCCGTTACTTTCAATAAAGACTGAAAATTGACCTGATATAAAATATAGGGCAAAGTAATGGAGTTTAAATTCAACAGAAAATGAAGGATAGTCCCCATTTATTAATTGAAGCGTATGTTTATGACCTTCATTCGATTTTGATTAATTTTTCATATTGCACTTCAAAAATGAGGATAAATGTTAGTTGATGCATTTACAAACCTAAAGTAGTGTAATCTTTGCAGTTTTGATGCATTTAATAAATGACGTAAAAAGAAACCTGAATAAATCTGTGCTCAGATCGGTGCATCGCTACAAAAAAAACACACACAAAAAAACAGAAGTTGAGTTCTGCAGCTTTCCTGTGTCGCAACAATACAGCATTTCCATAAAAAGAGTTGGTTGGTACTGTTTTATCCCCTCTGCTGTGTCTGTGGGGGACCTGGACCTGATGACGGTTGTGTAATCCACATGGCCTTTGTTTTAATGCGCTGGAAGAGTCACATGACCTGATTTTTGGAACTACACACACAAACTGTTAGCTGTAGGTTGTGCTTTCTATGATTGTACTTTTCTAAACACCTCTTTTTTCACAATGAGTGCAGTTTTTATTATTGTTATTATTATTATTATTATCATTCTGCAGGGTTTTTAGATCACGTTAGTCTTGACTGTGTCAGACAGAGGAAGTCAAACTGATGGTTTTTTTGTTCGTTCATCTGGTCAGCTTACACAAGATGATTCAGAGTTGTAAAATTATCACTGTTTCCAAATTTAAACAAGGCCCACCCTGTTAAAAGTGGAAGCTGGGTGGTTTTTAAGTGATTTCGCCTCGTCAAAACCAAACCCTCCTGGTGTTGTTTTTGTATGTTACTTTAATCCTTTTCTGACATTTAAAAAAAAAAAAAAAGAAATATTGTTGCAATTTTTCTCTTTGATTGCTGGTTTATATTTCACGAGAGGGTTTGGAATAATCATTCCTCAGGAGTTTTTGTTTCCAGAATGAATTTTGCTCCAAATACATGTTGGATAATGGGACAAACCTTCACAACTGTATTCGACTACATTAGTAAAATACCGCATCATCTTTGTATACTGACTGCAGCATTGCTGTTTGGTGTATTAACAGTCATACCCAGAAAATGTGATCCCATCCTAAGTTTTCCGTCCTCGTTTGTTTTCCGTAAACCCGAGTAGTTTTCTCGGATAAATTGTTCGAATGGAAACCACTTCCACTGCGCGTCTCGAGCCTCTGCCTGCACACGCAGACGCTTTGGTCTCTGTGCACCAATCCCATTTCTCCATCTGTCCATGTTGAACTGTAAATATGTCGATTTGGTTTATTTATGTTTCGTGGGCGTGATCAATCCTTTGTGGGTTGGCGTTACACTGAGCGCTTCATGCCATGGAGCGCATTGGAATACGACTTCTTATAAGTCTGAATTTAATAAACTGTTCTATACAATTTTCACAGTTGTGTGTGTCATCAGTTTTGTTGGCCAGTTAAGGTTCTGACGAAGTACTTTCTTCTAATATCAACCATGCTGTTTGCTTGCGTTTGGCACAAGAGCCATTGTTAGCATGTCTGTCTAATGAAATTAGCGCTGCAGAAATTACCTTTATGGTGTCCTGAATCCAACTGATAATATTTGACCTAAAAAATGATGTTCGTTGCTGTCCTGCAAGAACAAAATGGACAACATTTTCAAAACAACCCCCCCAAAACATTCAGTCTTTAGATGTCAGAGCTGGTAGACTCTGCAAAAAGACTTGAAGCTGAAACGTCTGCAAGAAATGAATTCAACTAATATCACATTATTACCCAGATCACTTAAGAGGAACTAACGCCACTCTCCCGATTAGCATGACTAGCTTTGTATCCATTACAAATGTGTATGAAACTTTGTCAATATTCCGCTAATGTAAAAAAATAAAATAAAATCCCGCAATTACCGTGTTTCCATTAAATGAGAAACACAATTCAAATCTCATATGAATAATTTTGTTCACGCACCAAGTCATTCAAAAAAAAAACACACTGCATCATAATCCTCCGACTACTTCCTGTCGTTTTCTTCTTCATGGTTTGCGCCAGTGGCAACATCCGGTTGTCGATCATGTGACTCGTGTGGTGTGACATGAACCAATATCAATATTGCTAGAAAAACCACCTCATCCTAGAGCCAAAACTTTTTATTGAAGAATGAGAGTTTTTTTTTCTGAATTGCCGTGTTTCCATTAAGCAAATTCATCTTCAAAATGTCAAATAGCCAAATTCTATGGCCGATGGAGCTAGTGTTTAATTTCTTTCACACATTCAAAATAAGAACAAGAAATGGCTTCTAAACAATGTGAAGGCTCCATGGTGGAGCCAGCGGCCTGCCACTGGGTAATTTTTCTGTGTGAGCCTTTCATGTAATGACTCACCAATGGATGTTGGCCCGCTGTTTTTCAGCCCTGAAGCCAGTATGAAAGGAAGAAAGAGTGCCAAATATCTTCTCCGTGTGAAATTGTTTTATTGCCTTTATCTATAAGGTTCTATGAGGTCAACACCATCGAGCAACAATGGGAGATTGAGGGCGAGCCTGCACACCAGCTTCCAAATACTTTCTCATGCAGAGACTTGGTTGATAGTTCCCTGGCATTGCTGAATGGTGTTGATAAAACTAGCTCATGTGCATTTAAAGTTAGCCACACAGGTACGAAGCTCAGCGCTTCTCCAGCTAGGGGTGAAATATCTCCCTGTGAGTCGAGGACCTGCACGGCGTTAATTGCCACTGTGGTGGAGTTGGACTTGGAAAAACCTCTGCAAACCAATGTCTTCTTAGCAACGGTGGTTTAAGGTATTGCTGCCACTGCTTTATGAAGCTTTACTACTTGCTAAATCAGTGTAAAAGTGCTGCTTCTTCACAGCAGCACTAGCCGACTTTCCGCAAGCTGGCAGACAAACCGTATGGTTGGGGTCAAGCCTCTGTGGACTGTTTGGCTTTGCACAATGAGGTACGGTAGTCAACAAGCTTCTGAGTGAAATGAAAATGTTCTTTGAATTATTACTGATGCTACGGCAGCCCCTTTTACAGTATACTGTGAGGGTCTGGGCCCCTACTGGTGTCATTCATGCAAGGCTGACATAAATTCAAGCTTCTGACAAGGTGTTCCCCAAAACATGATCTATGAAGGAGAACCCTCTAAGTCACTCAATCAGTAAAACTGAAATAAGTCAAAATGTATGAATATGTAGACTCATGACTGTGCATGGATAAATATTTTGTATTTTCTTATCAAACAGCATTTATGCAATGAATCTACAGTGTAAAATGTTGACCTTCATGTTAACCTCCATAGTTCATTCTGTCATGTTGGACTAACTCATCTATGGGCCAAACCCTGACTGACGCTGAGATTTTTCCCAGTCAGTTATGGATGGTGGAGTTAAGGTGTCTTCTGTCTGGCCAGATGTTGTCTCTGAGGTTGAGCAGGGATTTTTCTTCTTAATCCAGAGCAGTTAACTCTTTGGGCTCCAGACCACAGGAGGGTTTAACTGTAGTCTAACACTGACTTTGGGTCCAAGATTACAGAGTGAAGATTCTGAACAAAACTAGGTACGTATATTTAAAGTATGAGTTCTGTTTGCTTGTCCACCTGAGTTGTTTAACCCTGTTTAGCCTTAGTTTCAGTCTTTTCTTTTGATCAGCCTTTTTTGCTGTTTGTTTAGTTATTGTTGGTTATAGTTATTCATGTTTTCCCAGCTTCTCCTGGCTCCACTGTGCCATCTTCCCCTCTCTCTCCCTCAGCCTGCCTTCTCCTCCGCCTTCACAGCTGCACCCAGTTATCAATCAGTCCCATTTCATTGTTCCAGCACTGACAGTTCCAGTCTCCTTCATTCCTCACTGGATTTTTCTGTTACCTCCTTGTACCTGGTTCGTGTTTGTTCCTGCTCTCGCTCCCCGTGTCCTCCCTGTTGCTCTGTAACTCATTGTTTTGTTATTTTCTCATTAAATATCCACCATCTACTCGCCACCTCTGCCTGCATTTGGGTCCGATCCTCACAATGACGCACCACGACGATACTGATCATTTCCAAACTTTTGGCTACAATTTCCTCAGATATTATTTAGTGAAGGTTAGTCTCTAAACATCTATGTTTTTTAGGTCTTATTTTACATCAATCCCAAAGCACTGCACTGGTCATCATCATTTCTTTCTTTGTCTGTGTGCAACAAGTTGATCCACGTTTGATTTCTTTGATTGGGCTTCACACATGACACTGTTTCTGTGCCTCTCGGTTAACTTATCACTACCTGTCTGCCTGTCCTTGCACTAACTCAACACTGATGAGCACACATAAGTTGCAAAACTGTGATGTCACCACATTTTTTGTGTGATGTCACCAGGCCAGATTATTATTTTTATTTTTTCTGACCTTTGTACCACAAACACATGTACACTGTTACTGTTTTGAACCCGTCTGGTTACAGTTTCAGAGGGACAGAGTTTTCTGGCATTAGATAACACCGGCCGACTTGAGGCAGAAGTTAAGCTCGAGGTTAATCGAGGACACGTTAAGGACACAGAGTAAACATTCAGTTCAGCTCACCAACTGTGTAAACCCACAGACAAAAGACCATTACTTCAAAAACCAGGCTTTGTTTGTGCCAGTGGGGCTGTTACCTGGGGCTACGCTGGTGCCTCAAATACAGAAATATTACTTTTGACTGAGCCATCGGAGGTTCAAATCCTGACCTTTGACCCCTTTGTTATGTCTTTCCCCCCATTCTCTCTCTGCTCATTTGCAGTCTGATTACTGCGAGGGACGATTAATGTCTTTCTCTTATCAGGTGTGGTCTTTGTGCAAAGGTCCTTCATAAAACATCAAACATGACAGCTTGTTTGCTTTCTTCCCCTCAAGCCTCCCATGTCAAAATAATGCAACCCTTGACCCTTTATTCAAATTATACATATATATTACTTGGTATTTTTATACTTTTATCTTTGTGTGAAGCTACAAGACTCAATTGCGTGTCACTTTGCTGCTGTTGCACCTGAACTTTCCCCAGTGGGGACAATAAAAGATATTTCTATTCTACTCTACTATCTCTTTAAACAATAAGGGAAACTCCAGATGATGATGATGTGGCTTTGGAAACTTCTGATAGGTTAGTCAACACATTTGAGTTAGCTGGAGTCACACCTGTGGATGTGTTTTAATTCCACACCTAGAACGCCATGCTTTTTTTGTTTGTTTGTTTTGTAACGGTGGGAAAGTCAAAAGAAATCAGCCGAGATGTCTTGAAGAGAATAACGGAGCTGCAGGACTGTGGGTTGTCTGGAGGAAGACAATTACTTCACAAGAAATATAAAAAATGACAGATTTCAGTTTGCGAAGGCGCACATGGACACTGCTGGCCATAAATGTATCTGACACCAACCCTGCCTGGTGCTTTGGATCCTGTCAGCGGAGAGCGAACCTGAGAGCGACGAGGGGAATGTGTCGAAGCTTGTTTGGCATTTCTGCCGGGGTTGTCTGAGTCACTGCTGCTGCTGTTCTTCTGATTGGTTGTTAGGGGAAAAACTACAAAAGAGGTAGTTTTATCTGCAATATTCTGCTCATCAAGTGAGTCTGTTATATCAGCCTCTAAATCTGATTATGCTTTATGTTTTCTTTTTGATCAGCTAAACACAAACCCACTGCCTTTCAGATGAACTCACAATTCTTCTTCTTCCACCAACTTTCTTTGTTCTAACTTGAAAAGAACTTCGCATTAGTCATAAGCTGGAATCAATATACCTTCAGGAAATTTTTTTTTTTTACCCCTCCAGGGGGTGTTTTTTTGTGGGCTCTAGTGTCCCTTATACAACAGTAGGCTGACAGGAAACTGGGAAGGAGAGGGGGGAAGACATGAGGCAAATATTGTCGGGAGTCGAACCCGCGACGGCCGCGTCCAGGACTCAAGGCCTCCAAATATGGGTCGAGCTAACCGCTACGGCACGCCCTACCTTCAGGAAAAATTTAATTGTTGAAACTGTTTTTTTTGTGTGTGTGTTTTGTTTTTACAAATAATTGAAAATAAAAAGGCAGCACAAAATGACAAGTGATAAAACATATGGCTTTACCAGATGTTTTTATGTCTGTATAATAGCGTTGTATGATAATTGTTAAATGATTTTGTCCAACAGCTACTTATTTCTTTCCCAGTTGTTAAATGACTTCCTGTGAAACATCCCGTGGTCTTGAGAAATCAGATCTCCCTCCAACTCGCGACAGTTACAAACAATACCTAATAAAATATAACATTATAATATGTAGCCTAAGCATACGTTATTTGAATGTGAAACGTTAGTGTTTACATGAAACTGTAAGCCATTAAACATTTTAGCTTGAAGACCTTCTCAAACTAAAATATTTGAAATGCAGGACTCATTCACGTCAACTGCATGTTTTTTTTAACTGAACATCAACAGCATAATCTCAAAACTACCGAGTTGAATGTCTAAATTATGACTTTGTATCTCATAATTATGACCTGTTATCAATTATGACTTTATCTCATACGTTTGACTTTGTATTTTATGAGTTTGAAAGAGTGAATGGTGTTCATATGAACGAGCAATGCAAGAGTGCAAATGAACAGAATAAAATTGTACAAGTAAACTTTTTACAACAAATAAATTAAAATGATGTGAGAAATGACACCGAGATTCACAGCGGAGATACCAGCCTGAGGAGGCGGGATTTATTACCAGTTTTCAAAATAAAGGTTCCAGGCCACGGACGCTGCGTTGCGCATTTCCGTCGCCATAACGTCACTTCTGGACGTCAATATGCGGCTCGGTGCGGCGCTGGGAAACAGCCGCTGAAATGATGGGAACTAAGTAACCAGCGAAGCCTTTCCTTCAGCGAAGAGCCTCCGCTGTTACCTCCAGGGAAACGCTACAACCGCGGCGATAAAGAAGGAGCCCACGCAGACTGACGGCTCCCTGGGTGGTTATCCCCCGAAGCGGCGGACCGCCTGCCTCAAGCAGCCATCTTTTGTGAGAGAATGTACGGGGCGACGCGGTGGGCCTGCTCGGGCTCCGGCTCTGGCCCCGGCCGGAGCTGGTTGATGCTCACAACCGCGCTGCTGCTCTCGGCCGTCGTGCTGCTGTCCGGGCTGCCGGGTCTCACCGAGGCGAAGGAATGCGACAAACCGTGTATGAACGGACAGTGTAACACCGCTACGGGCAGCTGTGTGTGTTTCCCCGGCTGGGTCGGGGACCAATGCCAGCACTGCGGAGGGCGATTCAGGTACACCGAGCACAGCATACCGCTGGTTTCATCACTGGGGCCGGTTCCGGTGGTTTGCTTTTCGTTAGAAGTAGCACAGCGCTTTACTATTACTGCTACAGTTTCTGCCACTACTACAACACAGGGACTGATGTGAAACTTCAAAGGCAATGAGAGAAAATTAGTTCAAAAGTAATTTCGACTGGATACAAATTTTCTCACCAACCAGGCTTTCCGCTGAAAATTGTCCTCTTTAAGTCTAAATCAAAATTTCTTTGATGGGTATTTATGCAGGCTGTTAATTCAACGTACTAAAAATATCAAAGCTTTAAAATATCACAACCACAAACCTCAAGAGTATGAACCTATGAAGTGCAAAGAAGCTGTAAGAACATTAGTTCTTGTTCGTTTTTTTTTTTTTACACATAAAAATCAGGGGGACAAACATGACATCTGTACATCTGCACAGTCATCTTTCACTGGAGTTTGCGGCTGCACATACTTTGGGTGAACTAATGCTAATGTGTCTATCCACACATTAGCATCTTTTCACAGCTGAAAAGATGCTAATGCTGAACATCAATTTTCAAGCATCTAAACTCTTCTTGACTAGTCTGGTTATATGTCTGAAGTCTCATACTTTCTATAAGACTTTTTTTTAACCCCCCCAGGATTTCTCTTTATTTGGCTTAATTTGTCTTTCCATCAACGCCTAACCCATAGCATGATGCTTTCATCTCCAAGATACACTGCTGCGCTGATTAATGCGCTCCTTTTGCAAAGGGCGAAAAATTGAAATTTTTATTAGATGTGCAAAGCTGATGGAGATCTTCCCTAAGAGGTAGGCAGCTGTAACGGCAGAGAAAGATGATTCTAGAAAGCACCTCATCAAGACTAAATCTAAACGCGAACATTTTTGTAAACGATTTCCCTTTTGTTCTTCAAAATTATTCGATTAAGTCAAGTTATAACTCGGTCTGTCGCGTGACACTCTAAAAAGATTGGCTTTGTAACATAACATGTAAAAAAAGTAGAGAAACTTTATCAAGGCACTGATGTGACTTCTTCCAATTTCCATCTGAAGAAAGCTGAAGAAAAAATAAGTATGGTCTAAAGGCCTCCAGACACGTACATAATACTTAAAAACCTTGTCATTAAAGGGAGTGAGCATTTAGGCCTGCCACGGTAACAGATTCTGCTGGCCCGTAAAATTGAAGTTATTGTGATGAACGATGATATTGTTGTTTTGAAGTCATATAACGGTAATGGTATAACAATGCAAGTATGCCCTATGAAAGATCAGTAAACGTTAATTTCTGACAAACATTTCACACTGAAACTGGAAGACATGTTAAATATCCAAAATGAATAAGTGTATCCTTGAGTCTGTAAACAAAATTGCCCTTAAAAAAAAAACACCAAGTTGAGACCAAAACACCATCCAGCTTTTTGGTAGAAAGAAAAACAATTTTACGAATGGAAACGACCTCGCTTGTTTTGACGTCGTCGTGCGATTAATTGATTTGTTGCGTCCGGCTTACTCGCGTTCTGTTTGGACAATATTTACCTGACGATAAAGCCTTTGAACTGTGTGGAAACAGCTGCGGGTTGCAGTTCATAATGTGGTGGTAAATACAGGAAACGCTCGCAAATTGTCCCCAGTGTAGGATGTGGGATACGACAGTTCCATCTTAACGTCCTCTCATATCATCGTGGTAGAACAGAGCAGAATAGAGTTGACTTCCCTTTTGGATCACTAGTTTAAAAAAAAATAAAAAACAGCCTTTTATTGTCCCAAAAAGGGGAAATTCAAGTGTAACGGCAGCATGAGATAGAATAGTTCACACACAAAAAAAGTTGCAAAAGTGTTAAAAGCAATGTATGTAAAAACCTACATTAAAAGTAACAAATCATAATATACTGTACAAGACTATAAGAGAAAATACTGAGCAGTTCTTGGAAACAGGAAAATCAGACTCATGATCCAAGGAATGTCGGTTCACTTTTCCAAAATAAAAAAAAAGTACATGATATTCATGTGTTTTGAAGTTTAAAAAACAAGTCTATTTACAATACAGCATATACCAGTGCAGAAAAACAGAAGTGGAAATTTTATTAAAAGTGAGTGAAAATGTAATGTACTACACTATGTACTTTCTACTTTGATATTACATAAATTTCTTAATAAAAAAAAAAGTAGTAAAAATATAAGACTGTGCAAATACCAGCAGGAATGTAAACACATTAATTTTTTTTTTTTTTTTAAGAGCAGTAAAAAGTACATTACGGTTTCACTGAGAGGAGGAAAAAACCCCAATCTGCATCACTTGATGACAGCTTCACTTAGCCTAACCGAGTGCTGATCATATTACCGACTGCTCTGGACAGCACTGCGCCTCTCTGAACATCATCCCACCGATTCGACACAAACGAGCGGCAGAGTAAAAGATGACTCTTCCCCTCGTTTACCTCCTCTGGACCCTGAATGGAGTCGAGCGCGGAAGCCGATCTTCCTGATTTTGCAGCGAGTTGGCGCGTCTTCACCGGCTAAGCGGCGAGTCAGCGTGGGCGCCATCTTTCCTTGGGTTTAATTTGTTGCCTCGTGTCATGCTGCCTCAGCACATTGCCAGCCTGTTAGGCTGTAAAGTTGAACCCGTGTAAGCCATGCCATGTTCTGCTGCGTGTGGCTCAGCAGTTGGACGACGAAAAGGAAGCCCAGCCAGTTGCTGAGCACATGTGAGGGTCGGCGCTGTCTGGACGGAGCGGTTTGCCTTTGGTCGTGCTTACACAAAGGAAAATAATAAAAAAAAAAAGAAAAGAAACATGGCTGAAACTCTACATGCTCAAGACCACCAGCACGAGGGGTTTGGTAAACCACAATCTTGGATTCGTGGCCCTTTTTTTTTTTTTTAATGGAATTTTTTCATTTATCTGACAGCATAATTCTATTTGCCAGTTTCTCATGTCTAGTATTCATAAAGCGCTAGCCTGCCATAACCGATTCAGATTTGTCGCTCGGAACCCTGAAAGGCAACAGAATAGTTTCGATGTCTATTTTGCGCGTTAATTAACATTTACAACCCAAAGAGACATTGGTATTTGTCATTACAATCAAAGGTTGACAGTAAAACAAATCAATGATTTGAAGCAAACTGCGTCATTGAAAGCTGTGATAAAATCCCACAGGTTACGATCCAAGCGTAACCTTGTTGGTAATCTGTACTGACAAACGCAGCGGGGGGGGAAAAAAAGTTGCAGCATAATTCCCTTTGTTTAAATATAAGTAGGGCTGGGTGAGATGGGTTAAAAATAAAATCTAACATTTTTTCATATCAGGTCCGATTTCCTATTTCAAGAGACGGAAAATATATTTTTTAAATTGTCTTTTATCTCAGTCATCCCTTCTGTGAGTTGTACAATGGCAAATTTTTGTTTAATTAAGAGTGTAGTCGTAATATTAGCAGAATAAAGATGCAGTTTTACCAGAAGAAAGAAGAAGTGAAAAAAGTTGTTTGAGGATAAAAAGCTTCTATAGACCAACTCCCTCTGTGTCGCTCTTTCAAAACAGGCTCAGTTGTTTTCACAATCGCTTCAAAGTGCTGCTACTGACAGTAATTTAATATTGAGGTGTTAAAAGATTAAGTATTTCTCTACCTGTAAAACTGACAGCAAAGTATATCTTCACAAGTTTCTCAACATTCCTCATTTAATTTTATTTTTTTGTTCTCATAAAATTACTACTTCATTTTCCTAATATTACTGGTCCTATGGAGACTATTCTCATAATATTCTGATTTTATTGTTGTACAACTTCATTCTTGTGTCGTTATGATTGTATCCTTTTAATATTATGACTTTATTCTTATTAAAAGTAAGATAAATCTCGACTTGGCCCTAATGTTCTGTCAGAGTTGATCTGAATCAAAAGTCTAAATAAATAGAAGCTGTAAAACATGCTTACCAAACAACATGATAGGCCAAAAATCGAAATAAGCTATAAAATCAATTTTATTATTTATAGATACAAAATTTATACAGCAGTCTAATATTGCTTTTCTGTAACGGTTGATCATAAATTTGATTTAAATTAGCACTAGCGGTTACATTAGTGTTTGAAGAGAGCAGCTGGTATTATGTAGCTCTGCAGTTAAATAGGATTTCATTGTTATACTTATGATTTAATAGCACTTCTGGTGGTTTGTGTTAATGCTAAACTAGAGGATTACCTACAACTTGTACTTTCTCTCTATTTAAACTTGTTCCTCTAGTTCCTCTACATCTGCAGCGTTTCCCACAAATGTTCTTAATTCATCATAAACTTTGAGATGGACTCTTTAAAATATAAAACGGAACAATGTTGCTAAGGTCTTACTCTCGCTTTAAAGTTGACCTTTGATTGTAAAATAATTCTCACATTTCTGTGCTTTGTCTCGCTTAATTTTTAAAGACCTCACTCTCAATTAAAGTCAGTAGCTTTGTCACACTGAAGTCATCCACACTGAAGAGTGTTGTTACCAGCACCTCTTAGTTTAGGTACAGGCATTCACTGATCTGAAAATAGATTGGCTCTTTTTTTTTTTTTCAATCTCCTGACTAGCCAATCACCGATTAGGATTGGTCAGTACCAATCGTCAGGTAATTTTTCAAGGCATCTCAAACGTTACACTATCAGTGCATTTTAGCCAGTTATATGCCCACCTGTTGCCCAGTTTGCCAAAACAAAATGGGACTGAGCGACTCAATGTGAAAATCTGAACTTGATGCTCCATGGCTCTAAAATCAGTTTTTGAACTTTCTGTTCCTTTGCTGTGTGCTTTGTAGGAAAAAATCAATGAAAATTCCCCTTCACTCCTGTTCAGAAACTTTTAGTTCTTCCTAGCCACTAAAGTGTTGATGTTGTGACTGAATTCCCAATAAGAACCTAGAAATGCACGGCACACACTCCCCCATGGAAAGTCTATCAGACTAAGCTAGCCAATTTATTTGGTACAGGCCACATTTGCAGTCTATGTTCATTATATACCTATTTTAGTCAGGTTAATTATCTCCAAGTGGAAGGGTAAACTCTGTGTTTTTCCCACTATGTGTTTTATCAGTGGCGTTGATTTAAAAACTGGTGGGTTTTCAGAGGGGAGCCTGCTGTCTGTGTCTGTATTTAGCATGCAGACAATGCTACCATACAAGGCTCAGGAACCCAGACTCTTAGAATACATTTTTGCTGCTTTAGATGGTTTCCTGTGTTGCTTTTATTAGTTTAACTCCAAGTTGTAGCCATAATTATTGCTTGTAATGTTGATACCCAAAGGCTGAGCCAATTAAATGATAAATTATAGCAACAGTAGTCGGCTCTGTCCTTCTTGGTTGGAGCCAAAAAGCACTCCCAAGGGCAAGCCATGGCATTTTTATTAGTACGAGATGGTTTTGTAAAGAGTACTCTTTTTAGACAGATTGAGGTCTTGAGTTGCTATTCTTTTGCGGACGGACAGATTTGTGAATAAGGTCCTTGTCTCTGCAACATAGAGCCAGTGTAAGCCTCTGACGTGTGTTCACTTACGGACACTAACTCTGATTCTTTGGCTTTCTAATGTAATGTGTAACCGCGTACCAGCGCGATGAGCTGAAAGAGTTTTGCACTTGTAGAATTTATGAAAATGTCGTTTCTTGCAGGACACTTAAAAGAAACAAAGTTTCAGCTAGCCTGCTATGGCTTCAGGGTTGTGGTTCTAATCTGCTATATGTATGCTAACGGTAAGTTTCATAGTTGACTTTGTTAGGGGCAGAACATACAGCTAGAAACCTACCATCATCCCCTGCCTTTTCTATCACTGTTACAGGTTTATAAAATAAATTTTTTAAAAATGGATAAACAAATGATGCTTAGCCTGGCAGGTAAATCCTGGTGGCCCGCCAGGCTTATAATACACAAACAGAAACTGATGTGCTAGCATGCTAACTATTTGAACTCAGAAAAATGCAACTATTATCATAAGGTATATTTACTAACATCAGGGGATTATTAAATATTGTGACAAAAAGAGAACACTTTAGCGTTATCTTTAATGCAAAATGCGATCACCTATTGGATTGCTGTATTTCTCTGCTGCCTGTTAGCGCAGATAGGCTAGCTTTAGTCCTGAATAGGCTAGCTTTAGTCTTTGTTAGACTGTAACAAGCATGCTGAGGCTGGTCAGTCGCGATTCGTACTTTCTTTCCAGAAAATATTAGCAAGAAAAAATGGTTGGCATACAATAGCTGTAGATGCACTGACTTTTTTTCTTTTTTGACAATTTTCTGTAATCTAACTTCACACCAAGCTGTATTACATATAGCTGAACTTGACTTCTGATTGAAACTTCTGATACGGCAGATGATAAAAGGGTTGGCCTATCATTAATCAGCTCAGAAGCTGGTTTTGGAACCAATATAGCCTTCTAGATCAGGAATTCGCAATAGCCTTATTTTGCCACCATGCCACTCCCAAGGCATGACGTCATGCCTTGGGAGTGGCACTAGTGATCTTATCATATCTGTTGCATTCACAGCCACTGTAAAAATGTAAAAGGGCCACTTCATTGAATATTTACCGCCACATGGTTGTAAAATGTTATAAACAGTGCTTTTATCGCATTGACGCTTTCGAAAGCTGGGACATATTGCATTGACAGAAGAACATTAATTCATTCAGGGCATCAGTTGCTGTCATGGTTCAGATTCATCTGCGGACCCCAACTAATTGAAGTTTTGAACATTCCAGGCAAAACCAAATGAAATGATTGAATTTCCAAACTCAGATTAAGTTTTGGTTGTGAATGGTATGAAAAGACAAGATCGTTTCCAAATAAATGAAGGTCACACTAAAATGTTTCTAATTAGCAGAAGTGTTTGGAAGGTTGGCTTTTATAATTCTGAACCTTCATTTATGGTTTATAAGAACTGCATTTAAAATCTGGCACTGAAATTTCAGGGTGGCCTTAATATGGAGGTTTTAAATTTGTCTAAGATTTTAACCTCGTGTGTTAATTTGATTAAGATGCTGCAAATATTTAGCAGAAAGCCAATGTTGAGTTGGAGACGATGGCATCTGAAAATTGTGCTTTCTCAACTTAATCTAAAAACAAAAAAGAATCTTAAACTAGTCTAAATAAATTAATTTCACTAATAATTAACCATGTATTGCAGTACTAGCTAGTAGCTTACCATGCAGTCTACCTCTCAATTCCCATCCAAAGCAGTACATGTTGTATTGGTTAGCTGACTCAGTTAAAGTTAAGTGGGTCATCCAAAGCTGATGAGTCGACAAACTGTTTAATTGCTGTCATATCAGATTTTGTGTACTGATTACAACTGTGGTTGTGTTTTGTCCTGTTTAAGGCACCACAACATGCAATTCTTCAATATCTGAGTTTTTCTTGATGTAAAGTGAAAGTAGATAAAGCAGGTTTCATAATTTTTTTCTAGTTAGCGTTAGTACTTAGCAAAGTAATAATGTAATGTGTGTGTGTGTGTATATATATATATACAGTATATATAAATTTGTGTTTTTCATGATACAAACATAAATTGATTTTAATTTGGTTTCATGGATGTAACATTTACCTCAAATGGCAAAGGAGTTGGAAAAGAGGCTTCATGGATCGAAAGAGCAAAGGAGAAAGTTCAAACCATCTGGCAAAAGCAAATGAAGTGGATTAGCAGCGTCTGCTAGCAGCTGATGGCATCATCCAGTGTAGTATAAATTCGCCAATATTTTCTGGCTACAGTTTTTTTTTTAATGTATCAAAATGTGGAGAAATCACATGTATTGTTGAGCAATCTGTTGGTAGAAATTTTGTTTTTTTAAAAATAAGTGACAAGAAAGGTGTTAAAGCAGCTGTGTGGCACGTTGGGATCAGGAGTGTCTGAAGCTGCTTTCCGTTTGAAGGAGCTCAGCTTGTCTGCTGGCTGGGAGTCCCTGTATGCCCCGGAGAGCTGTGATTACCGGCTAACCGCTGAACTGATGCTCGCATCTTTACCTGCTCTCTCAAAGCAGTTGGTAAGCTGTGAACCTGTGATACCAACCCGAACCGTCAGCAGGAATTTGTTCTCTCTGTGGTTATTTAGGACTTATAACTGAGGCTGTCACAATAAGAAATAAATCAATTAATTGCAAGATTAATTAAAATGAGTGTGATCATTTCCCTTTGGACAACAGCCGAAATTTTGAGAAACATTAGGAAAACACTTTTGCTGTGTTTTCCTTGTCCTGAGTGAATGATTGTTATTTTTGGAAATACAATTTCAATACTCCATTTTAATTCTTTTTATTTTGGAGACTTTTTCAGTTGCGGTGTTGGATGTTCTTTAAAGCTTTTCTTTCTTATCTTTGATTGGTTTTACTTACATTATTGTGCCATTATTATAATTACTAACTGAAAATGACCTCAAAATGACAATATTATTGTTTATTGCAATAACTTCTGGGACAATTAATCGCCTGACTAAATTTATTATCATGACAGGCCTTCTTATAACTACTGCAGATACTGCGACCACTTTTTTTTTTTTAAAGAGGAGAAAATTCAGAGAAAAAACAGAAATGTTCTGAGATTAATCAGAATTTTTTTGTGAGATTTTCTTGGAATTCTACTCCCCCTTTCTTTTATGTTTGCATCTACAATGTTTGTCACAAGATACACCATGGTAGCGTTTAGTGCAGCACTGTCATATGTTTGGCATTCTCTTAAAAACACCCTTGCCAATGGACTTTGAGCCTCCCAACCCAAACAACCGCCTGCAAGTGTTGACCTGTCCCTTTGTGGCTTTAGGAAACCTTTCACAAACAAGAGGTTGCAGCGCACTTGTTGCCTAGATATGAATAAAGTAATCTTTCACAACACACATGGCTGGAGCTACCAAAGTTTCTTTGGTTTCCAGAAGCATATCCTCTAAATCTTGCGAGATCTGTCAGAATAACATCTGGTTTCTGAGGTTTCTTGAGGATGGAGGTGTAATCTTTGGGCCGAGTCGCGCGGCTCAGCAGTCGATGCGTGTTCTCGGCTCGGCCGACTCTGCTGACCTTAAGGTGAGACTGTTGTGGAAAACAACGGTCTGGGGCGCGTCGGTGGGCTCGCTGTTGTTAATGATTACTCTCTCTCGCTCCCCAGAGCGGGCGAGCTTCCCTCTGCTGGCAACAACAGGCCGTACTGTACAATTACCAGCGTTTGTGTCATGGCCTCCTGTAATTTGCCATGAGGTTTAATCATCTTTACTCACTCTGTTGCTCACTCATCTGCTGCCTGAAGTGACGTGTGGCAGCAGAAGTTGGTGTTTACCTGAACTCATTGATCTGCTGGCCAACTCTTGCGCAACAGTGCAAAGTTTTTTTTTTGTTTTTTTTTTAAATCTGTATTGACTCTTTGCATGTCAGCTTCCGCGTTCAGGGAACGCGGCTCGGTCGCTTCCAGTCTATTGAAGATGGCATTTTATACTAGGTGCTAGCAAACTTGCCAAAGGTAACAATTAATGTTGTACATCAATCCGAAGCTCCAACAAGTAAGCTGGAGAAAGGTTTTAAGATGTACGCCTCGTTATGCATTCACGGATATGAAAGTGAGTTTTACTTTCTTAAACTTTGTGGCTAACATTAGCTTTAGCTTATGCTAGTAGGCAATATTCTTGGACATTTTCATTATAAAAATGTACTACTTAAGTATCTAAACATTTTTAATCCATTCTAACAGAAATGTTTTTACCTTATTTTGTACTTATTTTCAAGTATATTATACTTGTTTATGGTCGTTAGTGTCAGAGACCAAGTAATGGGGGAGATTAAGGTTCAGGCTTTTTGCTTCTGAAGCCTGAGGAACAACAAGCCCATAGCTTAACAGTAGAGCAGCTCTGGTGTCAGAGTTCTAGTTCAGCTGACTGTTCAAGTTCAGAGTTGTTGCTTTTAGAAAAATATGGCCGTGTTCCCTAAGGTCTCCGTGTTACTTCGCTTTATTAGTTTTGCATGCTTCTTGTGAAGAGCTCAAATAGGACGGTGTTTACAGCAGTGTGTACAGGCAGATCAGTTGCTCGGCTGCCTGGCTCTGGTCTGCTCTCTCGTTCCCATAAACTCGCTCTTTCAGGCTGAATACAGATGTGATTCCATGGAAATAACACAGGAGGTTCCTTTATTTACCATTCGTCTCCCCCCGGTGGTTTTGGGCTGAAGAAGCTGATCAGGAGTGACGTGAAGGCTGCAAACTTTGCTACGAGGCGTTACAGCAAAGTTTAATTTACCTGGTAGCGACAAATATTTAAAAGCCACCGTCTTCTTAATTCAGGACCGTTTGGAAATCCATGAAAACTTAAAAGCCCATTATATTAGGAAGACAACAATGTTCGTAGTATTGCTTTAGTTGCTTCTGAAATACGACTTTGTCTTTTCTAGCTGTCATTATAATTCAAAGCGGAAGCGAAAGCCGCATTTCGCTCATGCGGATGTGACATCAGCGCCTTACGTGCAAAGAGCCTATTGTGACAGATATGCACAATTGTCGAAATGTGGAACTATTTGTAGCTTTTGGTTAAACATTTTTCTTATGCAATTTTATTACTTTTAGTACCATGTAAAATTGACATCGTTGAGCTTTACATCATATTATTAAGTTATTCCCTCATTACAAACATACCTGAATGTTGCCTTGATTCTTTTGTCCATGTTTGAGAAATTCTTTCATTTCCATGGCAACCATTCAGCTGTGCAAAACACCTGGGTGGTTCTAGCTCCACCTTCGAGACGCAGCTCCTCCTCTGAGCTGCGGTTCCCAACCTTTCAGGCTTCCGCCTCACAGAGCAGCCCTTCCCCTCTTGCCTCCTTCAGACTAGCCAGCAGCAATTAGCAAACACCTGGTGGAACTTATGATCTGCTGAGCTCATTATAGGAGCTACTTCTCAGTGCAACGTTGGTAAAAAAATTTTGTGTAAGAGTTAATAGAGGAGCCATGATAACTTCCTGAATAAACGATTCATTAATCAATGATTAATGATTCATTAATCATCGATTAATGAATCCTGAAGGTGGAGTTTCAGAAAGAACTGGAGCTTCTTAAAAAGACAGAGGCCCAATTTTAAGGCGCTAAATTACAAAGTCAAATTTGTTTATAAGTGTATTTGTGGATTTAAATTTGTTCTTTCTTTCTGTCTCATTTCTCCTCTAGGCTCACAGGACCGTCTGGTTACCTGACTGATGGCCCAGGAAACTATCAGTACAAAACCAAGTGCACCTGGCTTATCGAGGGACAGTAAGTACAGAGCAAACTCACTACCATCAGACCAGCAGCCACAGCGCCTGAACAAAATACTCCTATCATTTGAACTTTTTTTGTTTTGTTTTGCCACATTTTAAGGAAATGATACAGTTTTCAAACTGTTTTCAAAAAAAATATCTGCAAATGTGGCATGCCTTTGGATTGATTCTTGAGACTCAATTTTGGTTCTTTACATAAAACTACAATATGATACATTAAAGTAGGGAGCTGTAATATGAGAGCATGTGAAAGCTTAATATGGCCTAAAAATAAAATCTGATGTTTTTTCATATCAAATCTGTTTTTAATCAATTTTGTTTTTTGGATGAAAAAGAAATTGTAACCTTTTTTTTATGTGCTTTTATTCCTAAATTTAAAGTCCGAGTTAACACCAGATGGCAGATGATTGTGGCGATGGTAGTTGGTGATTAAAAAAAATCCCAATTTTCAAAAAATGAAATAAGCATAAAAACAGAAAATTTCATTAATCTATAAAATCCATTTGTCGCACTTCTGTAGTATGAATATGTTTTTGAATTATAGTCATGCTAGCTGTGCTAATCACAAATATAGGATACTAAAGAGTGCTCTAAATGTCAAATATGTCACAATTTGTCTTAAAATAATAGTAAAACCATCAAAAATGTGCACTAGTGCAAACCTTTCCCAACTGGGTATCATGGGTGAAATCATAAGGTGTGTCTTCAGCAGAACAACTACTACTGAAAATGAAAAAATCTCACTGGAACTGGGTCAGATTCTTTAGAACACAGTTTGTAATTTGACATAATTCTACTTTTTATGGGGGAAAAAAGAGACAATTTCAATGGTTGATTTACCTTAGAGCAGTGGTCCCCAACCTTTTTAGTACCGCGGACCGGTTAAGACTTCGCAAATTTGCTGCGGACCAGTGGAGGGTGGGTGCGCGCTTCTGGAAAAGAAAACCGGGGGGGGGTCGAGGGTGGAGGAGACCGAAACCGATGCTGTTTGTGGGCTCAATGTTGCGCAAGACGTGACCGACAGAATCCGGTTAAAGGATTTTCAAAATAAAAGATCTTCCAGACTCAATACATAACACGGAAATATTTAATTATTTCTTGCGCGGCCCGGTACCAATTGGTCCACGGACCGGTACCGGTCCGCGGCCCGGGGGTTGGGGACCACTGCCTTAGAGTAAACCATTCAAGCTGCATTAAAGACTAAAACTAAAATGTTTTACTGTCCCTGCAATAGAGAGCACTATTTGTTTCCACAGATGGAAAACAACATTTCATAAATCACAAACTGTGTTTTCAAGAATATATCTTCGGGGTAGAACAGTTCTGTCCAATTTTCACCCATGTTAAGTGTTTTAGATTACATAATTAACCAAAGGTTGTCCAGAGATTCCCTGTTAAAAGTTAAACATTACTGAACAGATAATCTTACAACATGAACACCATTTCCTCTGTTGATACTCGCTCCAAGGGAAAGAAGAAAATAACCACATATCACACCCGATATTGTCCTTGGAATCTTTACCAATATTGGCGCCTATTACTGCCATAGGTAAAATTATGCACCACACTGTGACTTTAATGCAACAACACGTATCCATTTGGAGTTGTCACAAAGCCCTGGTGTGTCCTTATGTGCCTGTGTTGATGCTCCTGCACTGCAGTCGTGCTGCTGCTGAATGAGAACTCTGATTTGCCTCTAACTTGCTAGCAGACAGACAGTGCCAGCAGAAACTTAAAGTGAAACTGTCACCAAAACTTCCTGTAGTGCATGGCAGTTCTATAAACAACATTGAAGTGGTTCTGCTCTGTACAACATAACAATAAAACTCGCTATCAACATTTTTTTTAATGTTTGACGTCACTTATGGTGTCAACTAATCCCTGCAGTGATCCATTTTTTTCTCTCTTCAGATACCGATATCTGAAGTTTAATATTGGCCGATACCAACTGAATACTGAAAAACAGCGCAAAATTGACTTAAAATGATTTTTTAAAACACTTACATACTGAATTATTTTTTGCTAACTCTGCACCAGAACAGCTTCAGAAGCTGTTGGTGTATTGACATGTTTTTCATGTCGAACATGAAACACAATTTTTAATTTGTTCAGTCAGTGCAGTTAGGAGTAGAACAGCCAATGGAAAATGACAAAAAGGAAACTGAAAATGACAAACACAATAGTTGGCTACCTTGTTCAAACATGCAAAAACAAACTGCAACAAACTTTCTGTCAGATGGTTCAGAAAGTGCAATTAGGAATTCTAAATCTTATGTAAAATAATAATAAAGCATGACATCACTGAAATCACAGTGCATAGAATTAGACTGAATAGATCTGTCCTTATGGACCGGGCACATAGCCACCGATACCTGATATATACATATTTTTTCAATATCAGGATGGATACAGATATTTTCTGATCAGTTCATCTCTACTCTTCAACTTAACTTTACTTCCTTTGGTGTTTTTTTTATGACTTGATAAAGTAAAACTGAGTTCAGTCTTACTACACTGCATTGGTAGCACAATGTTAACCATGTGTACTTGTTTTTTTTAAAGTGCTAAATAAATAGACATGTTATAATATTGCATGATTTGTTCTGGTGAGCCGGTTCAGTTCTTTCTGCATAGACTTTGTATCTTCTCCGTGTGTGTGTGTGTGGGGGGGGGGGGGGGGGGGGGGGGGGGGGGTTTCTCTGGATACTCCAGCTTCCTACAGATTAGTGACATTCATGTTAGTTGCCCTTACTGAGTGTGAGCAGTGAGAGTGAGCATTCTCCTTCTCTGTCTCTGTTTTGCCCTATAATGGTTTGGCAAATTATCCAAGCTACGCCCTGCATCTCGCCGATGACTTGGTGAGAAAAGCACCGGCTCCCCCACAACTATGGACACTTCCATGGGTGGATGATTGTTTTTCTCCAGTTTTACTTGTTTGGAGTCTTTTTTGGGTTACATAATCTCTTTGCAACGTGTGGAGGTGGGCTCTCTACTGCTCGGTTCCACTCTAAAGCCTGGGTGAAGTACAATCTGCTGCTGTCAAGTGGGGCTGAACGACATGGCTGAAAAACGTATCACAATATGAATTTCATCGTATCATTCGATATTGATCATTATTGATTAGTTTTTATTTGTTTTAAATATATGAAATCCTGCCAAACTGGTGTTGGAAACAGGGTTTTTATGTTTTATTTTTAAGCAGCTATGAAGCACGCTGGCGAAACCTGAAACTGCTGTTGCACAAGTTACTCAACAGGTTGTTGCTAGGTAGCCTAAGAGTGAGTGACTTAGCTGATGCCACCTACCTTGCTTAACTGTGAAAAAAAGTTATTTGTATATGAATATGTATCAAAGTGGTTAGATTGTGACACGGATTTCTTTCATAATTCCATAATTCACATTTTTCAGCCATTGTTTTCAGTTCGGTCTGGCTTCCTCTGGTGCAAATTTACGACACACGTCACACCAACGACATAAAAGTTGAATCAAATGCGATATGCCAATTCAGACTGCAGACATTTAGAAAACAAATCGGATTAGTACCACGTATGGAAGTGTCTTAAATCAGATTTTTTTTAAAAAAATGCATTTATTGTTTTTAAAGATCAGAATTTTTCACAGCAATTCAGACCGTAGTGACAAAGTGCCAGCTAAAGGTCGCATATGGGCAAAAAAAAATTAGGATTTGGGTCGCTTTCGCCTGCTGTGTGAACGTAGCCTGTGATGAAGCTGAACAATCACATTTGGGTCAACAAAGGGCTGGATGTTAGCTGTACTGTTCTTCGGTAGTTATTAAGCCGGGTACCCGAAGGACACCTAATATACGGACAATATCTGGTGGAAAAAACAGAATCCATCCAAATCGTCAGTCCTTCATAAAGATAGGAACAGTTTAAAACTCTTTTATACCTTTAAAGCCAATTCTTATCCCGTTAATTGAAATTATTTTTTAAAATGAGCCTTTTTTCCTCTCCTGAAATCAGAACCTTTTGCTAGGAACAACAGCAAACTCATAAAAGTTATGTGCAGAATCCGTCGCTCTGATCCGCCGAGGCTAGGGAGATAGTTTCCAGACACTGATGGATGAAAATTGGGAACAAAGTAACTGCAAGAAATCCAATACTGCCTATTGTTTTAGGTCAGCATAACAGCTTCCCAGAGGACGGATTGGACGGGCTAAGCTCACAAATCTTAGACTGCAGATTTATCAACACCAATAAATGTGTCAAGCACTAAAGAAACGCCCACTGATCAAAAGGGAATCCAAAAGATGAACGTCATGATGTCTTGCTCTCCATTATGAGAACGAGAATCCATTCTGTATAGTCAGGACATGTTTAAATGCCCCACTGTGACACCATTCATTAGTAGCATGTAGTGTCTTAAGAAGTATTCACACCGCTTAAACTTTTCCACGATATTTAGTATACTGGAGGTGACACAGTGCATTGCACCAGGATTGGTTTTTCTTTTTTTTTTTTTTTTTTACCCCTCCAGGGGGTCTTTTTGTGGGCTCTAGAGTCCCTTTTCATGAAGTAGGCTGACAGGAAAGGGGGAAGGAGAGAGGGGAAGACATGCGGTAAACGTCGCCGGGTCCGGGAGTCGAACCCGCGACAGCCGCGTCGAGGACTTGAGGCCTCCAAATGTGGGTCGCGCTAACCCCTACGCCACCACGGCACGCCACCAGGATTGGTTTTTCAAATTTATATTCGTATTGGTGGCATATTTTCATACATCACACTGAATAAATAGTGAATAGATTGTGTATGACATCCAGCAGCACCCTCATAGAAAATCCCAATAAGAAAGATTGAATTTCATTGTTGTGACATTCAATTCTCTTCAGATGTCACATGAATCTTAAAAGGAAGGTAGAAAGAGATGTATTGAATTGTACGGAATTGATGACTTTGCATCAATAACTTTAAACAGGCTGTCTGCGCTTCCTTAAAAAGTCTTAAATTCATGCATCTAAAATGAAGTCCTGAAAATGTCTTCTTTTGTTTATTTTTTTCCTTGCAGGACTTTTCTGTCAGGCAAAAGTTTGAGTTGTACACAGACATATTCTTAGTTTTCAACTCCTTGGCGGGACAAAAGCTCCCCGGAAAATGGTGGCGCTGCTAGTGCTGATCTAAAAGCAGCATATGTTGCGACACAAACTCTGAAGTCGGAAGTTCAGTGGATTTTAAACTCTGGTCAGTCACCAGCCTTGCCTATTGAAGATTCTTTTTTTAAACAAAGCTACTAAGGAGGGAAAGACCGCTGAGAAGGGGGGACCAAATTAAAATGGAGAGCCACAGATGCAGCTGTGATGACAAACAGGGAAAAAGATCAAAAGGAATTGTAATTAATGTCTCAAACTAAAGAAAAAATGTGACTAAATAGTTAAAATATGCTCAAAAATGGTTAATCTCACAAGTAGTACCAATTGTTCTTTAATAGTTTTCCATCCTTACAAAAAATAGCAAGCTAGCTTGATATTTTTTGAGTTGCACACAGACAACTCAAAAAATACAGGTCAATGCGATACAGGTCATATATTTCATTCACAATGGTGTTAGAAAGACTTAAATTCAAGTTGATGAAACTTGCAGAACCCCTTTTACCTTAAAAGGAATAACTTTGTACCATTGGACATGTTTTCCTTAAATTAAATGGCTTGCAGTGACGTGACCCATAAAGACATTTAGACCTGATTTGTGTGGTGGTGTGTTTTTTTTTTTTTTTGCTCTTACCCTCAAAGGGACTCTACTGGCTGCTGCTAATGTAGAAGAGGACATTTCTTTGTTGCGCCTCCTTAGCCTGTCCAGAGTTTGTGTGACTGGTCACAAGTCTTGCCCTGTAATGAAGGGGCTCAGGGGCTGTTGTCATGCCTAGTTTATGTTTTCCTCTCAGAGAGGGGACAAATGAATCGCCACTTTACTTAAATGAATGGTCACATTTTTAGGACAAAAATGTGACCATTCATAACACACTTCCTACATCCTGTATTTCACCAAAGAAGCACAGGAGGGATCTTTGTTCTCTTGTGAGTGATTTCGTTTTGGGACGTTAAATAGATTTGCAGCTGAGACATATTTATATAAATCTCATGTTTTCTGTCAAAAGCCTCAGTAAGCAGGCTTGCTCTGCTGTCTGCTGCCGCTGGTGGTCAAATTTAGTGATGCAACAATCAAATGGCTATGATTGGCATGTCAAATACCCCCCAAAAAACCCTACTTTTTTTCTGTTCACTGAATGCACCGGCACTGAAAAGCCCCACTATTGTCTGTAAAGTCGTGAACAAAATGGTTTGTTTTGAGTTGAATAAGAACTCTTAAAGGCTGGAGTTACAAAGAGTCAAAACTCCTACCTACATCAAGGAATCTGCTCTATTTTCTATTTATCTATTTATTTATTTTTTTTGACACTAGCTGCGTTTCCGTTACAAATGTGCACAAAACTTTGTCAATGATATCGAAAAAACATAATTTTGCAATAGTGGTGTTTCCATTAAATAAGAAATGCAATTAAAATCACATGTGAATAAGTGTGTTCATGCGATAAGTCATTAAGAAACACGCCGCGCCACGATGCTCCAGTGACAACATCCGGTTGTTGATGATGTGGCTCATGTGATGGTATATATGTTTCCATTACTGTTTTGGTAAATATGTCGAAAATAAATTTTGATAAAACGTATCAAAAACCCAAAACTCAAAATTGGCAGGTTTCCACTAAGCAAATAAAAAAAAAATAAAAATAAAAAAGACAAATTGTGCAATTATGTGGTCATTGGAAACACAGCTATTGTTTGAAGCACTTAATTGTTGCATTTTGAAACAAAAATAAACTATAGTAAATAGGAATCAATTGGTCAGACAACTGGGAATTGGCATAGAGCAGTAAAAGCCCGATTGGTGCAGTGAAATCCTCTTACGCAATGTGAAATGATCAGGCTTGCCGAATGTTCATTCAGGTTTCAGTTTTTAGTTCTAGTAAAGTAATCCTTGTACATTCCTCAAGCCTCTTTTCTTCTGTCCGGTTCCTAATATTGATTAGCATTTTGCTTTTCTAGATGGAAATCTAATCTCAACATTTCAGATTCTAAGAGAGATACTCAGTAGCAGGAGTAGCTTAGCTGTGATTTGTTCTTTGGAGACTTTTGCTCATCATTTGTTTGGTTGAGGCGTTGCTGTTTGGATAATTATTCCCTCTAGTTTTGTATTGTTTTTACAACTGGGCGCCGCTGATGAGAATCTCAAAAGCCTACATAATATGTGAATTATGACCCCCAAATCCTAGAGGACTTTAAAAGGAGGCTCCGTGGATGCAGAGCAGGACCTTAAAGACAAAATCATTTGAAATTGACATGTTGGCATCTGTTTTTGAAAATGAAGATGAGTCTTCAGTCTCTGATGTGTGCTTCCTGGAGGATGCAGATTCTTACTTTAACTGTGATTTCTATTGGTTGCTGACATTTCCTGCTATATGCTCTTTAGCAACAATAAAAAGGAGACGCCGAGTGGTAACATGTTCAGAATTCCTCAAGTCAGGTCCAGATCAAATAGCCTCTAATAGTCTGATATGACCTTCTGTTGCTCCTTTTTGTAGCTGGGAAAAGTCAAGCATGTAATGACTAAAACTGCAGAAGTATGAAAAGTTTTGACTAAACAGTCGACATGTCTCCGTGGAAAATAAAGCATGGAAGTCTTGTACGTTAATTTAACTACTTATCTATTTTGGTTTCTTGTTTTTAGATGCCAGGGTGGTACTACTGTTTTAAACCAATCTGTACTGTACGTTAAAGTTTCTATATTATTGTGTCTGTATCTTACATACGCTGCACTTCTGCTTTCAAAGACTTGTCCTTATGGGACAACAGAGTATTTTTTTAAAATCCTATCCTATATTAAAGCCCCTTTTGAAGGGTTAGAATTGATTTAAGCACTTCACGCATTCGGAAAACTGAGTAATCTTTGCACCGTCACATCTTCCACACTGAAGCATGTTGTTGGAGCATCCTGATAGCTTCGCTATGTGCGTTCGCTGAATGGAAAAAGATCAGACTTTTGAGTTTCTCACCTGTAGGCTCTAATAGTTGAACTATAAACATCCAGTCCCTTTTCTGGTATTTGAGCTTACATGAATAACTCAGAGGTTTTAATTTTCCAGCCTTTTTTAAAAAGTATTTTTGCTCTTAGTTATATACCCCAGTAAAGATTGAAATATGAAACATGTTTTGCTGCTATATTGAGTGGCCACCTTGGGAGTTTTATTGTTCCTTTCATTGTTTGAACTGGCAGCGCTCTCGTTGGAGGCCTGCTTCCTGTCCGTGTGTGTATGGATATAGCTTGTAAAATGTGTAATATAATTTTTCTTTTTTACGTGGCTGTTTTGTTAAGTACTTTTTATCACTTCAGGGTTTTTCCACTTTTAATGCTAGAGAACAACAGCTGCAAAAATAGTTAACAGCAGTTTCAGAAACGGCCCGTTTGCAGAATCCATCACTTTTAAAGCTCTACTTGGACTTTTGGTCAGGAATAAATTTCTATTTAAAACAGAAATGTGTTTACATGAACTCTGACAAAGCCTTAATGTTTTAGTTTAAAGAGGAGAATATAATTAGCACACTGGTCTTTTACATATGTAAAACAAATCTCAAGTTCTTGCCACACATTTATCAGGAACACCTTCCACTTCCTCAGTGGTCACACAGATATAATAATAAAACTCTGTTCTCTTCTGCAGGCCAAACACCGTTCTGAGATTACGATTCAACCACTTTGCCACTGAATGCAGCTGGGACCATCTCTACGTTTACGACGGCGACTCCATTTACGCGCCGCTGCTCGCTGCTTTCAGGTTGGTACCAATCAGTGAGTTAGTAGATCCTTTCTTTATGCTGAAGTTAAATTTAACCCCTGAAGTTAAGTTTAACTTCAGCATATAGATTTTCAGTTTGGGCTGTTGTGCTATCAGAACACAAAACAATCCTTCTTTGATAATAGGTCAGACAACTCTTATTTAGAAGTAGGAAAGTTTTCAAACACATTAACAAGTCCAATAAAAAAACTTTAGGAGTGCACCAAAAAATCAACCCAGATTTCCTTGCTCTGGGTCATGGGCAATTGGTCGATACTTCCGTGAGAAACCAATCTTATCTACATCCACAAACACAACAGCCACCCCACTCTTGTCAACTTTGAAACTTTGTCATAATATATATCGACTTTTCACAGTAAAAAATCGGCATCGGCCAAAATCAGAATTGGCAGGTCAGGCTTTTCAAAGATCTGTGATCGGCCAGAAAACTGCAATCAGTGCAGGCCTAAAGATTTCGCTTAAGATATTTAGAAATTTGCCAACTTCTGTGAAACCCTTGATATGTTATAATAACAAAACTGAGGAATTACAAATTACTTTATACTATTTTGTACAAATGAACAAATAAAACAATTCTGTACATTAAACTGTAGTGTTCAAACTGGGGATTGGTTTCACATAGGCCTACCATGTAAGGAAAGATTTGAGACGTAGCTATTTGTTTTTTTGTTTTTCTTACAGTGGGCTGATTGTTCCGGAGCGATACGGGAATGAGACGGTTCCTGAGGTGGTGTCCCAGTCCGGCTACGCCCTGCTGCACTTCTTCAGTGATGCAGCCTACAACCTGACAGGCTTCAATATTTCATACAGGTGAGCTCTCCTCCACGGTTATCACAATTTATATGTTGTTACATATGCATTTGACAAAAAAAATCCCTTTTGTTTTGACTTTTTATAGTACACTAGATTGATGATAAATGAATGATTATGTGGTGTCGTCTTATGATGAGTGCAGTTCATTAAGTTTGGGGTCTTAAACTTTGTTGGACTCTTTAATCTCATATTCTCGTATATGTAGTTTTTGATCTTTGTGGGAGTTTTGGTCAGGCAAAGCTTTGCCATAGCCCAGTCCATCCTGTGACTAGGCTAGCTACATAGCTATCAAGCTGGCTCACTGTGGCATTAAAAAGGTCTTAAAACATCTTAAATTTGTCATCCTAAAGTCTCATGAAAAAAGGATCTTCATTTTTTCTGGTAATTTTTTTTTTTTTAAAGAAAAGGTACATTTTGAAAAATGGGAAAAACAAATCCTTTAGACATCAAATTTGCCTTAGAAAATCCAAAAGACTTTCAAACCCCAAGCAGAACCACTGTCCGGTGTTAACATCTCTAAAGAGCACAGCGACTCCCCTCCCCAGGCTCTTCCCTACTTCATCAATACCGTTGCCATCACGATGAGAGTCTGTGCTGGCGGAGAAACACACAGTCGGGATGAAGGCAGTGCGCCCCCGGGCAATCTTTGGTGTCTGGGAAAGGCGGAGTAGCCGGAACATCAAACCTTTAACCAAAACAAGGAACATGAAAGAATGATGGGAGGGAGGCCCTTTGTGTCTTTCGCCTCGCTTCCAATTCCTGTTCAAGGAGAGAAATTAACATCTCACTGCCGTGTCCTGCTTTGATGGCTGAAAGCTTCAGTTTCGATCAAAATTTATGACACAACTTAGTTTTTTTCCTTTGTGGAAAATATTCTTTCCTATCAGAAGGGTAAATTCTCCATAATTAAAAGAAGCCCTAAGGTTTCTTTTTTCTCCAGACGGTTTTGAGTTCTTATGTTGTGTCTTGATATATAATTTTATGATGGCAAAATGTAACAGTTTGAGAATAATTTTTCTTAGTGGAAACATGGCAATTTTGAAAAAAGAAACACGTTTTTCAGTAAAGTTTTGTTACTAGAATGATGTGTTGTGTTTTTTTTTTGGGTCGCATCAAAATTGGCTTATATCACAAAACTGCAATGGAAACACTTTTCCATCACACTGGTCACATGATCAACAACCAGATGTTGCCACTGGCACAAACCATGTGGAAGATGATGACAGGAAGTAGAGTGTCATGGTATAGCATGTTTTTTCTAATGACTTATTTAATGAAAAAACGTATTCACATGTGATTTTAAATACGTTTCTCACTTAATGGAAACCATTATTATGTCTTTATCATTATGTTACTTGAACTACTCAAAGCAACAATATTATAATTTATCACAGTAACTTCTGGGACAATTTATTGTCCAGCAAAAGTTATTTAACTAAGCCCTGTGTTCTATTCTAAGAATGAATGCATCTGTCATAAATGCGTTCGTCATTGTTTATGCTGACGCCTTGTTTCTGTCTTTCTCCCCGTGTGCGTCTCCATGGTAGGGTCAACACGTGTCCCAACAACTGCTCTGGCCGCGGCGAGTGCCGGGTGGGCAACTCCACCGCCTCCGTTTACTGCGAGTGTGAAGCCAACTGGAAGGGGGAAGCCTGCGACATCCCATACTGCCTGGATGACTGCGGTTACCCTGAAAGGGGCCGCTGCCAGGGAAAGAGCTGCATCTGCAAAGCCGGGTGGCAAGGTAGGCATTGCTTCTGCCGCTTCGCGTTCTGACATGAAACGTGACAAACCACAGCGCTTCCCACGTCGGGTATTAAAGCACTCTGTTATCAGAAGTGAAACTGAACGGTGGTCAGAAGCTTCACCACACAGAATTATTAATATGAGATGTTCACTGAAGCACAGTCTGCCGCTTTTTGGCGTTTATGATTCTCTTTTATACGGCCACAGAGTTGTTTTTGGTAGGGGGGGAAAAGTCCAAAAATTAGACTGGACAGCTTCACATGAAACAGTGATTCTGTTTCATGTGGAGTGGTTGGATCACACTAAGAGCTGATAACCGTTCGGAAAAACTACAAACTTTTCTAACTAGCTTGATTCTGCTCAGTCTGCGTGTAAAAATGAGTTCAGTGTTTGACTTTTAGGGCTCACACTCACATTTTTAAAAAGGTGTTGCAGAAGCTGCCATGCAATTTGGTAACGAAAGAACAATAATAGTCGACAACAATAGGTATGGAAACAATTGACCCATTGTTAATAACCAATGGGTCGCGGGACTCGACCACTGCTGAATAGAAATTCTGGGCCGGACTAAATCCTGGAGCATCTCAGTTTTTAGATGCAGGCCGATATAGTCCGATACTATATGGATATCAATATCGGATCAGGACAACTCTTAACTTTAAGCCTACAAAACACCCCACACACCATCATCTCCCATTCAAACCATAATGTCTACTATGTGCACAGATAAAGCAAAAAGAGGGTAAATGAAAACACAGCAGAGAGATTCCACCACTTGTCGAATAAATTATTATTCAATTTGTAATGGATCTGATGTAAGCTGACAAAAGGCTGTGAAATGACCCTTTAGCACATGACCGAATCTCAAGCCGACTTCCCCATTGTGCTGCTTCCTGGTTTGTGTCTAGTGCAAATAAATGAATGTTTTGTGATATGGAGTCTAGAATAATAAACTCCAACTACAGGAATCTGAAAAAGTGTTGAATTTTCAACCTGAAAAATGTGACGGTGCTAAATCTTCATACAACTCTAGAATAACTGTGTGTGTAATAATAGCACTAAGATATAATAATGTTTTATTTAATCTCTCCAGCACCATTATTTCAGCTCTGCGACTAAAGTTGGTGCTTCTGCTATTATTGAAGCTTTTGTTGCCCTGAACATCCACCTGCTCTACTCAGAATGACTTCAACTTTTTGCCGAATCTGTCAGGAAGCGGTGCGGGTGAGGTGGTGAGGCAGACGCTGTAGACCCAGATGAGATGAATAAGGGATGTTTAATGATAAATAAGTCCGGGAACAAGCAGCAGGCACAAGGAAACACAGAACGACGAAGAAGCTAACATTGACGACGACAATGACGAACATTGACAAGGACCCGACGAGGAACAAGGAACACAGGTGGAGTTAAATACACGGGAGGGTAATCACAGAACGAGACACACCTGGGAACAATCAAGGGGAGGACAGGACAACGAAGAGACTCAAGGACACAAAAAACTCTAACTAAACACGGAAAAACACAGATCCTGACAGTACCCCCCCCCTCAAGGGCGGCTACCAGACGCCCAAAAAAAAAAACCACAACAAGGGTGGGCGGAGGGGCGCCGGATGGGGGGCCAGAGTCCAGAAAAAACAAAAACACAACAAGGGTGGGCGGAGGGGCGCTGGACGGGGGGCCAGAGTCCAGAAAAACAAAAAACTACCCACCATCGTGGGCGGAAACACAAGAAGGGCCAAGAGTCCATAAACAAACAAAAAACTACCCACAGGGTGGGCGGAGGCAAAGGAGGCAGGAACCACGGAGGTGGTCCGGCGGTCGTCCGCGGCGGCGGGAACCACGGAGGCGGTCCGGCGGCCGTCCGCGGCGCTGGAGGCGGGAACCACGGAGGCGGTCCGGCGGCCGTCCGCGGCGCTGGAGGCGGGAACCACGGAGGCGGTCCGGCGGCCGTCCGCGGCGCTGGAGGCGGGAACCACGGAGGCCGTCCGGCGGCCGTCCGCGGCGCTGGAGGTGGCGATGAGTCCCGGGGGCCGCCCACAGACGGCGACGACGAGCCCCCCGAGGCAGGGTCTCTGGTGGAGCACAGGGGGTCTCGGTCGGAACGCAGGGAGTCTCGGTCTCGGGTGGAACGCAGGGAGTCTCGGTCTCGGGTGGAACGCAGGGAGTCTCGGTCTCGGGTGGAACGCAGGGAGTCTCGGTCGGAACGCAGGGAGTCTCTGGAGGAACGCAGGGAGTCTGAGTCGGAACGCAGGGAGTCTCGGAAGGAACACTGGGAGTCAGGGTCTCAGGAGGAACGCTGGAGGTCAGGGTCTCAGGAGGAACGCTGGAGGTCAGGGTCTCAGGAGGAACGCTGGAGGTCAGGGTCTCTGGAGGAACGCAGGGAGTCAGAGTCGGAACGCAGGGAGTCAAAGTCGGAACGCAGGGAGTCTCTGGAGGAACGCAGGGAGTCTCGGAAGGAACGCTGGGGGTCTGGGTCTCGGAAGGAACACTGGGAGTCTCTGGAGGAACACAGGGAGTCTGAGTCGGAGCGCTGGGGGTCTGGGTCTCGGAAGGAACACTGAGAGTCTCGGAAGGAACACTGGGAGTCTCGGAAGGAACGCCGGCTGGAACGCCGGCTGACTCGGCCTCGGGTGCGCCGGCTGGAACGCCGGCTGACTCGGCCTCGGGTGCGCCGGCTGGAACGCCGGCTGACTCGGCCTCGGGTGCGCCGCAGCGAAGCCTTGGAACCGGCCGCGGAGGCGAGCCGCAGCGAAGCCTTGGAACCGGCCGCGGAGGCGAGCCGCAGCGAAGCCTTGGAACCGGCCGCGGAGGCGAGCCGCAGCGAAGCCTTGGAACCGGCCGCGGAGGCGAGCCGCAGCGAAGCCTTGGAACCGGCCGCGGGGGCGAGCCGCAGCGAAGCCTTGGAACCGGCCGCGGGGGCGAGCCGCAGCGAAGCCTTGGAACCGGCCGCGGGGGCGAGCCGCAGCGAAGCCTTGGAAACGGCTGCGGAGGTGAGCCGCAGCGAAGCCTTGGAAACGGCTGCGGAGGTGAGCCGGAGCGAAGCCTGGGAAACGGCTGCGGGTCCGGAAAGCGACGAGGGGCCGGGTGCACCGGCGGCTCACGTCGTTGTCTCCGAGCGGGCAGCGGAGGTGGCGGCTCCGGAAAGCGACGAGGGGCCGGGTGCACCGGCGGCTCACGTCGCTGTCTCCGATATGGCAGCGGAGGTGACGGATCCGGAAGGCGACGAGGGGCCGGGTCCACCGGCGGCTCACGTCGCTGTCTCCGGGCTGACCGTGGAGGTGGCGGCTCCGGAAAGCGACGAGGGACCGGGTCTGCCGGCGGCTCACGTCGCTGTCTCCGAGCGGGCAGCGGAGGTGGCGGCTCCGGAAAGCGACGAGGGGCCGGCTCCACCGGCGGCTCAGGTCGCTGGCTTCCCGGACGGAGGTATCGACGGGGGCCATATCCGGGGGGTGCCAACACCAGTCTTGTCCCCCGGAATAGCTCCCGCTGCAGGTCGGCGAGGGCTTCAGCCAGCTCCCTGTCCTCCCTGCCGGACCTCCGCCTCGGGCCGCTCTGCCCTTTAGGAGGTAACCTCCTGAGTGCTGGGTCCATGTTAGCAGCCTCACCGATCGGTCTGGTCGGGTCCTTCTGTCAAGAAGCGGTGTGAGGTGGAGTGGTGAGGCAGATGCAGCGGACCCAGGTATGATGAATATGATGATTTTTAATTATAAATAAGTCCAGGAACAAGCAGCAGGCACAAGGAAACACAGAACGACGAAGAAGCTAACATTGACGACGACAATGACGAACATTGACAAGGACCCGACGAGGAACAAGGAACACAGGTGGAGTTAAATACACGGGAGGATAATCACAGAACGAGACACACCTGGGAACAATCAAGGGGAGGACAGGACAACGAAGAGACTCAAGGACACAAAAAACTCTAACTAAACACGGAAAAACACAGATCCTGACAGAATCTGCTGCTGCTGCTTGTTTTGTTTTTTTTCGGTGACATTATTGTGTCCCTGAACCCGAACCATCTGGCCCTTCCAGCTGCTTTGTTAGCTGCTCTAACGGCTCCGCGGCGCTGCTCTGCACGAACAGACACCGCCGCTCAATTTAACCACACTTATATCAGCAGCTCTGCGTGCTTATTATCTCATTACCAAAAGCTGAGGGAGGTTAGCAACAGACAGGCCCTTTCTTTAGCCTTTATTACCTTTGTCATGGGGGGCTTTTCACGGCGGAACTGCAGCCTCTCCTGCTTTTTTTTTTGCTTTTTTTACTGCCTTCAAAGCCATCTCATTTTCTACGCCAACAAGTGCAAACGCGGGCAGATGTCTGTGAAGTCGAGCGGGCCTCGCGGCTGATCTTTTTGCTGCGGAAAGCGACGGCAGTTTGAAGGACCAGACGCTACAGTTTGTGATTTTTCTGAAAGTGCTGAAGAGCCAGAACGCCGCCAATGTTTTGGGCCGTCAGAGATTAGAGATGAACTCTACCACAGGCAGCCGATGAGAAACAATCAATCTTTCCGTTTCTCGACTACGATTTATTGCACGCTGTTTTAGCAGAAAGGCCGTCTCTCTCTCTCTTCCCCACCCGTTCTCCGAGGATTCCGGTTTATGTCGGCCGCATTGTTCTGGTTCATAAACACAGGAAGGCACCTATGATTGCTGCCATCTGATGGAGTTGCTGCACTCGACCCAACAAGGCAACAGTTGGTGTTTCCAGAGTGAATGTGGCTCTTCTGTACATGATTTTAATATGAAAAACTAAAATGTAAGGATGCATAGCTCTTTAAAAAAAAAAGCTGACCCACTGATTCTGATTTTGGCCAATTTTTATTTGTTTATTTATTTTTTCTTGTGAGCTGGTGGGTGGGTCAGTCAGTCTTCTCTCAAAGCAGAGCAAACAGTGGCTGAATTCCAGACCTTTGTGAAGGTTGATGAGATCGACGGATAAGATTGGTTTCTCATGTAAATATCGGTTGATCAAAAATTTACCAAAATGAAGGAAATCTGGTGCAGTTTGCATCCCAACTAGAATGTCAACTCAAGCACAAACAGATTCACTACAAAGTATTCCACTTTTCAAACTTACAAATATGTTGTCACCTCTAGGCTTGTCGTAATAAATCAATTAATCGCAAGAGTCGTATTTGATATGCATAACATTTTTATAACAACTGAAAGTAACTTGGTTAATCAACAGTGATATAAAATGGCACTATGTGCCTGGAAAACACATAAAATTGCCTTTTTAAGAAGGTGCTTTGGTTCCTTGAGACCAAAATGCAACCCACACCTGAACACACCATCCCAACGGTGAAATCTGGTGAGCTGAGAAACTCTCCGACTCGTCGGTTCCGTCCCTCCTCAGGTCTGGACTGCTCCGTCTCGGTTCCCGCCAACTCCTCGTTTTGGAGCCGCGAGGAGCACCTGGAGCCCGGCCTGGCCAGGGCGTCCCACAAGGCCGTGGTGGAGCAGGGCGTCATGTGGGTCATCGGAGGCTACGTCTTCAACACGTCCGACTACCACATGGTCAAAGCGTGAGTAGTTCACATGTTCATTCTGGGTTTACAGGCTGCAGTTGTGGTCCAAGTAGATAAGAACATGCTGGTCTGACTGCAGGAGTTGGAATGCAGCACATGTGACTGATGGGCTTAAATATTTCTAATGTGTTTGAGGGCAACAGCAGAATTTGACTGTCACAGGGAATTAACAACACTGAAATTTTTACTGAGAAAATAAAGAACAGTGAGAGAATTTTTCTTCCCACACAAGGCTAAAATGAAAATATTTTTATGTCCAAAATAAGTTGGAGAATGTTCTTCATCTTAAACACCACTCTGGAATATCACACCATTCCCTTAAAATCAAAAATCAAAGCTCAGGATTGTTTTGGATTTTTTTTTTATTCATACCCTAAAGCTGCAATAAATATGAGGGGAAAATCAGAATACTGGTTTCAGTGTTTTTCCAGGACTGAAAAAAGGATCGAAAAAGAAAATAAGAGTGTATTCCCTGTCCCACTGTTTAAATGCTGCTTCCCTTTTTTCCTTCCTTTCTTGCGCCCTTTCCTCTTTCGCTCTTCGTGTCTTTCTTTCTTCTCATTTGTCCTTCCATCCTTGTGCTCTAACTCCTTTCTTTCCGTCCTTCCTCCCTTTCCGTGCGTCTCTTGTGTCTTCCTGCCTTCGGTCATTTTATTCATTTTATGCTGCATCCATCCATCCCTTCCTTTCTTCTCTCCTTTCTATCTTTTTTTATTCATTGCAAACAAATTTCCTTCCTTCCGTCCTTTCTTTTCCTTCTAATATGCATCTTTGTGGCTGACCTCCCTTTTTCTTGTTCCTCCACTCTCTCCTTCTCCCGTTTGCTTCTAGTTTCCTGTTTTTGCAGATTTCACATTGAGTACCCACAGGGTTTGATAAGTTTATTTTCCTCCCTTTGGCCTGCCCCGAGTGTTTTTATGAGAATGGGCCAGCAGGGGGCATCACAGACAGTCTGGACATCCCTGGTTGTTGTTTCTGCTCCCACCAGAGGCCCGTGGCTCGACCCTTTCCGTCTGTTCTCCTCTGGTAGAAGTGATTAGCCTCCTGTAGATTCCACAGATCAACCTGAGCAGCTTTGTTTGTTCGTCAGAACAAATGAAGGGCTTGTTTTCCCTCCGTTTTGTTTTCCACAGACGGATGAGTTGCTTTTGAGGCGGAGACGTTTTCAAATCTAAACCGAAATCATTTTTCCTCTTCTTTCTTTTTTCTTTTAGTTACAACCTCAGCAGCAAGACCTGGCTGACCCTTGACCCCTCCGTCAACACGGTGACCCCTCGATATGGTCACTCACTGGCTCTGCACGAGGTGCGTGAGAGATTGCTGCCTGTGGCTTTAAGTATTTCTAAAAAACTCCATGAACGTTTTATATAGTTAACTAGCCTTAAGTTCATGATGTTTAGAGATGAAATGAGAAGAGAATCAGGGGCCTCTACACCAGAAACAGAAGCTTTATCTCAAGGTTCTTCTTCTGGACTCGCAGCTCAATCTGTGTCTGTGTCTAATGTAGAAATGTTCAGGTTTTGATGTTTTGCTGCAGCATCTTAGGCAATTCCAGTCAGCATGTCTGGATCTGCTGATGGAATAATAAATCATAGTTGTGTCCTGATGTGCAGGACAAGCATATTAATATGTGGTATTTATGAATTAATTGTATTTTTTACTTTGAAAAACACCAAATCTTACCAAGTTTGGTCTCGTTTCTAGTGCAAATATCTTAGTTTTGTCTTATTTCAAGTGCACTAGCATACAAGTAACTTTTCAGCAAATCAATAATTCCTTAATATTAAGACGGTATTGGTTCAACTGGCAGATTTTTTTTCACTTAATACACGGTCTTGTTACGAGTAAAAAAAAAAAAAACAATCTGAAAGAATTCTTCTTTCTTCCAGGGGAAAATCTACATGTACGGCGGAAAGATCGACTCAACCGGAAATGTGTCGAGTCAGCTGTGGGTTTTCCACATCCAGAACCAGACCTGGGTCCTCCTTACCCCCCGGCCCAAGGACCAGTACGCTGTGGTGGGACATTCGGCCCACATAGTGCCGCCCGCGCAAGAGTGGGACAGTCCCGTCATGCTGGTCCTGTTTGGACACTGTCCTCTTTACGGTTACATCAGCAATGTGCAGGAGTACAACATCGGTGAGCGGCTCCAGCTGTTTTCATGTTTTAACACTAATGTGCAATTGCGATTGATCGAATGAATCACGTTTAATCAGTTATTGAAATAACCGTCAACTAATTTAGTAATCCATTAATTGTTAACTGGAATATACAGACTCTAAAAAAATGTCAAATTTCTGAAAGAATCACAGCCTCTGAGCAGTATCCATCCATCCATTTTCTAACACCCTTGTCCCTAGTGGGGTCTGCAGGGGTCCTCTGAGCAGTAATTGAGCTAAAATCGTACAAAAAGTAGAGCCATTTCTTGTTTGTCTGTAAAAATGTTTTACCCAGAACTCTTCTAGTGGCCTAGTTTTAGCTTCCCCTGGTTCAAATTATGTACAAATAAATAAATAAATATATTGAGCACCTTTTGCAGTACAATAATTCAAAAATATTCAACCCATTAGTAAACAGTATTTTTCTTAACTGCAGATGCATCCTTTGCGACAAATGAACAAACAGCCACTAAAAACGTTGTTGATGCATTTTAGGCAATAAAAAAAGTTTATTTTCTTATTCAAAAAGTATCTGAATTATTTGCTTATTTACATCTTTTGATATGTTCCTAATATTCTGTATAAGACAAAGGTTGAGTGGTTAAATGAAAATCTGCAGAATGTGCCAAATTTTTCATTCGATTAATCGTCAGAATAATTGATAGAATTTTACAGAAATGATTGTTAGTAGCACCCATGCTAAAGTGTTTGGCTGGCGGGAAACTTGACCTCAGTTAGAGATCCTTACACCTCCTAAGAGCTGATCTCCCTGAGAAAACGGGACGAATGAACCTTTGGCTTTGGCCGATTGCTAATAAAGTGGAAGTAATTAAAAATTTGTTACCCTAGTGATCGATAACCAAACCCTGTTGCGAGCTGAAAAAGAACTTGAACCATCTTCTGAGTCTCTTCCAGTCCGACTAATGAAATGCTGCATAAACTAAGCTGAGTCCTGCAGTTCAGAAGGCTTCCGTCTAAACCAGAAACACCGACACACCTACTGTCTTGTTTTTTTTTGTTTTTTTTATCTTGCCCTTCTTTCCCTGTGGGATCTCATTACGTTTCAGCAACATGAGGCAGCTTTCCTTCCCGTTCCTCACTGACTCTGTTGTGTGACCTTCCAGTGAAGAACACGTGGAGCGTGGTGAGTACAGACGGAGCGCTGGTCCAAGGCGGCTACGGCCACAGCAGCGTGTTTGACCCCAGCACCAGAGCCATCTACATCCACGGAGGCTACAAGGCCTTCAGTGCCAACAAGTACGGGCTGGCGGGAGACTTGTACAAGTTTGACGTGGACAAACGGAAATGGTAAGGGTTTTCTTTTAACAAAAACAAACAAAAATAATGTGACAAAGTGTGGAAGTCAATAGAAAAGTCAGCTGTGGTCCAAACCACCGTCACCGTATTGTTCCTCAGGACCATTCTGAGAGACAGCGGCTTCTTCCGCTACCTTCACACGGCGGTCATAGTGAGCGGCGCCATGCTGGTGTTTGGAGGAAACACGCACAACGACACATCTATGAGCCACGGCGCCAAGTGCTTCTCCTCGGACTTCCTGGCCTACAGTTTGGGTAAGTAACACCCACACAGAAGTATCGGCACAACTATTTGTCATCTTTCCATTTATATCATGAGACTTTACTAGAAACTTGTGACGTTGAGCTTTAAAAGCCATGCATAAATCTCTCACGCTCTTCTGCAGCTGAATCTCAACTAGACCTTTTAGACAAAATATTTGCATACCGTAATTTCTGGACGATTGGGAGCATCTGAATAAAAGCATCCACAAAGGAAAAAAAAAATAGAAGGAAAATTATACATGTATAGATCACACTCTTCTATAAGCTGCAGGTATCCACATTGTAAGATGAGATATTTACATAAAGATTTTTATTTTAACTACTAATGATATAAATTCTGTAAATGCTTTTTCCCAACTGTGCCTGTAACTCATCTGCCTACCAGGAAAAGTCTTTCATCACTATTTTCATCTCCTTTCTGCACTCTAATTTCACTAAAGTCAATAAATCAAGTATATTTATGTTGCACAAATCTCAGCTCTGAGGGACATCCTACCTGCAGTACTGCGTTGCGACAGCAGATGGCAACGAGGCAGTTCTTGTGTTTGTGATACAAACACAAGAATAAAAAGTCATAAACATCATAAACCACCAACAGACACAACATTTTGTCGAATACCACCATCCAAATCATCAATACACATCAAATATGTTGGTCAATGTTCCAGTGACTCTAAATAGAATGTGGTTTTAGCCTTTATTTAAAGGAACTCAGTGTTTCAGAAGTTTTGCAGTTTTCTGGAACTTTGTTCCAGATTTGTGGTACATAGAAGCTGAATGCTGCTTCTCCATGTCTGGTTCTGATTCTGGGGATGCAGAACCAGAACCAGAAGACCTGAGAAGTCTGGAAGGTTGATACAACAGCAACAGATCTTTAATGTATGGTGGTCTTACGCCGTTCAGGGATTTATAAATCGTATTCTTTAGTTTTGGAATGGAACAGCCTCACTCACATTTCCTCGGTCCTTGTTTTGTTGTCGCTCTCACTGTCACTGTTGTCTTGACGCAAATTTGCCCTTGAGCTTGTGCTGTCCTCTTCACTGCCCAGAGGTCCACCGTATCAATACCTGTCGGCAAGAACTCACATCATCCACATTTCTGTGTTCAAAGCGTGTGAAAAAGTAACGGCGACCAGAAATTATGGTAATTAGCATTGTTAAACATACTTGATATCATTTCGAGCAGTGGTGGGTACTGCAAACTAAAAATTTAATTGTGACTGTAATCATTCCAGTTCCAGTATTGCTAAAGCACTAGCATTAGCAGAAGTTAGCTCTAAAGAGTTTACTTCAAATCAGATTTTCACTATCCTTGAAAACTGCCGCCTTCAAGCACAGATTTAATGTTGACATTATAATTTACATGCGTTATAATGCCTTTAGATAATATATTTGTCTATTTCTTGCTCACTACCGTTGTGTTCTTTTTTTATGTGCATCTGTTTCTTGTTTGAAAAAGTTATTTGGGGTAAAAAGACAAGAAAATGTGTCGCTAACTACTTGAAACATTCTTAACCGTCGACAACCAAAACTTCAGATGTCGGATTTGATTCAACTGAAAGTTTACAAAACCGCTGAGTAAATTTAGAACTTATCCAGTAAAAATAATTTAGGGGAAGCTAAGTTTGCCAAATGTTTTCAAAGTTAGCAAAAACGCTAAAGTGCTAAACAAAAAACAAATTTGCACATTTCCTGTTCATCCATTTGTCTCTTTTTTTAATCATTTAGCTGAGTTGAGATGAAACGGAATAATTTCTAATCATTTCATACATTTCTACAAAGATTTTTAAGAGGGTTTGCAACCTCATCTTGACTTCTTGCCAAATAGCTCAATCATTCTAATCTGACCTTAAACCCTTCTCCTGGAAGCAGAAATGAACTTTTTAGTTTAAGAGTCCTAATAGCAACTATCACACTATCTACCCACCAACCAGTTGTCTTGACCTCTATTTTGTTCGACCATTACACATATAAATGTGTTAAGGTTGCTAAATGCTACGCTGCCTTCAGGATTAAATAAGTAAACTAATAATAGGTTTTTAAAAGCTTGCTCAAACGACTAAATGCTCTTCTTATGGGTTTATTTATAGCCTTTTCACAGACGGCTATAGCAATAGTTGGTAGTTTAGCGTGATCCAAACTTTCCACAGTAAATGATTCTCATTATTTTATCGGCCTACAAACGCTGTTGTAGGTTGAGTTGGCCTCGTTCTGCCGCGCTGTCATAAACGGCTCGTTAATTGGAGGCCGGAGGCTCCTGGGACGTCGGCCAGATTTCCCCAGAGGCTGCAGCGCACCCTCGGGAAGTCCAGGCTTTTCTGTGTTGTTAGAAAGTTTGACTGACAACCAGTGCAGTTTGAATCTGACCGTCCTCTCTCTCATCTGGGTCGCCACTGAAACTTCCCAGAGGAACTGTGACTTCTGCTTCTCTACGGGTGGGGGAATCATTTAACGACTCTGTAACGAGTTTAATATTTGTCCTGACCCTTAACTTTTCGCTCCCACTCTCCATCCTCTGCCTGATATATATATATATTTTTTACAATAAGAACGAAAGTCGACTCTGTAAATTAGCCCACCTCGACCAGCTGCAGAGTTGTTGGCAGCAGCACCTTTGGTAATTGTTGGGTAATTACATTTGAGATGGGCCAAGTCTAGAGAGCTAATTCCCCCTCGCCTTCCCCCACTTTTAACAAGCTGAACTCAATTAAAGGCTAGAATTTACAGGCCGCCCCGTGTCCTGACATTGTCTGCTGCTGTTGTAATGAATCCCAGCTCTGAAGGATGTTAGTCGGTCCCATCTGCAGCACCTCGTTGCGACAGCAGATGGCACTGGCTCTTCGTGGATGTGGAGCGCTCTCTCCTCTGGGAGGCCATGATGACTTGTGCTCACAGAGTGTGATGGATGACATGCAGTGAGTGTGAGCCAGTGTTCTGCTGCTGTTCCCAGTTGCTACCGGGTTGTTCAGAACCTGACAACATGGCGTCTTTGAACTTTTTCAGGGTTTTCTTTTCCCACAAAACATGTTTTGCAGTCATTTTTCAAGACCTCAGACATCTCTATCTACAATAACTATTTGAGGAATTTGAATTCATTTGAGTTACAACAATATTTAATTTCCCTTTGGGATCAATAAAATAGTTTTGAATTTTAATTTAGTTGAATTTAATCTGCTCTGACCTAATGTTACTATTCTGCTGGAGAAAACGACCCAAAACCTGCTGGGTAAATGTGGAAACTGTCCACAAAAATCTTAATGACGAAATTTCTGTTTACGTTGTTTTGCAAAAGTATTCACACCCCTTGAATGTATTCGTATTTCGTTATCACAGCTGCAAATTTGAATGCGTTTTTTTTTAAATTTTATTTTAGATGATAGAGATCTGTTTAGCTCTAAGCTTATTCAGAAGCAATTAAAAAACGTAAGTACAATTTTATTTCTGTAGCACAATATCAGATAGGCCACAAGGTAAATCACAAAGTGCTTCACAAAAGCAAAACAATTAAAACAAGACAAAAAACAAAAAGTTAAGGAAAACCTTGTGTGAATAAAAATATCTGTAGTTGTTTAAGAGTCCTTTTCAAAAAGGATGTTTCAAAGCTTCAGAGTCGCTGCCCTTTAAGAGACACAACGGGTCAGTCAAAGTCCAGACCTACATCCAGCTAAGAAGTTGTGGCAAGTCTCAAACATTAGTGTTGGGATACATTTACAATCCAAAGAGCTGTTTTTGCCCTCAATTAAGATAAATGAAACTCGTTTAGCAGCGCAAGTTAACTTTTAAAAAAAAACTGAAATTTTTTTCCCAGCTGATATTTCTGAACGATGTATTTTCAAAGAGCCATCTTTCTCACCTCATAGATTTGTTCTTGTTCTCACAGGATGTTGGCTGAAACCTCCCTCAGTGTCTCGAACACATTGTTAGGAATAAATTCAGTCCTTTCCCCCTGCACTGTTAACTTTATTCCATCGTTAACCTCTCAACTTCCCTTCATGGACACTTTGCTCTTTTTTTTATTTCCGTTTGACTCCAGGAGAAGATTTGCTAAAGGTCTCTCTAACCACCCGAGGCTCATCCTCCCGCCTCAGAAAACGCGCGATTGAACGTGCGAGAGCGGGCCGTCGCTCTGACCTCTGCTTCTTCCTCTTCTTGTTTCAGCCTGCGACGAGTGGACGGTGCTGCCCCGACCGGACCTCCACCATGACGTGAACCGCTTCGGACACTCCGCCGTCTTCAGTGACAGGTATGTCTTCATTACGACAAATAAGAAAGAAAAAAAAAGAAAAATAATTGTGTTTTTATTCAACACGATTACTTATTAAAGCTGCAGTATGTAGCTTTAATAAAACATGTATTTTTTTTTTTACATATTTGTTGAAACTGCCACCATGTCGTGACAGTGACAGAAACAGGTAATCTGTGAAAAAATCAAGCTAATCTGTCTTCTACTAGTGCTAACTAGAAACAACCAATCAGAGCCAGGGGGAGGGACTTGGCGCTGTCAGTCTCTGAATGTGTGGCTCTTTGCTACGATCAGTGATGGCATAGTTACTTTGAAACAGTAACTTTAATCGGATTACTGATTGAAAAAGTAACTTGGATTACTGATTACTTGATTTGGAAAGTAACTAAGTTACATTAAAAGTAACTAAAAGTTACTTTCAGCAGCTGCTAACAACAACGCTCCACCACCTGTGAAAATTACATTGATATTTGCCAATACTTAATTGCAAGTTATTTTATAATGGTAACATCAACAATGTATCTCCACTTATAAGAAGGGGAGATTGTTTACTGGTTACAATAGTACAAAAAAAACTTTAGTAATTTGTGCGTGGTGTTTTTTTTGTGTTTCTATTGTCTGGAAAACTATAAATAGGATTTAAGCCCCCTTCCCCACTCCAGGGTCCAGGTTGTGTGTTACGGCCCTGTGTTTGCTGACACAGGGTTTCTCCTGCAGCTCCACAGCTCAGATGGCTGCACAGATTTGTGACGCTTATCTTAATATTAATAGTTATAATGGCGTTTAGTGGCACAACTTTACGGACACGTTCATTCGTGGCTGTTTTCACTTTCATTGCGCTGTTCATGTTAGTCTCGATGTTTGCAGTTTTCTGGAGCACAAAGCTAAGCGTAATTTATACATTAACTTGACATTAACAAAGACACAGCGGGACGGATCATCCGGAAAATGATGGATAAGGAGAGCCTGACCAAAACTAACTGGATGTCAGACAAATTCTGGGGTTTATGTCTGCTTATTTCCAATAAACTGCAACCTGCGACTCATTAAATCTGCAAGCGACTTTAGAAAAAACAAGACCAAAGCTGCTTATAATACTCGGACTTGGCGAGCGAAACTCAAAATAGTTCCTGTTTTTTCAGCAACAAAATGCGCATCTCCCTCCTCCCTCCATTTGTTACTTTTCTGTCGCTGCTGATACTGTCGCATAGAAACGGCGATCACTCCCAAAGACGCGTAGAGGAAATAAAATTTTATTACAAAAGAAAATGATAACGCAAAGTGATTTCGATAACTAACTGTAGTCTGACTACTGGATTTGAAATAGCAACGTGTTAGATTACTCGTTACTGAAAAAAGTGGTCCGGCATCAGTAACGCGTTACTGACATCACTGGCTACAATACAGCAGAGAGCCACACGGGGGCGACTGTGGCTCTGTGGGTAGTCGTCTTATAATTGGAAGGTTGTAGGTTCGATTCCAGCTGCCTCCTGCCACATTTAGCTAGCATAGCCTGTTGTAAATGCTAAGGCTAGTCAGCATAGTCCCAGATAACGAGTATTGAACCGTTTTCTTGTAAGTGGTTTCTCTGCCAATAGCACATTTAGCAGCGAGTACATTAGATTGATTGATAGCACTAAGACTCTTGTCTCTGGTTGATTTTGGTGCATTTCTTTAAATGTCAGCAGCAGCTCAGGGAGGAGATGGAGAAGATCGATCTTTTCACAGACTGTCTCACATTATACTGTCATGATGTGGTAACAGTTTTAACAAGTATTTTAAATATATATATTTAATAAAAGTTATATACTGCAGCTTCAACTCTGGTGTTTATTTGCATTTCAAGAAGAGCAAACCTGCTCTGATCCCTTCTTGTTGATTTTCCCTCTTGTAAGTGCTCTGGCACAACGTATTTAAAGATGCATCTACTCTACATTTTGGCAAACAATATCCCATAAATTCGAGGCGGTATCTCAAACCGAAACAGAAAACATGTTTGTCTCCAGAAAAAAAGACATAAGTGCGCTTGTCATTTGGAACACATCACAAAATGAATATGACACTATGATCGTTTGGAGCAAAAATGAAAACTCTAACTTGATTTATTAGCCATCCCGATGAGGAGTTATTTTGAAACGGAGAAGAAGCAGTGGGAATGTGACGGGCATGGTGACCTAAAACAATGACTCCAGGATTCTCTGAGAGACTGCCAGCCACATTGAATTATACATCCTGTTGCAGAGAACACATCAAATATTAATACGGATCCCCAGCTGTGTTCCAGTCACTCCTTCAAATGCGTCTGCGCCTTCGGGTGGTGGTAAAATATTTTAGCTGATCATATTGTCACAGTAAGAAAGTGAAGACGGAAACAAGTTGAAAAAAAACGGAGATAAAAGCAGCGGCACAGGAAATATGGAATAATAGACATCACCTGAAGGTTATAAATAGAATAGAATTCAACTTTATTGTCATTGCACTGTCACAAGTACAAGCAACGAGATGTAGTTTGCATCTATCCAGAAGTGCTCTACGAGATATAAATATTTATTTACAGATGTACAAGACTATGTATGTATGGACTATAAGGGGTTATAGCAAAGAGATATAGATATTGTGTATAAATATAAATATAAATATGGGAGCTATATGCACAGATTATACAGAATATACAAGAATGTTAGGGAATGGATTATATATGTATATAATATAATACAAGATAAATAATGGCAGATAAAGGGGAAACTTATTGTTGAAAGAGTCGATGATGATTAAATGTGTGAATTTTTATGTGGTGTAGCGGTAGAGTGGGCGCTGTTTGGGGTTTGATTCCAGACATCAGGGCTCTGTCTGAAACACTTCAAATAAATGCCAATAGTGCCACAATATCATTTAGAAAAAAAAAAAATATATATATATATAGATATACAAATTTATATAACTTTCGATGTCACTTCCTAGTTGTACAATCACAATAATAATAATCACAATAATGATAATCACAGTAATAGTTGACACCCTATTGGTTGGTGGTTTCATACAAGCGAATTACTCATTTTCCTTGTTTTCTGATTGGCTGTGCACTGCAAAAACACAAAATCTTACCAAATATTTTTTGTCTAGTTTCTAGTGCAAATACATTAGTTCACTTGAACTAAGGCAGAACTAACTTGTTAGTAGTTTTTCAGGAATGTATAGGATCTTGTTTTAAGTCAATAATTCCTTATTACTGATGAAAAAGTAATAGCTATAAGTGAAATAATCTGCTAGTGGATCAAGGTGTTTTAACTTATGATACAATAAAAAAAAAAGTTCCACTGGCAGATTATTTTGATTATAACAAGACATTTTCCCATAAGGAAAAAAAATAATCTTTGATAGTATTAAGGAATTATTTACTTCATACAAGTTTATTTGCACAATAAAAATACAGATTAAATATATTAAGAATAAATAATTATAATAATGATAATTAAGGGGCAAAAGACTGATACTTGTATAAAACCTTCATCCAAATTGTATAGATGGAAAATAATATAATCCAGTAATAATCCTCCATCAGTTGATCATAAATTGAGAAATTCAATCAAATAGAATAAAACGCACATAAAAGCACACCTAAAAAGTATTAATGGAAGTTTAAATAAAATGTGTAACAATGTAAAAAGCGACCATCACAATTCTTTAATTAAGCACCGTTTTAAATAACCTTTACACTCTTTTTCAGCTCCTATATCTTGTTGAAAAGTTGCTTAAGTTATTTTTGTCTGGACCACTTTACAGTAAGGCACCCCTTATAGATGGCTAATAAGTATTTTACATGTATGTTATCAACTCATTTATAAACAATTTATATAACATTAATAACTGTTATGCATTATGTGTGAGAGGGAGACTGTATGCTAAAAAAAAAAGAAGAAGTTTACTAATTGTGCCTATAAGAAAGTCTGAAATGTTTAGTATAACAACTGTAGATAAAATATGTAGGTGAACAGATTTGGCTCAGTATGTTCCTTCTCCTCCTCATCCTTAATTAATGCATGCATAATAAACAGTTATTAATGATGCATAGAGTGTCTAGAGATGAATTAATAACATATCCATGTAGTGTACAAAGAAACTAGAGAAAAACAACTTGGCCAAATTTTCCTGCACTTCTACCGGTGTGGCAGAGTAAAGACCAGAAGGCAGACAAGTTCACTAACAGCAGGGTCATCATTCAGGTCAGGGCCTCCTCTAGAGGGCACTAGCTGGTTATTATCTGGGCTCATAAGGAGGAAGTTGAAGGATCGCTAAAGCTGAACCTTTCCTGGCTCACCTCTCCTTGTTCTCCTCTGACCCCTTCCTCCCCCCCCCACCCCCACCCCCCTCCAGCATCATGTACGTGTTCGGGGGCTTCAACAGCCTGCTGCTGAGCGACATCCTGACGTACACCTCGCCCAGCTGCTCAGCCTTCACCAGCCCGTCGTCCTGCAGCCAGGCCTGGCCCGGGATCCACTGCGTGTGGAACGGCAGCCTGGGGGCGTGCCTGCCATGGGAGGGCAACAGCTCCAGCGCCGAGCCGCTGCAGCAGCTGCAGCAGCTCCCGGCCTCCTGCAACACCAGATCATGTAGGAGCAACCAGGTTTTCTCTATTTTGTTGGACATGTCAGACAGGACAGGAGTTGATCCAGAGGGACAGCTCAGCTGCGTTTTTTCTGCTTTGTTAAGCTTGCTGTTTGTCAAAAAGATAAGTGCATTTAAAAAATCTCCATCCTCTGCCTCTACTGGAGGTTTATTTTAAATGACAGCAGCACTGAGAAGATCTTAAAGGGGCAGGATTATGTCAAATCAACTTTTTTGAGCTTTATATCATGTTATAATGTTATTCCCTCACCAAAAACATACCTGGAGTGTTGCTTTGATTCCTTCATGCATATTTGAGAAATTCTTTAATTTCCATGGCAAGCTATGCAAAATGCCTGGGTGAACCTAGCTCTGCCTTCTGAGCTGCAGTTTCCAAGCCTCTGCCTTCCAGTGCGCCACTTCCCCACTCAGCTCCTTCAGACTAGCAACCAGCAATTGGCAAACACCTGGTGGAACTGTGCATCAGCTGTTCCATGTAAGAGCTGCGTCTCAGTGAAGTGCTGTTAAAAATGTTGTTAAAAGGTTAAAAGCGAAGCCATGTTGTGACGACACATGCACGCCACACTTTTCAGATTCTTTGCAAAAGAAAAATTCAAGCCATGTATTGCTTACACCTCATTAAAGAACTATTTTGTGTTCTTTTATCACTTGAAACTTAAACCATTAAAAGCATTCGAGTGGATTTGAGAGGACATTTCAATTAAGATTCAAATTAAAAATGTTATCTCTCAACTGGAAGTGAAGTATTGCTTTAGATCTGCTTTTGGCTGCAACAAAAATAAACATAGCTGGGGTTTTTTGTGTTTTTTTTTTTAGATATTCATTTTACTTTATCTTTATATCTCTCTTTTCTTTAATAAAGTCTTCTCTCCATAGCAACAGAAGTAGTGATGTGTCTAACTGTTGCAGATGCCGATAACGAGAGGTGTGAGCAGTACACAGACTGCTACAGCTGCACGGCCAACACAAACAGCTGCCAGTGGTGTTCGGGCCAGTGTGTGTCTCTGGGAAGTAACTGTACCGCTGCAACGGTATGAAAACATACACACGTGTGTGTGCGCGCGCCTACATACACATTCATGCACACGCCTTCTTGTACTTGTATCCAAGCAAGGAATTTTCATTGACTTCCATTTATTTTGGTAGCTGCAATAGTCTAAATAACCTTAACCTTATATAAAACTTAATTCACACCACACTTCTAAGCATAACTAGTAGAGCACCAGTAAAATTGCAAGAAATGAGCTCCTCACTTTCCACAAATGACTTCCTTTTGTTGGTGAAACTGGTGAAAGTGGTCCTCTGTATATATGACATACATATTATACATTACTACTGAGGGAAAGCCCTAACCACAGCATGCTGCTGCCACCACCACCATGTGTTCAGGATGACGTTCCGTTGTAGTTTTTCACCCAACGTTCCAAGTTGTGTCCAAACTGTAGTTCTAGCAAGTTACAGCCATTAAAGCCCTATGTTAAATTACTTGGAAAAATGTGTGAGAAGATGATTATTGGTGATTTATACTTAGTCACCAACTTTGGCGAGGGAAGGGGAAAAAAAAGAGAGAGATCATATTTTACTGACATTGGTCCGTTTTCCGTTTGCTCACAAAGAGACTGTAGGCGTGATGAGAATGCCAAGGATACAGACAGTCATCCTGCAGATTACAAAGAACTGAAGTCCTTCAGAGACATTGAAAAGTTCATCATCTAGATTTCTCTTCAACAGCTTGTGTTTTTTTTTCCCCCTGAGAATCTCTGTGACGAGGCTGGCTGCCTTACAGACACTACTGCAGCTGTTTACGGCTGAATGGATCTTTAAGACGTGATCATCTAGCTAGCTGATGCTGATTAGCTCCACCATCTACCAACTGTATCGCCACTGAACTCACTCAGGTTTCTGTCCCTCTCCATTGGTGTAGACCAGGGGCTGCTGCTGTTGTTGTTGATGAGCTTTCGTAGATTTCCTCCATGATTTACTTCCCTTGTAAACCGGGCTGCGTCAGGCGTGAGCGACGATTAGCGCTGCGACTGATGGAGCGCCGAGTCGCTCGTAGCGCTGGATCTGATTTGTCGCCCCGCGATCAAATCAGTCCTCATTTAGACGCTGTCAGACACACAGATGCACCTCGTACGTCTCCCCCCCTCCCCCCAGGCGCTCTCTACCGTCTCTTAAACATTTCATAAATAAGGATCAGCTTTTCTATTCTGTTTTATGATCATCTAAAAAGGGTTTATTAATGCTTTCCAAACCCCTGCCATGAGCAGTGTTTGTCTAAAATGAATGTTCATCCATTTTTAAAGAACAAATTGATGCTAACTCCTGACATATGTTGTCTTTCTGCTTTTTTTTTATTTGTTATGTTTTGTTCCTCTCAGGGATCCATAGTGGAGTACGATGTTTGCCCCAAAGACAACCCCTCATATGTGTGCAATAAGAAAACCAGCTGCAAGAGCTGCTCTGTGGACCAGAACTGCCAGTGGGACAATCGCAACCAGGAGTGTATCTCACTGCCAGGTAGTTCTGAAGTTCACTTAGTTTGAAATATTGGCGTCATAGCCTGAAAGTGAATAAAATAGTCTTGGTAAGAAGAACGTCTTTATGGTTAAATGAATCAGGGTTTAGCAAAAATGTGTTGGAGCTGCTGAACAAGCTCACATTGTCTGCAGATATATTTTTGTTTGTTTGTTTTTTTTCTACCAACTGAACCGTGATTTCTCCTAACAGCTCTACTTTGGTTCTATTTGTCCAAGGGTCATTGTTCCAGAAGTCTTATGAGTCATTCAGAAGAAAATGTCTTTTTTCTGTTTAGAAAAAGGAAGCTTTCTAATGACAACCCTTTCCACCAAGCCATACCGGATTTGTTCAGTTACTGTTTACTAATTTCTCTGACTGTGTTTACATTACAAATGTGCGCAAATCTTTATCGATATTCTGTTGGTGTAAAAAAAAAAAAACCCCAAAAAACCATAATCTTACAACTTCAGAGTTTCCATTAAGTAAGAAGCTAAGTTAAAATCAAGCGTGACTAAACTTGTTCACACGATAAAGCAGTTATATGTTAGCAGTCATGGTGCTAGCGCTCATCATCTATCAGCCAATCAGAGGGGCTTGTCTGCTTGGAGCGACAAGCCAATTCAACACGTTTGAATTAGAAACAACTTTTTTATAAACTGTGATGTTTCACGTTGACTGAAAAAAACCAAAACAAACCGTCGTCCTCCTGCTACTTCCTGTTGTGTTCTTCGTGGTTTCCATCAGTAGTAGCTTCTGGTTGTTGATCACGTGACTCGTGTGATGCGATAAAATTGCTTCCGTTGCAGTTTTGCAAAATACATCTATTTCCGAAAAACCACCTCATCCTCAAAAAAAATTTTCAAAAATTGTTTTGTTTTGTTTTTTCCCCAAAATTGCCACATTTCCATGAAGCAAATTTGTTTTTGTACTTTCAATTTTATGGTTAATGGAAACGCACTTATTGTCAGGAACTTGTTTTTTTTGCAATTTTTCCAAGCATCATTCAGCCTGGAAAGTTTTCCATCCATGATTAATATTTCTCCCTGAAGGATGATGGTCTTCATGTTGCTTAGAAATTAATTTATTGACAACAAAAACGCCTAGAGTCAATTCTTATTTTTTCTTTCTCCTGTAAACTTACTTCAGCTTGATTTCACGCTGCGTTTTTCCTCAATCCAGCGTCTTTTCTCTCTGCTCCAGAGAACGTGTGCGGCGAGACCTGGCACCTGGTGGGCAACTCCTGCCTGAAGTTCAACACGACCAGCGAGTCGTACGACAACGCCAAGCTGGCCTGCAGGAACCACAACGCCGTCCTGGCCTCCCTCACCACGCAGAAGAAGGTGGACTTTGTCCTGAAGGAGCTGCAGATCATGAACGTCATGGTAAGGCTCGCGATGATCATCGGATTAGCAAAAACAGAATATTCCCTACTGGGAAAGTGGGTGGTAAGATCCCGATGCCACACACGCAGTGAGAGAGCAGCCTATTGCAGCAGAGCAGCGGCGATGTTTGATCGGCTCCGAGAGGGAGTCACGACAAGGGTTTTCTCGTCTAATCGTTCCGTTCATACTTGACTAGTGAGGCGCTTTCCAAAATTTGCCTTCAGGTATATTTGTTTTTTTTCACCCTGGGCTCTGTTGGGATTTTTCCTTGTCAAATTGTTGGACCAGTAAGCATGAAAGAAGTTTCAAATGAACAGATCTTTCCCTCCAGAGCTCAGACACGTTTCATCTGCTCGATCTATTAAGAGTGGAAACCCAGAAATGTATCCCAGCAACCTGCTAATCACTTACAGGCTGCTTTTTTTTCATTGTTTAGCTTATAAACTGCTCGGCTTTTTGAACTTTTTTTTTTTTTTTTACCTTCTTGAACTTTTTTCATATTTGTCTTGACTTATTTTATTGGGGTTTTCTGATGAATCAACACAAGATAATTCATAAAAGTGAAGTAATTGAAACTGGGGAAAAAATGGCTTTCAAACATTTTTCTAAATGGTAATCTGAAAAAGTGTGAAGTCCATTTGTTTTTCTTTTTTGTAAAATCTCAAACTCTCAGATTGGATTCAATTAAACTCACATTTACTAATCAAATGGCTGAAGACTGAAGTTGCACTGGATTTTATTAGTGGATATCAGAACAAAGGAGGCTGAATATAAAATTACACCACACCTTTTTTTTGGGTGGAGGATGAAAAAAGTCTCATGAAATTCCAGTCACTTACATTTCTATTTGTTGTCATGACGCAACGAAATGTGACCATTTGAGGGGAATCAAAACATTACAATACCAGTCTCCGAACTGGGACTTTATTTCTGAATTAGTTTAAACTGTTTGAGAGGAAAGTGAAGGATTTATAAGAAACGAGAAACGAGCACAAAGCGCATGCAGTGTGTAATTTTGGTTGTTACTACTATTATTATTTTTTAGCTCTAAGAGTGCACAAAGGCGGTTAAAAGACTTCCTCATATATAATGTTGCCATCGCCTTTTCCGAGGACTTTTCTGCCAGGATCTATCAATCCGAACTCTAGAATTACATGTCAGCCCTACTGTAATTTGTCTCTCTCAGAAAGCCTGCGCTCTTTTTTTTTTTTTTGACATGGCAACATATCTGCAGACTGGACATGGGTTTAAGTTTGAGAGCCTTCAAGTCAGGTGAAATAAACCTGCCTTATTCCAGATAAATGACTGTTCTGTCGTTTTTCCCTCTCCCCTCTCCTTCTTCAGTCAGGGTGCAGTCGTTTTCTGAAACCAAAAAATGATACTTGTCAAATAGTGTCGTCCTCCCCTCCCCCAATATTTACGTTAATCCAATTGGTGGGAAGCTGCCATCATCATAGCAACTATGGATTTTTTGTTTATGGAATCAAATGCACTGAACATGCAAAAACTGGACGTATAGTCAAATCTTTCCACTTGACTCATCAGTACAAGACAACAATGACTCCCTGGGTGGGGCTGAGGAAAATCAATGTCTCCTACTGGTGCTGGGAGGACATGTCGCCCTTCACCAACACCACCCTGCAGTGGCTGCCCGGCGAGCCGAGCGACGCCGGGTTCTGCGGCTACCTGGCGGAACCGGCCTCCAGCGGGCTGAAAGCGCAGTCCTGCATCAACCCAGTGAACGGCAGCCTGTGTGAGCGACCCGGTAAGCTTTCGACGGTAACACAAAGCCATTGCGGCCTGTCCGACCATTAAATGTGTGTTTATATATTAAGAGGGCACTGATTTCAGCTTTCTGTCTGACCACCAATCTTTAACAAGCCTGATCTACTCACCCCGATTTTGGCCGATGTCTTTTTTTTTTTTTTCTTTCTCTCTCCCAAAATGGACAGTAGCTGATTTTCGGACTTTTGCAAAGGTAGATAAGGTCGGTTTCACATATAAATATCGGTAGATTGCCTGTCATTTGAAATGGACCAAATCGGCTTGTCACATTTGCATAGTTTTTGCTGAATGATAAATTGTCCCAGAAGTTATTGTGATAAACGATAATATCGTTGTTTTTAAGACAGTTTTGAATTAATACGATGGTAATGGTGGAATAATGCAGGAACACATTCTCAAAGATCAATAAGCTTTAAGTTCCAATGAGCATTTAATATTGAAACTGGAAGACATTTTAAAACACCAGAAAAAGACTTTAGTTTTAAAATCAATTAAAATCGCTCGTTTTAATTTATCTTGCGATGAATTAGTTAGTCGCTTATTTTGACATCTTTATATTTATATATACAATGTAAAAACTTTTGCCCATTTTGTCAAAAAAAAAAAAAATGCAGCCAAGAATTTTCTAACATATGGCATTGAATTGAAGTAATAATACTTTCCACAAGTATCATACATAAAATCCTACTAAAATAAATTAATATTGTATTGAGGGAGAAAAAACAAATCCTCATTCAGCCTCCTGTTCCGCTTTTCCAGAGGCGAATCGGCTCTTCACCCTTCTCTTCATGCTCTCTCCTCTTAGCGAACCACAGCGCCAAGCAGTGCAAGACCCCCTGTGCCATGCGGACCACCTGCAGCGAGTGCACCAGCGGCACCTCGGAGTGCATGTGGTGCAGCAACATGAAGCAGTGCGTGGACTCCAACGCCTACGTGGCCTCCTTCCCGTTCGGCCAGTGCATGGAGTGGTACACCATGAGCAACTGTCCACGTAAGGCGTCTCATTCCACTGGCTTCAATACGAACGCCATTGGAATTCTTAGCCACGCTGCAAAGTCGAAAATGTTCCGTCCCAAAATAATTTCCCCATAATCACATTGTAGTGTAGAACGCGACAATGTGATTTATGCTGGTAATCCCCGTCTAATCTCCTCTGCTGCTCCGAACATTACTCGTTCAGAATCAGCAGAAAACATGAACTGGATCTCACTGATTTTTTTTTTTTGGCACTTTTTGATGGATCGTCTGGTTTGTTTGGAGTTCATTTGTTAACATACTGAGGTGAGAATAAGAACTGAACCCAAGTGTTGCTGTGTTTCTAAAACACCTGAGTTACATTGTGCTGTATAAAATACGAAGCTCAGGTTTTGTTGTCATAAAGGGGGCGATGAGTTCCCTGAAACGGGCAGGAAAACCCTGAAAGATTTCACAGCTGAAAGTGGGGAGCAGGGTAAATTTCTTCAGACTGCAGGGTTTCCCCCAGTAAACCTTCTTCGTCCAGTGGTAGGGAGGCGCTACGGCTTAAAAAAATGTTAAACGTTACAAAAATTCAGAAGTTCATAAGCAGACGTTTGTGGCCAACGTCAGGTGGAGAAACGGCGCAATTGGTTCCCACCGCCCAGTTCAATGTGTCAGCTGTAGACCTACTTAATCCATCTTTACTGTTACTGGTGTACAAAAACCCTTTTTAAAATAAACTATTCACACTTAGTCTGGCGGGGGAGTAAGTAAAGCCTGGTGGACCGCCAGGCTTATAATACACTGAGGGAATTCCTGAACTGATAAATTGATATCTGCTACAAAAAACGTCTTATTTCAGCTAAAAGGGCTAAAACTAGCTATTAGCAAGAAGCATGTCCTAACTTTTCCTAAGATAGGAAATGGATTTTTATTTTGCTTAATGATTAAAATATCGCACATTTGTTGTGCAAGCGCAAAGAGGTAAAACTTGAGATTAGTTCACATTGAAATGTGAACATTTTCTAATAAAGAACTGAACTTTTTTACACGACTGGATGGATCTCTCAGAATTTTATGTCGAGGTACCTCAGCATCTTCAAGATTAGTTTTTTCCCCTTTAATTCAGCAGATTAGATAGTAACTACAACATTTCTGAAGAAATTTAAACGGGGCCTACCAAAGTGTGCCCGTCAGTTGGAACGCAGCGTTTTGATGGTAAAAATTAGCAACAATGCTAAAGCAAGCTACAATGTACTCAATCAATCAATCAAATGTTATTTGTATAGCACATTTCAGCAGCAAGGCATTTCAAAGTGCTTTACATCATATCAAACACAAAGTCATTAAGTGGGGGGTTCTTGCTTTTGCATCCATAGAAGGTTTACCTGTTACACTCCTACTGTGTTATATGGAACAAAATACCTATTGGTATTTTTATTCCCCCTCATGCTCACAATCACGCAATTTAAAACGATGTAAACAGCCTTTCAACAGGCTTCCTGCACCAGGCTCCGTACACCTCTTTCATGGAATTTCGCTGTGGGACTCCGTCGCCCCTCACGGATTTTTATGCAATTCTTTGGTAGCATGTGGAGAGACACAAGCACGTTGAGTGACATGCACTTACTCCATTCAGTATGTTAAAATTAGTGTATAAGTTTCAATTAGCCAAAATGCTAATATTAGCCTAAATGCTGCCAGTGGCATATGGAGTATATATAGCATATTAGTTGTGTCCGAATTCAAAGTCACATAGAACCTTGAATTCGGTTCTATGTTTCTATTTTTTAGGCTACTTTTATTATCCTAAAAGTAATTAGTTACTTTTAGGCTAATATTGGCCTGTTGTAACTCTAAGTGGCGCTGTTGTTGTGTTTTGCTCCAGCTGAAAACTGTTCCGGCTACAGAACATGCGGCCAGTGTTTGGACCAGCCCGGTTGCGGCTGGTGCACGGACCCCAACAATACGGGGAAAGGCCAGTGCATCGAGGGTTCCTACCGAGGGCCCTTCCAGACGTTGGTGCCGGCGCCATCCACCCTGCCCGGTCTGCCCGCCAGCCCCCAGCCCTCCCTGAACTCCAGCATGTGCCCCAGCGAAGCCAAGTATAACTGGTCCTTCATTCATTGCCCAGGTAGGAACCCAGGGGTTCTCGGATTGATTTTTTCTTCTTTTTTTTTTGTCAGGTGTGTTTCAGTTTTACAAAACTGTAAAAAGAAATTGTTTCTTTTCAAGGCACCTTCTTCTTCTTCCTCTTTTTATTTTATTTTTTTAAAGATGTTTCCATTTCTAAAAATTAAACTAGAGATATCAGAGATTAGCAGCTTGATCTCTGGTGATCTTGGGAAACTTTTAAAAAAATGTAACGTCTCAAAAACAATATTTTTTGTTTGCGTAACTAATCATATTTAGTTAATCAAACCTAATATGATTAACACGTGTTCAATTTGATTTGATTTGTAAATGTTGGTGGAGTGGTTAACCTTTGTTGACCTCTGCCAACACATTATCATTATTATTATTATTAATTAAAACGATGGTGTTGAAACCAAATACTTTTTGCTGCAAGAACATTTAGTTAAATTTGAAGAATGTGGGACATGCCCAACTCTCCTCTGGTTGACAGGTTTAGTCAAAGTTTAGAGGTATGAGTGCTTTTGTACGACAACTGAAAGATGATGTTTGGATCATTTGCTGCATGAGAGCCACGGCTTTGACAGCCGGCTCCATACCTGCTCAGTCCCTCACATAAACATTGTTGTTTGTGTTTGCAAATGAGCGTACAGATCGTTTGGCCCCGGGGCTGTTTATTGCTAAACCTCTTTTTTTTTTTTTTTTTTGAAAACAAAAAAGTATTTATTTATTTATTTTCCTCCAGGGATTGTATGTGTGTCTGAGACATTAATGCGGTACGACCTTTGTTTACTCCCTGCCAGCCTGTCAGTGTAATGGCCACAGTCAGTGCGTCAACGAGAGCGTGTGCGAAAAGTGCGAGGACCTGACAACCGGCCGACACTGCGAGAGCTGCATCTCCGGTTTCTACGGCGATCCGACCAACGGGGGCAGCTGCCAGCGTAAGTACCCGTTCAGGTCTGCGCCGGATCGGCCCGTCAGCTTTCCACCGCACGCACCCTCGACCGACGCGTCACTTTTTTTTACTGTTCATTTTTACGTCTGCTGCTTCTCTGAGCCCTGGCGGCTCCTGTTGGGATATTAAAGATTTACTCCTTCCACACCTGATAACGACAGTCACTCAATCAGGCTATAAATCAATCGTTTAGCGTTTGGACAGCCTAATTTCGCTTTCTGGTATATCACTGCTACTCTGTATGTTGTATATTCTCTTTCTGTCTCCCACTTGATGATTTATATTCACAAGGGTCTGCATCAGTGACACTTAATCAGTACATTAGGCTGTTAAAATACACTGTTTTTCCTTTATTAGGTGTACAACGATTGTAATTTTCTGGCCGATCACAATCTTTCATTCCGATTTTGACAGAATATTTTTACACACTGTTAGGTGTTTTAAGGTCATCACACACCTTCAATGTTCCAATCTTATTTTATTATACAACAATGAACTAGACACACTTGAACTACAATAAACAGTACTCTTAAATATAAATAAAAGGTTTAAATCATTGCTGTCCAATGCTGTTAAATTAACTGAACAAGAAGAGTTTTATTTTTCACAATTTAAATTTTTTTCCCTCCCTATGTCAAGGCTGAGCAAAAACAGACAGTGGCTAATTTTCAGACCTTTGCAGAAGTATTTAAGGTTGGTGGAAAAAATCGGTTTCACATGCAAGTATCAGTCGATCACCCTAAATTAAGGAATTGGGCCGATAAATTCACTCTTTGAACTTTCAGCAGGGATTTCTCATAGAAAGGTCTGGAATTTCTACTGGTAGCTTCTGCTAACTGAAGAGTTCTTTGCGCTAACCCTAGAGCACTAATCATAAACATTGGTTCTGCTAATGCTAAAGCAATTAGCAACCAAGAATTTAGCAAAAGCTAATGCTAAAGCACTAATGTGAGCTAAAATTGTATCTGCCCTGGAAAGACTAGAACCTTTTAGAACCAATTTAATTTTCACTTTAGAATTCACATTTTCTATAATGTGCTTAGATATTGTATTTATGTTTATATCTTCCATTGTATGTTTTTATTTGAGATATTTTTGTTGAAATAAAGTTATTGTGGGTGGAGGAGAGAAAAAATGAGGAGAGGAAATGGAAATGCTGCGAAAACAGCCAACACCCACTTCAAAATAAGAGCATGAAGATAAACAACTAGCTACCAAAATTCAACGGAAGTTTACAAAATCGTCGAGTAAATTAGAAGTTTAGAATTTATCTGGAAAAATCGATGTAGGGGAAGCTACATGCGCTAAAGGTTTTCAAAGTTAGCAAAAAAGCTACAGAGCTAAACAGAAAATTAGCTTTAGCATTATCACTTTACATGAAACATGCATTTGTAGATCTGTGACTCGCTGATGAAATCTGTCCTATAGAATGAAGTTTGAAGTGTTGAAGTGAAAGGTTTCCCAATATACAACAGACGTACTCTTTGTTAGTAAATGTTGTTTCAGAAGAAATGGAGCCCTCTTCGTGACTCTTCCTGTTTTTCCTCCAGCCTGTAAGTGTAACGGCCATGCCAGCATGTGCAACCCCAGCAACGGGAAATGCTTCTGCACCACTAAAGGCATCAAAGGAGATCGATGCCACATGTGAGTTTCACTTTCTGCTTTTTATGTCATTTTACAGCTTAAAACCACAATATTATTACATCATATTTTCTTTATATGTTTATATATTTCTGTCTGATAGATGTTCTTTTGAACACCCTTTCTGCGCTGTGCAGTGTTTGTTTCAGGAAGCAGGATTTGAGCTTCACAAGGCTCTGTAGTTAATGTGACATTTGTCAAAGTATTCATTCCAACTCCTTGAGCTTTTCACAAAAACAATCCATATGTTTTCGATTGGGAATAATTCTGTAATTTTTCTGTCTTTAAGAATAGGCAGGCGCTGCATTACCTGATTATAATCAGTATCAGATGTGATTTAAAAGAAAAATACGTACGGATTTAAAAACCAGCAGATTTTCATCTCCTCCCAGGAGAAATGTTTGTACTGCTTTTTCCTGAACTCCTTCAAAGTCATGTATTACTTTTAGAATGACATTATTTTAAGATCTAAACTATCCCACCCAAATATTAATGAGCCTAAAAGACTCCTCAGTCTGTCCTGAAGTCCTCTGATCATTTTCTGCCTTTTATCGTATTATTATTATAGGACTTTGGAGAAACCCATTAAACCCTCCAGATAATGACTGGATGAATGGCCGCCAGTATGAAAATGAGGCTGTCTTTGTCCCGTTTCTGCAGGAAAATGTTTCCCGTTCGTTTCCTCTCGGGTTCATTGTTCCCCTGTTCACCAACATTGTGATGTTAATTCAGCAGGCAGAAACACCAGCCCTCCTTTCTGTTCTCCTTTTGTTTCATTCGCTCCATGCTAACCACCCACCTCCCATTTCGACTCACCTTTTCTCCACCTTTGTTTTTAAGGTGTGAAGTGGAGAGCCGTTACCAAGGCAACCCCCTCAAAGGGACATGCTACTGTAAGTGTAATTCCTATTATTACCAAATCCTGAAAAAAACTTTTATTTAATAAAGGTCTTTAATTATTTTAGATTATTTTACTATATCTATTATTTCATGTTGTTTTAGATTATTATTATTTAGTAACCACTTTAAATGTTTTTGTATTATTTTAATTAATGCAAAACATTAAGAAATGTTTTGTATTAACACAAATACTATTTTGTGTCATTTGTATTATTAAATTTACATTAATTCAAAAACATTTCTTAATGTTTTATTATTAATTCAGTTTAAGAATAAATAAGTTATTTTATTATTATCTTATTGTCATCTTACTTATTTTAGGTAACTTTTTCATTTTAACTCTTTGATTTTATTTTTAATTTTGTGAACTATATAAATATAAATTATAATTTGACATTTTTAAATTTAGTATGTATAATATCCTTCATAATCTGCGCAATATTTTTTTTTCTAAAAGGAAAATAGGAATGTATTTATTCCCTATGGCAATTTTATTGTTTCTGCAATATATTTCAGATTTTTTATTTTTTTTACGTTAATTTGGCAACTTTTTTTTTTTTGGCCCACACTCTTGCACATTAGATCTTACAGAAGAGGATTGCTTGTTTGTTTTTTATTCCCCCTCCACAGCAATCCTGTCGTAAAAGAATCTGGTGATTTCACGGTTTTGGACAGGACTGCAGTGTGATTTAGAAAGCTGTCAGAGATTAATGAACAGGAGTTTCTGTTATCACTGGAATTAAAACTAAGTGCTGAAGCAATTCCCCCGACTGATTGGCAAGTCAATGAAAACCACCCAACAAAAAGTTTGAAATCCCCATCCCCCCCCCCTCCTCTTGCTTTGAACGTTCCCCACTTCTTCTTTTTTTTTTTTTTGTGTGTGCCATTTTTAGACTCACCGGAGCGGGAACAACGAAGACATTAATTGGTTAGTTAAACAGCAAATAATGAAACTGCAGTCGTTTTGATTATCCAGCTTAGTGATCGGTTTAATGATTTAATTTAAAATGAAGTTCTTCGGGTTTTCTTCGGGTTGGGTCGCACGTTGAGCATTTTAGCGTCTGGTTACACTGTAGATGTGCTGCCTCTTAGTGGGAGAGACTTATATTATCACAGCAAATATTAAGCAAATGTGACCAGAAGCATAATTAAGACACATTAGGCTGCACCCTAAAATTCATTGCCTTACAAATATACACAGACTCCCCTTGAGTTAATACTTTGTAAAAAGATATTTTTCTACAATTGTAGATCAACTTTTGCCTTTTTTTTGTTTGCAAAAGAAGTTAAGTGCTGTCAAATTTAATCTAGTGTCAATTCTCAATTATATTTACATCTGGACTTTGAGTAGGCCATTCTGATACATGAATTCTTTTACCTGAGCATTTCCACTGTAGTCATACCGTTGTGGCATCATGAGATTTCAACTGCGTCTTATTAGGGGAGTGAATACAAATGCTCATCACATGTTGCTGTTTTTTTTTATTTTTCCTGGCAAGAGAAAACGAGAAATATTTCAGCTCAGTAGAGGACATAGTAACTATTTTTGGCATTGCTAATATATTTACACACATCTATAGCTGCATTTCCTTTACAGATGTATGTAAATCTTGGTTTATATTCTCCTAATTTCGATAAAACACAAGTTCTCAATTGTGATGTTTCCATTAAATAAGACACTAAGTTAAAGTCACTCCATTTGTCATTAAAAATCATGGCACCAACAAATGTAAACAGTTGAATGAAATATATTCATGCATTCATATGGGAGCGGCTATGTATTCAGCATTTTGGGAAAATTGTATGGATTTAACACGTTAGAATGCAAGTTTTTATGGACTGTGATGCCGTGAGAGCTCTGATGGAGCCACCAGCACCTTGTCTATACAAAAAACAAAACGAAAACAAAATACTACTTCCTGTTTTCTTCTTCGTCGTTTCCGCCAGTAGTAACATGTGGCTGTTGGTCACGTGACTCCTGTGGTTCAGAAAATGTATTTCCATTGCAGTTTTGCAAAATGCATCTATTTTGATGCGGGTGAAAACTCCTCGCACAAAAGTTTTCCTCTCTTGAAATCGCCTCACTTTCGTAAAGCAAATTTATTTTCATAATTTCAATTTGAGCAATTCTGTGCTTAATGGAAACGCAGCTGCTGTCTCCTTGAACGCTGTCTGGTAATGACACATCAGCTGGTCGATACGTTCTCACTTTTGGAAGTTAGCCGTTGCAATCGTAACTTTTTCACCCACTAAAATACGCAACGCGACGGTTACAAGTTGAGATTAAAGGTCTTATTGCAAAGACCGGGGTCATTGTTTGGTGGTGTAAATTTTAAATACAATTGTTTTTCTCTCTCAGTAATCAGAACTGAAGTCAATCAGTTGATAAACGAGTATAGAGACACAACAGCTCATATATCAGGAGCCGTTTTTTCCTTTTGCTGCTTCCCAGATCAACCATTGGACATTGAGTTGTGGCAGCAGAATTTCTCCTGAAAGAGGTTTTACCAGTCTGAGGATAGATGTATTTCTCTGTGGTAATTGTTATTTTTCTTCAAAGGTTGGGGCAGGATGAGAAGCATCCTATATATATATATTTTTTATTTTTTATTTTTAGAACACCAGCTGGCGCGGCTACACACTGACAAAGAAAATGGCTTTTCCTGTGCCAGTCAATAAAGCCGAAGAAAGGCTGGGAAATTGAATTCTCGGTTTCTAGATCATGACGAATAAAGTCCAGAGAAAAGTGTAAAACAAAAAGGAAACCTTTTTGTTTTTTGGGCGACTCGTTAACTCTGTTGTTTTGATGCTGTAATGGTTTCATGACCTTTTAACACAGAACACACACACACACACAAAAAAATAAAAAATTCTGGGGAGGGGGAATAAAAATGGAGAAATAATGGGGATCCTTTCCCGCCCGGAGCGTTGTCTGAAATCATGTTACTGGGCGACCTTCAAGCCAGACTTATTCGCCTGTTTTGGCCTCTCTCTCCAGACACGCTCCTCATCGACTACCAGTTCACCTTCAGCCTGTCGCAGGAGGACGACCGCTACTACACCGCCATCAACTTCGTGGCCACACCTGAGGAGGTATGTCGGGCAGAAAACGCCCCGCCGTCCTGGCAGCTGTCCACTTGCTAAGAATAAATATATCGAGTTAACCACCACATGACTGAGGTGCTTTATTTTCTGATTACAGTAGTCATGTGTCCCCTACTGCTGCTCCTCTAACATGTTTGCTCTTTGGCATTACCTGAAGTGAGTCAATGAATGCTGAAAAGAGGAAAGGAACAACGATTTCTGCTTTTAAAGAACTCCTTATGATCAACTAACATTTATCAGCAGCATGAACTTAGTATGTTAGTTTAAAAAATATTAAAATGCCTGTTTTCATAGACTTGGCAAATACTTGGTGTGAATGTGTTTTCAGAACCCCTCAAAGCCCCGCCCACACAGGAGCAGTTTTCATTTCAAAAACACCAACTTATAATGTCATATTTTTTACTCCCCCAGACCTGAAAGTGGTGCCAAACAAGGAGTATGGGACGTGTATAAAGCCTCCAAACGTTGTTTGCATGGTTAGCCACACAACAGAAAATAAAAATGACTCAAAGTCCTAACAAAGGTTAGGCAGTCTTCTTTTAGTACTTTATGCACCAGCTCCTGCTGGTAATCCTCCATTATTGTTATGTATCGTGTCAATGATGCGTTCGGGGTTATGGGTCAAGTTACCAGTTAGGCTAAGATGTTAGCTTTATCACAAAAAATGTTTTTTTTGCTGTCAACACAAATATGCAAGAGTGAAATTTTCACTCTGCAGCCCGTTTCAGAAAATATTGGTTTTGATCCCCTAAAACGCCGTTGTCATGTGAACAAACGATTAAAAATCTTTCTGTTTTAGAAAAACAAACTCTGTTGTGGGCGGGGCTTCAGTCAATTCTTTACAAGCCAAGTTTAGCTGCTACTACAGCTGCAGTAGCCACTTTCTAATTACATCCTTTACAATCCAAAGTGCTGTTTTGGCAGCGTTTTCCTAATAAATACCATAATCACCTGCTGTACGAATCGTGTTTTGTAGCCCAAGAAGTAGAACCTTAGGATCACAAAATATGCTGGATATTCCTGATATCTCTTATTAACACATGAGACCTTGAGCAGATTGACCTGTGAATCAAAGTGATGTCTTATCTGGAAATTTGCTTGTCTCAGTCACACAGCTGTTTTCCCAGCAAACAAAAGCTCGTCCACTTGCGTTTATTCGCCAGGAGCATCTGGAACTGAAACTGAAATGAAAGCGTCTGATGAAATGTTCCAGATGGTTTTTCTCCCCTGATGAAGCTTTCACCAGAGTGTTGCAACGGCTGAAATGTAATCCATTTGTCATCTGAGCAGGAGCAGAGATAATTACCTTCACACAGGAAGTGATAACGGCTTGTCTGACTTAACTTCATCTGTAAGATTAGGAAAGAATCCAATTTAAATGCTTGTTCTTGCTTTTAATAAAGTGTGATTAGGAATTAAGTTTAGCATCTAAAACAAGTGAGTAACACCTACTGTTAAATAAATGTGCAATATTTTGTGTTTGTTAGAAAGCTATGTTGTAGGGGTGCACTGATGAGTTGGCCCTGATTTAAAAAAAAAAAAAAAAAAATTATTCGGAAACTTGGATCAGAAATCAATCTAATCTTATCGACTTACGTTTAAAAATCTTCCACATACTTAAAAAAAACAATTGAAGTTTGTGGTAATAAAGTGACGGCATGTTTAAAAGTTTAAAAGCTTGGATCGTTTTGTAGCTGCTGCTGAAGAGTGCTCAGTAACAACATCCACACCGAAGAGTGACATAGTAGTGCTTAGTGTGGTGCATTCACTGACTGCATTTTAAAGTTTCTTCTTCTCAAACTGAGCTGTAAACCAGCAGAATTCAGTCTCTGCACATCTCTAGTTGTATAGTCTTCATAAACATATAGTACACATAGTTTGGAGTTATTAAATGAATTTATCTTCTGTTACCTGTGCTGTTTGCTCTTATTCACAAGTGTGTTTGTGCTGCTGCAGCGTGAATAAAATCCCTACTCTGCTTTCTGACCTGCGATTAAATTAGTTTCTCAGTACCTAATTAAATCAAATCTAGCCTTTCCTCGCTGGCTTTTGCTTCTCTTACAAGTATTTTTGTTGTTTGTTTATTTTTTGGAGACAAATTAAAAGCAGTGATGTTGCTGTTGGTATAATTGCTGTGTTTCCGCTCTGCCCACAGCCAAACCGCGATCTGGACGTGTTCATAAATGCCTCCAAGAACTTCAACCTGAACATTACCTGGGCGACCAGCTTCACAGGTACGTTTCTGTGTCAGAGGAAGCACACCTAGCAACAAGCTGTTGCTTTACACGTCCATCTGAAAGCGAATATTTCTTCTCTTTACTTCCAAGGAAGAAAAATTAAGTTTAAAATATTGTCCTTTTTTTTACTTTTTTGACTTTAAATTATGAATAACTTTGGCTTAAGAAGTTGACACAAAGAGGCTGCTACTTAAAGGGTACTTTTGTAGTTTCTACAATATTTTCTTACTATGTTGAGGTAAACTGTTCTGATTTTTATTAATATTTAAAAAGTTCCTTTAGTATTCTGTGTTTAGCTCTTTTGTTTCCTACTACACCAACTTTCACTCCTTTTTTAAATTTTTTTTTATTGTCGACTCAACATGGCTTCCTTTCCTGCCTTCTTCATCCATTATGACACTTCTTTTTATTTTTTATTCTGTTTTCCAGCAGGCACCCAGACCGGAGAGGAGATTCCAATCATCTCCCGGTGTAACATCAAGGAATTCAAAGACAGTTTTTCCAACGAGAACTTTGATTTCCGCAACAGTCCGAACATAACGTTCTTCGTCTACGTCAGCAACTTCACTTGGCCCATTAAGATCCAAGTGAGTTTCTCTTAAATCAAGTTGGATTACAGCCCTTGGGAAAGTCTTTACCATTTTTTTTCCCCTGTACGCAAGTTATTCAGTTGAATAGAGAAAAGGCTAAACAGGGAACGGCATTTAGTTTGTATTACAGCACTATTATTATTAGTGCTGTGAATTGATTGAAAGTTTCAATCACGCGCTAGCGCTGTGATTCATCACTGTGCTTTAAAACTGTGTAAGCTTGAAATGTAAAAATGCACGTTTTCAATAAATGTTTGGGAAAATGTTCAGTCATCTCAAACTGATCAGGTCAGTTTTTTATGTTCAGGACTGTTTAAAAAAAGTCATTTTGGTTCAAACGTAGTATAGAAATGCTAACTATTAACTGGTTGTTCTTCAGGGGAAGGATTAATTCATTGTAGCAGTAAATAGGTAACATATTAGCTTGGTGATTTCTAAACGTCTATCTTTTTTTTAAAGCGAAATTTCCTGCTGAGTGCACCAGTCCGTCTCTCCTCACTCATTTTTTCACTCGCGTTTGCGACTCTGCATTTCTGACTGCAGTACAAGACCATGTAACATGCTGCTTTCTACTATGTAACCCTCTGCGAGAGAGAGGCTTTCAGGTCAATATAACGTAATTAATATGAATTATGTAATATTACCACGTTAAGCGTTTTAGATCAATCACACGCGTTCATATGTTAACGTTGATAGGCCTAATAATTATCAATGCGGTTAGGATTTTTTTCTTGGATTATTTTTTCATTCTGTTAGTCATTCTTGGTGGGCCTGCTTTTGTCCCCCCACTTCATTCTCTCTCTATGGAGGGTGTCCATGCATTCTTAAAAAGTCTTAATTAACGTATCTTAAAGTAAGGCCTTAAAATGTCTTAAATTCACATAAAATAAGTTAGCCTTTTATATGTTATTCACAGGTCTTAATTGTTGCGGTAGGACTATTTAACTTCATAGATTTTGTGTAGTTTTCTTGTTTGTCACGGGACTTTACTGCTACGTAAAACTTTGAGTCATGCTAGCTGCTAATACACCTTTTCTAGCTACCTAGCTAGTGTAAAGCCACCTAGCCATTTTACATCCTTCATAGTTGAGTGCAAATTTATCGCCGGCTGTCTGGACAATGCTCATCTTAGCCATTGGCTCACTTCCGTTGCCATTCCTTACACTTTCTTTATTTATTTGCGATTTTTGTGCATTTTTGTTGCCGTGCAGGTCTTAAATTAATTTCAAAGCTGTCTTAAAAAGTTCTTAAAAAGTTCTAAATTTGTGTTGGTGAAACCCTTGTATAATTGGCATGTCATGACCATGTTTCATCCTGAACCAGAGGGGCAGTGTTTTCATTTGCATGCTTTAATTGGTCACGAGGTAGAGTAGGGGTCCTCATCAGTTCACTTCTAGGAAGGAAAGCCGTTTGGCCCAGATACGACCGAGACTCGTTGCTTGCAGCCGTCGAAAAGTCGAAAACTTGCAACTTAAGTATAACCACTGGGGAGGCTTTCTCTAAATCAGCTTTACATATATCAAAATCCTAAAAGATATTGTTCTCGTTTCTCAAAAGTTTCAGGAGGCTGTCCTGAAAATGTGTCCAGTGCAGAGGAGCTGCTGCTCCTTCAGAGCAGACTGTTTGTGCTGGACTTGTTGATGTTTGCTTCCTGGCAGCTGCAGTGAATAAGACCCTTCATCTGCTGTCCTGCTAGCCGGCAGCGTGTGTTTATATGGCTTTGCTACAATCAGTGCTGAACTCAGGGAGGCACTCCAATGCATCATCAGTGCTGTAGCTGTTGTGATGTTTAGTAATTCAAAGGCTCCTTGTTTTTTATTTTTTATTTTATTATTATTATTTGTCGCAAGGCTTTAGCTAATATTTACTGTGAGAATAAACCTAAGATGCGTACTGTCGACGTCACTCAGTAAAACAAAATGTATTATTATTATTTTTGGTCAATCCATCAACCAATAGCATGTAGTTTGAGCCCAATTCTAGATGGATAGAGGCATAAACAGAACCTACAGTGATTTCATTTGTCTCTGGTTGTAACTTTTGGAGAAAGATTCAAAATAATAAAACCTGAAAGAGAATCTGAAATCTGTATCCGCCAAGAAAAGCCTGTTTAAAAAAAACAAAAAAACAACTTAAAACACAAACATTGTCATTCCAGTACCATGTGTGCTAGAATAATGGGGAAGTATTCTGTTTGTGCTTCCAGATTTTATCCTCTGTCCCAAAATATCCAGACATCTTGTTTTCTTCTACTTGTACTTTGTTTCCTTCCTTCCATTGTTCACTCCTTCCTTTCTTTCTTTTTTCTCCTTTCTTCTTTTCTTACATCCATTTTTCTTACTTCCTTCATACCATTCTTCCTTAATTCTTTCATACCATGCTTTCTCCTTTCCTTCCCTCCTTCCTTTGTTTCTTCCTTCCTTTTACTTCCTTCCTTCCTTGTACCTGTACTTCATATCCTTTCTTCCCCATAGTTGAGTTCAGAGCTTGTATAACGTCATTCCAGAAGTTTTATGCTTTTCATAGCAGGTTCGATGTTTGTTTAAGATACTTTCTATGTTAAAAATAAATATCAATACAGTCTAAGATAAAAATGAAAAGCTCAGACTTAACGAGTTTTAGCCTTGTGGATCATAAGACAATATAAACGGCTCTTTGTTTAGCTGCGATGCTGAGGATTGTTCCTGTGTGGTTATGATGTCAGCTCTGAACGTCGACCCGGTTAACGTTAGCAGGCTTGTGCGGTGTGGTGGGAAAGCGAGGCGCTCCCGGCAGTCCGCCCTGACAGCATTCCACCCGAAACAGCTCTGAGTGATGTGACTGGTCACACCGTGCAGACCCCCTCTGCCTGCCCGGTGGGGGGGGATCACAATCCTGCCTCCATCTTCTACGCTCAGCTGTCCAGTGTGAGGGGATTTTAGGTCTTTCTCAGCTTCAGAACCTCAGGTGGTCCACGTCGCCGCCCCGCTGCATTTCCTCCTCTCATCCGGCTCTGATCCACTTCATCTCCTGTCTTACTGGGTGGGATCATGTAGAAGATCACCCCCTGTTCCTGAAACCAAAAGAGCGCAGGACTTTTTCACCCAGCGCTGAGGTAAACCTCTCCACCTCCTCCTCGCGCCGCCGCTCTTCTCAAACTATTTTCCACCACTTACTAACGGCCCTCCATTTCCTCCTCTCTGCTCCTCTCGCCTTCGCTGACCTGCTGCTGGACTTTTTGCGCGTGTGATCGTAGGTGGCGGGTGCCTCCGGCGCAGATCGGAAAAGCGGCAGACCGAGAAGGAGCGAAGGGCAAAGTGGAATGTTAAGTTGAAACACATGCTTCATTCAGAGACGGCCGCGTGCGGAAAGCCAAAGCCCACTCTCCAGGCTTCTAACACAACTCTCTGCTTACTTTCCTCACACACCGACTCCGTCCACCTTCACGTGCTCAAAAATCAGAAGAATAGCAGCTCATGCGTTTTCCAGTTTTGCGACCAAACCACCTGCCGGTTTCATTAAACCACCGGCATTTATCACAAAAAAATACGTTCTTTGTTTTGCCCTCCCCGACACCAAAAGATGAGATTGAATTCTTTCATGTCATCATTGTCTGTGTCGAGCAAATCAGGTCATGAAAACAAAATCAATTGCGGTGAAATTAGTCAGCCAAGAGTTCCCCGTTCCCCTTGGTTCTATTTATTTTTTTTCCTCTTCCCCCACCCCCGATGAAGAATAGATCTGAATTTGAAATGAAATGAAATGAAATGAAATTTATTCGAACATGATACAAATATAAAAATAAAATAGTGCACAGTAACAATTTAATGATGATTGTAATTAAACACAAATCCCAGACTAATCACATTAAAGAGCTGTGATCCTCCTGTTCTGTGTCTTGGTGAACATGAACATGTCATGATATGGTGGAGATTAGAACAGCCTCCTAATTTGATGCCCCGCTGCGGAGGAGCAGCAGTAGCTGCAGCGATGGGCTGGCTGGGCCCCACTCCGTGGAGCTGTGGAGTGTTTATCTGGGCTGCCTGTGGACGCCTGGTGCTTCACAGCAATCTGAGAGGAGGGGTAGCAGGAGTGGAGGCTTTGTCAGTGTGCAGAGAGCGAGTAAAGCTAGGTCATAATTTGAGGAAAGAAAAAATAGTACTGGTAAAAAAAAATGTGTGTACATTTATATACATATATACAGGGTTTCCCCCAGAAAAGCCCGGTGGTCTTGGCGAGTTTGGATGCACCAAACAGAGTGTTGTCTGATTTTGCAAAACTTTGACCCCCTCATTTAAAAATAGAGATGCTAAAATAGTCATTTTGGATCCGCCTGTGGTATATTGCATTAGTCATTAGCCCAGTTAGCATGGTTAGCATTACTAACAAGCCAGTAGCTGTGTATATTTGCAGAAGGTAGGCCTTTACGGCACCTTTCTCATTTCAAAAAGGCCTCTGATGCTTTCAGATCTGGCATGTTTGATGGACGTTCGACGCTTAAAAAAATAAAGCAGAACGCTTTGCTGAGCTCTGTTTAGCTTTCCTGTTACCTGCGGAAAACGGGTAACTCTCACTTCCTTTCTCTCAATTCAAATAGCTTCTTAAATGTCTTTTCACCACTAATTACCTAGTTAGCTGTGCTAACATGAAGCTCTAATCATGAACATTAATTCTGCTAACGCTTCCCTGTTGACTTCCTTATTGTCTACATCTTACTTGACTCTCCTTTCCTTTTTTCTCCTTCCTTTCATTGCTTCCTATTGTTCTTCACTTCTTACTTTGTCTCGCCTTCTTTACTTGTTTTTTTAACTATATTTTCCTTACCTGTGTCCTTTGCTTCCTTCTTTACTCCCTCTCTTCCTTGTGACCTTCATTCCTAATCTATTTACTTTTTACCCATCTCACTTTACTACTTACTCTTTCCTTGTTTTGTGTGTCCTTTTCTTTCACTTATTCTTTGTGTCTTGTCTGATGCAGAAGCATCTGCTTCAAATTCATAATAAAAGTTTGTATTTTGTAAATTTTAAACTGAACAGAAACGAGTTAGAACTCTAGAAAGTTGAGCCTTGAACAGATTTCACATGAAAAAGGTGTGGAAATCTTAGACAGGATTGTTTGTACTTAAATCAAAGCCATAATTCATTTATAGTCACTGGGACATAACAAATCTATTCTAGTTTTTAAAAACGCAATACAGTCATGTCACGTTTAAAATTGAGATTCCATTCGCTCTTTGAATGTAGAACCTGTTGAGTCGCTCCCCGTCAATACCGTCGCTGTCTGCCAAAGCTCCGGTGTAGATGAAATAGCTGCTAGTAGCCATTAAAAGAATATTGAATATTTACGCTCCTGATACCCTATAGGACGTGTTGCTGTAGGGTATCTTTCTCTAGCGGGCACGCAAGAGGAGCACCACCTGGGCTTCATGCTCCCCTGTTGAACACGGCTGACACTCGAGAACAGCCACAACAATAGCTGTTCTCAAACGTCTTGTCAGCATGGCAGCCTGCTTGCACTTTCTTAAATTGAGTCAGGCAGTGATGACATGACCCAGGGGCGCTGTTCGTGAACCTTTGAAGGCCTCTTCCTTCAGAGGTTCATAGTTGTTGTAGGTGAGAATTCTGTACATCTAATCACTCGGAGAAGTCTGTGGCTCTTTAAGGCGGCTGTCACAAGGAATAAGCAGTTCCAGGGCCATAGTCAACAAGGTTTTCTTTAATAATTTAAAGCTTTAGCTGTATTTATTCATAAAGTCTCGGGATGAATCTCATTTTCATTATTCATGCTCGACCTTTCTCACATTTTGTCATGTCCCGACCACAAACTTTGTGTTTTGCTGGCATTTTACGTGAGAGAGCAGAACAAAGTGGTGCATAATTGAGAGACTGAGGGAAAATGATACATGGTTGTCACATTCAAGGAGCTGTGATCTAAACCGCTCCCCTGTAGCTCTCGATTTGAGCTTAGTCCTGCTGGAATTCCTTGACCTGTTTTCCTCTCCAGACGCCAACATTTTTTTTTATCACAGGATTGCTATGTGTTTAGAAAAAACACTTGTGTATGTCTGAAGTGTCACAGATGGACCACTTCTGCATTATCAAGAAGTTTAGAAGACCCCTCCAGGACATAAGAGTTAGAAGAGGGGCGGATGTGGCATCTGACCACCACCTAGTAGTAGCCAACATGCAGTTGGAAGTTCAAGAAGAATTGGATAAGAACAACACATGGTAGAGTGAAGTATTATGACAGACGACCTAAAGGCCACCAGCATCAGGGAGGAGCTTGGATTTCAGTTAAAGGACAACATTGAGGTGCTAAAAAAGCACAAGAAATTGGAAAAGGACAAAAGGAGTATACAGACAAATTGGCAGACCGGTAAAGAGACACAGATAACAGCCTGTGGAAAAGTGGTCGGAATTAAGAAACATTGTTCACAGCTGAGTGAACAATGACCGAGAATGAAAGAAGCTGGTTAAAAAGAACAACTACAGAGCAGTGAAGACGAGGATTAGGAAAGACAAAGACTGCATAGATGCACGGGCAGGGGGAGAAGAACAGGCAGCATACAACGGTTGTATGAAACAGGTCTATGACACGCGTAAGAAATAGTCTGGAAAGTACAGCAAGCCAGGATGACCCAGCAAAGACAAGGAGGGACTAGCACAGCAATTGAACTGATGATCTGAACACTTTAGGGAGGTCCTAAGTGGACCCATGTCACCAAATCCATCAGCCATCAACCCAGCCAACAAAGCTCTCATCATCAACTGTGACAAGTTGACTAGAGAAGAGATTAGGAAAGCTGCTGGACCTGACGACATACCTGCAGAGGCCCTGGAAGTAGTCCTGGAAATATCAGAGGGGACGCTGTACTCTTCAAGAAGCTCTGGGAAAAAGAAGAGCTACTGACTGGAAAAAGTCAGTCTGTAGTGTACCTTAAGAAAGGTGGTCTCAGCAACTGGAAACACTACAAAAGTGTAGTCATCTGTAGAGTCATCCAGCACATCCTCCTTGAGTGGATGACCTTGTTGATGTACAACTACGACAAGCAATTAAGCTTCTGACAGAAGTAATCGTGCAAGGACGAGATTGTAACACTATGCATTATTGTCAAACAGTCCTTAAAGAGAAATTTAACGCTGTACATCAACTTTGTCAACGAAAGCGTTGACTGTGTGGATCGAAAGGTCCTATGGAAGCTTCTCCAGTACTACGATATCCCAGCTATGAGGGCATAACCTTTATATTGATCCACAAAGGGCAACATACCAATAGCTTCCAAAAATGGAGTTTGACAAGGAGGCTTGTTGTCCCCATTCGTCTTCCTCATCGTCATTGACTGGGTCATGAAAACTTCATAGGAATGGAATTCAGTAGATGGTCACACTTCTTTCCCACAACCAGTAGCAAATGCAAGAGGAGACTGGTGTATCGTACATTGGTAGGACTTATCATCCATAAGGAGAAAACTAAAATCCTTAAAATCAACTTCCAATAGCATCAGCCCAATCACCCTAAATGGAAGTCCTCTGGAAGAAGTACGGTCTTTCACCTACCATCATTGACTAGCAAGGTTTAACCAATGTAGTTGCGGAGGCAAGAATTGACAAAGTAAGAGTCCCCCTTCATCCAACTCAAGAACAGGTGGACATCCAGAGAACTGACACTGACCTCCAAGATCCAACTAGTAGTTATACATGGCTTAAACCTGAAGGACATGGTTTATCTTCCAAACATTGGATTTTGTAAAGTTGGTCAGAAAGTTTAGTTTCTACCTCATCAGACTAGGTCAACTTTGCCAACATGTTTGCTGCGCCCCCTACATAAATTGTGGCAAATAGGACTTTGAGTAGGTCTTGCTAAACAAGGTTTCTTCTTGCCTCTCTTTCAGCCACATGTATGGAGTGGCTGACTTTATAGTTTTTCTGTCAACCAATTCTCCCACCCTGGCTGTGGGTCTCTGCAACTTCTCCCGTGCCTCTTAGCTTTCTCTCCAATTAATGCTTTTTTTTTTTACCTTTCTCTTTAACATTATATATTATGTTTCTCCTTATATACATGTATCTTCAGTATTCTTACTGCTCTAATTGACAAAAGTATTTCCACAGTTCCTAATTAATTACTCTCACTTTTAATTCCTCATTGTTGTTTTACCTGTGAATATTTGTGTTGTCAGTTTACTTAAGTTGATCATTGTGATCATTTCTTGAGGAACTTTCTGGTCTTGCCCTCGGTAAATCACTTTGTGCTCTGTAAAGTTTGCTTGATTGATTGAGATGGCTGCTCACATTACCCAGGCTCTGCTGGAGGTTTCTTCCTGTTAAAGTGGAGTTGTCCTTTCCATTGTCGCTCCATTCATTGTCAGTATGACAAATTGTTTCAAAGTTAACTCTGTGCTCACTCTGGAAGAGCAATTGCTGCAAAGTCAGGAACTTTATGCATTCGGCTGAGTTGCTTGAGATCAAATTTCTTTTAGAATTTGCATCAGTCTGGTGCGAATGGATTTATTTGACTCCCATTTTTCTGTATTTAAATTAGAAGGTTTCTTTGTGAAGATTATATTCTCTGAGCTGTTCAAGGCTTGAAATATTTCTCAGATAAGTTCTGTTCATGTGATGACGCATTAGTGTTCCTGCTTTTCTTTTAACCCAGATTTTTTTGCTCAGTCAGTGTACATCTTAAATTTTGAACTCTTTGTGGTTTCCCATGTGCCATTTAGTCTGTTTTTTGTCTGTCAAGAGATTAACTCTAGAGTGCCTGCAGTGTTGGTACTGTTTTAAACTTTTTTTTCCTAATTAGACGCCTAACAAGTTAGCTGACATTTCCCCAGCCTCCTCCTTGATGTTGACATCTTTCTGAAAGTTCTCAGTGAGCCTAGCAACACCTCTGAAGTTATTTTCGGTGATCAACAGACTGGAGGAAAGTTGTCTCTCTGAGGATTTGAAGCTCATCAGCAACCACCGACTGCACTTTGGTGATCCATATGGTGCTGATTACGTGCAAATAAAACACTTGTGCACCTATCAACGCACAACCGTCTTGATCTTGTTTCGTCACCTCTCATTTGTTCACTCGTACCTATTTAGGGTTGTTGTAGACTCTGGTCATTCAGATCTGCATGTCAACTTCACCCTTTATGGTGAATAGTAAGCAGCAGTGGTGATGAGAGCATGGTCCAAGAATTTCATTTCGGTTCACAAAAGTTTGTGTTTAGAACTGGGCTCTCATGAAGCGGGCGCAGTACCCTGGGGATGCCAGAGAGGGGCAGTGTTGCGTCATCACAGGTTGGCGGTTCACCATGAGGCACTTTGAGGTGAAGGTAGGAGGCTGTAGGAGGGAAAAGTGGGGTGGGGAGGTGGAACGACTCTGCGTGCGTTGCCCCTGGCAACCTTGATTAAGACAGGATGTCGCTGGAGCAGGGGCACTTGTGATGATTACATGGAGAATATTTCGGCCCACGTATTCAGGAATGAAGTTTATTCATTCATTCATTTTCTGCTTTTATTTTCTCAGACAGGCTGTGTGTTGCTGAAAGGCAGCGCTGCCGGCTTGTTGTCTAGTTGACATGTTTGGTTTGGAGCATCAGATCAACTGACTCGGAGCCTTCAGTGGCTGCGGCGGAGAAGTCTGAAGGAAATAAAGAAAGGCTTACAGCAACACTGCGTATCGTTATTGACACATCACAACCACTTGGAAACATGAACCACAAATTAGTCGCAACAAACAATCTTCACATCTGGGCTTTGAGAACCTATGTTTGTAGTTTGTCATACAGTGGTGTGAAAAAATGTTTCCCCTTTGCATATTCTTCTCCTTTTTGCTGTTGCATGGCACTTAAATGATTTAGATTTAATATCAGACTAAAATAACCGCAGTAAATAAAAAATTTAATTTTAAAATGATTTAATTTATTAAGGGAAAGAAACTTTTCAAACCCTAAGCGAAGCTAATTACTGGTTCTACAACCCCAGCACCTGCCATCAAGTGTTTGCAATAACTGGCATTATCTATCTGTATGTATGTTGTCTAACCTCTTGTTGTAACATTTCCCTTGTTCCATCTGATTTCTAACTGGGTTTTTTTCTCTCTCTCTCCACCTTTTTCTATTTTTTAACAGATTGCTTTTTCCCAGCACAGCAACTTTATGGACCTGGTGCAGTTCTTTGTCACGTTCTTCAGGTGAGCACAGCACGCACACACATGAAGGCTTGGAGACCCGCGAGTACCTCGCAGCACACGTTCCCCACACTGACTGTAGGTGACAGGTCAGTTTATCCGCACTCCATCCGGCTTCAAAAGGCTAGGAAGGAAAATGTCAGCGCCATTTTAGTCAGCCACTTTCAGATAAGATCTGTTCAAGAAGCAGAATCTTTTCGGACCATCTTAATCCACCCCAGAGTCGAGACACTTCTTTCCCTGCCTTCTTCAACCACTTGTTGAGCTCTTAAATCCTCCCCGCTCTCACAGCTCTGATTATTTAACATGACTGATATTCTGAAGAAGCATCTCAGAAAATTAACTTTTCTGAGATGTGTAATGTGTGGTTAAGTGTTTTTTTAAGGGTTCAGCATCCATGTGTGTTTAGTGTGGTGAGAGCAAGTTGGCAAAAAATCTTTTGAAATTACTGAGAGAAACTAATGTGACTCACTGGTTTCCAGCTGCTGGTTAGCTGTCGGCATCCACAAACAAACTCAAGACAGGACATTGTCTCCTACGTCACACACAAACATACTTTTAAATTTATCTGTATTGTCAATCCAAAAGATTAATACTGATTGTCTTTTAGCCAATACAATATTGCGATCCTTATGGTGACGTGGTGGTGGCAATACTGTTCCACTGCCTACTTGCCTAGAGTTGATAGGCAGATGGACTAGATGGAGTTTCACCTTCCAGCTAAAAAGTGACACCAGACATACAGCCAGGGCCACACTGGCACAGTTTATGTCAAAAGTCCCTTGTCCACAGGTTTTAATTGGTTCTTAGCAGTCAACCTTTCCCAGATTCATCTCCAATTGAAGATCAAGCGCAGTTCTTCCCCCGTTTTTTTTTTAAACCAAGTGGTGGTGCAAGTTAGGTATTGTGTGCAAGCGATTCGATTGGCAGCAGACTTCATTCATGGACTGGCAGCAGACTGCATTTGTTGTTTGGCCTGTGGAGTTGGGTCACTGGACGAGTGAAGGCGGTACTTGTGGATACCATGTCAACCGGATATTGAACAGCTGGAGTGAGACATGATAATGGAGAAAGGGCTAAAGTGCGTCAAAGACGTTGGGTTAGGGGACTGAAGACAAATTCAGGCCACTTGCTTCAGATTTATAGCTTTAAAAATGTTTGGACGAGTTGGTTGTGGTAAAGCGGCAGATTGTGAAAAAGTTTCAAGACTTATAAATACATTTGCAACTGCGCTGCTTTTAGCCTCATTTAGACACTGAACAACCAACCATTCTCCATTGCCAGACACGAGGTTCCCCCAGCAGGTAGAATGCAGAGGGTTTCACAGAATTTTTTTTTTTCTACTTTCCCTGGAAACAACTGCCTGCTGCAGCAGGAAACAGTGCTGATGAGCGTGGAAAGATTGAAATGAAAGCAGGAAGGTTGTGCATCTCTGTGGAACTGAGCGCGAGTCAGGAGTCTTGCCTCACCACTGCAGGTGACAGCTTCAGAACTGCCTACTGCTGCTTTTTAGCAACACAAAAATGGTTGTCGGAGCAGATTTCTTACATGTTTTTTTTTTATGTAGTGTGCTAAATCTGAACATTTTATAAGTCCGGGGTGCTTTGTAATTATGAATGTGCTTGTTCTGGAGGAGGTCTGAAAATGTGCGTGTGTTGTCGCTGCTGTTGTTGTTGGGCGGCCTGAATTGTACATCTGCAGGAATTGCTGTAATGTGTTATTGATTTTAAAAATGAACTGGACCATAAGTACAAGTGTCCGCATTGTGGTTGACTGGATGTGTGTGATTTCTCTCTGGTGTCCTACAAGTGTGTTTTTTGTGTGCGTGCCGCCCACAAGAGAACTACAGGATTTTTTTTTTCTCCTTGTTTTTCTGGACTCAGTACATTACTTTATGTGAACAGCCATTTATAAACACTGTGGACACAATGAAGAATCTTTCTCTTTGCTGAGGTTCATGGTATAAACACAGTGGAACCATTTACCATTCATGTATTCATCCTTCTCTCCTTTATCTACATTCTGTCACGTTGCATCCACAAACACAAAGTGATGAATAACTGAAGTAAGAAGAAAACTAGCATGATTTTCATTTTGTATGAGGTGTATATTTGTATTTACCCCTTTACACTGGTTCCTCTAAATAAAATCAAGTGAAGCAAACGCATAGAAGAAGGCAAATGAGACAGAAGTAAAAACTAAAATGGCACACGTGTTGTAATGAGTCAGTCAAAAAAAATAGTGAGCTAGCACAATGACAGCATTTAAGCTAGCTTTAGCATTTTAGCTAGTATTAGCTTTAACATTGGGTTTTTTTTCATACTGAATGGAGTATATTACTGCAGATCAACATACTGGCCATAGCCCTCATGCTAATGTTAGCATCTTAGCTAAAATTAGAATTTTAGTTCATTTTGATTTAAAAACTAAACCTAATAAACTGAATGGAGTGAGTTATTGTTTGTCAACCTGTTGGTGATACATATGACTGATAGCATTTTATGTTTTTTCATAGTGAATGGAGCATGTTACTTTAGGTCAACATCCTACTGATGCCCTTTGATAATAATAGCATATTTGTAAAAGAAATAGCATGCTGGCTAATTTTGAAGGAAAGCAAAGAGGGGAAAAAAGAGATCCCTGGGTCTCTGATTGGATGGCTATTCCTGTTAATGTTGCAGCTACTGTCCAATTTTTTTCCTTTCTGCTGCTTGGTTATATAAATTGAAATGACAATAGCATGTTTTACCATGTTGTTGCTTTGTAAAGCAGGTTACTCCTCATGTTTTCAAAGTTTACTTGTATAAAATAAGACAAAAGGGTGCACCAACAAATTAGTCGGCCGATAAATTGGCTGACATTTTCTTAATTTTGGGGGATCGCTGATTGGTCGATGATTTCATGGATTCGTCAGTCTCCCTTTTTGGTCTTCCCCAAGAGAGAGGGCTGATTGACTGATAACCGTTACAACAATAGTCAGCCCATTGTTGCCAAACTAGCAATTTTGATGCTATGTTTTGCAACTTTTCAGAAAAAAGAAAAATGGTATCAGCCAAATTTGTAATCCTCAGGCCGGACAGTCGGTGATCGGCCAGCAAACTGCAGTCTGTATACCCCTAACACAAATGCATGCCACACTTTTCAGTTTTTGGCCTTATTTTTTGGCTTTCTTCTTCAGCTGCACTAATAGACATAAAGCACAGCCATAAAACATTACCGTCTGTGGTTGTCACATGACAAAATCCCAAAAAGTGACAGTGATATGAATCCTTTTTCCAAACCATTTATCTAAAGCTGCATTTCCGCCTGAAGAAAAGCTTGAGCTTTGACAGCGATCAGCGTCTAAGGTGACCTACGTCTGTCTCTGTCACTTTGTACTGATGTTGCTCTTAGCTGCCGCTGATGATGCCAGCGTATTTACACACCTGCCAGCGCCGAATCGTTTTGTCAGCGGTTGTTGTGAACAAGTCGTGCCCGCTGTTGGAAGCCGACTTGACAACAATTAATAAAGTAAAAACAAACACACAAACAAAAAAGGTTCAGCCTTTCCTTCCGTGTCAACCATCTTCACTTCCTCCTCTTTCACAGATCCTTCTTCCTGTTCTCCTCTCCATCTCCTTTTGATCTCCGGCTCTCCTTTTTTTGCTCCTCCCCTTCTGTTTTCTCTCCACACTTTTTTCCCCTTTGCCCCCGTTTTCTGTACTCCCAACCTGCCACTCCCTCTCTGACTTGCTGTTTTTTTGTTTGTTTGTTTTTTTGCCGGCTGCCACTGATTTTAGCATCGATGAGCAGAGAGCCTAAAGTTAGGAAGCCCCAACCCCTCTTCCCGTCCCCGTTTGCCTATGTATCTTTGGGCGCCGTGTTGTTTGTGTTGCGGGGGCGGTGAGGGATGCTAATTAACGTGAAAATTGTTTGCTCGCATTTTGCTCCGACGTTCTCCGTTTCCTAATCTCGCCTTCTCACTGTGAGCTCCGGTTCTCTGTGCGCCGCTGCTCCCCCGCAGGGACAGATGAAGGTGGTGCCATCCTGTTATCTGCAGCACCAGCAGAAACTCTCTCTCTCTCTCTCTCTCTCTCTTTCTCTGTCTCTATCTCTCTTTCCTCATCACCCCTCCCAGCTCCACAAGCGTCCGCCAGCCGCAAAAACAGATGAACTGAACATCCGCGTTAACAGCGCACAGATGCATTCGCATATTCACACCCAGCTGTCCAGCCGCTTCATACCGCAGCTCTGCAGTTGTTGAAATTGAAATGCCACTTTGGGGGGACAAAAGGAGAGCCAGAGTCAGGAAGCCTGGCGAACTTCCTGTGAAATATTTTACGAAATGAACATAAATTTCAGTTTTCGTTCTAGATGCTAAAAAAGCAACAACCAAAAAAAAAAAGCCCTGGAGAATTGTGGGGAAAAAAAAGCAGCAGAAATGTTTTCCTGAGCTTTTTTTCCCCCCCTCCCCTCCCTCTTCCCACCAACTCAGACTGAAATTTAAAACATGATTGCTAACGTAAGCGCGCTTTGAAGTAATAAGTGACCTGAATGACGAATTTCTGGGTGGCGTAACTCCACACTGCTTGATGGAGGAATCCACAAGAGCAAAATGCTACATTTTAACAATGCATCCCCACAATGGAGACGTTTGACCTGCTTTTGAAGTTGTTCAAGCTTCACTTTTTGCTACTTTAAAGAGGAAGTTAGGTTTTCCAAATAGTTTATCTGTACAGATGTGACACAGTTTGCTAAAGATGCAAATTAAGTCCGTCTACAGAGACACGTAGCGGGGTGCTAAGACATCGTTTGTTATGATTTGATTTTACTGTACAACTTTTAAAATCAAATTATATTTAAAGTAACTGGATCTTAAAGAAAGTGTTCAGTTTAATCGGAGTTGATTTGAGCCAATCTGGATTCTGTTTACCTGGAGAAATAAATTGGATCTATTTGATGATACTGCAGATGACATTTGTTTCAATTTGAGGCCAGATAATTGAACAGAATTGAATTCAAATGCACCAACCCCATTACTGTTTACCTGGTTCTGTTTCAGTATCGACTGATTGGCGGTCCAGAGGAAGAACAAGTTTCGCTTTTAATCAGCTTAATTTAGAAACAAAAACCAGTAAAAACTCTTGAGTTTTATCAAGTTTAGCACTGGAACAATCAATGGAGCTGCGTTCAGAGTCGCTGTTTTCGGGCTGGTGTATAAATGCAGTTTGTGACGCCATTTGAATTCAATTCTGTTTAATAATCTGGCCTCAAATTGAAACAAATGTCATCTGCAGTATCATCAAATAGATCCGACTTATTTCTCCGGGTAAACAGAATCCAGATTGGCTCAAATCAAATCCGATTAAACTGAACACTTTCTTTAAGATCCAGTTACTTTAAATGTAATTTGATTTTTAAAGTTGTACAGTGAAATCAAACTCTGCTGGCCAAAACAAATGATGTATTAGCACCCCGCTATGTGTCTCTGTAGACTGATTTAATTTGCATCTTTAGCAAACTGTGTCACATCTGTACAGATAAACTATTTAGAAAACTAAACTTCCTCTTTAAAGTAGCAAAAAGTGAAGCTAAAAGACCTCAAATTATTTCTCCAGATAACGCGAGACACGTGTTTGTTTTGGTGTTATTTACCCAGAATTCCCTGTGTCATAGCCTGCTTCCTGCTTTTAGAGTGGTGTCTGGCCCACTTGGCATTCACATATTTATTCAATGCATTTAGTTGAACAAGACCTGAGCTTTCAGGTGGACCAGACACATTCACACCTCCCCAAACAAACTGGACTTTCTAGGCAAACAGACTGGAGTTTGATTGAAGTTGAAACCGATCTTATCCACCGATAAGCATTGGAACTACATCATTTAACAAAATTGCATAAAAGCACTGTAAGATCCTGCTCAGAAAAGGAGCTGTAGCCCTTCAAATGGAGGATTTTTTTATTGTACACTATGATTAATGGTGTATAACCTTGTAAGAAAAAGAACTCTCTAACTTCTGTCCTGAGATTTTTTTCTCTCTCTGATTGAGGCATCAAGGTAGCAGAAGCTAAGAGTGTCTGAGCTATTGTTCCAGAACAATCACCACATGTGGGGCCCAGTATGTTTACTCACCGAAACTGGGATTTAACCTTGTAATAGCGGGTACTGCGCCGCAGCCTGATGGCCCAGAAAATTTGCCGTCCCCCGAGATCCGAGCGCCACATCTGTGCTGCGTGTACGACGAATATTAAAATAACTTATGCTTTCCACCCCTCATTTATTTTTTGGTGCATGACAGCTCCTCAAGTACACGCAAGGCCCTTCAGTTGACACGGCAGCACTCGGGTTTTAGCGTTTCCCTCTCATTGTTATGCATCGTTGCTACAGCCTGTCAGTTTGATCCTTTCATTGCGTTTGTTTGATTTAAGAAAAAAAAAGTAGAAGCTTCAGCGTTTGTCTGTTATCCTTGTCTCATCGGGTCACTGACAACATGCCTTTTGCACCTGCAGTGACACGACGGAACCGCTCGTGGGAGTCGGCGGCGCCGAGCCTCTCTCAAACGCTGGAAAACGACTTGCACATTCCGATCAATTATTGAGATTCAGCAGACATTTAAATCTGACTGTTCGACTCAAACTGCAGCGCGTTCCCGCGGCAGCGGAGAGAGTGACTTGCGCATTTGGTTTCTCCACAGCGGGAAGATGTCGTTTCGGTTCGGGATGAGGCATTAAGAGAGGCAGCCAATCGACTGCCCGACCCATAACCGAGTCTTGGTTGATGTGTGGGTGGCTGAGAATCATTGATATTAATGAGTCATGCCTCCGCCATCAAGACGATTTAAATTCACCCCTCGGAGATATTTGACTTGAATTTCCATGAAGAAAAGCTTCCACTAAGGGCTAATTTTTTTCCCTCTGCGTCAGGAATATTTGGTCTGTTAGATTTTTCAGGTCACCAGTTTGCCGCATCTCCATCCCTTTGAATGTCTTTAGAAATAAATTGATCAGCAAATTTTTTTTTTCTCCTGATCTTCAGTTTTTGTAAAGCTTTGAACTACTTGGTGCTAGTTTTAGCTGATTCTGATTTCTTTTTAAGAATGAAACCATAAAAAGATAAAAAAGCATTGAAAATGTTTCTTTTTGTCTTCATGTTTTAACCCGTTTCATCCAAAGAGTTGTGAATGGTGATGCTGTGGGCCGTCATGCAACAAATGAGAAGAGGCCGTCTGACGGAAGATGTGCCAATTGGCCAATTCCTGCTCAACAGTAGCCATATTTTTACAAATCTTTACAAATGTGCGCAAAACTTTGTCAGGATGTCAAAAAAAACACAATTTCACAATTGCGGCGTTTCCATTAATTAAGAAATGCAATTAAAATTACACGCGAATAAGTTTGTTCACTCGATAAGTCATTGAAAAACACGCCACACGATCATCCTCCTACCACTTCTTGTCTTTTTCCTCATGGTTTCTGCCAGCAGCAACATCCTCTTGTTTTTCATGTGACTCGTGATGCGAAAAAATTGTTTCCATTGCAGATTTTGGAAATGAACCGATTTTGATCATAGCATTGGAACTTTTTCTGGAAAAACACTTCTCTTTTTTTAATTGCAGTATTTCCATTAAGCAAATGAATTTCAGGATGCAAAATTGTGCAATAATATGGTCAATGGAAACGCAGCCAGACACAGTCCTGGATGAGTTGTTCCAACATCAGTTGTTGCCATGCCACACACTGCTAACCCATTTCATTTGCTTTTGCCGCTCATCTTTAAATCTCTGTCTGGCCGCATGGTTAGAATGTATCTTCCAACATTTTTTATGCGCATTTTGAAGTAGAAGAGATTGATTGAAACGGCCAAATCCCAAATAATTTCCTCAACTTCTTTGCTTTCCTGAAAAAGAGTTAATATGCTCAAGAGAGAAAGTTTCAGTATGCAGACTCTCCGTTTTTCTAAGATGTTTGGTCCCTGCTGGATTGCAACCTCTACATCTTGTTTATTACATGTGTAGCATCAACATCTGACAAAATGACTCTTAACTTAGCCTGGTTGATTCACTTCAAACCAGTGGATGGGGAAAAACCCATACTTGGCATTTTCTTTTCCTTTTTTTGCAACATTTTAAAGGTTTGCTTAAAGTTCACATGGCAGTTAGCTGGAAACATGGCTAGAGAGACATTGGAAATGTGGATATTATCCTCCTTCTCTTATTTCTCATTGGTCCTTCTCCATAAATCCTCCTTTTCAGTTTCGCTTGTCTGTTTTTGAAGTATTGCTTAAGAAAACATTGGTGGAAACGGCAAAATTCAAAGTAATTTCCTCAATTTTGCAAAAATTGAGGATTAGTAGGATTAATGCTAATTAGTAGCATTAGTAATGCTACTAATTTCCCCTCTAGTAGACAGAATGCTGACCGCATGATCAGGAATTGTAGAATGTAAAGTTTATATTCATCTACACTGTCAATATATTAAGTGACTCCATAAATTTATTTGCCAAAAAAGCAAAGTATTACCCAGTTCTTTAGCCCTGAAGCATGTCCTTATTCTTAATTTATTCAAACAATAGACCTTGGGAGCGTTGATGTGAAAGTCAGGCGTTCTTGTGCAGTAATGTATCACCAGATGTAAAAAAACAACAACAAAAAACCCAAGAATCTTACAGTATGCACAATCTGCTCAGTGTTTTCTCCACATGCAGCCTTGTTTATGTCCAGGTATAAAAGAAAAGGCCGTTTTTATTTCCAAGCAGAGTCTCCCTCAGAGTGATGTCTTAAAGTGATTAATAATGAAAAACTGCTGTGCATGTAAACAGCCTGAGTGTTTAGTGGGCTCTATAAAGCATTTACCATCTTGCTTTTCCTTGCTGTGTGCTCAGTGCGGTACTGTAAGTGTCACCAGAAATGAATCATTCATGCTAACCATCATGCACTGGATGACGCTTCACTGGACACATTTTCTGCTGTGCCTGTTTTTAAAGTGGCGGTATTTATGTAAAGTTGACTTTTTTTTAGCATTATATCACGTCGTCGTGTTATTCCCTCTTCAAAAACAAACCTGGAGTGTTGCTTTGATTCTTTCATTCGTGTTTGAGAAATCCTCGAATCTCCCGTGGCAACCATTCAGGGACGCCTAAACGCTTCCTCTCAGAAACCGCTGCCAGTTTCCACTAAGACGAGCCTCACAGAGCAGCCCTCCCTTCTCAGCTCCTCCAGACTAGCCAGCAGCTATTAGCAAACCCTTTTTGGAACCGCACACCTGCTGAGCAACTTCAGTCCCACGCTCCTAAGAACAGCATAGCACTGTTGTGATGACATGCTGAAGGCAGAGACATGAGGCTGAGAGTAGGAGCTTCTTAAAGAGACAGAGGCCAATTTTAAGGCATCAAATTGTCACATTTCTTTAATGCTATGTTTGAGATATATATTTATATATATATATATATATATGTATATATATATATATATACACATCATTTTCATAACAACTGAACGCAACATAGGTACTAGGTTGTGCTACACAATTTACAGAACACCCGCCTTTTAATAGGTCTGCTATGTTGACCGCTAACAAATAACTGTTCGCACAATGCAGCTAATTATTATTTTATTTGTTAATTTATGATTTGTCAAATGAAATTAATAGATGTTACTTATTATTTCATAGGTTTTTAGTCTTAGGTTCCTGCTTATTCCCAGACATTGTTGATCATTGACAGTTGAGGCACATGAGGCTGATCTATGGAAGAGTAAGAGCCTCTGTTGAAAAAAAAATAAATTTTGCTCAGAATTGAGAGGGGAAAAAAGTCAAAATTCAGAGAAATATGTCAAAATTGTAAAAGAAAAAAAGAAATAAAAAAAGTCAGAATTCTGACTTTTCATCTCAGAAGACTAAAGTCTAAATTCTGAGGAAAAAGTCTGAGTTCTTTCTCTGTTCAGTGGCCCTCATCCTCTTCCCTGCTGATCTCATTATAATGAACGTAAAATAAATAAATCTGTAGCAGCAATGCTTTAATTTGCAGAACAGTTGAGTCAGTCAAAGGTGCGGCTCTCTGCGGAGACGCAGGCTGCGTTTCGTGGCAGCGGCCTTCTTTCAGCTGCAGGTTTCGGGAGCCGTGAATTGCTCTGACGACTCACTTAAGAAAAGGAACGGCGCTCAGCTTGGGACTAAATTGTGATTGTTTCCTGTTGAAAGTCAGTGAAGTGGAACAGAAGAAATTACCATTTCATTTTCCGCCCACGGACACGTAAAATTACTGCTGCAGAATATAATCAAGGAAAACTCTGCGATGTTATGGCAGTTTGGAACGCCAAAGGGCTGCATCGATACGTGTATGTGCGTTGCTTAGGTGCATCCCTTCAATTGGGTTTACACACTCTCAGAAACACACACATGCACTCAATTGTCATCTATACGTAGGAGGCAGATGGATATTTCGGGTTGGAGTGTGACCTTCAGGCTATAGGAATGTTCTTCCCTCTGTCACACACGTTACATCGACTGGCTTTTCCTTTAAATATTTCAACTGTTGCCTGCATGAATGAGCGAGGTGAGGCGGGTCCAAAGCAATCAATTCCAGATGTCAGATTAAACTATAACCTGTTAACTAACGCCGAATCGTTCTATATCATTTTCCTGTGGCATTTGTTTTCATCGAATCATTATGGAGCTGAAAGCTTTTCTGGCCTCAAACTTGGAGGGAGATCAATCACAGGAAATTGGCTCAAAGGGAAGTGACATTGACCCCGGCTGTGACTCGGCGGCGCCGTGCGCACGCGTGCGCGGACGGGTCCGATCCCCCGTCCCTTCCACTATGTGTTGGTGTTTGTACATAAACGTCGTTCAGGATTAGTGTCACCGGCGCCGCTGACAGGCTGGGAGGCGGGTGATTGACAGCGGGATAGAATGTGGAAGACTCTAAGAGTGAATATAAATCAAAGCCGTGATTCAATATCAGCCTGCCACACTATTGTTGTTCACGCTTTTTAGAAGCTCTACACAAAGACCCCATAGGAAAGACTGAATCTGGTTATGGATTATGATGTTGACCTCTTTTCCACCATCTGTACTCCTCCCAGCTGCATTGTTCTTTAGGGTGTTTTCACACCTAACTCTTCTGGCCTTTGAACAGAGCGGAGTGCGTTTCACCCTTTATTCCTGACCTTTTGTGCAGGTGCGAATACAATCAAGTGGTCCAAACAACCGGACCACTTTTTGAGGTCGTCTCAGTCCGCTTCCAAACCATTCTGGTACAGTTCACTTTTGGTGTGAACACAGACCGGTGTCAATCCAAACCAACTGCAGGAAATATGCTATTTTTTGCCACCGTTGCTAGGCATTATGGTAAGGCAAGCAAACCTGCATCGCATGAGCTGCACTTGACACTGAAAATGGTATTGCAGTTGTAATAATAGCACAAATGTTCACAAGCAGGACTTCTGTAGTTTATAGTTTATAGTCTATAGTTTTTCCAGATCGGTGCTGTTTACTGCCCCCAATATTTCTGTCCAATGGAAGTAATGAGCTACACCTGCATAGATTTATTTACAAATTAGAGTCCACTTGCAAAAAAGCACAATATGAAAGCAAAACACGGCAACTGAAAAAACTAAAGTTCGCTTTTGGTCTGGAGCAAACTAGCAGACCAAGGGACTTTCCTGGGTTAAGTAGACCCTTAAAGACTAGATCTCACCACCATGCACTTTTTTTCAATGTCTCTATTTGTGGCTGATAAATACAAATTAAACACTTGTTGGACAGAGCACAGGTAACAGGTTTAAACTAGAATATCAAAAGAAATATGGAAGTAGATGCCTAAGGTTGCTTAAAGGCGACAGACCCAAAGGTACACAACAGTCTAGACATCAAGGATCATGGTTGTAGCTACAGTAATTCAGGATACAACAAGGATTTAAATGAAGTGATTAACTTGTCTAGGCTGCGACGATCCAGCCAAATTTGCAGTACCGTAATCTGTGACACTGCACTATATGAAAAATTCCAACGGTTTCTGAAAGGGGAGACGTTGCACATTCCAACCAATATCGGGTTATTAAAGTAATTTCACTCCCACCGTAGCAGGGAGTGAAATTATCCTGAGGGGCGCTCTTTTAATAGACGGTACACTGCGAAAATACCTACTTGACGTTTTTTCTGTTCTGCGATGTTCTGGTTGTTATGGATAAATGGGCAAATATATTTACTTACAGGACATTTAAAGAACTGCATACAATTAAAATAAGCAAAAATGTCGGTCCACACAAGGAGATGTAGCTGTAAATGTATGACGGGGCTCGACACAGGGGAAGCGACGTCACTTCCTCTTCATTCATTTCCTATGAAACTACCACGATGAGGCGACAACTTCTAGCCCTACTCCAGCCAAGTGACTGATGTGTCAAATTTTGAGCTTGTACTTTGTTCACACTTGGGCTTGCGCGACACAACACGGTAGAAAATTTTTCAATTTTAGTCGCTGCTGTCGCTCTGCCGTTTTATTTGTTGGATCTCACCCCAGATGACAGAAATTTTCAGCTGCCGATGTCACTCCTCATTTGTTGAGCCTTTTAGTAAGCAGTTGAGCAGAGTTTCCCCCAGTGTATTATAAGCCTGGCCAGCCACCAGACTAAGCATTGCTTTAACATTTTGTAGTTGGTGTTCAGGTATTAATTTTCCAATCTTTCAATACCACATAATTATCAAGTGATATTTTCAAACTTTTCGTCAACTTTAAACATTTTTTAATCCTAAAACATGACAGGGTGCTGGATGAATGACCAACCACCGGGCTTAGCAAGCTTTCTGGGGGAGACCGTGAGTTGAGGGTTATTATGTAAGAAGGTTTGACCATTTTGTGGATGCTGGGCAGAGAAATAAATGTTAAAAAAAAAAAAAATCCCAGATAGTTCCCTAGTTTTCACCTTATGTCAATTCCTTCTCAGGTTTCGATTCTTGTGATTTCTTTGACCTTAGATTGATAGTTTTGGTCTGTAAGAGAGAAAAGTTTACTCTAAAGTTTGATTTCTATGGCATCAGAAGTAGCTAGCAGCTTTCCGCCGCAGCTTCTCTCTTTACTCTGCAAACTTGATAAATGAGACAAACTGCAAACCTTATTTGTATAACTGTCAAGATTCTGGAAGCCAAGCTGCCAAGCTTTTCCTTTTTTGCTTCAAATACTAAGTCTCACACAAACCCTGTGTTGTTTTCTCTAAGCTGCTTCTTTCTGGTGCAGACTGACAGACTCGTTCTCTCGTCCCCATGGGACACCTGAGAGAGGAGGAGGGGAAAGAGAGAGAGAGACGGAGAGGCCCTGAACATGCATCAGAACCTTCCTGTCTGTCCTAAGGGGCCTCTCCAGGTGCTTGACTTCCTCTGCTGCCAGTGCAATGCCAGAATCTCTGCTCTCCTCCTCTATCAGCTTCTCAGTCTTTTGCTTCCTCCCCTTGTGAATCACTCCTTCTGCTCTCTCAATCTTTATCTACACATTTGCTGCTGCAAAACTGCTTGTATGTTTACCTCAGCCGCTTTTCCCTTTGTTTGCTCTGTCGTTCTTTATTCCCTCCTCATCTTACCCTTCTCTTTCTGTCTTCTTTTCTATTCCTATCCCTTTTTACTGTTTTCTTCAACTCCCTTTTCTTAGTGTCTGACATCATTTTCAGGTTGCAGGTAGTCTAAGAAGTACCTCATGGCTAAGTCTTTGTCCTGATTGGTCCATGAGTCTTTGGCTGGTTAATAATCAATGAGCAGGATCACTTTGTTCTACTTAAAGCTTTCACTCTCTCCTCCTCACCGGAGCTGAAGGTAGAGCACAGGGAACATGTGCAGCCATGGCCAAAGGTTTGGGCGGTGATGCAGGTCACTTTTGTGACTGATTTACAGTCTCTGATTTTGTAAAGCTCTGACCCATTTCATCCATTTTTTTAACAACAACAATATATGAAGATATTGGAAGACCGTTCAAAATACTTTTCATCGCTATCCAAACGTGTATATCGTCCCGTAAAATGGATCCCCATCTATTTGTGCTTTAATATTCAGGAATTTCACTATGAAACCACCAAATATTTGTGTTAATTGTAGACCATATTTAAAGTATTCAGAAGAAAATGCAACTTGGGAACCTAGATGCAGTGCTGCTTGACATGCTATTGGCTGGCGTTTGCATAGCAACCAAACAAGATTGCTACGCAAAGGCTGCCTGGCGCTGATTGGCTGTACCCCCAAGATCTGAGATAATGAACACTGTGGATGTTACCTGCTGGTGAAGAGCAAGATAGTTACCACTGTGTGTGATAATGCATATTAAGGTAGTTTGAACTATTTGAATATGCAGTTCAAAGCATTTTTAGAGGTGATCAAGCATTTGCAGATTTCAGTTATTCACTATTCTCTTGTTTACTGAGCCTTTTCACCTTCTGCCGTGAAGAAATAAACAAAGCTGACTAAAAATAGTAAAGTGAAGATGGAGGACTCTTCATTTGTTGTTAGTTTGACAATACCAGCGGTCCACTGAACTTTTTTGAAGCCAGAAAAAAAATTGAGTTCACATTTTTAGCGGTCTTTGGGATCTCGTGTTGTACTTTTTGATTACAAAAGCGTTTCCTTTTTTTTTGAGTTTTTCTCAGGTCAGCCACCAGGCAGTGCTGAAAATCAATTCCGTTCAAATTGCTCAGTAAATCTCTACTACAAATTTCTTTTGCAACCTTTTGCATTTTTTTTTTTTTAAATGCTAAGTTTACCTGAGTACATGCAGAGAGCTTTATTAGCTTTCAGAGTTTCTGTGTTTTAGCTAACTTCATTTGAGTTCAGTCAAGCCATCAAGACAGGTGAAGCTGTGAAAAAAGAAATAAAAAATACAACTAAAATCACTTGTAACCTACTGAGCTCACTGTTGGCTGAAAAGGAAAGTCAAAAGTTAGGACAAGAAGGCTATGACTGCTGGATCTGCAAGGTTACGAGGGTATAGACGATTGAAAACGTTTGAATCTTAATTGTAATTGTTTTTCAGAATTTGTTAAATCGTTAAAACAACAATAAAAATGGTAAAGGTACAAAACAAATGTTTAATTTTCCAAACTTTCGGCCAGAACTGTATGGTGCCAAGACTCTCTCGCTGAGGTATTTTCCTCTTGTCTATTCCCTTCTTTGTCACTGAGCACAGGTGTTTTCAGACCTTTGCTCTGTGGAAATGAATGTTGGCAGTGTGGGGCTAGGAAAAGAAAAGCTTGCACAATCATACTTGATCCTCGGACTAACCTGCACTTCTCTTACAGTTTAGGAGAAGAAAAAATGTCTGAATGCCATATCACAGACCTCCTGCATCTTCACTTTATTATTTTTAGTCAGGTTTGCTTATTTCTTCAGAATAGAAGGTGAAAAGGCTTAGTAAACTTAATCTTTTTTGCTTTTTACTTTAAGGAAAGCATTTTATGAGAACTTCACTTCAAAATCCTCATTTTTCCTCAGCTGCTTTTTTTTTCTATTTATTGCAAAAATTCTTGTTCCAGTGTTTTTTTCTTTGTCATGTTAGTATGTCCTCTAGAATCTGACATTTTAGGCAGCTAATGCTTTATGGTCACCAAACTTTTTTTTTCTTTATTTTCTTTTTTTTTTTTTTTTTAGCAAGACTTCATTTGGAAAGTAAGGGTAAAATCAGTTCATCACAGACTATCTGCTCATTCTGGTTTCCAGAATTGCTCAATTCCAACCAGACTGGGTAGATGGAATCAGAGTTTTCAACTCTTCCCTAAGATTTCCAATATAATTGAGATCTAGACTTTGAATGGACCATTCTGACACATGACTAAGCTTGTATTATGTATTTTCCCGCCACACATTGCGATTTTGTAGCACAATCAAGTAGCCATGTTAGCTGTTATGAAAATGATGTATATGTCAAACATAAGTTGAAAGAAGTTTGACTTCATAATTTGACACCTTACAATTGGACTCTGTCTCTTTAAGAAACTCCTACTCCTTCCTGTCATCACAACAATGCTACTCTATGAAATAGGCGGCGCTTTGTGAGAGCAAGCTTTTAGGCACTCCTGAATGGTTGCCATGGGAGATTCAAGGATTCCTCAAACATGCGTGAAACAAGCAAAACTCCAAGAATGTTTTTGATGAGGGAATAACATAACATGATGTAAATCTCAAAAAGTTGAATGAAAAACTTTTCCAGGCCAAAAAATGTTGATGCAATCAAATAGAAATGAGTCCAGTGAGATGATGCTCTCCACTGGGCGGCAGATCGCTGCCTCTCTAGTCGTGAGTGAAAAAATGTTCGGACATGCCGGTTTTTGTTTCGCTCCATCTCCTTCACCAAACCTAGACGAGATCCCCTACCCGCCTTCCCAGCTCCGTGCACAGCAGAAGGAGGTAAACAAAGCGTCTGAAGCTGCGCAGATTACACAGCCATTTGTATTCTGCTGCGTCTTCGATCCTTGTTCTATTCCAGGTAGTTAGACTTTCTGTGAGAGGTCCCGCCTATCTGCAGGTGCTGCAGGGTTGATGACAGGAGCAGGGTGCCGAAGAGGACCTCTGAGCAACCGCTGCTGCCGGCGCACGGTTCAGTGAACAAAACTTATCAGCCGCGGTGAAAATGAAGCGGCGCTTGGCCAGTGAGCAGGTTTCATTTGCCACCCCTGGAGTGAACGCCAGCAGCAGCAGGGAGGATTAGTATGCAGCTGGCTTCGGACAACACAACCGGTGTGTTGGTGTTTGCCCTGTGGCTGTTGTCTTGCTGTCAGGTTAGCCAATGACACGTCAGAGCTCACCTCGCTGGCCTAAGCAGCCTGTGGCAATAATGCACTTCCTCTGGCTCCATTTCCACTCTCCAGTCTGCCTTGGAAACAGTTGGTATTCATCATTTTTAACCATGTTTGATTGTGACAGCTTTACACATATGGCCTTTTTTTGCCAGCTGTTTCCTTCTTTATTTAAGAACTAAACCAGATTTCACTTCACAACCATTTAAAGATGATGCTAAAACAAACTGATAGAGTTCATGAAAACACTGCTGCAGTGAGATTCTGGTGTATTAAATTCTCTGTAACAGAGTTTTGAATTACATCATTACCAACACTGCTGCATATTTAAATAGGCAAGATTATGTAGAATTGACTTTTTTTGAGCTTACATTATGTTGTAATGTTATTTCCTCATCTAAAACATACCTGGAGTGTTTCTTTGTTTCTGTTCTGCATATTTGAGAAAGCCTTTAATCTCCCATAGCAACCATACACCGGTGCAAAAGCTAAAGCTCCTCCTCGGAGCTGCAGTTTCCAAACTTCAGCACTGCACAGCAGCCCTTCCCCATGACTCTCCCACTCAGCTCCTCACTAGCAAACACCTACCACAATGTTAGCTAAACTAGGTGTTGGCTAACACCTAGTTTAGCTAACATTGGGTTAGCTAAACTAGCAAACACCTACCACAATGTTAGCTAAACTAGGTGTTGGCTAACACCTAGTTTAGCTAACATTGGGTAGGTGTTTGCTAGTTGTTGCTGGCTAGTCTGAAGGAGCTGAGTTACTAGCTCCTGAGTTACTAAAAGGTTACTAGAGGAGTGAAGTTGTCTTGAGTTGCTGAAGGTGGAGTTTCATAAGTTAAAGGAGCTTCTTAAAGAGACAGAGACCCACTTTCAAGGCTTTAAATGACATAGTCAAATTTCTTTCAAGTCATATTTGAAATATACAGCATTTTTATAACAACTGAAGGTAACATAGTTATTTGATTTTGGAAACACAAATGGCACTATGTGCCTAGAAAATACATAATACTTCCCTTTTAATGCTGGCTACGCTCAATAGCTTTAAAGGTTTTACACGAGTCGGGTACATCTGAACAAAAAAACATCAGTGCCTTTTTATTTTCAGCTAGGTGTGATGATACATCCTACTCATTAGACAGGAGGGTACACTACGTTTTTGGTTTTCAAAAAGTAGAGTGAAGGTTTGTTTTAATAAATAAGTAATCAGGTTAGGACATTATATTTCAGTTTTGACTAGAACCATTTATGCTTGTGTAATCCCAAAGAAAGTATTGAAAACGGTTCTTTTTTTGTGTCTCAAATAAATCAAAGTTTTACTAAACCCTAGAAGTGGTTTAAACAATCTCGGTGTCATTATCCATTTCATGGTTGAGTCGACTTTTTTTACATTTTGCTCAAACAGACTGTATTTATTAAAAAGCCCTTAGGGCTAATGGGTAGCTGCTAAACAGAAACCAACTATAGCATACAGTAGATACCAACTACCCAGTCGTGGTATTCTGACCAAGCTGAAATCAGTTGTATCCTCTGTTACTTTATTTATCTTTTCACTCATAATGCTGCCTCACAAACATTATTAAAGAAATGGTGGTTTCTTTTATGCTTTTGTAACCCACTCTTTGTTTTGCTGACTCTGTCAAGTTAGGATGCCGCTCTTGCGTCCTAACTCGAGGCAAAAGGGCACCAAGTTGGAAACTTTGTCCTTTCTTGCTTCAAAATAAGATTCTAAAACAAAGATACAACATGTTGTCAACCTAAAGACGTTCGCTTGTCATTCCCGACGTTTCATTTTGCTTCCGTTTTGGTGTTATTTTGGTTGGTCACTACAACCATAATAACAGCAAATCAGATTTACCCCGACATAGAAGTGCTTTACAACAAGATTGATGAAACAAATACTGTATTACCTTCATGTACCGTCAACATTGCTGTTGTAGTAGTTGCCACATTAAAGAGCAGGAACCTGCTTTCTATTCACCTGTCACTGTCAAGGGTCTGAGGCTATTCATCACCAGTCGTTAGCACTGCAGCTAAGGAAGTTTGCTTGTGGAAGTGGATTTATTTTAGGCACTGTGGGTATTTTTCTTCGAACTGAACCTTAGAGTGCTTTCAATCTACTTGTAGGCTACCTCCGTGCTGCTTTAGAAAAAGCATGAAAACACAACATTTGTGACAGATCTCTGCAGTGAGTGGTGGGCGTTGCTGCCCTTTAGGCTACAAGCAGCGAGATCAACCCTCTGCAGAACCGACAGAAATCTGAACACTGTAATCTGATGTTTTGGCACCGAAATTCTTAAAGTCAAAAGACGTTTTCCGACTTATAAAGCGGGGTTTTCGAAACGAGAATGTGGGTGAAAATCAGTAGCGTGTTTACTGTGGTACTTTACGGGGACAAAGATTATATTTAAACCTCGGATTTTTCCGCGAACCTCTCTGTAGCTGTCACTTCTGTGATTTATGTCTGTGCATTTGAATCAAAGAAGCAAGGTGTGATTGTCACAGGTGGTTGTGCAGAGACGGCGGAGGCCCGTAGCTGCTCGTCTCTGCTCCGTGTGAAAGCGCGAGATGTCGGCGTAATGGGATGGTGAGATCTGAGGCGCCGCAAACTAGGTTTGTTTTCTTTGTGGAGCTTGAGATTTAATGAGGTGCGCGACCTGGTCTGTCTCTGTTTGTGTCATCTTTATGGTGTGCGCCTCTATATGTTTCTGTCCTTTGATCTGTCTTTTGTTTCTTTGTCTTTTTACATCGTCAATAATTTTCTCTTCTTCGTCTCTCATCTGCTGTGAATCTGTCGGCAATTTTTACAAGCATTATTCCTAATTTTTACCCTCTTTTTCTCGATTGCCATCTTCTCTCGCCCCCCTCCCTCACACTGCTAAGAAGAGAAGCACGTCTTTGATGTGAGGTTCATTTCCATTCACGTTGATCATTCATCAGCACAATGTTGCTCTTGAAGCAGTGAGCAGAGAACCAGATCAATAAGACGACTGAACCGGTGGATCTCTTGAAGGTTTCTCTTCAGGCGAGGGAGAAAAAGGGAGTTATTTTTTTATTTTCGATGGATGGCTCCTTAAAGACTCACTCAGATTGGGGGTGTGTGTGTTTGGAGGTGAGGGTGAGGATGAACGAGGATCTTAAAGCATTACCTCCAATATCAGAAACAGGAGAGGCATTTATATTGGGGTTGTTAATCTTTGGAGAAAAGTCTACCTCACTGGAAAGTAAAAAGATGTTAAGCTTCAGCGTGGGAGTTTCTAATTAAATACACCTCAGAAAGCCTGGAAAGTCTGTTCATGTATTGTATTTGAGCAGAGAAGAAAAGCCTAGTAAACACTGAAGGGGAAAGAAGAAAATCACATCCCATTAGCCTGTTTCTACTACATGCCAGTAACAAGAAGAGGTTTTTTTTTTTGACAGGTTGTTAGAACACATCTTTGTAGCAGTCAGGTGGCTACCTTAAAGTCATCCAGTGGATTGAGGTTTTGGGGCATTTGCTTGAATCTTTATTCCTGTATCTCAATTTCAACCTCCTTTTCTACTCCCAGTTAATCAGCCAGTTGCTGAAATAGTTACATTTTTGAACCACTAATTATAAGGTCGAAAAAGTAATAGTAATTGCATCAAAACATCACCGCATTCTTTGAATGCTGTTTTGAGGTCAGAAAAATATAAAACCTAGTACCTGCATCAATGACCCTATGACAGAGTTTTTTTAATTTGATGGTCAATTGTTAGATTTAATTGCAGAAATAATAAGACTTACAAAATCAAAATCAGCAGACTTGGGGAGGTGGGGGCCTCTCTACTTCACAGTAAAACCCTGATCTTCACCGGTTATCTGGGCTCCAGATGTTGGGGAGGGAATTGAAACCACATCAGTGTATTTATTGAAGCTCATTCTTTCCAATCCCAACTCTCCCCAATTAACAGTGGTGTTCCCCACGGCTGTATCCTTGCATCCTTCTTCCTCTTTAAAATATTTTCAGAGATTACAGTACAAATTTCCACTCTTACACAGAGGACACTCAGCTCTTTGTTTCAAACCCACCACATCTCCGCCCCACTCCTCCCTTCTTGATTCATAACCTTCTCATATGTAAATGAAACTGAAATATTTCTTATTGGCACAAAATCCACAGTCTCCAAATCTGTCAAATTTTTTGTTGCATGTCGACCATTCTGCTGTTCTCCGTCCCCATAAGTCAAGAGTCTGGGTGTTATCCAACCTATCCACCAACCTCTTCACGGCTCCTATTACTTTCATAATCTCCTCATCTCGCCGCACTTTTTAACCTTTGTTCATGATCTGTTGTTCTTATGATGTTCTTGATGTAAAGCAAACTTTGAGTCTTGAAAGGCGCCCAGATAAAATGTATTCTTCCCATCATTACTTAATAAGAACCATTGAATTTCCGTAGAAATGTCATGTCCCCCTCAACGGCATGTTGAGGCGCTTCTGACATATGCATATTAGCCAATTTGAATGACAATGTGGTGTACGTTGTCATTACAGTGACAAATGTTATCAGTGTACTTGCAGTTTTTCTTTGTTGATTAAAATCTCCTGGAAACATCGAGCTGTCAAATTAGTTTTGCTTGGCTCATTAGGACTTTTTGACATATTGCTGAATAATAACCCATCAGAGAATATAAGCCTGCAGCAACTAAAAGACAAACATTGTGCTCAGATTGTTGAAGACAGACCTAAACATTTTTTTTAGATTGTATAAGGCAGAAATGTTTAAGGTGCAACTAAACCGCAAATCAAGTTTTTTTTTTGCTGATGAACTACTGTATCTGAATAAGTCATTCACGGTTCTATCTTTATGTTACTGTGTGAATTTTGACATTATGTAAATTTGTTTTGTTCTGAAATATTTTGCCGTCATAGTGCTGGCCTCCATAGGTGGAGCAGTTCTTCAGTAGTTAATTTGTCCAATTGGTCACAGCGGTACAGCTTCATACAATCACGTGACGCAGCCTGGGTATGAAACGGTTTTATTCAGACACACGGCCTCACCTGGTGGTGAGTTGGAGTTAGAATAGCGATTGTGGCTGCGGCGAACATTGATTGATGGTGTTACTCCGCTTTGCAAATGTGTGATTTCTTCCCGCATGGCAACAATAGGTACAGTGAAATGTCAAGAGGCTCAATGGAGTTTATGCTAAAGTGGAAGTTAGGTTAGGAAGTTCAGCGTAAATTCTCTAAATAATTTCTGTTGTCGCTTGCGTATTTTGTTGACACTTCTGTATACCATCAATATGTTAAGAGAGTAACAGAAAATCTTCAGATGTTCTGAGATGCATGAACTGAAAAGGATTTTGATAGACTTTAGCCTGTGTACGTTTGAGTACCCAGCGCCCACTCTATGTTTTGTGCTGTCATGTGAACACTAATGCTATAGTTGCTCTTTTGCCCTGTCACTTTACATCCAGGTAAAGGAAGATGCCGACTCAAAACCACCCAGAAACGAGTACAGCACATGGAACAGTTTCCATTCCAATTAAAGCTGTTTTACCTGGAGTTGTTTAAACTGAAAGCCCTACTGTGCCTTGCCTTCCTCCTCTGCCTTTTTTTACCAGCCTGAACAGATGCTGCCTCTGTTTGACATTAAACACTTTCCCCACATGTTGTGGAGCAGTGACATCATCCACAGTTGCTTTATATGCTGTGAAGGCGCTTCTAGTCACGACCCCACAGGAGTTCTCCTTTTGTCTACACAAAGCAGGTGGAGCCTTTGAATGTTAAATTTTTTGAGTGCTAGGATTGTCATAAAAAGAGCCTCTTAGAGAACCTTCTCCTAATTTAATAGGGGTATGATTGAGCTGATTTAAAGTATTGTAAAAAAAAAACAACTTTCTGGTTATGATTTTCTTCATTGGAGTTGGATGAAGTGGTTAGCTGCAGTCCTAACTTCAGCCGATTGCTTTTTAAGAACACAATTCACATGCTGCTCTGTAAACGTATAGACGACACAAAACAACTCCTCAGCCTCCCAGTTTTTGTCCCGTCCTCAATTTGTCTCCGAATTTCATGCTCAACTATTCATCTCCCCACCTTTCCGCAGCTGCTTCCTGTCGCTGCTGCTGGTGGCCGCCGTGGTGTGGAAAATCAAACAGAGCTGCTGGGCGTCACGACGACGAGAAGTAAGTCCGAATCTTTTTATCTATTAATTTTTTTTAAGGAAATATAGATTTCCTCCTTCCCCATGTTTGGGGAAAAAACAACCATCGCAACTGGTTTGCAATATAACCACATTTGTGGTTATATTTATGTTTGATGCTGTGAAATTTCGGTTTAAGCTGGATTTGTCTGATCAGTGTAAGAAGATTAAGCTCTGGTGCTGATATCAAACTCCAGAGAAACTTTTGAACAAGTCTCTATTACCATGGATAATTACATATTAGCTCTGTCATGCATTGTGATCACTACAGTGAATTGCTATTCAGAAGCTGTTCTCTCGTGTTCATGCTGGTGTTGATGGGATGTGTACAGTAGTCACTCTAAACTCTGTCGCTGTTATGAGTTTTTACAAAATGGTGGGTCAAATTCTTGTAAGGGAGTCACTCTTTTGATGCAAATAGTGACTCCACCGCCTAGCCAATCAGTAAACAGTCTTCTGACATCACATGCTTAGAACCCCAGCAGAGTAATGTGGTACCACATCACCATTGCCAGTTGTACCAGTGGTACAACTGTATAGGTTGTAAAGGTAGCGCAGAAGTCGCGCTACACTTTTTTTTGTTCTCTGTCATTTTGACCGACGGCATTAAGAAAAATCAGTCATGTACTATTTTTACCCGTCAAATTATAATCACATTAACTTCGGCTATTTACCCACATTTTTATGCGGTTTAGTTCATATTCACCTGGTTGAAACGTGAATCCAGATCCCATCATACATAAAGCAGATTAAATCATCTAACTTTTTCTCCGTGATAAAAACCACTGATTGTGGCCCCAATAACTTATAATAAATTAAATTAAATGACTCCACTTAAATTATCAGCACTTCACCTGCTGTGGCCTCACAAATCTGCAGAGAAATCTGCGCTGGTTAATCGGTCAGTTAGATCCGTCTGATCCAAACCGATCAATTGAACATAATTTTACCCTGTGCGCGATCCGGACGTGCGCTTTTACGAGGAGTTTTTTGCGTGGTTTCACTTCCCCGAAACAGACAGACGTTACATCTGCCGCTCTTCTCCTGAGCGCCGCTCTCCCTCTGGGGAGGGTAATGTCTTGAGGTCCATTTGTTAAAACCGCAGGGTGAGTTAAGTTTAATTCTTCGCAGCGGCGGAGCCGCGTCCGCATTGGTTATGCAGCGCACTGCGTACGTTACGGTCTAATTAACTTCTGCACCGTTATTTATTTCCTCAAGATAAACTGCCGGCTCCTTTGTTTAGACTGTAAATGGATTAGCTCAACGCTGCATTCTCTTTAGTTTTCTCTGTTCTGTAATGGAGACTTGAATTAAATGCACCATTTCAACCAAAGGTTTGGAATGAGCTTCTGAACCAGACGCTCCAAAGCGTACGGTCCATAACTCTTCAACACGCGGTCAGCTTCCGGTCAGAAAGACGCATTTAGTTCAGGGTCCATGAGATGATATTCAAAAAGGATTTTTTTATTAATTGATTTTAGTTGCCTCTACGATGAACTCTTTGCGTAAAGTCTATAATGTCTGCCCTTGTGCACCAGTCAGGGGTGTTAATTATAACCTGTCAAATGACGGACGGGCTTTAAATTTTCCCGTCGTTTAAAAAAATAACCGGTCAAATATGGAAAATATTCCGTTAACGCGACCTCTGGTGCTGAGTAGGTGAATCTGCTTCTAGGTTATCCAATAATGTCTTAGTTTTTCGAGTCTCTTAGTCTACCTTAAGTTCAGACAGAATGGTTTTATTTATTTTTTCCCTTGACAGATCTGTCAATAATCAAGTCTGGGTGTGACATTGAAACAAATACATGTGGTTAGTCTCTGTTAAGTCATCAAATGACTAGGTGAAGAACAAACTTCATAAAGGGTTGGATAGGCTATTTTTATCGGAAAATTTAATTTGCTTATTTGAAAACATCTAGTTGTGACCAAAAAGCTGGTTTTGCTCTGTCATTTGAATTTCTTTGTTGCCTCCACGTTCCAAAACTCTTGATGTTTATTGTCTGGAGATGCGTGAAACTCTTTGACGGTACATGTAAAAATAAAAATAAAAAAAAAGAAGAATTTCAAGCTTTTTTCCATGCTGAAAAATTATAGAAAAACTTACATGACAAAAATTAAGACTAAAGCATTGATACATGAAACTCCAGTCTCAACTTTCTTTGTTGTTCAATCTCACATCAAGACATTCACACCATTTTCTTTTACAGCCAGTTGACACATTTTTTACAGAAACAATAGAAGAACTCTGTTGTTCTTCTGCATGAAAGCTAGTGTAGTTTAGGACAGGAAGTTAACATTTCATTCTTCTTAATTAAGCTCCCTAGAATGAAAATGGGGCATTTGATCTGATGACAGTCTTTCCATCTTCTTCTTAAGCATCAAGAGATTGAATGAACATCACTTACGGTCTAAGATGAGATGATGTTTAATTTCTGCAGCAGAAATGTTTCTTTGTTTTTTAAATCAAAATAAAGCCATTTTGCTGTCAGGCAGGTGAAGGAAAGCCAAATGGATGTTTTTGATTATTCCAGCAAGCTTCATTATTGCAACAGTTTCCTCTTTCTGCGCTTTAACAAATTGAGACCAACTGCGACTTGTTTAGCATGCAAAGGTTGACGCAACGATGAGCCGACGTTGCATTTCTGTTGTTTGTTTTAATGAGAGAAAAACATTTAAATGAGTCATTTTGTTTTATATCTAATGCTCTTTTTATTGCTGTTTGGGATTCATATCTAAAACAAACAGTTGTATCTTTCAAACACGATTTTGAAGCGATCACCTTTATCCTTGAGCTTTTTGGGTATTTTGTGAATTTCAGAGCGGAAGATTCTTGCAGTGCTTAGAAATGTTAATGAAATGCTTGTTCAGTTGACCTCTGGATGTTTTCAGTACTAATCTCAAGGCATTAAATGCTGCGGCAGTCATTGCAAAGGACTTGTCCAGCAGACATATTATGTCTTTTCAGAATAACTGCAACATTTTTGGCCAGGGGGTTAAAAACGTGGCTAAAAGCTCCAATAACAGTGTTGGTGTATGAGGCTTCTAAGCATTTCAAGCATTTTGAAGAATTGTACTTGGCAGAGAAAAGGCTATATTTAGGCAACGGACTCGAAAGTGAAATTATGAATTTCTAGAAGTTGGTCCAATTCACCTGGCTCAGTGAAGATTGGCTGTGAAGTGTTTGCTGCACTGCACATTTGAAGCTTTTTGTGACTTTGTGTGAAGTTGTTTTCAATTGTTCCGATCTGTGTGATCTCTTGACAGATGGGAACAATGACTACTCTGCTGGTTCACAGCACAACATATTGCAGTTTCACAGTTGCAGTATGCTGAGATTGTGCAGGGATCGCTTACTACCCGTTCGCCTTTGCAGTGACTTGCTAAAATATTCCCACACCTTTTCATGAAACACTTTCACATTGTTCACTGCAAAACGCAACATCTTCCAAAGTATTTTGGGTCTAGTTTCTTGAGCACTTAAAATAAGACAAACTAACTGATAAATGACTTTTCAGCAAGATATAGGAGCTTGTTATAAGTCAATAATTCCTTAATATTGATGAAAGATTAAGACTATTTCACTTCCAGGTGGAGGAAAAATGTTGTTACAAATGAAATAATCTGCCAGTGAAAGTAGTACTTTTTTTTTATTATTTATTATCTTTATTTGTAAGTTAGTTTTGTATTCAAGTGCACTAAGATATTTGAACCAGAAACTAGATCCAAAACACTTTGTAGGATTTTGTGGGGGGGTTTTGCAGTGCGTCACATTAAAACCACAATCTTTAGTTGAAATCTTATGATGGAACAACCAAGAAAAATAATTAATTTTATTTAATTTTATTACAAATAAAATCATGGCAAACATTTGTATTCATCCATCTTGAGTAGATACTTTTCAGAGCAACCTTTTGCTTCCAGTTTTGCACATTTGATAACCGAAATATTTATTTAAAAGTTTTACTTTTCTTCTTTCCATAATAGCCTAAGTTTTTTTTTTAGATTTCAAAATACATATTTAAAAAATAAATATAAAAAACGCATCCACACAGGACGATTTCAATAAATCTTGTCACACTGAAACACACAGAACAAGCCACAACACCATCAGTCTTGTAAGAGGCACTAAACACTGAGTGTAGGACATTCATGTAAAGCTGCTGTGCTAGGCTCGTTTAGCAGTAAACACAACAAAAAAACAGGAATGCCATTGTCTGACCACAACCATAATTCTAAAGCAGCGCCAAATAATTGACATCATCCTTCGCAACTCCTCTTTCTGTTCTTTGAAATTTAATTTGAGAAATCAAACTCAATGATAAAAATCCCAGACTGAGCACTGAAAGGAGATGAGAATCAAGCTGAATTGCGTAGGAAAGCAATCGCCGGGTTACATCAGGTTTCTTGGAAACCCTCAAACCTCTCACTTAGTTTCTCACTTTATAAGTGAGCTGTTAAACATTTGCTGCTCAGACTGCAATGCTCAAAAAGCTCCAATCTGAATTGTTGAGCGTTAACAAATGAGTATTTTTTTTTGGCCTGTCAGCCAGTTGGACAAACTTTGCTGGCTAAGCTAATCCAAAGTGACGTGAAAACCCTAAAATGTCAGATTATTAGCATGGTGAAGAATCCCTTAAACGATGGCAGCATGTAGAGTCATAGCGCATTCCCATTAGCGCCATTACTGCCTTTTGAATGACTGGCCTGGAGGTAGACTGTGTGTGCGTGGGGAGAGTAGTCGGGACTACAGGGATGTGGGGAATGTGTGTGTGTGTGTGTGTGGCAGTTTCTGCAGGTACACAAGCCATGCCAGTTGAAGTGCCCTTCAGCTGCCACCGTGCCCCAAAGTGCTGTCATCACCCTCACCTCCGGAGGTCTCGCAACATCCACCCCGCACCCACTCCACACTCACTCCATCACAAACCTGCTGTCGTCCAGCTGGGCCCTCCGCTGCCCTAACCTTTACTCAAAATTGGCTCTGGAACTTTAAGGGAATTGGTTGTTAAAGGCAGGAGAGGTCCAAATAAACACTCTCCACTCCCCCAACAGATTGGTTGAGTTTCACTGGCGTTTATTGTACTGCTGATTGAAAAAGTGTGTTTTGAAGTATTCAACTACATAATGGGAAGAACAAAGAAGTGACCAGTTATCTTTTATACCATGTACACTTTATGCCAAGCTGTTATTGTCAGGTGGGATATAATCACTGTCCTTCACTGTGTTATTTGTTTGCCTGTCAACATGATTACTCTGAAACTTCCAAGCTGAGTTTGAGGGAAAATAATTTAAAGGTGGAAGAGCTGATGACCATTTTTCTGTGGACGTGGATCATTTTCTTCACAAGTGCAAGGTGGGGTTCCACCCCCAGTGAAGGGTGACACTCATTGAAAGGTCCTTCCTTTGTTTGGCTAAATTGAGATAATCAGGTGAATGAGTTATGAAGCACCATCAGGGAAAATGAGATCAGAGGAGTTTCTGTCTCAAATAAGACATAGAACATATTTCTAGAAAAGTCTGCAAAAACCTATAAAAAATTCAGTTTCTCTCACGTAAAAAATTTGATCAAGAAAAAAATCATGTCAGAACTTTTTCTACTGTTTGCTGTAACCTAGAGTTTATATTTATGGATCAAGCCCGAGCCAAAGCTCACCCAAAATTTGAGCCAAAATAATTTGCTTGATGTCAGGCTCATGCTTGTGTGGCTCGTTTCATAAGCCTGCAGAGAAGAAAAAAAAAACAATTCACAAAATAAAGTTGTGTTAATCTACTTATTGTAGTCTCATTGGAGGAGTAGATGGTTTAACCCGTTGAGGACAGAAAGAAAGTAAGGTGCCGAATTTCATCAGACTCTGACAAGTGCAGCGCATTGCGCAATAAATACGCACGCAGCCTCACCCTGTTGCGCTGCCATCAATCACACATCACAGATAATTTGCACTTGACTGTACTGTCACAACAAGCTTACGCTGCCGTTTTTAGCAGCGTGAGCTGCTTGTCTTTATAAAAAGAAAAGGAGGGAAATCTTATAACAACTTGGGTTTGCTTTGGGTTTGGGCCTGTATTACTGTACTTAAAAAAAAAAAAAAACACTACTTGTTTGAACAACTTTTGAATTCAATTATTATTGTAGTCAAGACCACCAAGTGGAGACTAAGTGGAGCGCCCCAAGCTAATATTAGGTGACGTTAGCTTGTTCACCATGCTTAGTGGCAAACGACTGACAAAAAATGGAAACTAATTCCCTAAAACATACAGAACATACTGTATATAGGTATCTAAATTAATATGTATAGATAATATTGTCTAAATCTCTTTTGTGAAGAATTCTGGCACAGAGGCAGACTGCTAACGTTAGCTAGCTAGTTTAGCTGACGTAATATAAACATAGCTCATCTTTTTTGGTGCTTCATTTCTAAATGATGACAAAAGTTTGACGTAGTCCCCAGCGTCTCTGAAAGCCTTTATGCTTCCTTCTGGATGTTATTTAGCAAATATATCCTTTATAATTTATGCTGGTGTATTTCTGAAGCTCTTCTCCCGCAAGCTCACTTGCTTGGAGTGCGAGTAAAGGGAGTGGGTACGGTTGACAGCGGTGACAAAAACACATAATTAGCAACGAGTCGCGTTATAGCTTGGATTTGAATCAGCACGTGTTGCATCCTGTGAAAGCAAGGATGTTAACAGATAAATTGGAAAACAAATCTGCCAATTTGGTAATATTTCCACAGTTTTTGTCTTGAAATAAAATCCTCAATGTCCAAGACTGAGAGAAGATGGAGTCCATGACCGGTATCAAATATTGCAACTCTGGATTCAATTTCAGCATTCAGAGCAAAAAATAAATAAATCTGACATTTTTCCTCACCAACATTCAGTATCCATGAATAAGATGTTGCAACGTTATCATTATTATTTCTATGCCAAAACAGGATTACACCAAGGGCAAATGAAGATCATTAAGTCTGCACAAAGGTGTTTGCATCACATTCAGATTGTGCCCCGACTCGTATGTCTCCTCCATAAAGTGGGTATTTTATCTGAAGAATCCTGAGCAGAAAACAAGGCAGTTAATTAATGTAGTCACTTCCTCCAATCAGAATTGCAAATGTAACTGTGACACAACATGTGGCACAGTTACATTTGCCTTTTTTTAAAAAACATTAGTTGCATAACAAGACCCTCTGTCACAGATGTCAGGTCGAATTGGGACTTGGACACCTGAAGAAGTATTTTTTTTTTGGCATTCGACGTCCGCCTCGCTCTACACCCACTTACGGCAGTGAAGAAAGAATATGGTTTTTATCTCTGCATAAAAAAGAACAATGTTTGGTCATAAAATTTAACGGCCTTTTTCCAAGCTTTGTGATTGACCTACATCTGCAGGCGAAGGAAGCAGATACTGTTCTGCTTCCTTATAGTTCGTTTGCTTTCGTTCACATATTGGCCTCCTATGTTTCATGTAGTATTGTGAAATACATTATTTTAAAACACATATTCTCTATTTCATGATCATCGTTGATGGATTTTTCAATGTAGCTGACGATGGATACTTGGGTTGATCCATTTTCTAACATCCCAGTGGATTGGCCTTAATAATTCTGCTACAACTGATACACAGTGAAAGTTTCTACGATTGCCGGTGTCCTCGCCAAAGTAGAATTTCAAGCATGGGATCACTCTTTTTGGCCCTCTGACTGTCTAGAAATCACATTTCTGTCTACTTTGAGTTCCTTGATGCACAGCAGGATGTAATTCTGTACTTCTTCTTACCCTTTAGATCCATCAAGGATGTATTGTATTCATTACTGATGCTGCAAGTCACCGCTTCACAGATGCACAGTGTTCTGAAATTCACTTTGGCTTGTGTGACACCTCAGATCTCTTTTAGTGTGTTTTTGCAACAAGGTAGTCACAGGGTTTAACTTGTGCTGGGGGCTAGAGTCATTTCTTAGCATGTTCTGTAAGTAATAAAACTATAAAACCTTCCCATAATTAGACCCAGCTGTGTGCCATGGCTTTGTGTTATAAATATCTCATCCATCAAAGGTTTCTCTATAACTTTTAACCGGTACTTTTTGTGGAGACGGTTTTAGCTGCACAAATTGGATTATTTATCTCTGTGTCCATGCAGGCAGATGCCTTAATAGCAATATCGTAATTAATGAATGCCATTTTGAGCAACAAATTTTTGAATGCATCGCCATCCTGACCGACTAATCTTGATTTATTAATCCCGCTTTAAACTCTGGGGGTTTTTAACGAGGCTCTCTCAATATTTTGATCGGTTGTTTGTGGTAGAATGGCATTAATTGATCATTGCAAGGCCAATTCAGTTATTCGGTGGAAAAATTAAACTCTCGGAAGGTCTTTTATCAGAATTTTTTTTTTTGCTGTCATGGAAACCAAGAGGACTGAAACAGCATATTCGTCGCTGTAGTGGTATTGTCGATAAAGCAAGTGGTTGGAGCGTTCTTAAAACTTCAACGCAGAGGCCCTGCAGATTTCTCTTTGTGATGAACAATTGGGGTCAGAGTTCAAAACACAATGCATATCATTTTTCTTCTTCTTAGGAAACAAGTTGGTGTATTACTGCCACCTTTTTGTTGTAACAATTCATTACAATCAGTTGTGCTAGTTTATAGCTAGACGGTAATATATTCAAAAAAGTAGGGTCCACCATTAAAGGTGCAGTATTACGTAAAATTGACTTTTTTTTTTAGCTTTACATCATGTTATAATGTTATTCCCTCCTGGAGTGTTGTCTTGATTCCTCAGCTCCTTCAGACTAGCCAGCAGAAATTAGCAAACACCTGGTGGAGCTGAGCATCTGCTCAGTTAATTATTTGAGCTACTTCTCAGTAAAATGCTGGTAAAAACGTTGTTAGAGGCTGAAGAGAGGAGCCATGTTGTGAGGACTTCCTGACGGCGGAGCTTCAGCAAGAGCAGCAGTTTTTAAAGAGACAGAGGCCCAATTTCAAGGCATTAAATTATGAAGTCAAATTTATTTAAAGTCATATTTAACATAACAGCATTTTACTGAAGTTAACATTGTTGCTTGACTGTGCTATAAAATTGTGCTGTGTGCTTGGAAAACACATAATACTGCCCCTTTAAAGTAATCATGAATTTTGTTTTTAACTTGTATATAATTCAACTAACTACAACCAATAGCCGACATCTGTTCAGATACGTTCAGCAAGCTTTTCTGTATTTCTCCTTCTTTTATTGACAGCTTCTGTTATTGACATTTTGAACAAAAATAACATTTAAAGGTGGAATTTATATCTATTTTTACTGCACATTTTTAAGCAAAAGCTTTGAAACTCCTCTCATAGCTGCAGCCCTGGAATTAGCCTGAAGAGCAACTTTGATTTGATTTGCAGGTTTTGGTCGGTGCCTATGTTTCCAAACTGCTACTGATGACACCGTGTGGAAACCACTTTTGGAACAGCGAAAAATCCACATTCAGCATATAAAATCCTCTCCTAACTGATGCAAACAGAAAGCCGGTCGTGTTCGAGGTCAAGTGTCTTAGTCGAAGCTTTTTGCCTCCCAAGTTTGTTCTGATCTCTCCAGCGCCGTTCCTTCTGGCGTAGGTCTCGCATTCATCCTCGATTCCTCCAAGTTGCGCATTACTTGCATCAGACTTACAGTGACACACATTTGCATCTACTTATGCCCTTATTCATCCCACTTAAGGCCCTGTGCCGTGGGAAACCGAGGTGATTTCATATTGTGCGGTTATTGCAGAGTCGCCGGAGTTTAGGGGTTTTGGCCCTGAGACTTGTTCTCACTGGTTGCTTTTTAATTGTTGTAAAATGAGTCCAAGCTCATTGTTCTGTGACAGGTTTTTTCTTTTTTTTCTAGAAAAACTGCGAGCAGCCGTTGTAAAAAGCAAAAGTAAGCTCTTAAAGAGAGGCTTAGGAATCAAACACATTGTTAAGGTTATCCCCTTGGATGCTACTTTTAAAGTGATAAAATTAAGTTTTTATTGGTGAAATTATTCAAGTTTATAGAAGAAAGTTGAATATTGGATTTATTATGACCATTTTGGTTCCATTTCAACTATTTTCCACGGCTGACTGTGAACTGCTTTGGGCTTTTCAGGCAGGATGTGCCTAGAAACCACTAAAACATTAATGCTGCATAATAAAGGATGGCAATTGAATGATTAAAACTTTAAATCCAAATATGTATCTTCTATAAAAGCTCATTTTCAGTCCCCTTGTCCATCTGATAGATATTTTTGGCACTTAAAAAAAAAAAAAAATCCTGCATAGCAACAAACGGGCATACATTTTTTACAAATCCACTTAGCTATTTAAATATTTTTGTAATGTTTCTCTTGTCATTTAGGCATCATGGAAGTGAGACAACAGAAGACGTTCAGTAGGGACGCACCGATCTACTTTTTTCACTTCCGATATCAATGTGAGGTTTAGTGCCGGCCGATACCGATCCGAGACAGAAACACAGCACCGAATTGACTTCAAATGTTCAGATTTTTAAAAACAGACATGCATGCACTGACTTACAGATTTATTTGCTAACTCTGCACATCTACACCAATAACTTAGTTAGCTTGGTCAAGCATGTAAAAACAACTTTGATTTGTTTAGTCAGTGCCATTAGGAGTAGAACAGCCAATGTAAATAAATAATAAAGAATGCATCAGACGTGAGCTCTAGCTGTTGTTTTCTGTTGGACGCTCTTGACTCGTCAAACGCTTAAAACTCTCCAAACGTTTCAAATCTCGCCGCGGTAGACACTCAAAACGCGCCACAACGGCCCTCGACGCGACTCCAGAGGCGTTGAATGTAAACAGATGTGCCTGACGCTCAAAACGCTTTTGGTGTGAACGCACCATTACGCAGTTTTCATGTAAATATCTCATGTTCAGGATTTCATCAATACGTACTGTATTTTCTGTATAAACAAAGGATAACCCTAAAAGTGGAGGGTTTTTTTGTGTGTGTGTTTTTTTTTAAATAAATAAACAATCCGTAGCCCACCTGTTAGCTTCGGGTTATTCTTTTCCTCTTCTCCACCATGTTTCCCATGCATCTGTTTCTCTGTGTTTGTGTGTGTGCCTCTGTGCTGTCTGAGGCCTAATCAAAGCCTCCCTTTGAGACATGACAGTTCCTTTGAAGGAGACGGCGGCTGCCAGATGGCATTAGACCGGCCAGACTGCAGCAGCCGTTTAATGTCGCCGAAGACGCCGGACCCTTCAGTCAGAGATGAGCCGCGTCACAGCCTGAGCCGCCCGCTCGGCGGTGGAAGCTCCTTATTCCTGCAGCAGCGTTGTTGGTCAGCATGGGTGGCATTCACCTTCCTACCCTCTCCTTCTTTTAAACATTTTATTTCCTCTTACCCCGACAAGTCTGCCACGAGGAGAAACTAAGTGATAAAATGAGAAATGTCGCGTTCGCTTATCGTCGGCCAGCAGCGGTAAGAACACAGACAGGTTTCGAACACAGCTTACGGAGGCCTGTAAGCTTCCTAATTAAAGAGGAGATCCAACAGAAGCGGCTTGCGAAGGGGAGAGAGGGAGCAACGCATCATGATGCAAAATACTGTAACAATGGACCAACTTCCTTTGCCTCGGGGGCAGACCGTCTTCAGTCGCTTGATTACAGAGATTTCAGGCCAGAATGTGGCTGAATGGGTAAAATTTTAGCACTTATAATAGTTGAGACACGTCTGACTGTTGAAGGGGAGTTTCTATAAATGAAACGGTGTTTGATCTTTCTCACGTTTTGTCATGATACAACTTAAAATTGTAATGTATTTTATTCGTGTTTATGAGGTACACTCGGTTAAAGCAGCACACGGTGAGGCTCGCGTTGAGCTCATGCTTTCCGGTCGTTTGGCAAAGAAACAAAATGAAACCAAATGTTGGCCGTCGATTAAAAAAAGGGCCGGTTGACTCTTTCATTTTTGTAGCTTCCTTTGTTTTTGGTACTTGCGTACGTTCCAGAACCGTCTGCGTGTTGACGTTCAGTTTTCAGTTACAAAATGGAGAACGGCAGATGTTTGATTTGCTTTTACTTTATTTTTTCATACATTTTTGGGCACTTTTAAATTGATTCTGAATTGTCACAAATGACAATCTTGGTTCTTGCGTGAATCTTTTCTTTTTATGTCATCGCTAATGTCTAAGCCGGTTCTGCTGGAAAGTAAATCTCTTCTCCAGTTTTAAGTTTTTTACACCATCCAACAGATCTTCTTTTTAGGATTCTCCTGCATTCACCTCCAACCCATACTTCTCTCCAATCAGACTATCTTCCCTGCCTCGGCTGATGTGATCGTAATGTAACAAAATCCCCCCCCCTCAAAAAAATGAAAGTAGTACAAATATTTTTCCAAGGCGCTGTATTCCTATGAGGATGTCATTTTCCTCTGAAACATCCCTTGAAGGAGTGTGAACGTATCCAACATCAATAGTTGCTTCTAAAGCAGCTATAAATCTCCTCTAAGTTGGCATGCCCGAGCCTGTTTTGCACCCCGAGGTATCTGCAGAAATACAGATCGGTACATTGCACCTGACGACTGTTGCCATGCCGTACATGATGCACCGTATTGTAGATTCTTTCCATTAGCGGCCAGGGAAAGGCAGGGAACTGCAGGGATGTCTCTTGATACCTTCATTTATTTATAACCCCATTAAGCTGCCCTCTTCATCCCCCTTTCTCCTTACAAACACCTCCCTCCTTGCTGCCTTTGCCGGGCCATAAATATGAATGACAGCCATAGTATCATGGCTCTGCCACCTTTTTAAAGGATATCACCAATTATGCCATAAAATAGGTGGAAAGCTGTTTAATGAGCTGTGATGTGTAAACCAAACTTTTCTTTTATGTTTTTATTCCCCCCCTCCCTACCTAATCAAATGTTTTATGGTTAAAGGTATAAGATGGTAATAAAGTGACATGCAGAAGAAGAAGTTGTCGACCCTGGAGGAAAAAAAAAAAACCCTCCCTTTGAACATGAGCACATTCCCCCTGCCAGGAACACAGGCCCCCATTTCACTTCTCCCTTTGATGATTGTGTGAAGGAAGGTCTGCACATAAAAGTTTCTGAAGAATGGAAGCAGATCAGAGGAAAGATCTGAGACCCTAACAAGACAGGCTGCAGTGAAATAGTGGCGCTCTCTGACGTAAGAACTGTCACTCGCTGGTTTTGAGCGAATACACCTCTGGATTCCTCTTTTTTTAAACTTTCCTTCGTTTAATCGTCTCTGTAAACATCAGAGGGAGGCTTTTGAATTGGGCAATTTTACATTGACTTGTTTTAACACAGTGGCGCAGTTGGTAGCCCTGTTGCCTTGCAGCAAGAAGGTCCTGGGTTCGATTCCCGGCCGGGGTCTTTCTGCATGGAGTTTGCATGTTCTCCCTGTTCATGCGTGGGTTCTCTCCGGGTACTCCGGCTTCCTCCCACAGTCCAAAAACATGACTGTCAGGTTAATTGGTCTCTCTCTCTAAATTCTCCCTAGGTGTGAGTGTGTGTGTGAATGGTTGTTTGTCCTGTGTGTCTCTGTGTTGCCCTGCGACAGACTGGCGACCTGTCCAGGGTGAACCCCGCCTCTCGCCCGGAATGTAGCTGGAGATGGACACCAGCAACCCTCCCGACCCCATTAGGGACAAAGGGTGAACAGAAAATGGATGGAGAAAATGGATGGATGGATGTTTTAACTTTACCGATAGCATTTCAAAAACATTCAAAGAGCCGTCGTCTTATGGTCGTTACTGCCAGGCGTCCTGGAGGTGATGGTCAAAACTGATGTCATAAGAAGTGTTTGATAAAAACGTGTCATAGTGATGGAAAATAAAATAAAAAACATTGAAGATGGAAAAAAAGTAACTACTGATGAAGACTGGACTTACACGGTTTCAGTGAATTTATGTGTTTTAAATAAGCAAACAAAAATTATATTTGTGAACTGAAAGGATGTTTCAGTTCACAATTAAAGATAATTAACCACACTTAGTTGACATTAAACTAAATCATATCGTACTGTAATTACAGTTAATTAACTGAACAAAATAAGCGGTGTTGCCTCTGTGGGTAACACTTTATTTGAAGGGTTGTGCATAAGACTGACATAAACATAACACCTGCTACGAACATGGAGCCTTCATGAACGTTTGACTGTTGTCATGAAATATCATTCAGTAAATGACACTTTTAATGCAAAGTTGACACTTTTAGTCGACTGTTAATGCAGGTTTTAGTGCATTAACACTAAAGTTTCATTATTTACTGAATAATGAAAAGTTGACCATTTTAATGGACTTTTAATGCAAGTTTTAGTGCAGCTTTGCATTACGTCTCATTATTTACTGAATGACGCTTCATGACAACAGTCATAAACATTCATAAATACTCCTTCATATTCATAACAGGTGTCATGTCATGTTTATGACAGTGGCATGTTAGTCTTATGCACAACCCTTCAAATAAAGTGTTACCCATATTTGTAACTTCTGGCTATCATACCATTAGTTTTGTTAGATATTTGTTTTGTATTGACAAGTTGTGTGTGTGTTTTTTTCTCTCTTGTATATTCAGTATTTATTTTAATACTAAACCTCTCTAAACCCTTTATTTGCCATGAATCACCGCTGTCCTCACAGACCTATTGAATAACATGTAAGCGTTTTGAGGGTGACATTTAAGGTCTTAAGTATTTTTACTTAACCCCTTAATTATTACATATAAATATATAATATGTATATGTTGTAAATACAGAAGTTCACGTACTTGTCAGAATCATCTTGCAACATTTGTACAAATGGAACATTTGTTTTCCAACTTTCATTTAGATTTTCCGAAGGTCAAAATTTAAAAACCCCCTCCGGTTTAATCCCTGCGACAAACACGAGCGTAAAGTACAGTCTATGTTAACAATGACAGTTTAAAGTAATATCTGTTCTGAAAATGTCCCCCTACCTATCCAACTGGAAAATTGGAAATCCAACTGAAACCGTTTGACTGGTGGTGGTCTAATTGCGCCGCACCTCCTCTTAGACCTTTGGTTGTGGTCTGATCCTCAAGGTGAGGATGAATCAAAACTGGCAGTAAAGTTGTTAAGCAGTCTCGCTGCGGTGCCCTTGTGTTCACGCCCTTGGCCACCACAAACTGCTGACCCACCTGTATTTTATCTCGCAGGTGACAGTGTCACCTAGCCCTCATGTCTCGACCCGTTTTCTTCATCATTTTTCTCGTCTGCCCCCGGTCCATTCACTTCCTTGTTGCTGGATGAAACTGTGTGACCTCTAACCTGTGCCATGGCTGCCCCTGTCTAAAGTTTCTCCAATTCTGACTGCTCCCGCTGCTCCTACATGAGTATGTGCCGTGTTCGGAAATCTCCTCAGAGCGATGCGACCAGTGTGCGCACTAGTACCAACAAACCAATCGTTGAATCTGTTTTAGATAAAGGCAACTAAAGCTGCTGTCACACCTGTTAACTTAAGGTGTTTGTGTTCAGTGGATCAGAATGAGAAAATGCCAGGTGTTTTACACTGGAGGTGATCAAATGTACAGACTCATTAAAAACGGAGACCTTAAGCATTCACATTAAACCATAAGTTCGCTTTAGCATTGTTAGCAGCTGAAGGCTAGCCAGTCGCAGTATGGCTAAATGTCTTGTTTCTCATCTGTCATTTATTTTCATTTCTTTTCCTACAAAGTGCCTAAAATGCTGTGAGAGAAACAGTTTCTCTCTTTTTGTAACAGATGCTAGCAGCAGCCTAATAATTAGTCTTGGCTAGCATTCTCTAGCCACATAATGTGGCAATTCAAGATCTACTTTATTCTACTCTTCAAAATAAGAGTATTGAGCACAGATTTAGGGTGCTGACCTGTAAGCACACACACTAAGATGCGGAGCACATAAACGCTAACACTTCACTAGACAAAGGTATTTGCGCAGCAGTCCGTGAATAGTTAAGACCCTCGCTAAAAACACTTAACTGCCTATTTTATTAGTTCAAACACCAAATATACCTTAATGTGCATTAAAACAAACAGTGGATACCATTTTACGACTAGCGCAGAAGCTAAGATGTGTTGTCTTCAGTATCTCCCCTATTGGAGGCTTAGCCAATCACTGACGAGACAAAATGTGTGGCGTTTCTGGATTGGCTGCTTTCAAACACCAGCTGCTGGAGGGCTAAGTAGCATTGCGACTAGGTATTTTTTTGCACAGGCCGTCTGAAAAATTCAGAATTCTCCAATTTTCCACAAATAATCTGCAGTCACGTTTCACAAAAAAAAAAGTGCAAATATGTTTATCCAGGAATACTAAACCACGAAAACACTGTGGTGTTCACTGTATCCAACAGTGTTGCAAAAAAATGTAAGAACGTAATGTTATGTAAATAAAACTAAAGAATATGTGTGATGTATGAAGAAACTAATTGATTGCACGTCTTTAGTCATGGATTTTTACATTTTTACTCAAGTTAAATCTGGGGTATGTAACTTTTATAAGAGTTATGTTTTTTACACATTAAAACTGTCAGAATGTTGTGACAGTTTAGTATGAGACGGATAATGTGTTGAAAGTTTTAACAAATATGCAAAAAAAAAAAGAAAAAGCTAACTTTTTATAAAAGTTACATACTCCATCTGCATTGCAATGGCTCAGCATTGTAAGAACATTTTTGAGGGTAGAAAACAGTTCACTAACTCTAAGTTAGAAAGATAGGTAAAATATTCTTATTTTGCTCCATCTACATCCTTATTTAAAAAAAACCGTTCTTCTTTCTGTCCTCAAGTTTGTATGGTGTTTTTACAAAAAGTCTGAGAGATTCTATAAGTTCTGCAAGATTTATATAATGTAAGCAACTTTGCATAATTTCTTTATAAACTAATTTCTTTTTAAAAAGCTTCCTCGGCTTTAATTAAGTCGTTAAACGTTAGATTCACAAAGTAAACATTACTGGCAATTAAAAACCACTACATTTTCCTTCTTTAGTCACTCTGTTCCAAAAAAAAACAAAAAAAAAAACACTTCAGCACATGTAGTTTGTTGCAGAGGCCCACACATTTAGCAGCTTATCTGCATGCAGCGCTGTAAATCAGGCCTTCAGCAGATGGTTCTGTGTGCAGGGGCAGTGGAGTGGGAGAGACTGGCATCCCAACAGCAAGCAGGGACCCGGAACACAATGACGATACCCAGACACACACACACACACACGCGTTTGGGCTCCACGTTAGATCAGACCCCAGCGACGTCCGGATTACCCTCTTGCCGCCGTGGCGACCCGTCCGCCGTAGGGCTGGATGCGAGCGGCCAGGAAAGAAAGGGGGCTAGGAAACCTGTCTTTCCCCGTTTGCATTGCAGCTGTTACCCTCCCGTTCAGAGCACTTCTCCATGATGCTCTGTAATACCTAATCATTTCAGAGTCATTGGAGTGCTCTGCGAATTTCAGTCTCATCGGTTCTTCCTGCCAAAAGTGTTAAACGACCCAATCAAGGCAGTGAGTTAGTCTGTAAGGCTCCCCCGGCTGCTTTAATACAGTCTGAGCTCGCCGTCCCACGTTTTTACATATCGTAATGAAAGCCAAGATTACACACACAAAACAAAGCAACAAACTGTTAACAGTTAAGGGAGCGAGGGGATACAGCCCCGGAGTGTAATACCTGCATTACTTATCTCCTGCTTTCATAAAAAGAAACGTCAACAAAATGCTATTATGGCTGAGATGTCATTACATGCCACTTTTTTTTTTTTTTTCTTAAGTGCATAAACACTAATTCTATCAAAGGAACTATAAGGTTAGCATTTCTTTTATTCTTGCAACATGACAGAAAACCTTTTCTGGTTAAAAAATGGTGGAGGGGAATATTTCACTCCAAGCTGTAATGATAAAACAAATCAGTAAAAAGTTCTGGATGAGGATTATTCTCATGCATGTGACCTCAGGCTGCGTTCTGATTCCCCCCTTGCTTTTCTTTCTTTCTTTTATTCTGTTTCTTTTGTGCAGTAAGGTTTGCCTTTAGTTTTATTACTGCACAGCTGTACTGTTAATAAATTCATTCAGTTATGCATGTCTTGTTTTGTTACTCAGCTTTTTGTGCTCCGGTTAGAATAGAAATTTAAAGATTAAAAAATTTCACCTTCTTATGCCAATTTTTAGCCGAGTCTGACTGGTTCAAGGCTTTTCTAAAGATGCAAATAAAAGGATTTGCATTTTTGAGGAAAAATCTAAAGTTTTTAAAAAGCAAGGTTTACCAAAAAGAATTTCCGTGTCTGGTAAGCAAACATTTGGGTCACCTGAGGTCACCAGATCTCATAAGGGCAAGCAGTAGATCGTTAACATAAAGGTTAACTGTACCTTGAGTATTCTAATCACAATAATACAAGTATGGATTTGTTTATTTGTCAAAATAGCAGAAATAAAAAATGTTTGCAGCGTTTCTCAATTTCAAGTTTCCAAGCTAAAATGTCTCTCCATATTTAAACACATATATTCTGAAAGCATACAAATAGCTACGTTTCCATTGACCATAAAATTGCACAATTTGACATTTAGAAAATAAATTCGCTCAATGGAAACAATAATAATAATAATAATAATAATAAAATTTCAATAAAAATGTAGTGGTCTAGGTTGTTTTTTTTTTTGTGGCCGTTTTAAAATTGGTTTATTTTGCAAAACTGCAATGGAAACACTTTTTGCATCTTATCGCATGTAAAAACTTATTTTACTGTGATTTTAATTGCATTTGTAATTGTAATGGAACCACTGCAATTGTGTAATTGCATTTTCTGGACATTAGTGAAATATTGACAATGTTTTTTTGCACATTTTTCTAACATAAAAGCAGCTGCTGACTCTGAACCAGTCACATTATATCAATAAAGCAGATGAATTTGTCCAGGAGACATTATGGACAGATTCTGAGTAAAGGATTTCGATTTTACGTCGTCTGTCCTGATGATACATCGTTCTTCTTCCCTTGTGCTAAAAAAATCCCTCTGAAATTTTAGAACACAAGTTTTTCTTTTACAAAGTGGCTCCTTTTTATTTTAAGTTTTGGTCTTTTTGTGACTCGTTATTTTGTTGTTCTACTTTTGAAACCATCTCAGTGTTGTGGGCTGAAGATAAAAAAACAAATTGCTTATTAAAGTTACTGATGTCCCCTGGCAGAGCTGGGCTGGAGCTAATAATATTTAGTTGACTCAAATTGAAGTAATCCAGGAGCCAAGTCAACCTGCCAAAGTGCCAGAAGACTGCAAAACACGAGTCTTGTTGAGAGTTGGGAGCACTTACTGAAGCTATTTTTTTGTTTTCACTAGTTCAATACAAAATCTAACCTTATTCATACACAGGCATACACCTATGAAATGGAGTTATGTCTGGTTGGTAGTTCACAACCAGCCCCCTCTGACATTTATTGGATGATTAGAAATATTTCAGATTTGTTCTTTTCTGGGCTGTTCGGCCTTCAACAGCGTCCTGATTTTTCTAGAGAATCACTTAGGAAATGTAGCGAAGCTCTTTTTGGATATCACATTATAGGACGGGATAAAACTTTTAAGAAGGGGTTCCTTCATGTGAATTTAAGCCAAAAAAAGTATAGCTGTTGTTTTGAACAATTTCAAAACTTAAAATAAACCTAAACTCACATGAGTCATAAAAGTATGGCAAAGTAAAACTCTTCTTTTTGGATGTGACACAGGATATTGGTGCCTCAACAGTCTGTTGTCTATAACGGTCTAAAGCAGTTTCTCACAGATTGGTGATTTTTGTTTTGCCTCCATTTAAAGGAAGGGAAATATGCATTTACTGAATAGTAATATGAAGGAATTAGGGGTGCATTGATAAATCCGTACAGATTTCCTTAATTTTGGGAGATCGGCCAATACTTCCATGAGAAACCACCAACGTTATCCACTGATTTCATTTACCGCCACATTCCAACGTCTGGAAATCTGATGATTGTCCAGAAAACCGCAATCGGTGCTCCATTGAGATCATCTGCTTCCCCAACGGGAAGGAATGTCTTTCCTTTAAATATGAAACAGTAAAATAAGCAACTGATTAACTTTCTTTTAATAGTTTCTCCTTTATTAGCAGTCAACTCATTTCACTAGAAAGAGAAAATAAAGCGTAGTCAAGACAAAGCAGCTATAGTGCAGCCACTTGTTGTACACTGGAGCTGAATCTCATTCCGGTGCCGGCAGACTTGTTGGATTCATTTCAGCTGTCAGGGATGTCCGGGCGTCGTCTTTCCAACCGGTCCGGGGGATTGCTTTATCCACCTCAGAGAGGGAGATCACTCGCTTTGTCTCGCTCTTCCACGGAGTGCAATTAAATGAGAGGAAGCCGGCTATATCCCCCACGGCTCCTGGGGGTCTCTCTCAGCTGGAGCCGGGAGATGGATTGCTCAAGGTGACCCCCGGCTGGCACGTTGAATTCTCCACACCTCCCTCCACCCTGCTCTCATACCAGCGCTCCCCACACTTATTTCTTCTGCTCTTTCGTTTTTTGCACGCTGCCAGTCCCTCAGGCATTAAACTTTAGAGCCGCCATCAGCAGCTTCTTGCTTGAGAGCCCCCCGCACTCCCTCTGTTCTGTTTCCCCCCGCTGCCGCACAACCCGCTGTTTCTCACCGAGAGCATGACGCAGAAACGGACCGGAGCTGTGCTGCTAATGGGCGCTAATCATACTTAATTAGCGGTGACTACAATAACATCTCTAGGCCTATATTAAGTGAAAACCTCTCCATTACTTTTGCCCTTAACCATGAAACTTTTACTGTATTGTTGGAAGGTGGATAACTGTCCTCTTGAAACATGTTCTAACAAATTCTGTGAAGCAAAGCTTCTTTTACTGACAAGTGTTAAAACGTTCAAACCAGTCTAAACTCATTCAGACAAAAAAAAGCTTAAATCTGCCCCCTATTTAGAGTTTATGACAAATTGCTGATTTATGGAAGCAGTAATAGCTGCTGCAGATCACAAGGTTGGTTTGAAACCCTTAATTTATCATCCGGCATTGTTCTCGATTTAACTATCCTAAACAATTTACCATAGTAGATGTACAAATGAAGACTTTCCCCTATTTTAGAAGCACAACTCAAAATTTGTCAATAATTATAAATTATACATTTTATTCCTTCTGTAAAAAAAAAAAAAAAGCCTTTTAATGAGAGAGTGTTGGAATGAGAATAGCTTGTTGCCTTTGACTAAATAAAAGAGAAGGACATACTTTAGTCTTCTGCACTAAAATAACCTCAGAATATTCTTTTTAGTAACAATTTGCCCCCACATGCTTAATTGCTTTGTGTAAGCAGAACTTTGGCAGGCGGCTCCCTTTCCTTAAAAGCCTGTGTGATTCCAATTAGAAGGTTCCACCGGCTTGATCAGGCACAGTGCACTGTTCTCCATTAGTTCTGCTGCAATGTAGGGAAAAATATATATATTGTTGGACCTAAATTCAACATGCGCTTCAGATGGAGAATTCAGTATCATGTTTCAGTTGTTTTCCTGGAAAGTCTTTCATTTTAAATGACTATCGTTTTCAATTTTCTATCAGTTGTACAAGATGGGAGCAAAATGCAGCGTGTGAGAGGACTCTGTCAGAGTGTCAGCTCAATACAGCTTCTTCAGAAGAAGAGCACAAAAATTTCCTACAGACTTAGAGAACTTGCCTCTCAACAGGCTGCTGAGAGAAATGTTGTCATGAGAAACCGACTTCTTCTTGATCTACTCCCCTCCAGCCGCAGAAAACCAATTCTGGCAGATGACCTTCAGAGAGGCAAAACAGAAAACCCTGAATAATAATTAGGGTCAGGACTTTTAACTCATTGTTTCATTTACTACATAGATTTTAACACCTTAAAAATTCTATCCCTATTTTTTAAAATTTCTTTTGCATACAAAGATTGTAGAACTTTTGTATCCGCATGTTTCTGGTACATCTGTAAAACTGATGCAGAAAACAAAGCCGCTTCTCTTGGCCGGCTGAGGGTTAATTTTTGCTTCAAAAACCAATCTGATTGGACACTGGTAAAGACTATTGTTGAGTTCAAGTTGTGTTAAAAAAGAGTTAGCCTATTCAAACATAAAAAAATAACATCTCAATGCTAAACATGTTGTAGCAGCAACATCAGTGTTAACATCCACAATCCATACTTTTATATTTTTTCCAAAGAAGTTCCATGAATGATCAGGAGTTCCTGGAACACTTGAAAGTTGAATGGGTATAACAACACTTTCCACCATTCTGGAGGTTTAATAACCTAAATACCAGAATAAAATCAATAAATATTTATTTAATAGCAGCAAAATCCTGTTTTTTTTTAATTGAAAGTGTAGCCTTTTTTTGTTGATGTATGGTTTTGGATTAAAATGCCACTTATTTAAATTAATTAATCATAGATCCTGCAATTAACTCGATTAACAATTTTAGTAGCGTCCACCACTGATAAAAATAATCTACATATAAAATCACAACATTTAATTTCTCTTAATCCTAAGATTAGGTGATGAATGTATAAGAAATCAATGTGACTCCTGGACCAGCAATGTCGTCTTGCTTTCTGTCGCCATGGTAATCAGTTGGTGTACTGCTCAATGGGTAGTTTCCACATCACAGTTTATTTGTATATCAAATTTCAGCAACAATGCAGTTCAAGGTGCTTCACATCATAAAAACACAAAATTTAAGTGAATCAAGATCATCTGTACACCAAGACTGCAGCCTCAATCAAGTTCCTCCCGCTAAGCTTTGGAAGGCCCCTGTAGATTCACGTGAGCATTGTTTTAAATTCTGCGAGCAATGCCTTCCGTCTCCTCCTCCCTCCTGAGGTCAGCGTTTGCTGCGCCATCGCTCTGAACAAAAGGCCTACTTCTGAGGTGATCAATCCTGATGTAAGAGGTAAGGAGAGCGGTGCTGGGATGATGACGGTGAGGGAGCGCAGAAGAGCAAAAGACGGCCCTGAAGGTCACACACAAAGGAAACTGACTATGCTTTTTGAAAAGATGCATTTTACATACCTTCTTTTTTTTAAATAGCAACCTCTACGTATTCACTCTAACCATCCTTGTGTCTGATAAGAAGTGGATTCATTAAGCTGTGACAGAAAAAGGAATTAGAAGCCATTGGAGTACTGGCATACTGCCTACAACAGCATTATGAAAGGTCTTGTTACACTCATCGCTGATGCTTTACAAAACCAGTGCGTTTCTCTTCCTCACCCACTGTACCAAAGATGGAAAGTAAATGGTCAGGGTTGGTTTCAGTTCGGTGACCTTCTTTGGGACCTCATACCAGAAATTTGCTTAAAGGCAGAGCAAGTAATCATACGGATTAGTGTGGCTTCTTGTCTTTCTTAGCTATGACCCAAACTCTGGTAGATCATGGCAAATAAGGAGTTGGAAAAGTGAGTTCTTGACTCCCCTAAATTGTAATAGAGTTGTATACCGTATTTTCAGCACTATAAGGCGCACCTAAAACCCTTCAATTTTCTCAAAAGCCTTATAATCCGGTGCGCCTTATATATGGACCAATATTGAGCCACAACAGGTCTCGCAACTACGGTAAGCAGCCGCCGACTTCATTTTCCCCCGTAGAAGAAGAAAAGCGCGGTGCATGCTGGAATATATGTCCTGTTTCATTTCCATTTGTGTGTTTGTGTAAAGACCCCAAAATGGCTCCTATTAAGAGACACTCTTACGACGCAAAGTTTAAGCTCAAGGCGATCAGTCACGCAGTAGAACACGGGAATAGAGCAGCAGCGAGAGAATTTAACATGAACGAATCAATGGTGCGGAAGTGGAGGAATCAACAGCTGTTCATTCATTTTGAGAATGAACGGAGTTGTCAGAACGCTGGTTTGTAATCTATTAATAAAGTTTGACTGACCTATCTGACTGTTTTGTTGACATTCCCTTTAGCGCAGGTCCATCTAATGGATGCATAACGTAAACCCAGCCTCTACTGTAGCGTCTATTCTATGCGCCTTATATATGAAAAAAGTTTTAAAATAGGCCATTCATTGAAGGTGCGCCTTATAATGTGGTGCGCCTTATAGTGTGGAAAATACGGTACATAAATTGATGTGGAATTTACCAGAGTAAAGACTGAACCAAACCAAGCCAAACGTTATCAGACATGGAAAGATTTCAATCTTTTCTCAGGAGAGAGCTGGAGTTACTGGTTGCTGGGGCACCTGGAAAGTTGGAGAAATGGGATTGAAGGAAATGTTTGAGATGCTCTTCATTGAGTTGTCTTCTAATTACGAATCCATCATATTCTGACCCTTAGTCGTCCGTCCATCCAGCCAGCCATCTGTGATCAGGTTCTGTGGGGATAGGTCCATAAGAGAAACCCAGACGTCCCTCTCCAAAAAGACACACTTCAGCTCATTCTAGGGTATCCTTATGCGATCCCATAACAGAATGGAAACAGTCTTTCCAGGGCATGGATTCCCAACTCCAGTCCTCCATATCTACTGTCCTGCATATGAATCCAAAGACTGGCCCATTACTAAGTCTCTTCAGAGCTTAATGTTGGAGAAAAGCCACATCTAAAAACTGCGGGAAGAGTAGCTGTGAAGGACTAGACTTGTGAACCTTTGCTCTAGATTAAGATATTGCGGTTTGTCACGGATCATCCAGATGGAAAGCAGTCAGTTGAAGTGGTTCAAGGCATCCAATCAGAATACATGTGGAGTATCTCCTTTTGGAGATTTTTCAAGTACCTCACACTGAAGGGAGAGCCCTGGGCATACCCAATCGGATGTGAACACCTTTGGATCCCCAACAATGAGATTTTTGATCAGCATACAAAGTGTACTTTGTAGACAGCTGCTCAAACAAGTCTTAATTTTTATGTTGGAGAGACAGATCTTAAAGTGGCTAATACTCTCTGTGCCAAACTGGCCTATAGTGAGAAACTGTAATTTTTAATTAGACACGGACTGGTTTAATTACGGGTTCGCCCATAGGAAGGGAAAAAATACAGTAAGACAGCAAGAGAAATTTCATGGACCGAATCTTGATTTGGACCAAGCTTGATCGCCACCCAAGTTGTACGACTTTGGTACTGTCTTAATTGTGATCAATAGTTCAAGGAATGAGTATGAGCTTTAATAAAAGTGACAGCCCGTCCTTCAGTTTGGATTTTTTTTTTTAGCTCTAGTGACTTGAGTGAGTCGACAGGAAAGCGGGTTGTGAGAGAAGGGAAAGGTCAACAGGCCTCTGCTCCACCGCCACACCCCAGGTTTTTCAAAGTGTGAAACTGAATCTACCTTTAGATCAGTGTTTCCCAACCCTGGTCCTCAAGGCACACTGCCCTGCGTGTTTTAGGTATTTCCTTGCTTCAGTCCAGCTGATTTCAATTGATTAGCAGACTGATTAGCAGGCGTTTGTTGAACTGCAATCAGTTGAATGAGGCACATTAAAGCAGGGAAACCTCTAAAACATGTAGGACAGTGTGTCTTGAGGACCAGGGTTGGGAAACACTGCTTTAGATTATACAATTTTCTGCCATCTTAGAAAAAAAATCTTTCTTTGTGATGGAAATTTCTCCGTTGGTGGTAAAGACCCAACCACTACCAGCATAGCCCTTTCCAGGGATCAGGTATTTTCTTGTAAACCATTCATCTGTTTCTTCTAGCATCTGATTCTTATCATCTTTTGTCCTGCCGTCAACGCTTCCATCGCTGTCTCCTTTCCTTCATCCCCACTCTGCCTTTTCTCAGCATCTGACTGCAATAATTATCACATGACGACCTGCAACCCGCCGTCCGTTTACTGTTGGACTGATCTGTCACTCAGATCTGCTTGAAGCCATTCTGGTGCAGTCTGCCATCTTTGATCATGCGGTGTGACTGAAGGTACTGTGATGTCAAGCTTACACAGTATGACATGTTCAAGTCCTGTAGGTTTTGTTTTTTTTTCTTTTTGAAATCACAGCGTCCTGGGCTTTAAATACTCGGGGGCGTTTGCCTTTTCAAATGTAAGATGAGATTTCGGAATCTAGGCTGATTGAGGATTTAGGGATAAATACGGGTAATTATTTAAATAAATATAGAACCGTAGGAAGAATATTCATTTTTGACTGAATGAACTACATTTAACATAAACTCAAAGTTTGATCTGGAAAATCTCTTTCCTCTGCTTTTTTTTTTCTACATTTATAAGCCGAACCCCTTCCTGTCAAAATTGCTTCTTTCTTAATTTTGATGGCATTACACTGGCGAATTGACTTGCTTTGTTTAAGCCACTCAGCCTGACATCCGTTCCTTTAAATCTCATCCATGTTTTATCGTTTTTCCTCAGATCGTCTCCATTCAGCCCTCCTACTCGCCGTGTTCACCTCTCCCTGATGCCCCAGGGGTTTCCTCTGAAATGTCAGGTCCTGGCTAACGCCACCAGCCTTGAGACTATTTTTGGCAGTTCTATCAAACCCCCTCAGTTATTTACCATATCCACATATTCTAATGTCCAAATGAGAATGTTTTAAAGCCTTTTTTGATTATTTTATTTTCATAAACTCTTTTCATTAATCCCTTGTTGTCAAACGATTGATATCTACCACATTTTGTTAGAACAGAAACGTAATGACTATGGGATGGTGTCTGTCTTTTTCTGTCTTTGCACTCCAAAGATTCTTGGACCCCAGCTAATGTTTTTATTTTCCTGTTTAGACTTTGCACATCATTTGTGTGGATCAGTGCCTGTGCTTAAATTGCTGCCACTTTACAGCCTTTCCACACATCTCAACTTTCTGGCACTGTGACCCTTGTTTGATCATTGGATGCCCAGAATTGCAGTCAAAGCGTCACTAATTTTCTTTTTAATTGCAATTCAACTAATTCCATGTTCCTTCCACAAGCATAATCTTTTTGTTTTAGGTGTTTTTTTTCTTTTTTTCCAGACGTCTTTGTCTTCTCTGTGATAATCTCCGCACCCTCTTCGGTTACAGTTTTGTTCGGCTGCTTTTTCTGTAGATTTCCACAGTTCAATCTTTGCATGTATGCGCTTGTTGTTGTTTTGGGTCAATAGCAGGTAGAGGATTGCTTATTCCGGATCATTTTAACTGCTTGGTGAGATTACTTTTGTTGCTTTGAGATTATTTAACACGGTCTATCCCTATATTCATCCATCCATACATCATGTTGTAATCATTTTGTGTTTCAGATTTGGCCTCAGGTGTTTTTGCTTTTCGGTGTCATTGTACAGGTTATCATGATCTTATTTTTAAATGTCATGGAACCTTTTATTAACAAGGTGTGCAGATTTTTTCTATATTCACTGTATTAGTAATTGTATCTCTACCACCAAGTAAGTTTTCACGCCTCTATTTATTATGAATTCTTGTCTTGGGTTTGGCTTGGACAGCTGAAGTTAGTTATGTTGTTTGACTGACCCTTTATTCACCAGCTCAATTTTCCCTTTTGCCAATTCATACCAGCATTATGTCACTACATGCTGCCATTTTGTCCGTTTCTGCCTCCATTTTTACCCATAATTAAAACCATTTCTGTATATATATTTTTTTCTGGTTACGAACTTTCATTCATCACGGGCATACATTTTTTTAATTCACTTTTTCAGTAGCACTTAAATCTATATAAGTTACCTTGAATTTCTTCCTATTTCTTTTCATTTTGGGTCAGGGTCTTATGTGGGCCAGAAAGTGAGAGATTAAAACCCCTGATAAAACCAAAATAACTCGGCTAACTCCTGCTGGTACATATCATTTATTGGAGTCATAAATATTACTTGTTGGTTTCTTAAATTGATATGAAGCAAATTCATGCCAGATAGAAATTGTAACCAGTGGTCATTCCCAAATGTCTTGAGACTGACTGTGAAATCTCACAGCTAGAAGAATTGAATACTAAATGAACAAATCTGCTATAAAACTGTACGAATCGCCAAAGGGGTAAATTAACCAGAGCCCAATTTAGCACTATATTTTTTCACTTTTGAAAGTCTCATTAAAGATGTACATTTTACTTTTATGTCCTTTAGAAGTGTTCATTTGTTTTCCATCTGGAAACACTGGATATAATGTAATTCATTGGGGCTGTCAGATGTTAATGGTGGAGTTATCCTTTATACACAATTGGTTAAAAAAAAGAAACATAAAGGGACTTAAACAAAATTAAAACACGAACAGTTATTTACAGCCCATCCTGGTGAAAACCAGTTTCTTGTTCTACACTTTGCTTCACACAGAGGGTCTGGAGCGTTGGCTAATGGGAAGCAGTTGCTTGTTTAGAGTTTCCCCCAGAAAACTTGCTACGCCCGGTACGCGGGGCTCTGGGGCAGTTATCCAGCCAGCAGCCATGTTTTTTGAGTCAAAAAATGTTGACAGGAGATTTTAAAATATCACTTGACAGTTATGCATTATTGGAAGGCTGGGATGTTAATACCTAAACACCATCTATAAAGTCTTAAAAACGGCCATGATAAAAAAACCCTAAAATAAATAAACAATGCTAAGCCTGGTGGGGGCACAAGTAAAGCCTGGTGGCCCGCCAGGCTTACAGTACACTTTGGGAAACTCTGTTGTTGGAGGCGTGGACTCTGTTGACATTTTAAATGATTGGATCTGATTTTACCCAATCGCTAACATTTGGCAGTGCCAGATCAATCATAAAGCAAGCTAACCAGAAATTGCTTGCGCTGTAAACAACCATCCTAATAAAATGTTCTTAAACATTCCTCTTGCTCCGACTTTAATTGCTAAAGTCGTTCGCTTCCTCCTCTGCCATTACTAAAACTACAGCCCTTTATGGACTGACTACAGCACAGAAACTCGACACCATCATCCACAACTCTCCTGTTCTCTGGTTGACCAGGATGAAACTCTACTGGAGTAATTGAGGTCAATGGGAGAAATCCCAGACTGAAGGGAGATGAGAATCAAGCAGAGTTGGAAAGGAAGGCAATGGTCAGGCTAATATTGCTCTGATGCTTCCATGAAATTTAGTAGAAAACGTAGCAACAAGAATCTGTTGGTTTGTTGGTAGGCAGCAGTGACCCTTAGAAAAAGAATTGCAAAGAAGGCACAATTTACTGTGAATAAAATTCAAATAGGTTGTTGAATTACTTTGAACAATATGTCATCTGAGTCTCAAAAGCTACAATATTTAATAAAAAACATTCCATGTGTAAGTCTGCTTCATTTGCTCCCAAAATGTTTTCGCTTCGTCCGCACTCGAACTCAACTATTTAACACATTCCTCTCTATCTTCTGTCCAACAGATCCATTTCAAATTGAGTCGGTTCAAATGAGCAGCTTCAAACGGATTCGCCGATCGTCCGACTACATTGTTTTTGATGAAACGCTCTTCCAGTGAATCTCAGTAAATTGGTTTGTTTGATGGCGTCTGTTTTTTCTTTTTTTTTTTCCTTTTTTTCGGAGCACGTTAACTTAATTTTTTTCCTCCCATTTCATCTCTTTGTTAAACCCGCGTGCATTGCTCTCGTTTCTTCAGCTTCCTCGTGAGCCACTCTGCTTTGATGGGAGTGTATTGTAGCCCTGCGGATAAAAGAGGTACAAAAGACAAACTTAGAACAAGAGGCGGACTGTAAGGTGCGCGGACAGCAGGAAACAAAGAAGCAGGGAGAAAAATATGGAGGATGCATCAGAGTCGTCTCCTGTTCATCCTCTGGCCCCAACTGCACTCAAAACAACAACAGAAGGATAGCCAACATTTCTTTACATATAAATAAATATCAACTCCTGCTTTTCTTTACTTTCTCCTCTTTCCTTCCCTTCCTTCCCCTGCTCTGCTCTGTCTTTCTCTCTCTCTCTGCAGTTTTTCTTTCGGTACATCTGAAGGATGATTGAGAGCTCTCCAGCGACAGCATTTTTAAACAGGCCATCAATAAATAAACGCCTTGATTTAGTGGGCCAAGATGTGCTGCATGTGTGCATGTGTGGCTCCACAGGCAGTGGTATGAGGACACAGGACGTGTGTGTTTTGTGTGTGTGTGTGTTTGTTCGCCCGCTGCACCCAGGCGACTTCGCTCCTCATTCTCTTCTTTCCAGCTTGGGACGAAGGCTTTGAATGCCTTTGTCTTTCTCTCTCTCATTTGTTTCTTTCTCCTCTCTCTGCTCAGCTTCTTTTTTTTCTTTCTTTTGTTTTCATCTTCACATCTCGTCTCCCTTCAACTTCCCTTCCCGTTCCTTGTTAGTCTGCCTCTCCTACGTGCTCCTTCTCCTTTCTTTTTCCCACTCTCCCCTCCCTCCGCTGAATGCTCTGCTGACGCACTCGATCTCTTTGGCACACCGCTGCTGCTCACTTTGACAATGCTCAAACACAATTCCCTCAGACAGCTTAAGTGAGACTTTGTGTGCCAGCTTGAATATAAACATGTTTGAATGCACCGATTTGTCCCGGAGCTACAGTCGTCGGCTTGTGGCCTTATCGATCGGCCTGCTGATGATTTGACATGGTTTAATTGCGACGGTGATTGATAAATGAGCTTCTGATTATTTTTGTGCACTCTTTCACCTGCTTCTGTCTTTGAGATCAGTGGATGCATTCTGCTTTAGGTGCTACCAGTTTCTCTTGAGACCAACACTTTTCGGTGTGGATGTTATTACTGTGGGAAGAAGACTGAAAACTATCGATTTTCACTGTCAGGGGAAGACCTGGACTTGATGTCAGAAGAGGCACAAAAGCTTGTAAGAACTTGTGTCAAAGAAAACTATTTTCTACTTGGTCATTGAAGCTCATTTTTAGTTTTTGCAGTTTTCTTGTTATTTCCTTTTACTTTAGTGATCTAGCATTACTTTGTACTTTCCTGTGGAGTATTTCATCAAATTGACAAAAAAGGTGTGACTCTTAGCTCTGGTCCAACTAAAAACCTAAGTCTCTATTCTGTTGTAGTGGAATCTGGTGCAGTTCTAACGCATATGTGAATCCTAAGAAGACCAGAGACTGCCAAAAACGCAGAAAAATACCGGCTAGCAGCTAGCTTATTGAACACCAAGGTTAGCATCTACTGTGTAGCTCCTTACCTGTGCTGTGCTGACGGGTTATTTCACAGTTTTTTATGAGCCTGGACTGCATCTGATAATTTCTGGAGGAGAATTTAGAATACACTGATCAAACCTAAAAATAATCATTTTAGATTCAACTTTTTCTCTTTTTTTTAGAGAATTTTGAAACTTTTATTCCATTTTCTCATCAACAGTTTTTTTTTGGCATTAAAACCATTTAAAATCAGACAAACAGAAAATGCAATACAGTCGTATTCCATGAATTAGCATATTTTTATAAAAATGATTTATTCCATTTAAAGTCAGCTCACCGAAGCATATTATCTAAATTAATTACACACGAAACAATATTTTTCAAGCTTTTGTTTCTATTAATGGTGATGCTTTTTATCAGATCATTAAAACAGATATTTTATTGCAGAAATGTGGACTTAATGGGAATGTTTAATATCTACTTACAGGTTTTTTTCTAAATGCACAAACAAGCTTAATCAATTTTAATTTATTCAATCAATTAATCAATCAAGTTTATTTATATAGCACATTTTGGCAACAAAGCATTTCAAAGTGTTTTAAAAACATAAAAGATTCTGTCCAGTCAACAGTTGAGGAAACTAGTAACAAACATTAAACTTTAACAAGTGCCATCATCAAAATCATCAATACACCTCAAATGTGTTGGTCAACGTTTCATTTATAGATGCTCAAAAGCTTAATAACATATTGTAATTCGTATTTTGACCAGTCAAACCAAACTGAAATATTACAGATGATTACAGATTTTTTAAAAAGCGTAATTAACCTTCATGTGGTGAATACAAAAAATAGAAATGTTGAGTTTCCCCCAAAATATTGCAAGCTCCTTCTCATTTTGATCTTGTGAACACAGGCTATGTGCGTCATTTCTCTTCTAGCACTTTCCCAATTGTATTTTTTTTGTGGCGTTGCATTGAAAATGCATTAAAATTTATACCAAAACATTAACAACGAGCAAGAAGCGCTACGAATTTTAATATTGATTTCATACTGTTTTATAATCCCTGCGCCAGTGTTTATTAAGCGCCGGTTTCCTCATGCTTATTTTAGTTGAGCGTTTCCCTTCAGGCACATTGGTTAGTCTGTTGTAATTCAGTTTTGCCTGCTGAGATAAACTCCCCCTGTATGGGTGTGTGTGTGTGTTTGGGATAATGTATTCAAAGCTGAGTGGTCATGTGCAGGTGTCTCAACCACGCGTCTGTGTGCGACCACGTCTATTCACATGTACTACGAGGTTTTCGTATACAGTTTTGCGCTGCCGTGGTAAATATTGTCAAATATCACTTCCATTTTCAGACACACAGTCACACTAACTGGCCTGCAGAAAACCAAGAGCCAATTTAAGAAGCAGGAGACATTCACTGTAGCGCCGCGGCGTCTGGTTATCTTTGGAGTGCTGAGTGTTTGCTGTGCTGCAGCTGCCTACTCACAGCACAAGATAATGAGATTTGGTGGGAAAATGTACAATATCCTCTGAAGGAGTTCTTCCAGAATGGCCACGCCTCAGATTTCGCTCCAGCTCTGCCGCCTTCTCAAATCCGACGGCGGCGGTCCAGCAGTTAAAAACACGCGAGGCAGACTGGCCATCACATTCAGAGGAATATGCAATACTGGTGAGAAATTTACATCATCGACATTAATAATTTTGAGCCTTTAGCAATGCAGTCGAAGCATTCTTTTTCCTAAACGGAATGGGTATACAGTTTGAAACTTCAGTTATTTTGAAAACTAGAACTTGCTGCATAATTCAATCATGCATTTAAAGAGCTCTGGAAAGAATGAAGAGCCCACTGCACTGAACCCCATTGAAAACTTCATGGTTATTCCACTGAATATTGATTTCTGAAATTTTATTGAGTTAAAACATTAGTATTGTTGATTCTAAACGAATATGAACTTATTTTCTTTGCGTTATTTGATAGCACTGCATTTTTTTGGTGTGATTTTGACCATTTTTAATTCTCTGCAAATAAATACAAAATTTTTGCTTGGAATTTCGGAGACATGTTGTCAGTAGTTCATAGAATGAAAGAACAATGTTCATTTTACTAAAACAAATATCTCTAAAAAGTACAATCAGAGAAACAGATCATTTTAAGTGGTCTTAGAAAATTTAAATATAATTTTCTCTAATATTTAAATAGACCATCGAGCAAAATTGCTGGGAAACCACAATTTTGTCAAATACATGTCAAATACACCTACCTGCGTTTCCATTGACCATTGAATTGCGCAATGTGACATTTTGAAAATAATTTTGCTTAATAGAAACAAGACAATTTCGACAAAAGAATACTCAAATAAAAGTTTAGCTGCTAGGATGAGGTGTTTTTTTTTTTTTTGCCCGTATCGAAATTGGTTTATTTTGCAAAACTGCAACGGGAACACTTAATTTTCATCGCACGAGTCACATGATCAACAGCCAGATGTTCCTGCTGGTGGAAACAACGACGAAGAAGAAAACAGGAAGTGGATGGAGGATGATCTTTTAATGACTTACCGTATGAACAAACTTAATCACGTGTGAATTTAATTGCGTTTCTTAATCAGCTAAATTTTGCACACATTTGTAGTGAAAACGCAGCTACAAATGCGCAAATCTACAATAATGTCCTTTATAAAGGACATAAATATTTTTCTACGCTACAGAACCAAAAACCCTGTGGCCCCAGCCAGCTGCTGCTGTTTGAACAGAGGTTAGCTGTGCATTAGGCAGGAGACCGAGCTGTGAACGGAGGGTTTAGTGAGGGGGACTGAATCTAAAAAGTTTGTTTACCGCAGCATTCGGATGCTCCCCCCTCCACCTCCCTTCTGCTTTTTATCCAGTAAATCAATTTGCTTGCTTTGACAAAGCAAGCTCAAGGAGCGAGCGGCAGCTCAAGGAGTTGTGTTTATGAGAAAAAGATGTTGTCTGCATGCAGATTCCTGCCTCCTCACACACACACACACACCCACACACGCCCATACACACATCCAGACAGTCTGGTTCATCAACACAATGACAACAACAGGGAGGAGGTTCTCCCCGTTTCTTATGAGTTTTACTTCGTTATCCGGCTCTGAGAACGTTCGGTTTTGGTTTTCCCAAGAGACGACACACGCGATTAGTGTTTAATAAGATCGTCCTGCATTGTGTAACAGAATACTACGTCGTTGTACGGTAAACCAAAGCTGCCGTCGCTTGTTGCATCCGTACATGTTCTGCTTGTCAAAACGCTTCATACAGCTATATGTCTAATCATGATGGATCAACATTCAGCACATCGACTTGCTCATTTCCATTTTCATTACTTCGAAGTCCTAAAGAGCGAGCCAATCAGACGCTCCGGCCTGGTTTTAGTCGTCGGTCTTTGCCTCTGTGATTTGGATTCATTCATACTTTATGGCTGTGTTCGCTTTACTGTTATCTTTCTATTTAAAGCTTCTAATTGTGTGTTTTGTGTGTCGTGAGTTTATGTTTGGTTTTCTCTTTGACGTGCGGAGCTTTAATGAACTCGCTCCAATATTGTACTTCCTTTGCAGTGAGGCTTTTTCACATTCCGTTTCATCAGCAGCTTTATGATGCTTTATTAATCTGAAACGTTGCTAACGAAGCTCCTGTTACTGGAAAATATTGAGTGTGCGTGACAAGAGCTTTGTGGATCAACTTGTGGGTTTTAAACGTAATGGGTATGTTGGGTCTTGTGGTGAGGAGGAGTTCTAGTTTCTACACAGTCTGGAAAAGTCCGGAATTTGGTTGTAGTTACGGGTTGGATTCAAAATGGAAAACGAACATGGAACGTTTTTTTTTACGTCCAGGTTTGAATCTTATTGTCTAAAAGTTTTTTCTTTTATTGTCTTTCTGGACGGTCACTCCGTCCAGAAAGACCGTCCATCCGCTAATTAGTTTTTCACGAGAATCTCTCAACGAAACGATGGAAAGGGATTATCTATTATAAAAACAAAAATCTGTTTTTTTATTCATATTTTATGAAACAATGGCTTTTCTAAAATTAGTCACAGCCTTTTCAATAGTTAATGAAAAAAAGCAAACTTTTTTGACATTACAGCCGCCACCTCCTGCTTCTAATTGTTGAGCAGCTTTTTTGCATGACGCCTCTGGTATTTTGACGAGTTATCCGCAGCGATTCATTTCTGAATCGTTGATGCTGGAAGGCCTCCTTACCATGACCCTAATGTTTCTCTCCCTCCACAAAATCTCCATCAGACTGGCCTGGTCTCTGCAAAACATTACTTGCAGTCAGAGGAATAATATTTCAACGGTGAGCAGTAAATGGACGGTGTTGTTTTGGATTTTGAGCTTGGAGAAAATCTTAGGCACAAGTGACATTCACAAACAGCAATGGATGATAAAGCTGCTTCTCTTGGCTCGGTAGGGGTTAATTTATGCTTCAAAAAACGATGTGATGGGACAATGGAGAAGTCTATTGTTACGTTCAATTGAGCTAAAAGGAGTTAGCCCATCAGCTAAGCTATTCAAGGCTAAAATAGCATCTCAATACCAAACATGTAGCAGCAGGACAGACGACCCCAACACTAGTGTCGGCGTCCAAAGTTCACATTTTTAGAGAAGGATTTTTTTTTTAAGAAGTTCCTGAAACACTGGAAAGCTGAATAAATATAAAAGCACTTTTCACTGATCTGATGGTTGAATAACCTCAAATTAAGAGATTAAATAAACATCTTTGTTGTTGAGCTCAGATGTCTATTTATTTATCCGAGAGTTTATTAACGTTCTAAAATGCAGTCGGTCGCAATTAAGTAATTACCGACCCTGTAATTAACCCGATTTTAAAGGTTTGTTTATCGAGTCCCACCGCTGCTTACTACTGCTACCTCTTCGATTCTGTTTTCTTAAAAACAGACCCTTTGTTGTCGGAAAATCCAAAATTAAAAAGTAGTGATCCAATAAATGGAAGGCACTGATCGGTGCGGTGTTACTGGGCTTCCAACCGGCTTGCCCGATATTTCCAGAAACCATGCTGGCTTCATCACTGCTGGTTGTCAGCCGGGGCGCAATGACAGGCAAACACGGCACCACAGGTGCGACATGCTAAACAGTGAACTGCTGTGATCCTGATTGCTCTTGTTTTGCCACTTAAGATTTCAGGATGCTGGGAATCTGAAATATCACCTCATAACAAATATCGATGGCTCTTTTTGTTAAAGGAAAAGAACTGAGGCTCTCTTTTGCTCAGCTGTTTTGAGCTGAGAAATCTGGAACTGTTGCAAGAGTTTAAGGGGGGTTGGTGTGCTCTATGAAGAGAATCTGTGATAAATACGTTTTCTTCAAGTTTTACCGTAGAGAGAGAGAGAGAGAGTTTGCTTCCGGCTGCTACTGTGACCCATAGAAAGGATATCATTCTAAGTGTCACATTTAGGAGAAAGGTGCTAACATGTCAATAAGCCCATTTGGCAGCTTCACAGAGGATGAAAGCACTCAGCAGATTAATTGAAAGCTGTCAAGAGGTTCACCAGGGGGACCGGTGGCCTCTCGCTGCACAAATATTTTATGTGCGATTCCGACTGTGGGCGCGCTCCTCAGCTGGAATTGCAGCAGCCTGCACCTTGCAACTCTTTTTTTTTTCTTCTTCTTCTTTTTAATGAGACGAAGGCCAGAGGAATGTGTCACGCCACTTGTGATTGTTGGGTCTACAAACAAAACCGGAACCACGCGCACATCGAGCCTCTTTGGTGCAGTTTGAGTTCTTTTTGAGTTGCAGTGCCAGCAGACAGAAGTGATGATGATCAATAGTCGACGCTTTTTTTAAAAACACTTTGTTGAGGTTCTTTGGATTTTCTCCAACTAGATCTGATTTCTCTTGTTCTTTTAACTGTTGTGTCTGAGTTAGTAATCAGGTATTTTGACAGTTCGGGTTTCTTTACTTTGACGGTCAGTGATGGAAGTACCCCTCTCATCCGTTTGTCCTGATGTCGTCCACGCACCGGCTCTTTTAGGTCAATCTCCTCTTCCTCCACTCTAATTCTCCTACATCATCGTCTCTTCGTATTTGTTAGCTTCTGTTTCTTGTCCTCCTCTCCGTCCTTCCGTAATAACCTCTGCTCCTCCTCCTCCTTTGGCCAACGTCCATGTTATAAATCAAAAGAAAATGAGGATGGGCCGCTGCCTCGCACTGTTAGAAAATGCATAATTACCGGAGTGAAGTTGGAAAGTGCCGTTTGTGTGTTTTCTAATGGACATGTATTGGATTACGAAAACTGCTTTTTGTATAACCATATTTCTTTTTTTTTCTTCATTTTTTGACAATTTAAAAGAAGTTTTGATGGTAAGATTTTGATTAAAAGCGCCTCACCCCTTACCCTGAAACCTCTTTAATAGGCCTACAACGAGAGCTGTGAGTTATCGATTTCAACTAAAGCTACTTAATACTAGAGATGGTCCATGAAAGACGCTGGTGACCGTTTGGTCAGAATCCGAAAAATCAACTATTTTTCCAATCAGTGAATGCACCATGCATAAGTGCTACCACTACCACACTCTGAGGCTCAGTATCAATGAGGTGTTTAAAATGATGTCATGGAAATACGGTGTAGGAAACAAGGCGTTCCTTGTTCCTTGTTTCTTGAGTCCATTTTTGAATCCATTTTCTAAGAGACGTCTAGATGCGCTCGGTTCATCAGTGGCTCAAAATGGAGTTTTGTGCTACATGCAACGTGACCATGGAATTATTTCTGTTCAGCATTTTTTATATTCAATGACTTTATGTGTAAACGATGTTATCAATAACAGACTCAATGTGGGGACTTATGATTTCTACAGACAACCCAGACGGTTGAACCGCTCAGGTTCATTCAGGTTACCAGGGAGCAAGAGAGAAGAAAAAACAGGTAGCATGCTAACCATGCTACCGGTGAATAACAGCCATTGCTAATTGGGAATAGAAAGTGCCAAAGACATTTTTAAGATGTCAATTTCATCATAATTTGTTGTTCATAAATACGATGATTAGCCTTCTCTCTCTTGCTCCGTTCTGAATTTTTTCTCTGAATTCTGACTTTAATTAGGATTCAAAGAAAACAATTTCCTAACCTTACAATTCTCTTCCGTATCTTATATGATTTTACTAAAGGAGAAATCAGAATGGACTAAAAAATAGTACTGCCAGGTAAAAGCTTTACAGGACCACAGAAAAGAAAGCCCCGGGACATTGAGTGGTGCCTCTCCCGTTCAACACACAATCAAGACTGGAAAATAAAGTAAATGTAAGAAAAAAATACATTAAAAAAGCAGAAATCAAATACATATATTTGGACTGTTTAAGTTTTTGGATGATAAATACTGTTGCCACTTAAAACTCAGCTCCCCTGACTTGTTATTCATAATTACAGCAGAATTTGTTGTTTTTTTATTCCTGGTACCCTGCAGCAAAGAGGTGCGATCCGCTCATTGTTGTCTCTTCAGTCTCAAAGCTAAATTAATATAGACTAGATGGCGTTTCAAATCTCCAAGACTTTTTGAAATAGAGTCTCTACTGGATACAGAAAGTTTCTCTTTGTCAAAAACAAACTGAAGCTGAAGTCGCACACAAACAAACTCAGTCGCTGGATTACACGCTCCTGTTTACTGAAAGTCATCAAAATGCATCCACATACCTTTGTTTGTTTTTTATACTTTTGAGCCCATTATATTTAGGAAAAAAAACTAAGTAGTGCATAATGGGAAGTGAAAAAGAATGAAATGTGGCTTTCAAAAAATAAAAACACTCTGAAAAGTGTTTTATTGAGCCCGCTTTTAACCCGATACCCTGCATGTCCTTACTGAAGACATTGGGAGTTTCATTGCAGGCTAAACGTTTAGCCATATTTTTTATTGAAAAAGCTCTAGAACTCATATTGGAGACCTTTTAAACAATTGAAGAGACACTAATCAGAACAAAAACCCATCACCTTTGCTGACATCCTCCAGCTGGGACTCGCACAGCGGCCACTGTCGCTCGGCGGTAGAGCATCGTACTTGATTAGATTCCAAATACTTAGTCTTAAATCTCCCTGATTGGTAGCAAATCAAATCCTGACTGAGGCCGTCTTCGTAAATATCTCTGAATGTTCTCAATTAAGGCAGATCATGCAAATGTCTGACAACAACAGACAGTGAGTTGTTCCAGGAGGATTGAGCAGGTTTCCAAATAAGACGGAGCCTTTAGGGAGACGCCGTGTTCTGACACATTAACTCAGCAGCTGCCCATGTTCCAAATCGCCATCAAAGATATTTGGCTGATTGAAGATTGGGACAATTTATAGTCATTATTTACCTGTCATTTACCTTTTTCTTTTTTCTTTTCTCCTAGCAACTGCTGAGGGAGATGCAGCAGATGGCCAGTCGGCCTTTTGCCACCATCAACGTGGCTTTGGAGGCGGACGAAGAGCCACCTGACCTGATAGGAGGAAACGTTAAGGTGAGTGTAACTTTCTCTCACGGAAACCTCAGTTCAGCCCAGCAGATGTATCTTTTGGCATCGTTGAACAGACCATGATCAGGGGAGCTCCTTCTGTCACTGTCCTATCGGAGATGTGAAGCGGCTAGCTGCTGTTCAGAATGTCGTGGTTTCTTTCTAAACTGACCTGGATTAGTCGTGGTAGTTTCAGTTCAATGTTACATGATTTACATCTTCTCTGATAACAGGATTTCTAAGGTTGAACCTAAATATCCTTGATGGTAGAATTGACATTTAGCACATTTAAAGGAGTTTATTGAGTAATGACACATTTAAGTAGTTGTATCTCGTCAACTAGTTCCCAATTCTAGTTATGAACAGAGAAAGCATTCGGATTTTAGGTCTGTTTTCATGTTTTATTCCACAGTGGAGAGAGTGTAACAGAAAAATGTCAAACTCATTTTTCATTTTGGGCCATATCAAAAATGTGAATGGGTTGATTGTGCCAGAATGTATTGATAAAAAACCCATTAAATTGCTAAAATATCAATAAGTAGCTGTTTCAGCATTCAACAAGTGTTTCTTAAAATAAAATGATATTGAACATCTTTTCACCCTGATCAGCCCGTCCAGGATTTTGTGGCTGTTTTTGTTGGTTTTCCTGTAATCCAAATCACAGGTTTTGTGGTGCTAATCTAGAAATATTTGAAAGGACTTTCTATGATTTTTGCTCTAATATACAATGTGACTTTTTATTAATCGCTATGTCTATAAGGTCTATAAGTTGACATCAAGTAAGGCTGAGGCAGCAGTCACTTAAACCCAATGTTTTTGGCCAATTTTGAGGAAAAATGTCAGTAAAATTAGAAATAATGTGGGGATCTGTTTTTGTGTGCATTTTGTGGAAAATCTGGAGAGTCTTATTGGTGTAATTTGGAGTCCAGAGGGCCACATGAAAAGCTGTGGCGGGCCAGATTTGGCCCCCGGGTCCTGAGTTTGATATGTGGTGTAGAGTATAAAGATGTAGTTTCTTTTATCCATCTGTCCATCTGTACCTGCTTCATCCATGCAGGATCAATTGGGGGTTGGTTCCAATCTCCAAGATTAAAGTGTTGGTTGACTGGGAGCCATTTGTACTGCTAGTGATAAATACGCTCATTTGTTTTGGTTGGATTTACCCAAAATGCTCTGCTCTACAGTTCACTTCCTGCTTTTAGAGCACTCGCCGGTCTGCTTGGTGTTCACGTTTGAATTCGAACCGCACCAGAGTTCATTTCAACCAAACAGAGAGCTGGGTTTTTAGATGGACCAGAGTTGGCTTCTTTTTTTTTGTGGTCGTCATCAGAGTTTGATCGTTGGCGTTCCTGCCTCCCCAAACGAACCGGACTTTCAAGACAAACGAACCGGAGTTGGATTAAAGTGGACTAAACAGAGCTGAGAGTATATCTAACTTTTGATGTGAGTTAAACATTAAACTGCAAAGCAAAACCGCAGTAGAAACCTTTTTTTTCTTTTTTTTTTTTTTAACTTTTCATTCCGGGGTGGGGATTGCCACTTGATTTGAGGTGAAAGCCGGGACAAGAAATACCAGGGGGAGCTTCTACTTCCCCAGCAAATCTGAACTTTAGGGGTTGATTTGATGCTAACTTTAAACTACCAGATATATGCGGTGGAGCTGAGTAAAAGTGAAGTTTTTTTTTCTTTTTCCATAATTTATCCTCTTTAAAGTTTGGCAGAGTTACAGGAATTGCAGCGAGGCTCTTGGTGGGCGCGGAGCCGCAGGCGAGCGTACCTGTGACTGTGCACCGAGTGATGAACGACCTCTGAATGCAGATGTAGTGTGGAATTATAGGGGCTGTTTCAGAACGGTGGCTCGGGGAGGGGGGGGGGGGGCCCGGCTCTGACAGGGCCCATGCATCTCCAGGGATTCGGCTCGGGAGCACAAGGTTACTCCCAGTAAAGGCTGCTTCCCGGGAAGATCTGCAAGAGAGTTGAATGCTTGAGGAGAATTTTTTATTTATTTAATTTTTTTTTAAATTTCTGAACTCGTCTCTCTCCTGTAGACGTTGTGTCATCCACTCCTTTCAACCTTCTTCCTTTTTTCCCTCCCCGGCTTCTCTTCACTTCTTTTCCCACTTTCTGCTCGTACGTTTTTTGGAGCTGTTTGAATTGAGACATCCTTTCCTGTCCTGTGAGACTCATCTACTTTCTGTTTCCTGGATTCTTCTGCAACAACATTCATAAATGACAGCTATACAGGCTGGTTCTGTGGCTTGCCCCACAGTGAAAATCACTGGATTTGTTTTTACATTTTTGGTTTGCCTTAGTTTTTGTGTGTTTTTGTTGTTGTTGTTTTGTTTTGCTGTTGCCGAGCCGCGAACGTAAAGAGAAATAAATTGATATCATTTATTTTCCCTGAATGGATTCCCAATTTGTACAGCAAACGGTGTTGCTTTCAGTGCAGGGCAGAACCAATCCTGTTAGTCAATGAAATACAAACAAATCTGAGATTGTTCTGAAATGTAAGTTTTCTTACTTTATCTCTGTCAGTTTCCCACCTTCGTCTTGGTTTCCATTAGTGTTGCTGCTCTTCTCGTCTTCTCTTACAGATCCGTTTTGTTGATCTCTTTAAGGCCCTGTGTGTTTTCCTCTTAGCTTTTTCCCACACAATTATCTTTTAGCAGCTCTATATTTATCTTTCTCTACCACTGTATTTGTTGTCTTTCCGTACCAAAACAAATATTTGCTCACTTTTGTAATGGAGACACAGACGTCTTCGTCTCTTTCCTGGTGTCTTCTCTCCTCTCTTGTCCGTCATCTCTTATGTTTCCTCTAATTTACTCTCCCTCCTGGCCTTTATCAGCTGCCTGGGCTTCCTTTTTTTTTTTGGCCTTATCTGCTGGTTCTCTGTGTGCAATGGGCTTTTATGTTTTGTATTTTTTCGCGGTGTTTATGAGTTCGTGTGGGTGTCGCCCTGTGTGCGCACGTTTGCGGTTTGTCATAAAGAGAAAAAGATGAAACTTGCTGTTAAATCCAGCCGGCCTCCTCCTCCGTCTTATGAATTAACTTTTCTTCTCCTGTCTCTAGACCTCCTTTTTCTTTTTTCTCTCGCCTTTCTTCCCAGCCTGCTCTCCTCCTCTCCATCAGGGCTAAAGCAGCCCAGGAGCAGAGATCCAATTTAGATCTTCCTCTTCAGCTTTCTGTGCCATCACCTGCTCAGACTGTGAGTGCGCTCTATCCTATCTCCTCCCCAACTCGGATTGAGCAGCGTTGGACGCGGGTTATTCCCCTTGTTTTCATGCCTGTTTTCTTTTTTTTTTTTTTTTTTTATCAGGATGCCACGATAGTATATTAAGACCTGCAATCGGAATGTATAAAAAGCCGAGCACCGCACAGGGAGTTGAAAATCATTAAAGTTGTTTATGCTTTTCTGAAGGAAAGTCCAAACTTTGCTTCCTCAATGAGAAATATACACTTGGTTTGTGCCAAATGAGGCCTGCAGCTCCAGCATCGCAAACAGATGATTACTTTTGTGACACTTTCTTCTCTGCTTTTATTCCGAGACACAGACGGGGACAAGAGGAAAGTGGGACTGGTGTGTGGATGTGTGTGGGCGTGTGTGCGTGGGGGTGTGTGTGTGTGTGTGTGTAGGCAGAAAGAGGACTGTTTTTATCTGCCGTAATTGTGCTGTGCTGTTGGCACCTTCACTCACAGGGTTCTGTTGAATTGTAGGTGCTTGGCTGGGTTTTCTACAGGGCTTCATGTGAACATGCTTAAATGCCTTGAATGCTTCCCTTATCGGGCTCTAAACCGTTTCTATGCAGACTGGGGCTTTTTTTTTTTTTTTTTTCTTCCCATGTTTGAAAATTTGTGGAAAGAGAAAATAATGTATGAGAAAATGCAGTTGGAGCCAGATGTTGGGCTACACATTGATTTCTCACAAATAGTCTGTTAGGAAAGGTTGATGGAAAATTTTGCAAAGAAGTTTTTCCGATCGCTTTCTTGTTTTCTGAAAAAGAGTCGGCGCGTTAAAGGGGAGACGGAAACACGTAACAAACACTCCCATCCACTGGAGGGCCTGTGCATGAAACTTGGGGGGGAAAAAATGAAAAGTGGAAAACACTGGAACAGAGGAAGAACTTTCCATTTCCTCTGAGATGTTTGGACTCAAATTACGCTTTGTGTAACCTGGTTGATTTACTTCAAACCAGTAAATAAAAAAATGCCTAATTTACGTCTTTTTTTCCCCCTCTCTTTTTCTTATTGTTAAGGTAAAGTAATTTTATTTATATAGCACATCCTCAGCAATGAGGCAGTTTAAAGTGTTTACATGAATTAGAAGGAAATACAAACAAAACAATAAACCAAAGGAAAGAGCAAAAAGAGAAACAACAAACAAGAAAAGTATGCATGAACTAAATGTTGGTTCTCCATGTTTGACTCTATGAAGTAGATGGTGCTAAATGTTAATCTAAAGCACATAAACTAAATGTTCCTGTTCTGGGTTGCAAAGCAGAAGAAGTGAATATTTTTCACTTCTATGAAGTGAAGAATATAAACTAGATGTTCCTGTTTTGGAAGTAGTTTCTCTGGACTCTAAGTTTGGTACTGATTAAACTTTTAATCAGTAATACTTTTATAACAAATTTATGTCAGATCATGATTTCTAGGTTAATGTCAAGTTGTCATAACAAAGACATTTTGAATAATGTCAACTTTGTATTAAAAGTGTCATGATTTACCGAATGACACGTTATGACAACAGTCATAAATATTCATAAAGACTTACTCATGTTTATGACAGTGTCATGTCAGTCTTATTCACAATCCGTCAAATAAAGTGTTACCGTTCTAATTCCTGTTCTGGGTTGCAAGATAATTCTAAGTACTTTATCATTTATTAGGGATTTATTAGTTATTGGCAACCTTTTAAGATTTTGCTCAAAATTTGCATGACAATTGGTCACTGTCTGAAGTTCAGTCAGACCAAACTTTTCTCATTTTAAGTTGGTTAAAATGACCACTTTTTTTTTTTTTTTTGTTAAGCGAAACAATAATGGGGGAAAAAATAGTCAGAGATTTATTTGTATATGCCTTCAAAATCAGACGTTTATATCTGTATTCTCAATATTTGGTAGCATTGCCTTTAAACTGTATGACTTGTGTCAAACTTTCTAGGCTTCCTTCCACAAGCTTCACATAACGGCTTGCTGGAGTTCCTCCTTCAGACTAGCCAGCAGCAATTAGCAAACATCTGGTGGAACTACACATCTGCTGAGTTAATTATAGCAGCTACTTCTCAGTGAAATGTTGGTTAAAAACATTGTTAAAGGGTTAATAGAGGAGCCATGTTGTGATGACTTCCTGAAGGCGGAGTTTCAGAAAGAGCAGGAGTCTTCTTAAAGAGACAGAGGCCCAATTTCAAGGCGTCAAGTTATAAAGTCAGCTTTATTTTAAGTCATATTTGATATAAATAGCATTTTTGTAGCAACTGAAGGTAACATAGTTACTTGATTGTGCTATAAAATGACATCATGTGGCTGGAAAATACATCATACAGCCCCTTTAAGATGCTTCTGCAAGTGAGCCTCCAATTAACTCAAATGTGCCAGTTAACCTGTCAGAGGTTTCCAAAGCCCTCATAGTTTAAAAGGACAGCAGTCACTTTATATGTAAACTTCTGACTTTGAAGAGAGTAATGCGTAAATCTCACATATTTTTCTCTCATTCTTGTGGTTTTTAGCAAATTGAAATAATGGTGATTCTAACTGCCCTGAATAAGAGGGGAAGGTGTAGCTGTCTGCTTATTCAGCATACACAAACCGCTGCTGTCAACTGTGTATACAGCTTGTTTTTCCAGCTTATTGTCTTGCATAGCTCGAGCTATCGTCGTAATCTCTCGATTTCTTGGCAAAGAAAAGGAATAAAAACTCTTGGAAGTTGCCTCAGTGGTGCCGTCTGTACCTGGTGAGACCTAACAACGCGCTCTGGCTGCTGCTGAGGAACACACGATGAAAGGCGAGCTAAGTGTGCCCACATCAGCGCCTTTATAGATGCATTTGTGTGTTGTGTGTGTCGGCGTGTGTGTGTGTGTGTGTAGGCTCAGCAGCGATCCCACGTGCTGCTGGGCTAATTACTGAAGGTAATTTAACAAAACCTTTCACCGCTCTGCCTGGCCGGTCTAGATAAGTCTCCAGAGTGGTGATGTTGGGGGTGGCGACTTGCGAGCGGCCGGCTGAAATCCTATAAAACAAAGGCATCTGCTGGGGAATGCTATTAAGATACAGGACCACCGGAAAAGACTCTACCTTTGGGGAAACATCTTAAAGAGAAAGAGCCGACACGGAGAATTTAAAACAAGCAGGTAATTGAATTTTCTCTGGGTTTGATCCGCCCCACACTGAAGATGAAAGCGTATGTGTAAAATGGGACGCAGAGGTTTGTTTTTCTAACAAATACGAATGTGAGTCGCCTGTCTCATAGCTTCAGGTGGAAATTGAACTTCTGGTTGTGTAGTGACGAGTGTCCCGTTGAAGTGGAAAAATTCCCACACCGTCCGACAACAAGTCTCCTCCAATTCCAGATATGATCCTCCAGATATTTTCATCTCCCATGTGCATATCTGATGTCAGGAATGAGAGAATGCGATGGGTGCATGTAAACAATGCAGTGGAAATGGGGTTTGGCAGCCGAGCATTAAAACAGCCCTAAGCTTTGAAATTAAAACGCGCCAGCCTCTCTGCCTTTGCTTTATTCCACAAGGTGTGCAGGTTCGTTCGTGTTATCAGACACAGCTCGTTATTTTTCTAGTCTAAAGACGGTAAAGTGAGACATACGTTTTACCCAAGGCCAACCCGGCCGCGGAGACGCAACCTAAACAAGCCGGGCTTGTTTTTTTTGGTAGGATCCGGTATAATACTTCCACTTTTGAAACAAAATTAGCCAGCTGGGAGATTACAAAACCTGAGGCTAAATGGAAACAAGATTTTTGTTCTCGTTACTCGACTGTCAGTAAATATGAATGACTTGCCTGCATGGTGGTTTTTATAACTGAATACAATCATCATGCAGCCTTTGTTATATATCCATTAATTAATGTAGTCCATATATTTGTCCATCCTTCCATTTATCACCAGTTCCATCCATACAACTATTACTCATCAATCTATCAATGATTACATCCATCTGTGCTGTCTACCAGAAACTCTCTCCCTCCCTCCATCCATCTTTACTGCCATCCATCCACCCGTACTACCATCTATCCATACTACCATCCATCTATCTGTACTACCATCCATCTATCTATACTACCACCCTCTATCTATACTACCATCATCTATCTATACTACCATCATCTATCCATACTGCCATCCATCTATCTATATTACCACCATCTATCTATACTACCATCATCTATCTATACTACCATCCATCTTTCTATACTACCACCATCTATCTATACTACCATCTATCTTTTTATACTACTACAATCTATCCATACTACCATCCATCTATCTATACTACCACCATCTATCTATACTACCACCATCTATCCATACTACCATCCATCTATCTATGTTACCACCATCTATCTGTACTACAACTCATCTATCTATACTTCCATCCATCCATACTACCACCTGTCTATCTATACTACCATCCATCTATCCATACTACCATCTGTACTTTAAAAAAATGGTAGGAAAGTTGCTAAGAACTTTGGTAATTATAGCCTGGAAGACTAATGATATTTCTGAAAATGAGTTTGAACTCTGTACTTGTGACTTACAGTCATGTTAACTGGCCATGGTGTTATTTTCAAACACGTTTGAAAACTAAAACAGAGTGATTTTTGTTAATAAAAGCGTTTTTATTCAAGAACTGCACTATAGATGAACCTTCTTAGCCCTGTTGATTTTCTTGTCAGATAAAGTCAGTCTTCTTAGCATTTCTGATACATTTTTGCAGAAATACAAATTAGTACATTTCAAATGAAAGTAAAATATGTGACCTTGAGCTATTCCTTCTTATTTATTTCATATTCTGTACAACTTGGGATTGTAAAGTTTTGCGGGTTAAAAAAAAGTTTTGTTTCCTGTCAGAAGACCTGTTAGCCAATCAGAATTCGTAGCACTTTAGGAATTGGATTTTTCCTGCAGGGATGCTACAGCATCAAATCATTTTCATCGGCTTGGGATTATTTCATTCTATTTCATGCTTCTAAATGACCGTTTAATGCTGTTAAAAAGGCCAAAGGAAATTCCTCCAAACCACAGCCAGGGGCAGCGTGTGAAAGATCAGTAAAAGGTAACAAAATGTTTTCCTTTAATGAAAACCATTACATGGAAGATGGAGCTGTGTTTCCATTTTTGATAAGTTGGTTCGAAATCTTTCCTTCTCTGATTCAAAGGTTGCAGGGTAAACCACGTCCTATCCAGCGGCTCCAGTTCAGTCAGTTTAAAAACCTGACAAGAGCAAAATAAAAGATGATCCCAGTGGAAGCTGGAGATGGAAAGAAAATAAAACAAAGCGGCGACCCGCTTCTTAATTGAAGTCATTTGTTTACTTTAGTCAGGCTCATTTCTCCACGTCAGGACGTCGTCGAATCATTTATTTATAAAATTTCCACACATCGGGGGCCGAGGAGCGGCGACCGACTTTAATATCCGCCGGCTTTTGTGGCTCCGAGCGCTGCTCGGGCCGAGTTTCCATCCCAGCAGGAGCCCATTTGTCTGCAGCTGAACTGTTGACCTCTGTCTGCTCCTTGGGAGACTGCGGGGCCGCATGTGCGCACCGGCGCAGCTCCAAAGTGTTTTGAGCTCCGAGACGCGTATGGAGAGACATACACAAGTTGTTAGGAAGTGTCTTTGTTCAAAGATTCATGACAACAGAAGTTCCCAGCAGCTTACTGCAATCGCTCTGCAATTACTCATGAGCAGAAAAAAACAGGAGCCAATTTTTGGCAAAGAATCTGTAATATTAGTGTCTTTTTTTCATGCAAAAAATGCCTTCGGGGGGTTTGTACACAGGCTTTAGCTTTTTAAAATGGCCTAATTTTCTCCTGGAAGTAAAAGGAGGACAAAAAAACATGAAGAAAACTGTCAATATCTGAAATCATATTGTTGAACCACTTAGTCGGCATGGATTTAAGTTGTTTTCACACCTGATGGTCCAATAGACTCGACTACGAAACCAACATTTGTTACGTTTTGCTACGTAACCAAACTAATTGAAAAACCTGTCCACCTCCTCGCCTGTGGTGGTGCTGCCCCAAGTACTACTGAGGGAAACGTCATGAAAACCTCAGAAGAAAATCAGCGTAACTTCAATGCAAGCAAAAATGGTGTGGCATCAGATTTTAGCGGTTGTAGGATTTCTCTTTTGTCTCTGGTAAACAACCACAAGCCATTTCTCCCGCTAGCACTAGACTCACTCATTTGTTTGGTTCTATTGGCCCAGACTGCCTGGTACTGTACTGCACTGTAGTCCACTTCCTGCTTTTAGACCGATCTCTGGTCCGCTTGGCGTTCGAACTGCACCAGAGTTCACTTCAACCGAACCGAGGCCGAGGTTTGTAGGCAGACTAGCGTTCGCTTTGATTACATCAGAGTTTGATCACGCATTCACAACTCCTCAAACGAACCGGGCTTTCTAGGCAAACAAACTGGAGTTTGATTAAAGGTGTGAATGCTTTAAGGGTATGAAGCAGTCTGGGCTCAGATGAGTTCAGGATCATGAGAAAGATGGGAATATGTGTTCGGACCCTGTTGTTGTTGGGTTCCTTCAAGCCTCCAACAACAGAAGCATTAACTTGAAGGAATTTGAGACTTTATTCAAATTCCCACGAAGTCCCATTTTCTGTAAAATCCAGAAGAAATGGGAACAAAGAAATCTGTGCAAGAGAATACTTATATGCAAATTTGGTCACATTCTAGCCAAACACTTCAACGCATTCAAACTAGGCCCAGAACTGCAATATGTTAAATTTAATTAATGGATTATAATATGACGAGAAAGATTCCCCTTTTAAGAAACTTTCCCATTTTATTGAGATGAATTTTATGTCGTTAAAACGAGAACTTTGCCATCTTAACAAGACATAAAAATACACTCTAACAGATCAGTGTGTGAATGGATGATTTGGTGAACGTAGAGTGAAGTCCTATGGACTTCATAAAGTGTCATAGAGATACAAGCCATTTCCCGTTTACCATTACGACTTCTTAAAAAGGCGTAAACCGGCTCGCCATGATTCTCCTAAAACTTCCAAGAGGTTCTGCTGTTTTACTATTGCGACCTTTCTTATTTTTAAGGGAAGATATTTTGGTTTTAATGACGTATAAATCTCGTTATATTGAGTTTCTTTTTAATCGTCGTAACGAGAATGTTTCCTGGTTTAAACGAGATATTTCTCCTGAATTTATCTCCAAACTCTGGCAGTTAAACACTTCTATACTTTAGCACAGAGACATACAGTACATTATATTGGAAGACAGACTTCTCTGTGCTACAATGCGGTAAATCTACACACTAGCTCATCGGGGTCTTTACGCCTCATCCACATGTGGCGGCCGTCGCGTATGAAAGCTGCAGCGTGGAGAGATGGAGCAGAGAATAAATATGTAAAATGGGTCAAAGCCTGAATAACATTACTACTGCTGTAAGGGGTGTGTGTGTGTGTGTGCGTGTGTGTGTCCGTTACAATGACAGAGATGAGTTATGATGGACCTGTGTGAGGGGGTGCAACACTGTACGGAAACACCAACTTAAACTCCAGCGGCATTCCCTCTTGGGGGATTAAACCCGACTCTTTGGGGAATAAAAACCAGCCGGCTGCGTTCTGGGCAGTGTCAGCGGTGTGTGTAACCGTGACATGGCCCAGTTTCTCACACTGGCCTTTGCGAATTCCAAACACAAACCCAACGAGACTTAGAAAAGTTATCGGGATGCGGCGGCGGCGGCGGCCTCTGTACCCACACTCTGTTCGTCCAGGTAAAGCCCATGAATTTTGCAGGAGGCGAGCCGCAGTGGATCCAGGACAGTGTTTACAGGACAGTGTTTACATCCTCCTGAGACTCATCTCCACATATGGATGAGATGCTGATAAACAGGAGCTGTTGGTTTTTAGAGAGTCAGGTGTGTCACGCAGCCCGAGATGTCTGGAGAACACCGACGTAAATCTCACTACCGTTGTCTTCGCAATGAAGCTGATCCGGCTGACGGCGCTGAGCTCGGTGTGGGTGGAGGGGAGCGGTGGGTCCAATTTGCGATTGCGGATCTTTTGTTTATCTCTGCTGAAAATAAGTAGTATTTTTTTTGTCATGCTTGTTGCTGACACAGATGAGAACAGAAGCAGCAAAGCTACTGTGATCGCTCGGATTTAGCCGGCTAGTGATGTGTAACGCTCTTTTTTTCCCCCCTCTTTCTTTCCACAGTCCGTTCCAAAACCCATCGCCCTTGAGCCTTGCTCTGGCAACAAAGCCGCCGTGCTCTCCATCTTTGTACGGTTACCCAGAGGCTCCGGTGGCATCCCTCCTCCAGGACAGTCTGGTAAGATGCAGCTGCTGACTGCTTTTGCTTTTTTTTGCTTTTTTTTTTTAGACATTTCCTTTGATCTGACATTCTTCCTTTCTACTACATTCTGTTGCTTTGGTTAGTTGGAGCATCACAGTTTCAGTCCTTCGGGCTCCTCCAACCCGGTTCACTTCCTTCTCTTTTTGTCCTTTGTTGTTCAGTTCATCCTTGGTTTAACAGACACAAACTTTGGGCTTTACTAAAAATGAACAATTCATATTAAAGCTATGGAGACGGATCGTAAGACATTTGCACAGACAGGAAAAACGTTTCTTAACAGCGCATCAAGTGGGACGTCTCAACAAACATGTCAGGGATGAAGCAGGGCTTTGAAGCCGGGTTTGGTTACAAAACTATATCCCAAGTTTTGAACATCTTACATCTCAATCCATTTCATTTGTAATGAAAAGTATGCTTAATACCTCCTTAAAGATTATTTTTAAAGTTACTTTTAATCCGACAAATCTGGGTCGTTCTTTATGAATACTTGGTGTTGTAAATGCAAAAAAACAACAACAACAAAAAAACACGTTACCTTTACAAACTAATTTCAAATGAATGCTCATTTCATCTCAAGCAGATTCCATTAAAATGCTGAAAACCTTTACGTCAGAGCTGCAGCGCAGGCGATGAGGTCGCGGTATTTCTGTGCATCGCTGCACACATCATTAACATGTATTAACACTCTCTGAGGCACAGCATTTCCAATCCGCCGTGTTTATCACTTATGATTAATGCAGTTAACCTCACGGAGAACAAACAGCTCGCAGCAGAACGTGAACTCCCAGAGGAGCAGCCGGGATCACACGCCCTCCCCGCTCCCGGTGGAGGCTGCACGCATTTGCTCGTCGTCTGATCTAAGAGCGAGTTTTACGTTGGCTCAGATTACCCAAGCAAGCCTTCAAACACAAGCTGGAGTCATCTCTGCGGGTGTTTGGCGGGGCGTAAGGGTGGCCATCTTGGAAGCAGAGAGAAGACAGATGTGACGGGAGGCCGCGGCGCGGACGACGGAGAGTTTTCGAAAAGCGGCGGCGACGACCGGATGGGGAAGCGAGTTAAAAGCGTTTGTAGCGGCAGGCGACGGCAGAGCGCACCTCACACGGTTTGGACAAACGGCGCCCCATGGGGGCGGAGAGCGATCTGCCGAGAGCCGGGGCCACTTTTGTTTTGACAAAAGGACTTTACGGTAATTAATAAGAGCCCTGAGCGCACGCGGGGTCTGGGGACTGAAACTGTGAGAGGCGAAGCAACATGGTGGTGGTAAAAAAAGAAAAAGAAGTTTTTGTTAAAGTCCACGGAGGAAGGAAGCAAGTCAGGCTATCCTGGGGAAAAAGGATAACAAAAATAAATGTTAGATCAAAGGAGAAGGGAAACATAGCAGAGAGATGGTTGAATGCTATTGAAAAATGATCGTTGATGAAAAAAGATTAGTACCGACAGAAAGATTAACGATCGGAGGAATCTGAGGAAGAAACACCAGACCGATGCTACGACTTCTAGCTGTTTCACATCAGTTGCAGTGGCTTCCAAAAGTATTCACACCTAAAAACACTAAGTTCAGTTTATGTAGATTACTTCTGAAATCAATGGTTCACACTGGATTTTATAAAGGGGTTCCAAAGTAAAGGGGTTCAAAGCACATATCAATTATTCATCAAAATTCTATTTTCCCTCCATTTCAGTGGAAAAAACAATACAGTACATTTTTGCCTCTGCCAAGACAGTTTCCACCGAGTGCATTAATAACTAATGTACATTGAAGCATATTTGATGTTTGAACTGTTGTAATTTCTAAGAATTTTTAGTCTGAAGTATTCAGGATTCTTATCTACTTCTGGTCCACAACCCCAGTGAATACCCATGATGCTTCACGTTGGACTAGCACATTAAAGCTGCAGTAGCTAACTTTTTTTTAAATAAATAAATGTTGTTTTTTTTCCCCATATTTGTTAAAATGATCAAAATGTCATGATAAAATGAGACAGATAATCTGTGAAAAAATCAAACTCCACCACCTCCTCCCTGTGGTCCTACTGCCATCTACTGAAATACACCGAAAAAACCAATCAGAGCCTGGAGGAGGGTCTTAGTGCTGTCAATCACACCTGTGTACATGTTGCTCTATGTGCTAAGGGTGGAGAAACAACTTACCGTTCCAGAAAAAACTTTATCCACAGTTTATGCTAAGGCTATGCTAACTAGCTTTAGCATAGACAACAGCTGTAGCATAGCAGAGATCAAGGCAGAGTGTGTGAGCAGTGTTAAGACCCTCCCCCTGGCTCTGATTGGTTGTTTCTGACCTGGAGCGGTGTGTTTCTGTAGATGAATACTTACTGCAACTTTACATCACAAAAAACAACATTTATGGTGGCAATGTACTGTAAATGGTTTTCCAATTCGCTGATCGTAACTGACACGTACGCAACTGTACGTACCGCTGTACGTTTTCACTTGTTTACGTTGGTGTGTGTGTGTGTGTGTGTGTGCAGGTCTGGCGGTGGCCAGCGCGCTGGTCGACGTCTCCCAGCAGATGTGCGTGGGCTACAAGGAGAAGTCCGGGGGTCTGAGGAGCCGCAAGCAGCAGCCTTCTGCACAGCCGTCCACTTGCATCTGAGCCTACCACCGCCCCTACACCCAACGCTCTTCATCCCCCCGCCCCGCTCCCTCCTCCTCCTCGCTGCTCAGCCTCCCTCCTTCAGAGACTTCTGCCAGCTCCGCTCTGGCAGGGAGAGGTGCATGCTGGGACGTAGTACTGGAACATTTTGATGAGATCAGCAGGCCCCCCCCGCTTCACTCTCTCTGTCTCCTCGAACCAAAACTGGCCGGGACAAAGATGGAGGGGTGTTGTGGGGGTTTCGGGTGGGGGTGAGAGAGGACCAGAGGAGACGCTGACTCCGCCCCTTCCTCCACGTTTTACATTTGTTGACACGGCCTGGACGGAGTGGAGACGGCTCGCTGCTACAGCACATCCTCAGTCTCGTAGTTTCTAAAAAAAAAAAAAAAACTCTAGAGACTCTGCAACCCATGTTTTAATTTAAATTATTATTATTTTTTGTTATTGTTGTTGTTCTGCTTTTTATAAATTTTATTTCACTTTGAATCGAAGGAACAAACTGGAAAACACTTAACTACACACTCCAAAAAAAACCCACAGCTTCCCCAGCTGCGTCGTTACCCATCTGTAAACACCGAGTCGAGGCCGCTGACCGGTCGCCCCGGGCAACGTAACCACACATCCAGCAGCCTTCCGGTTGCGACGACCCGCAGTCGGATGATCAACCGCGCGGCCAAAGTCTGACGTTTCCATCCCGAACCGCCTTCCTGGAACCGGACCGGGCGGAGGAAAGGAGACGCTCCGTCTCAGCCTCCCCCGCCTGCCTCGGGTCGGCCCAGCAGAGGCCGCCAGTCTGCTTCCAACGTTTCACACGCGGCGTAACGAATCACATGTACATCCATCGGTAGTTTGTGGACATGAGAAAATGGCGTCTGATAAAAATGTTCTGGCTCTAACAAGCTAACTACAGCGGTTGAACATAATCAGACCAACAGTTCTGTCTCTCCATTGTTCAAATTATTGATCCTGAATCCTAAATGCGTTGCTTTGAATTAGGATTAGTTAGCTGGAAGGTAACGCACGGCTTCCTGTTGACGGACCAGGATTTATACGGTACCAGACCGCTTGGAGCTGAGTGGTCATCATGTCTTACTCTGATTCTTTGTTGTTGTTTTTATATATGTGCTGAGTGACTCATTTCACCACAACATTTTATTTCAGATTCTTTTCTCAGAAAGTCGTGACGAAAACGACCGTTAATGTTTAGCTGCAGGGCGTGGCACGAAATTCAAAAAAACATTCAATTTGTCGATCAAAAACATGAAGATGCTGCTATGACTAAAAAGAAAGATGAACAATAAATAAACCAATAAACACATACGTAAAAAATTTAAATTCCTCAATAAGAGACAACACAACATTTAGCACTACTAGGCGGCTGTAAAATTACCAACTACTTCCCCCCCGACTAAATCAAAAGAGAAAAATAGCACTAATAAATGTTTATGCCTACTTCTTTTGATTTTTTTTTTTCAAAGAATGGAAGATGAGGGAATCAAAGGAATCAGTAAAACTTCTGCCGGTTGTAGCAAACAGTAGTCCATCTGGACTACTGTTTGCGGTCAGAGGCTTCAGGCCGATTTCCAATCTACGCTTGTTTTTGTCAAATCTTTGATCTGCAAGTTTAAGATTTTCAGCCTTCCTGAAATCTGCTGAATTCGTCTCCCATGTCAGATTCACTCATACTGCAGCTCTACCAAACACCAGCTATTGGTTTGAATTTCTGTTTTTGCACCAACAATAGCCTGTATGGAAAGCACAAAACTGCAAAATGAAACGTAGCTTTCTGTTGCAGGAGCCTGAGTGAACAAACAGCCTTTATGTCTGCTTTATTTGAAAACGCCTTACTTTTACTTAAAATAGACGAGTCTGAGTCTTTTTCCAACAAGCTAATAAACTTGTGATATTCGCAAGCTAATTCGCAATTAGCTTGCGAATATGTAGCGAACATTTGAAATGTCGCAAAAAAGAAAAGGAAAATGCAAATTAGGCATATTCCAGCTACTGGTTTGGAGTGAATCAACCAGCCTATGCTAGCCCTGATTTAATCTGATGATGATGCTATTTACAACCGTCATAAACAGGAAGTAGCGGCTGCTAGCTAGCACAGACCACACATCTCAGAAAAAGGGGCAGCCTTCCCTCTTAGGTAAAGGTTCAGATTTTAAAATTCTTCCAAGTTTTGTGCTTCTGGTAAGGCCCAGGCCCAGCAGTGGATGGGAAAGTTTAATATGTTAGAATTTATTCTGCAAATCTGTTTCCATCTCCTCTTTTAGCGCATTAGCTCTTTTTCGGAAAACCCATTCATTGTGGACTTTCCAACAAATGCTAGCTTGAATGTTCCTCAGTTTTTTTGCGAAACCCAGAGAGGTTTTCCAAATTTTACCGTTTCCATCCACCATTTCTAATGCGATTAAAAAACGGTAATGGAAACACGGCCAGCAAAAACACCGAAGAGTTTGGTTGTTTTTTTTTTATTGTCGCTGCTAAGTAGCGTTTCACGGAACCGGAAAGGACCTGATTTTGAAACTTTTGACTGACCAGTCGCTGGATTCTGGTCCCGAGACAATTTTTTTCTTGTATCACATCTCCACTTTTTTATTTTTCATTTTTTACCTTCAGCTCCATCGTCATTCTCGGCTTCCTCCTGGACGGTCATCTTTTCCGCAGTGTTTCTTGCCACAACACCTGCAGGGTTCTGACAGAAGACAGAGACATAATTCAATAGCAGAAATCCCTACCGCCTCACAAGGTTATTAACTTCCCGCCCTCTGAAAAGTGCCGTTATGGAACAGTTTAATAACCTGCGTTGTGCCCTAAAGAGCTTGTTGTGTTTGGTTGCGAGCTCTCCCATGTGCTCGGCGCCGTAGAACTGCTCAGCGTCGATCTGGTCGGTTAAAGGGCACACTTTTAGCGGCGGGAAAAGGTCAGAGCAGAAAGCATGAACAAAGTTGACATTCTGTAATTACAAAACGTCCCACAACTCCACTCAGCAACTCCAGCAGTCACCGCAGCATTAAGAAGTCAACACTACTTCGGCTGGTTTTGCTTTTCCTCTTTTCTTTTTTCCCCCCGCTCAACTCATTTCCATCGAAGCTAATTTTTATTTTTCTTTAGCGTTTATCGCAACATTAGGAAGTACTGCTTAAATCTGCTGCTTCTGCTATAGCGTGGTGTTTCTAAAAGTTTCTCAACATCACTTACACTCGCGCGCTCACCCCCACACACGCAAAACCGAATCAGAAGTTATGAAATGCATTTTACCGTTGGATCTCTTTTTTTCCACCATCTTTAATATCAGACTCTGCAAAGTCATTCGAAAACGTCGCTGCTTTCTCGCTTTTCACAAACTGATTTGCAAATCAAAGATTCTTCATTTATTACAAACTGGAAAAATGAAAAAAAAAAACATTCAGTAGTGTGTCCGGGAGCAGATGGCGACCAGAATAAAGATAACCTGCGCAGTCCGGTTACCATAACAATGGTTGATGTCCTGCTGACACCAAGATGGCTGACCTCTGTGTTGCTCTCTCTGGCTTTTGCAGCTTTAGCAGGACTTTGAGTCCAACAGCAGCAGCGTTTCATGTTTTATTTACTATTGATGAGCTTCAGTACCTCGGTAACCGCCATTAAATTACAAGCCACACTTATGGGTTTTTTGTTTTGCAAACATCACCTACTTTATTTATTGTGAGGTAAAACAACTAAAAAGTGTCTCTTTTTTTAACTCCTAAATGATTGTACAACTAAATGAAATGTTCTCAGCAGTCTCAGGTTGTAGGATGACTGAGCGTCGTATCAGAAGTAATCCACTGATTGGTTCTGGAGTCGCGTTCTCGACATTGATGAAACCCAGAAGCATTAAATATGACCTCAGATTTACCGTCAGCTGCCGTGTTCCCTCGGTGTTCGGATGCATTGTGAGAAAATAGGGGAATGTAAATGAAATATTGCAATTTCAGCACTTGTCTTGGACATTTCACCTCCAACTCCTTGATTTAGACCTGGAGAGTAGTGCTGGTTCATTTCATCTTAAATTAGGATTACTGAAGCATTTTAACTGGCTAATATTAATCAGAGCAAAACAAGTCCAGTAGGCCCGTTTTTATTGTTTTTGCCAAGTCATGAAAAGTTTTTTTTTTAATGTAACATCAGGGAGTAGTTTCACCTCAACTCTTCCATCTCATTCAAGCCTGTTGGACTATCAGATTTCTTCCATGTTTTCAAAAAAATCCTCATTTTGGTTCAATGCCAACAGGTACAGTGTTTTAAATCATTGATGTTAACAACAAACAAAAAAAGAAACAAACACAGACCGTAGACGTTGATCACTGGTGATGCTCTTCTCAAATGATCAATTTCCAGTTTCCGATACTTTGGCAGCTTTTCCCCAATTTTGGGGGGAAAAAGCTGACAAGTTTTTGGCAATTTCAATTTGTCTTTAAGAACTTATTAGCAGGAAGGCTACATCGAACTGGCATCTTAAACGTTTTCAGCATCTTAAACGTTTTTAGCTTTAGGCCAGCGGTTAGCATACCGAGCATTGCTAAAGAAACGGATATTTGCCTTAGCGGTCACATTTCTAAAAGGATTCCAGGACGTCAAAGTCAGACTGAAAACAAGTTGAATTCTCAAAAAGATTTTTATTTTTTTAAAAAGTGTAACTTTGTTTTTCTCCGCTCCACCTTCCTGTTATCTGCTGAAATTCTGTCTCTCTCACCCTAAGTGAGCCACAGACTTTTCTGGACATGTCTTGCATCACCGTGCTTCCTCTGACCTTATGGTAAACGCCTCATTGATACTGAAAGCAGCCCATTTTGAATTGTCTTCACTTTGACCGCATCCACAGTTGTGTCAGACCAATCTGTTTGTGCTTTTTTAAAAATATATATATCTTTATCATTGATCAGAAAAAAATGAGATTTTTGAGCCAACCAGCCACTAACCTGTTGGAGCAAATCAAACCAAAAAATTGTCCAGATTCCCCCAACAGTCGATTCCTTGGTGCGTCCCTACGGCACCTTCCAAAACAAGTTGAATGTTATTCTGTCGATGTTCAGTCGACTGAAGGTTTCCACCAGTAAATCAGTGGATGGTATTTATTGTGGCCCAGTTGTAGGACAATGGCATGCGTCTGTCCAGCTGGCAAAGCTTTTCTTTTCTTTTCTTTTTTAGCTATGTTGCTTTTAGAGTAAAACTGAAAACTGCACGTTGCTCTGTGTACAACAACGTGGACCCGGCCCGCAACGTCTTACCGACGGATTTGTTTGAAATATTGCATGGGGGAATGGCACAGTGAGTGCAAGGGGAGACTTTTTGCAGCTACTTAAACAGATTCCCCTCACAAGTTCTCACCTTGCCGTGATGTGCTGGCCGACGAGAGTTGTGAGTTTTTTCTCTTTTTTTATGAATTAATATCACAGGAAGATGTTTAACTTCATTTTATTTGTTTCCTTGCCAACTTAGACATCATCGGTTTAACAAATCGGACCTAAAGAGCACAAGAAATCCCCTGGTATCTGTAAGACTCGAGTCTCTTGACCTTCTCCTTCTGAGTATCGCACATGGAAGCTCAGCCCCGACCGAAAACATGAACTTTACTGTTCGAGCGCTTCCCGATGTCGCGTTAAAGGACTTCCCCCTGGTCCTAAAGTTCAGATTTTCCACACGATTACCTCCCTCCACCATTTGCAGCCACCCGAGTGTGAAGTGGCCCCCAAGCTGCTCTAAATATCCACGGGGGTGGATGGAGAGTGTGTGTGTGTGTGAGTTTGGGGATGGGGGCACGTGTAGGAACCTTGTACGCTGTCACCTCGGTGTTTGCGTGAAGAAACGGGCAGCTTCCTCCAATCGATCTCACTTACCGAGCCTCAAACTCCCTACCAGGTAACTCTCTCACTTCTACATCGGCCTTACTTCCGCTCACTCGTCTCTTGCGTTATTCCTCTTGAAGTGTACAGACAAATATTTATAAATCGTCATGGAAATAATGTCTAATTTTAACAGTACAAGTAGATTTATTTTTGTCAAACACTGGCAGCATTAATGCGTATTTAAAAAGCTCCGATGCACAGGTTTAAAGCATCCCATTAGGGTCATTGTAAAATCAGGCATTACCTTCTTCTCTCTCTCTCTGTCTCTTTGTATAGCGGCATTATATATATTGAGAAAGTAGTTTGTTAATATGTATAATTTAGCAGTTGCTGTTCTTTATTTGTAAATAATGAGAAAGTATTGTGAATGACTTTTCATTGGGTTTTCGATTCATTTGAGGCAAGTTGCATTCAGGCTTTTAAACGTGTGATTACAGCACATTAGCATATTTTGTATGTCGGACAGCACTGTATGGCAAACCAGCATCACTAAAAAGCTGATGAACTACATGTAAAACCTGAGAATGGCTTACTGACCTTGTAATTACTGATGTACATAAAATAATGACAGAACATTTTGTCTATTATTAAATGTGAAAATTTCACCCACTGCTCTGTGTCCTTCTGTCTGGGTTTCATATTTAAGGGGATGGTTAAGGATATTAGATGTGAGGGTCTCTGCCAACTGGTCTGGGGTTGCAGTAGGTAATGCTCTACTTCAGTAGAGGACTTCTAGCACTTCAAACAGCTCCAAGCTCATAAAAAAGATGATTTCATACATCTTTAAACCATTGCCATTCTTGCATTTGGTGGTTAGTAAGGCTGAAGCCAATTAAAGTCCTTCCATCCGTCCTTTATTTCCGTCGCTTAATTCAGGATGGGGTTATGTGGTTAAACAGAAAAGCCCAGACTTCCCTCGTCCCAGCCGCTTGGGCCAGCTCCTCTGGGGGAATCCCAAAGCGTTCCCAGACCAGAGATTGTCTCTGAAGTGTCTCCCCCCCACCTACTCCCTCTAGGGTCTTTCTCTGGGTCTTCTTCCACTGGATGTACCTGGAACACCTTCCCACCAAGCAGGTATCCTCACCAAGATGCCTGGCACCTTGAGGTCAAAACTGTCGTGTCTGTAGCCTTTGTTTACGAGGCGCCGGCGATAAACTGCGTCACGCGACGCCTCAGTGTTGACTAATTTTGGTCATTTCAGACTTTTACAAAAGGATGCAGTGCTAAATCTGGCTATTTTGCTAAGAGCCTATGTTTGACACAGGGTTGAACAGTTTTAAAAGAATGTTATTAGACAAGAACCCAACAGGAAGGGGGAAGAGAGATGCGGCAAAGGTGCTGAGGACAAGGACTGGAGCTCAGGACTGCTGGAGCAGGAGGGCACCGGCGCGAACTACAGCGTCACTTACACAAAGGATGTAGTGCTCAATCTTGTTTGAAACAGTGTTAGAACAACTCTTTTTTTTTTATTTTTTATAATTTTGTAGGCACTAGTGACCGTTACTGGATAGTGACCCTCAAGGAAGAAGGTAAAGACACACCGCAAGGGAGCCGACGACAGGACTTGAACTCAAAACCACCGCGTTGGAGCTTGTATCATCTGTTTACTGGGCGCCTGAGCTAAGCTAACTACTGTGAGTAGTAGTTACGTGACGACCTACAGCTACGACCTGTAGCTGTAGGTCAGGAGGTCGTGATCCGCTTAACTTTCCATTTATAATTCATCTCAAAACCGAGAGATGTTTGGTAAAAACAACAAAAAAAGTTTTGCTAAATGTCTCGGAGTCACGCTGCGCACATCCATAAACAAGACGAGATTCATGACGATAATTGTCTGAACGAGACTTGGTGTCAATCGCCGCAGCAGGTGGCGCCCTCTAAATTAAAAGTGCTGCTTAGAAAGAAAGAAGGTGTTTCTTCCCCCCACCGTGTTGAACTGTCATATTGTGGCACACGCCCCGCTCCTCCAAGTGGGATGAAACAAATGTTGGGAGTAATTATTTGTAAATACGCTTCTCCTCGGGCCTGTTTTCAAATGATCGCTGCTATTTTTAATGCGGCGCTTGATGTCTTTGCGAGGCCTCCGGCGAAGCGGGAGAGGCTGAGCGCCGCTGCTCCGCTGTGTTCTCACCACCAATTATTCATCAGCAGTCATCCCCCATCACTCTTTCCTTCCACCTCTCCCTTTAATCTCTCCATCTGACACGTCTTCCTCCTTCTCCCTCACTTCATGTCTCCCTTTGTTTCTCTCTGTCACTTGCTCTGCTTGCTTCTTCCTCCTTTCTCCAGTCTTTCTCCTTTTCCCCCCTCACCCGTTTCCCTTTCTAATTTCATAATCTCACACTTTTCCCCCTTTGCTTCCCTCCGAATCCTATAATCTTTTCAATACCTTTACTTCCTTTGCTCTGTTACCCCCACCAAGCTCAGTCCCCTCTGAATTTCTCCTTCCTTTGGTCTTCTCTTTTCATCTCTACTCCTCTATTCCGGTCTTCTTTCACTGTCCTTCCTCTCACTTCTCTTTGTAACTTATGGAAGGTCAGTGTGTCAGTGCTCAGTGTGTCGCCTCACTCTCGCTCCTTCCTTCTCTCTTATATGTTCTCAGCAGCCAGTGTTTACTGCACAAGTTATCTGCATTTTACCTGATAGAGCAACTCAAAGTAATCCATACTACTGAAGTGAAAGGAAAATACGTCCCTTGACTTCTAAAGACTAAAAATGTTGGCACTCTCTTCTTTGTAAAGATTTCTCAGGCTCAGTCAGATTGGACGGAGAATGCCTATGAACATCGATTTTCAAGCCTTACAGCAGAATTGTACGTTGGTTAGGTCTGGACTTTGACTATGGGCCGTTTTCATACAAAAATATTCTTAGATCTAAACTATTCCGTTGTAGTTGTGGTTGTGTAGAGTCTTTGTCGAGATGGAAAGTGAAACACCAATCCAGTCTGGAGTCTTTTCCAGCCTCTAACAGGTTTTCTTCAAAGTTTTTCCCGTGTTTAGGATCATCCGTCTTCCAACCAGCTTCCCTGTCTCTGTCTTCGTCGCCTAATATATTACTGGCAGGCAGAGTTTTCATTCATTGCGTCATATAATAGCCTACCAAATATTGAATAGAGGCAGTCCATTCCGGTTGCAATATTGCATATCATGATGTTGCAATGATGACTGCAATCTGATACATTTGGTAGCTCTACTTTACAGGAAGACCCTTGTTACAAGTCTCTAAGTCCAGTCACGTTTATTGGTACGCACACGTTCCACGTTATTGTTTACACCCGGAAATTTTGTGCATGCACAAAAAGCTGGAAGGTTAAAAGCCGATTCTTTTACTTGTCATCCATAGTCGTGTTGCTATGGTAGAACGGTTTCATTAACAAAATGAAACCTGGAGTTGTAGGTATTACGAATTTAGTGCAGTGCGCCACCGCAAAGGGAAACTAACACAGAGAAACGGTTGAAGATGAGCCCAAAACCAACTGTATTCTACTTTTTTCTCCCCCCCTGTGAATGATCGCTGTGGTAGGTTAACTTGGCTAGCTAATTTAAACACCTGCTCTACTGATGGTCTGTCACAGAGTTGGTGTGTCGGTCACCAAAGCACAGAAAATTCTGCAGCACATCTACATGTTAAGATTGTCAGTCAATCTTAACATGTGCTACTTCCCTCTCCCTCACTATGTTGTTTTTTGTTTTTTTTTTACTTTTTCCTGACCTTATTAGCAAAGCAGTTCAAAGTGCTTTATGTGATGAAAACAACACAGTAACCAATGATGAAAAAACCAATAACCTTTGCTTTTTGTCAAATGCCATCATCCAAATCAAGACTAATCATCATCAAAAATAATGGAAATAATATTAGCTACCATAACTATGCAGATGACACACAGCTCTACATTACGATGTCACCAGGTGACTCAGACCCCATCCAATCACTGAACAGATGCTTAGAACAGATAAATGTGTGGATGTGCCAAAACGTTCTCCAGCTGAACAGAAACAAAACTGAAGTTATTATTTTTGGACCTAAAGAGGAACAATCTAGAGTTATAGATCTAGATTTATAGACTCTAGAGTTATAGATCTAGAGTCAATGCACAGCTTCAGTTATTACAACTGAAAACCAGCGATCAGGCCAAAACCTGGGAGTAGTGATGGACTCTGACCTGAACCTCCAGAGCCACATAAAGACAGTTACAAAGTCGGCCTTCTATCACCTGAACAACATTTCCAGGATTAAAGGACTAATGTCTCAGCCAGATCTAGAGAAACTCATCCATGCGTTCATCTTCAGTCGTATTGATTATTGCAACAGCGTCTTCACAGGTCTGTCCAACAAATCAATCAAACAGCTGCAGCTGATCCAGAACGCTGCTGCTGGCGTTCTCACTAAAACCAGGAAGATAGAGCACAAAACACCAGTTTTAAAGTCCCTCCACTGGCTCCCTGTAGCTCAAAGGATAGACTTTAAAATACTGTTAGTTTATAAATCACTGAACGGCTCAGAACCACAATACATTAAAGATCTGCTGTTGTTGTATCAACCTTCCAGACCTCTCAGGTCTTCCGGTTCTGGTTCTGCTCTGCATCCCCAGAACCAGAACCAAACGAGGAGAAGCAGCTTTCAGCATCTATGCACCACAAATTTGGAACAAACTTCCAGAAAACTGTAAAACAGCTGAAACACTGACTTCTTTTAAATCTCAACTAAAAACCCACCTGTTTAGGATTGTATTTGAAATGTAATCAATTACAAATTTATTGATGGAACTTGACTTAATGCTTTGTTTTGATTATTGATTCTATGTTGCATTGTGTTTCTGTGTTTGATATGATGTAAAGCACTTTGAAATGCCTTGCTGCTGAAATGTGATATACAAATAAAATTTGATTGATTGATTGATTGATACATTAAATTGATGAATGTTCCAGTTAATATGAACTGAAAACAACTCTAAGCAGGTGGGGTTTTAGGCTTGACTTAAAGGCACTCAGTATTTCGGCTGGTTTTAAGTTTTCTGGAAATTTGTTCCATATGTGAGGACACCGTTGCAGTAATCAATGCGGCTTAAGATCTTGATCTTGCTGATACGTTCGTCCTCTAATCCAGGAAATGTTCTTCAGGTGATAGAAGGCCGACTTTATAACTGTCTTTATGTGTCTCTGAAGGTTCAGGTCTGAGTCCATCACTACTCCCAGATGTCAGCCCTGGTCTCTGGTTTCTAGCTGTAACAACTGAAGCTCTGTGCTGACTCTAGGTCACAGGGGTCAAACTCCAGTCCTCGAGGGCCGCAGTCCTGCAACTTTTAGATGTGCCTCTGCTGCACCACACCTGAATAGAATAACTAGGTCATTAGCAGGACTATGGAGAACTGATCTACACAAGGAGGAGGTAATTAAGCCATTTCATTCCAGTGTTTTGTACCTGTGGCACATCTAAAAACTGCAGGACAGCGGCCCTTGAGGACTGGAGTTTGACACCCCTGCTCTAGGTCATTCCTCTTTTTGTCCAAAGATCATTTCTTCAGTTTTATTTCTGTTTAGCTGTTATGGCATCTCCACACACCGATTTGTTCCCACTGATTTTATTAAGCCATAGAAGAGTAAAAGTTTTGGATAGAAATCCATGCCAGAGTGTTCGGATTCTTAATTCTGAAAAGCACATTCATTATATTTTGTCTGTCACCATTCGATTCTGCCCCACTTTATCCTGGAACATCGAGCGAAATCCTCAAACAAATCCATGCGAGTTACAAGCTGAATGAATCATTTTGTAAGACGCCGCTCCCCTTCCTCTCCCAACAACATCCATCCTGCCTTTGTCACGTATTTTGTCCTTCAGCCGTTTTTCCTCTCCGCCCTTGAATCCCGTCGCCACACGCGATTTGTTCATGTGAAGGCTGACCCAAACCCAGACGGGACGAGGGGAGGCAGGTGAACGTGAGGGGCAGAATGTGTTCAAAGACAGAAAAAAATACAATAAAATAAATAAAAAATCCATGACGGCTTCGTATAAAAAGGATTGTAACAGTAGATCAAGTGGAAAAGATAGAGATCCATTTATTTTATTTTATTTTTTCTAACATTTTCAAGCTTGGTGTGTTTTAATCAGATTAAAATCTAAACTTGTACAAAGGTAGTCAACATTTCTTTCAGCTTGCTTCAGATTATTTTCCTGCTGTGTAATTTCAGTTTTGAGGTATTTTCATTGACTTCATGTTGTCAGCTTCTATTTGAGATTCAGCTGAACTATACAAAAATATACATATGTTTATTCACGATTTAACATAAAGGGCAACGTCCTTTTCACTTAGAGCCAGGTTGGTTTGGAAAGCTTTTTTAACATTTTTTTTATCCCTTTTACAAATTAAAGCATTATTTAATGCTTTAAAAAAATATTTTTAGTGTTTAAATGATCTGAAACGTTTAAGTTTCAGGAAAAAAAACAGAAAATTCTTATAAGAGCACAGGTACTTTTTCACAGCGGCCCCCCTTTTTTCTGTAACTGCTAGAATACAGTTTTATAGATTTTTCTGTTTTTCATAGAGCTCGTTAGCATTATGAGTAAAAGAATTGACATTCTGCTTCACACTGGAGATTAAACTGCTGTTCTGTATCGGGCATTTAATTACAAAAACACCAGCTCTGTGTGGAAAAAGGAAAGTTCCCTCCAGACAGCAGCTTATAGAAAATGTAATTAATATTCTTTTTTTTTCTTTTTCTTTCCAACGTTGCTTCTCAGAGAAACCAGCCCATTGTGCAGCTGGAATAATTACCCATATGAGCTTCAGGGAGGCTGGCGGTGCAGTTTAATGCGTCTTCAAGCAGATAGACATTTGTTGCAAGTTCGCATTTTATTTGTTCATATTATAATTGCTTATTTTTAAGATGTGAATGCATTTTGTGGCTAATAAAAGTAGTTGTACTATCCCTTGAACCTTTTCAAATGTGTAACTATACAACCACAGACTTCATTTTGTCTTGTTGGGATTTTTACATGACAGATGAACATGTTTTAGTGCGTAGTTGTGATGTGGAAAGGAAAGTCAAGCATGGTTGTCATGGGGGGGTTTTTTTGCAAAGAAAATGGTTCAGCTCTATTACTCCCGACACAAAATGTTTTCTCAAGATAAACGTAACATATTTACCACATGACCACAACTGTAAAACATGCAGTTCCCAGGTTCCCGAATTCCACCTCACAGAGCACCACCACCCCCAAGACTTCCCCCACTCAGCTCCTTCAGACTAGCCAGCAGCAATTAGCAAACACCTGGTAGAAATGAACTTACTGAGCAGCGTTGAGAAGTGCAACGCCGGTAAAAACGTTGCTAAAGGGTTGATAGAGGAGCCATGCGGTGATGACGTCCTGACGGCAGAGTTTCTTAAAGAGACAAGGTGTTAAATGATGAAGTCAAATTTCTTTCCCACTCGCTGGGGGATCATTTTTGCGTCAGAATATTATCTGACGGGACAATGTTGCGCTCAAGTGCTAAAAAAAACAAACAGCGAAGCTATTCAAGCCTAATGGTAATAGGGTCTCGGTGCTAAACATGTTGGTCTCTGCATAGATGAACTAAAAGATTTTAAATTGTTTAATTTTTAAATTCAAGATGATTAGATTCAAGAACTGGGAACTTCATTTTATAAGAATGCAAAGAATAATCTTGATAACTCTGCAGGTTGAAAAGATTTTTCAGTGAAGTCAACATCTCTCAAAATTTTATGAATCTGTGTTTTTCAAAAAAAAAAGTACAATTGGTTATTTATTTATTATACTTGCCTCTTTAAAAAAAAAACAAAAAAAAACTGTACTGATGTTTTTTGCCTGGTCAGGGGCAATTTCTGCAGCCAGAAATTTTTATTTATTTATTTGCAGCTTCATTGGCCTCAATTCTCAAAATCATCTAATTTGAATAAAACTTATTAAAAACTTAAACTCATGACTTTCTCTTTCATATGTCAGTCTGTTGACTTGACAGCGGTGATTGGGAGCAGGAGGGGAGGCATTATGAGGATTGAGCAGGCGGTCTCTACTGGTGCAAGATCAGATGTCCGAAGAAAAAGTGAAGTTTGAAAAGGTGCAATATGGTTAGTGGTTCATGTTTAGATAGGCTGTATTTCTGGGTGGAAAATTTTGTGTTGGCAGAAAATGGACAGCAGTAGCAACCGAAATCCCAACAGAACTACCAAGAGAAAAAAAAGCTGCTGCAATAAAAAAATAAATGTTTCATCAACAACTAGCTAGCCACGGTTAGCTTCGAAGCGTCGCCCTCTGCTAGCTATGCTCAGCGGGAGCTAACGGTGGCTAACTTTAGCCAGTTAGAATGAGCAAACAGGACAAGGTAATAATGGCGCCTCCTCGAGCTCATTGGAAACGGCGGGTACCTTCATGAAGACCCGGTACCACCAGCGGCGCCGGGTTCATTTTTGAGGTGGGGGTCCGTGGGGTGTTTCGTCACCTCTGTTATGCACTTTTGAGGCGCGCGCACTTGTTCAATTGATATGATGGCGCCTGTCGATCAATTCAGTGGGTTTTTGTCCCGAAGTAAACGGCAAACATCCCTTACCTGGAGGACAACGTTTTTGGGTCTACCATGCGCTGCGGTCACAGAGATTTGGTGGAAAATAATCAGAAAAAAATGTTGTGAGTGGGGAACATGCAGAAGGCAGCTTTACACAGAGCACTAAGATGGCGGAATGGACTTTATTCCATTTTCAAAACTGGAGTCTGGAAAAATGTAAAAGACGGATAAATGCCTGCAGCCGACCTAAGAACAGCTGAACACAGATTGACGGTATTAAAACACCGTGTTGGTATGAAGGTTCTGTCATCATTGCATCATTGGTGGGACGCACCAGCAGCGGCTGAAACAGTTGTCCAACAGGGAGACCCGTCAGCTCTTCAGTTCGCCATAACACACACGCGCACGCACACAAAGCTCGTAAACCGGCGACCCGCCAGAACCGCGCGCACGGTAAAAAGCTCATTCATTTTTAGCTTACAGAAAAAGCGCCAAGCCGCCAAATTTACTAAAGTAAACTGACCAATAACATTTAGGCTTTGACGCGCGAGCCTCCACGGACTCGCTACGTACAAGATGTTTTGACCCAATAGATGTTTTTTTACTCCTAGAGTCGGAAAAAGGCTTTCTGGAATGTCCTTGACTGTTGAGTCGTGCGGGAGCTAGACTTTGAGGACTTTATTTCAAAACGTTTCAAGGAAAGAAGAACTTCTAAAGGTAAGAGCCATTTTGCTTTCTGTGAATTCAGTCGGAAATATGATTGTGCGCGCAGATAATTAATATATTCTGCTTATTTGATATGCAGTTTGGATAACATCACATTATGTTTTGATGCTGCGTTCCGGTTATCTGGGAAATAGGAAATGGGAGATGAGAGAATTTCATGATGGTGACGCCTTTAAGTGTTGTTTGCAGTATATCTTTAAGCTTTACTTTCTATAAGCAATCATCTATTTTCATTTATTCTGTTTAGTGTTGCATGTAACATTGATTTGATCACTTTAAAAGACTCATTTTTCCATCACATCCTACTACTGTTGCTATGAGGAGCGGCCATATTGAAACGCGAAGTCCAAGTCATAACTGTGGGTAGTTGGAGTTGCTCCCTGTTTCCCAATGGGAAATCCGACTTCTGAGGGCGTTCCAGTCTCTTTTTTTTTTTTTTTTTTTGACTAGGAAGTTGGAATTTCCCATTTCTGAGTACAACTGGAAGGCAGCATCAGGGCAGTAATTGGCTCTTGGAGTGTGTGCAGTTGCCCAGCTCATTAGTGGCTGTTCTAATGCAACCTGCACTGAGTTGTGTTATTTAATGGCATGGTTATTTTCAGTCTGTAACATTTGAGCTGAACCGGTTTGCTTTCTGCTTGGGTGATTATCAGTGAACAACAATGCTTTGGCTTGGAATGATTAGATTTTTTGCATCGTTCTGTGACTCGTGTGTGAGATGATGGCAGTGCTTGGTTTCTCCTACTGGAAAGGTTTACTTTCAGTTCAGCGTTTGAACATTTTAATAATATGTGTTTATGTGTGTGTGAAGTCTGTCTGGCAAAGGGTTTAAGTGCCTGGAGCTTCTTGGGTGTCATATGGCCATAAAGGATGTTTCCTGACTGAACATATTGACTCTGTAAATTATAAAGTATCTCATGACTTGTGGTTGAAAACGTCTATGTTGGAGCAAGGATTTCAGATTTTAATCAGCTTTGGCTAGCTTCGCATCGGTGCTAATGCTAAAGTCATGCTAGCAAGCGGAGCTACTTAACTCTGAGGAGGCAGTGGTTGCTAAGACCTGCATTTTTCTGCTTTGTCTGTCAGAGAAAACGCGTGCATGCCTCCATGATAAAATAGACTTAAAAAAAGTTTAATAATGCATACAAATGTTTTATGATTTGATCACAATCTTTTTCAATTATAGGCAGGATTTCCTACATGCTCATATTTGTGCACTTACACTAACCATAATCAGAGTTTGAAATGAAATGAGAGTTTTTGAGAGTTTGAAATGAGAGTTTTTCATGAAACATTAAAATTGACTTTATTCTGAAAATCCAACATCTCTGGCTGCTGTCTGTGTCGCTGCACGCTACTGTGTGCTGCGCTGCTCTCAGTAGTGAAGTAAAACCAGAGACAACAGCCTGAAGTAGAGGGAGAGAAGGTGAATGAAATGTATCTAAAGATAAAGTTGAATGCATTTTTATTTTGTTCAAACCTGTGAAAACAATCCTAATGTTAACGTTTGCTGCATTTGAACTACAGTAGTTAATTAATGTAGTTTGACCTTCGTTCGTAATGTTATACGTTTTGAAGGCTCCCTGATTATGGTGTTAAATATGCAGCGTCGTGTCACCGCTCTGCTTCAAGGCACTTTGTTTCCACTTCGTCCTGGTTCATCATTTAAACATCCTTTAAAAACACACATGATGAGAAACAAACATTTTTTAGAGGTCCAGTAAATGATTAGCGCTGCTGCAGGAGTTACTGATAGTTAGAAATTAGATTCAGAATTAGAACATTAACAAACCCAATAAGTAGAGCTCTATGATTTAGGAGCAGGGGAAGAACGTTCTTAAACTTTACAAATAAAATGGAATCGGGTTTGAATAGTTTTAATAAATTCTAGTATAAGAATAACATTTTTCTTTTTCTTTTTCTTTTCTTTTTTGCAACTGCTGAAATTGAATAAGTTGCCGCTGGGAGCTGGAGTTGTAAGAGAGCGTTCTGTGTAGACGTGCTGTGTTGGTGCCGCGCGCGGCTCCTTCCCCGTCGGTGGGATTTCAGCTTCCTGTCAGCCTGCAGCAAACAGCTACAGTATTTGGAACAGCAGGAGGTCTGTCCCACATAGCTGCTGACCCAAAACGTGCAGACTGGTGGCAATTAGAGCCACCATATGCAAAGCACAGGTGACACACACTCTGCAAGAGTTTCAATTTGTAACTATGTTCCCCTGGGCCATTTTTTCTTTTTCTTTTTTTGTTTTTGTTTCTCTGTTCCAAAACGAGCAACGGGGATGAGATAATGATGCAGTAATTTTATTTTTTTCTTCTCTCTCTCACTCTTTTTTTTTGTTTTGATTGCAACGAGTTAGTGTCAGGCTTGTTTTTTTTTTTTTTTTTTTATTGTTTTGTTTACTAAGTAATAAAACCTGAAGCAATTTTGCGAATATTTTCATTTCACAGTTGCTCATCAGGAGTGTCAGAAGCCAAGGAGTCTGATGTTTCTGTTCAAAGAGGAACTCTAATGATTCACCAGCAATTCTGTTGGTCCAGAACATTAAAGCTGTGACCTGGAGGGGGGGAAATATTGTTAGTATTATCCAAGGCGTCAATGTTGCAGCACTTTGCACCATATTTTGTCAAATTACTATCATAGAGCTCAGTGGATTTTTATGGGATTTTATCTGAGCTCATCCATTGGTCCAGAATGACTACTCATCAGACTGTTGAGTCTTCAGTCAGAGGTCTGTACAAATGCCGCTGCAATCCAGACTGCTACAGGAGGCCCTTCTTCCTGAGGTACCATGTCTGAGTGTCTGGCGATTTGTTTTGGGATTTTTGGCGGTCACGGATTGATTGAGAAATTATTTTTAATTCAGAAACCACCAAATTTTCTAGAGATTCTGTTTTAATTACGTGACTTACAAGAGGGGGAAAAAAACGTGTAACCAAAGATCATTTATTATTGGAAATAATTTTGTAAGGTTCCATGCGAAACCAAATTTCATCACTTTATATGTAAAAAAATATATATACTGGTCCTTTACCTCACCTGGAGCCCCATATTATCAACAATATAATGATCCATAGTTCAGAATGCCTTGTTTCCTCCCCCTCACAAATGACAGTTTATGTCTGAATTTTCTGCTTAAAACATCATTTTCACCATTCGGTTTCCTCCAACGGTCTCTGTTCTTGTTTATTCTTTCTTTCATGCTTTTCTTTAGCCAACCTAACCTCCACATGACTTTTTTTTATTTGTGCTTGGTGACTGAAACTACCTACAACTCTTGCCTCACTTTGTGTTGATTTTCCTTTTTGTACGAGTTTTAGAATCTTTTCCACAGTTTTAAATAACAAGTTGTTGTGGCCATGTGTTTGTCTCAGGAATGCTGCTTTCAGCAAAACTAAGAAATTACATATTTTTGTTTTCTTGGTCTAAAAAAAAAAGACACATCTATCCATTAGTTTGTGGTATGTTTACCACAGTCAGAATATCCTGCTGTCAAAACATGTGTTGTGTCATTTTTGCTTTTTTTGTGCTGCAAAGTAAAAGGATTGACTGGACATCCATAATACACTGAACCTTTCACTTCAGTGCGATTCTGTTTCTCTCTACCTGTCGTCTTTCTATACTATATATTTATAACTGACTCTATAAATTAGTATTCGTGTTTCTCTCCCTGCAGCCCCCACTTACCCTGCAAAAGTATTCATATGAACTCAACTTTAACAATTTGTGTGTAATTTATTTGAATTTGATGTAATTTCTATGTGAAGAGACTGTAATTTGACTTAAACCTAATTGTTAAAAAGGTTTAAAAAAAAAAGGGACATGGTTGTTAAAACAACCATGTCCTGTATGGTTGTTCTTTTTTTTTTAAAGAAGTGTGCTAAAATGAACAGAAACCATCTTGTGTAGTGAAGCGACAGCAGACTTTATATGAGTGGACTGGCCCTTTAAGACAGCTGTTTACATGTTGAACTGCTTTAATTCTTTTTGTAAAACACATTTCTGGTCTCGTTTAGAAAAAAGAAAAAGAAAACATGGGCGACACAGAGCATCACATCTCGTAGAACTCGTGAGAACAAAAACTTTTTGTGCTGTTATGACGTCATCAGGAACGAACAGTTTGGTTTCCTCAGCTTGAGCTCGATCGGGTCTATCGGCAGCCATTTTCAGCCTTTTGCCAACATCATTTGACAATTCACAGTATTACACTGAATTCGATGGCAGAGTGGAAAGTTTGCCCAAGAACTCCCACTCAGGATGCTTGACGGAAATGTCCACTCCAAAAAGCAGTTCTGTGCCGTTTTATCGTACGGTAAAATATTTTTTGATGTCCCACGTTGAGCGAAGACTCTAGAGGGGAGCGGCGGGTGACGCGGGTCACCGCTTTCATTTCACGGACAGCGGGGGCGTCTTCACCTGGAGGCCCCCGTCTGTGTCCCACTGATTCCATAGCAAAATTGGCTCGCAAACTTTTTATAGATATCTGTTGTCTTTGCGACAAAGTTCACATACATTTATAAAATATAAACTTGTCTCAATCTCTTACTGCTTCACAGAAAAAAATTACTTGATTGTATTTTTTATATATCAGAAAAGAAACAGACCGAAAGTCCTCACATTTAAAGCTTAATGAATGAAAGTGTGAAGAGTTCCCTTCCAAAGTGAGGTATTAAAAAATTTACATAAGGGGGCATCTACTCATACACTCTTAATCCAAAACCTAAAAAAAAAAAAAAAAAGTTGCAAGTATTCACATTTATCCCAGTGGACCATTACCAGGTTGAAAGTTGAGCTTCAAAATGCAAACAGAAGAAACAGGAGCAAGATTAAATAGACAAATCAAATATCTGCATTAAGCTTAAAAGTTCAAAAAACCCAAACAGAACTTTGTGTCAACGTTCTAAACAGCAAGTAACCCCACAGCTCCTAGTAATTCATTTCTTATATTTGGCATGCTTGATACGTTTCCAGTAAATTGCTCCCTGTGTCAAAGGTCGCTTCACAAAGGGAACCAATTATTGTTCTGGAACTGACATTCATTTTTGTAAATCTGCTTTGCCTTTCCCAAATCTTCTTAATGGGATTTAGACCAGGGGAACGTGTTGGATGGTCCAAGATGGACGCTGTACTCCTTAGAGACGTACTTTGTCTGATGGCAGTAGTGGAGCTGTAGCTATCTGTGGACAGCTATAGGTCCAACCATCGGACCTAAAGCTGGGTTGAGAAACCGCTTGTGTTTTTGTGGATGTTCTAATGGATCCTTTGGCTCAGAACGAGTACTTTCCCTCCCCCGCCCCCTTTCAGCCTTACTTACAGTTTTTGTCCCTTGATTATTATATTTCATGAAGAAATTCAAGATGTACTGCTTGTTCATCTCAGCAATTCTGACCAATTATCTCCATTTAAAGAATGGCGATAATGCCTGATGGCAAAGGCAAAACTTTCTGCCTTTGCTATCAGGGACCTGAGAGAAGATATTGTGGAACCAGATTCAGATGCAGATCGACACTTTATAAGGCAACAGTTTTACCCTTTTGATCAATTGATGAGAAATCTTGCTTTAAATGTAGTGTAGAGTAATTTGCCTTCTCTATTTTGTCTATCACTCCTGTTAGTTTTTTTCAAAGCCTTTAACCACAGCTTGCAGCCTGGTTCTGATCCATAAGAACAAAATGTCATAACTTGTAGTTTCCTTCCCAGTCTTAAGACTTTGAATAAGGCTCTTTAAAAAATACAGTTGGTCCACAATTAACAGTATTAAAAGCAGACAGATCTTAATTTTGTTTAACGTTAGCATAATTTTAGGTAAACATTTTCATTGTTCTTGGAACTGAACTCTTCGACCTTCAACTCAAAACACGACCACGGACAGTCAAAGAATCTCACTGTGGTTTGACTCGGGTTATAACATGTGCTTCTAGCTAACATTTCTGGTAACAGCTCTTTAAAACAAAATATGTGGCATCAAAAATAAGGAGCGCAGCTAAACGGGCGGAGCGCTGCATGTGGACAAACACACACGTTCCACCTTAAATCTCGTGTAAGACGTCGTCTGAGAGAAGAGTCTCTTACATTGAATGCTTTCTTTTTTACATCAAGGAATGTTCAAGAACAAAGAAAATCATTTATTCGTTTTATTTTATATATATATATATATATTTATATTTTGTAATGTTTTCGGTCACTGCATCCTCAGTGTCTCTTCACTGTACACTTTCTGAACCTGTTGGCCTTGTTCTCCGCAGATATGCAGCTGAGAGAAGTCTGTGTGTGTGTGTGTGTTTTTTCCGTAAAAGTTGGCCTGGTGTGCAGCAGGGAATGATGCGTGGAACCTTCTTTCTCCCCCCCTACCCCCTTCCCAACTCTGTGGTGCAGTGGTGACACCCTCTCCTGTGGTCCTTTCCATGACGCATCCTTCACAACACATCGACTCTTGAGTCATGATTCACAAAAAGATTAGGTGGGTTTCTGGTGTGTGACAGGGAGAGGGGAGTGGGGCAGGACAGAGCTCACTCTTCTTCCCCCCACACCGTCGTCGGACACTCGGGAATGGCCGTTTCTCTCTCGCACCCCAACCCTCCTCCCTGTCGGCTCTGAACAGCGCAGTCCATAAAGGTCATTAAAGGGACGCCTCCTACGGCTGGGAGAGCAGCACCAGGATGGGCCAGCCCAGGATGAGCAGCATAGAGAGATGGACGGGCTCAGGGCCATGATCCAAAAGGCCCGGAGAGGGAAGAGTGGAGTCTGCCTCTTCGCCCCACAGTCTGTCATTCCCATTTACCTGAAAGAAAGCACACGGGCGGTGATTTATGGTATTGTTTTTGGGTTTGTGTTTTTACACTCCCTCACAATCATATTGGCACCTCCAGAGAAGGGGCCTTCAAAACTGAATGACCTCCTCTGGTCACTAAAGCTCTCCAGACTCCTGCTATTGACCTCAAAATTTGACTCTGGTGAGTTGAAGCAGAGACGCATCTAAAAGTTGCAGAATGCTGGCCATGAGTCCTGGATTGGAAGACTCCTGCCCTAGAGGTTTTCTATGCTTTTATCATAATACTAACAAACTCTGTGTTCTGTCTGGATTTTATTAGACAAATTGGCACAAAGTACTACTTAATTGTGAGATAAAAGGTTCCTAACATTTTTACAAACAAAAAGTAATGTCCTAAACTCAGGCAAAGAGAGCGTTAGTCAGAGAAGCAGACAAGAGGACCGATGCCTTGTCTCCCCTGAGCGGTACAGGACGGTTCAGTTCAGGACTCTATTTTATCTGTTTCTATACAACCGACCCGTACACCATTCCTGGGCCCCCTTCGGTTGTAGGTCTATAAGACAATGGTACCGTTCAGGTGGAGCTACTGGCCTTATACAACACCAGCCACTGACAGAAAAAGGCGCAGTTTGTGACGAGTATGAGACATAATGTTTGTAATCACCATAGCATGACGCCACATTAGGCATTTTTGGTTGGCCTTGCCTGCACATAGAGTCCAACTAGAGGTGAAAATGCTTTCCTGAATACACCAGACTAAAAACCTTTAAACTTAAAGAAAGAACTACTTTCTTTATTGGCAAGAAGAAAGCCTTTGTTGAACAAAAGTCATTAGAGGTATAATTTATCAGAGAGTAAACCTTTGGAGGAATGTTGTTTTTATTTTTATTAGTAGTAGTAGTAGCAACTAAATGCAGCATGCTATGTTTGAAAAGCTAACTGCGCATCCCCTTTAAAACCTCAGCTTGAAACTTTTTTTTTTTTTACTTTTTGGACAGTTATGATGGCAACAGCAACGATTTTTTAAAACAAAAATTTAAATAATACATAAATTACGGCTGCAAATGACTGAGTTACAGAGGAGAGCAGAGGGACACTAAACCCTCTCCTTCACCTGCAGTGTCCCTAAAATGTATTCACACCCTTACATGTTTCACCCTTTTTATTGCTTCAACAGTTTCTTTTGTCATAAAAATGACCAAAAAAAACCTTTAATGTTGGAGTGGAAACTGATTACGGCATTGCCACATCATGGCACGATTAGCATTTTCATGTGTTTGTCCAAAAATAATTAACAATTAATATAAAATTGACTCTCGGATGCACTATGAATGCTCCCCAGTGCAAAATAGTTTTTTAAACAACTACCTTTCGCTTTAAACAATTCGGCCTAATTTTGACCAGTCCAGTTATTTTGAACTGAAGCAGATCAAATCTATTTCAGATGAACTAAAAAATAAAACGGTGAAATGATTCAGGCTGTGATTCAGATGCTACTTCTGGTCGACTTCAGTCAGAGACCTGAGGGATAAAAAGTCATGTTGATGAAAAGAGTTGATTAAATGATGATCAGAGATTTAAACTTTATTTGTATGGACATCATGTAAGATAATCTCCAGCCTCTCGATGCCGTTTAGCCTAAACGTGGGCTGACGTCTTCTCATGAACACCTCTCTGAATCTCACCTCAGAAAAAATAAATAGTATATGGTTATTGTGTTATTCAAAATATATTAACTTGTAACTTTTTGTGAAAAGTTACCAAAAGTCAGGAGTGTGAAGCCAAAGCTTGTTGATGCGCAGTTTAATCCGTCAACTTTAAGCCCAGCTTAATCCATCTTTACTGTCACTCTTACTGCTGTATAAAAAACCCCTATCTAAAATAAACAAGCATCACTTGACCTGGTGGGGGGGCAAGTTAAGCCTGGTGGCCCGCCAGGCTTATAATCCACTGGGGGAAACCAGATTAAAAAGTTTGAAGCGTTTACTGCATGTATTCACTGTTTTTTTTTTTTAAAATGTAAACACTTCATGACCTTATAAATTAATTTAAAGAGTCAAATTCTTAAAAATATAACTCAGTGGGAGCAAAATAAAACTAGCAAATGTATACCAAAAATTAAAATAGAAGTTTAAAATATCTGTAACATTGTGCTTGTAGGTTTCCAGATCCCTTTTCTTGTTGTTTTCCCTCGAAGATGCAATATTCTATAAAGGCTTTCTATAAAGCATTTTTAAAGATTTCTAATTTTTATTTTGAGTTGGTGTATCCAGCAGATTTACGGTGTCTGAAAGTCATGTCTTAAAGAATTAAAAACAGAATTCAGCAGAAACCTGACAATTTGACTTCAGACACGCACCATTAGCTGCTCATCTGCTACTAGATCCTTGGAGCAAAAAGACCATGTTTTGTTTGTTAAACTGTCACTTTTGGATTTATTTTTAAAAGGTTACTTTTTCTTTTTCTCATTACTGACACATCTTTGAAGTTCAGCTTGCTGTTTCTGCTTCATCTCCTAAATTCTTAGGCCATAATTATGCTTAAAGATTTTAAATTATACTCACTTCTGAACTGCCTGGATCTATCCCATAAAATCCTCCCAAAACTCTCAAAACTGTTAGTAATGCTATAAATTATAGGACAATTTAAAAGGGTGTTTTTTTGTGTGTGTGTGTTTTTTCTTGTTTCCATGTCTGCTGCGGCGGACAGACTGGATGGCAAATAGCAGCTCCTGTGACGTTTTGATGAGTTAACAGATGCAGATTTTTAGTTTTAATTAACAGTGACTGGCACAGTCACAGCAATATTTTATTTGAACCTCAGCTGATGGGTAAAAAAAAAAAAAAAAGTATGTTCAGCAAAGTGTCATTTTCTGTTCCTGGTCACAGATTGAGTTGAGCAGCTATGTGTGGGACGAGCAGCACAAAGCAAAAAGACCAAATTTTCGCTTTTTGTTTTGCTTTTTTAGCAGCTTTTCCCTCTGGAAATTAAAATGGCCTACTTACACATTTAGCTTGTGAAGTTTATTTATATCTGTTGGCAGATTGTCAATTATGTTGTCTGCAGTATATTTAGACCTCAGGAGCTACATAGTGTTTTAAGTGCTTTTCTTTCACGTGCAGAAAATGATCTTATTCCAATTTCTCCTCAACAATACTGCATATTTAAAGCTTGAGTGGTTTTGTACATTAAAATGATTTTTTTGTTGTTGTGTGGTCTTAAATCATGACACTCCCTTTTGCTATGTACCACTTTTAGACATGGTCACACAGTGCATGCTTATATTTCTTTGTATTTTTCGCCTTTTTTGTGTGAACTTGATGAGTAATATGTCAAAAACATCGCTTTATAAGTTATAGACATCTATCTTTAATAATGTAATAATTATTAAAGATTTTTATCATTTTTCCTGAAATTTCAACTGAAATGAAACAGTTTCGGTACAAGTGATGGCTCTGTTCTGGCTGAAAGTGGTCCAAAAATATAAACAAAAATAGTGTCTTCAGTCAGAGGCCTCTTCAACTTTGCTGTAATACAGACTGCTACAGGAGATTCTTCCTGCCCAAAGCCTTCACCACTTAGCACCACCTCCTCTTTGGAGAATCTTGAAAAATTTGAGGTGCGACATTTTTGATCTATAAAATATTTAAAAAACTGAATTGAAACTAAGATTTTTCAGCGTCTTGTAAAAGTATCAACGCCCCCTGAACCTTTCTTTACATTTTGATGGGATTGTATGTGGTAGGCCAGAATAAAGCAAGGAGATAAAAATGTTTTTTCAAAAATAACAATCTGAAGTGTGGAGCTTGTGTTTTCTCCGAGTCGATACTTCAGAGAACCACATTTTGCTGCAATCAGAATAGGAGGCTGTTGGGGTAAATTACTTTGACTGGGCCATTCCAATGCATGAATATGGTTTGATCTATACCAGTGGTGTCCAAACATTTTGTCACATAGGCCAAAAATATGAAGTTGGAAGTGGTTGAGGGTCACATAACTTTTTTTTTTTTAAATAGAGAAACCTTTTTTTACCCACTCAAGAATTAAAAACATACAACAGTTTAGAAAGTCTTTTTTTTTTAAAGAAAAATAAAATGTAAACCATTGTCGAACCAAAACATAAAAAGGGTTTTGTAGACGGTCGATGTTGGCAATGCTGAATATTTGGGATCCTGTTGAGTATTAAAATTAATATAATTAAATAAAGCAATAAATATTATTAGCTCTGTTTGATGTTTGAAGCTTGGATATTGTTTTCCAGTCTCACTTTGATTTAAGCCTCTCCGTGACCTTCTCCCTGACCTTTCCACGGTGTTCTGTTTGCCACTAATTTTCTCTAAGAAACCTCTGAGGGCCATCGTAGAGCAGCTTGATTTAGAGAATAATTTTCCAGGTGGGTGGATTATTTACTAATTAGTTGACCTCTGCAGCGCGGAGTGTTTGTTAAAACGCTGCTGCCTGACCCAGATCGAAGCCAGCGCCTTGTCACTTCTTTAGAAAAAAGCTTGCACATCACATTTCCAGTCTTCCGTCTCGTCTCACCTGAGTAGGTATCTGTGCTCGCAGAACGTTCTGCTCTGTTTCCATGGAGACGCCCGGGGCGGTGGTTGCCAGGTGCGGACTGTGGCTGTCCGTCGCCGGACTTGACATCCCAGGCTGACTGGCACCCGTTTTCACGTCAGATCCATTCCCGAATGCTAGGATGGCGTTTTCTGCAACACACCAGTAGCAGAAGGAAATGTTTAGAACACACACCGGATTCTGTTTATGAGAGGCTGAAACTTCCTGTTGTTTGCTCATGAGTCATGGATGTTTTCTTTCTTTTGGTCACTTATGAATTACGCATTGCAAGGACTGTACCTTAAACAAAGCCAACTTCTAGTCATGACTCACTGGGCTGCTAAACGTCAGACTTTACCGTTATCCAGATGTATCTCAATACAAGGAAGCTTAAGGTTTCAGCAAGTCAAATTTAAGACTTTTGAAGACCTTAAATGAATTTTAAGACTGAAAAAACTGTAAATATATGGGATAGTAAGAGATCTTGCGGCATTAAAATCAAGGATAGCAAAATTTGGGAAAATTTTTTGGGGTGGGTTGTGGCATCTTGGCAGCAGCTTTGTGCTTCTCTTCCTCACGCTGCATATGGCTCTCTTCAGCTGAAACCTCCATCGAGCCAGGCTTACATTTTTTATTTATTTATGTACAGCATGAACCTAGCATTGTACATGTTGGCAACAGGAGTGGACCAATTGTGAAAACAAACAAAATCCATTTGCGCTTAAAGGGCTCGACGCACGAGAGGCGACGCAGATGGGAACACGTGGGCTAGCGACGAGACACAAGGCAGTTAAAATATTAAAACATCTGTGGCTGTTGTCAAATCAAACGCACAAACCAAACACGTGGCCTCCCATATGTCTGGTTCCCCGTAAGTGGTGATGACTTTCACCTGGTGCCATCATTCATTGAGCTTATCACAAATGAAAGACACAAAGAGCTAGCTAGCAAGGGTAAATTATCAGCTTGTTACTGGTAGCCTCAACCACTTTGAGTCACAGAATCCCCTGGAGATTTTGGCACACAAATCACACTTTTACCTGAGAGAGAAATCCCACGAGAAAAAAGCTACTAGATTAAAGGCCTGTGGTTAACATGTTTAAGACCAACTTACATCATTTTATTTAATTTGAGCTTTTTTAAGGCCTTGATTTTAGCTACATGAAATGAACTTTTTATGGAGACATTGTAATAAAAAAAGCTTTCATATTAAAGTCTTTTTTTTTTCCACTATATCAATTGAAGTGAATATACATGATAAAATCTGCTGTTTACCTCTGGCAGCTCAAATTTACAATCACATAACGGTGAAAAAAGGACGTTAATACAGAAATGTTAGGGCCATTTTGCACATGGATACACTTTAAAAAGTCCCAACATCTTCTTTAGTGACCGTAGCATCACCACATACTCTTCAGTAAGCTCATATTTCTGAATGAAAAATTTTAATTAATAAAGAAGCTAATTTTGGATTCTCGCTATTTGCAACAATCAAAATGGAGAAAAATAGCACTTTGTGTGTGATAGATAAATCCCAAAAATACAATGACTGGGGGAAAAAAAATCACATTTCAATGTGAATGTATGCCAATCAACTAAAACAAGGAGAACACTGTCTACTCGGGTTTGAACATCTCCTGTCTTCTTACAGGATGTAAAAAAGAATTGTAGATGATTTGGAAAGCAAAACCCTGAACACAGATACTTCTGATTTTGTATACATCTAGTATTTCTCTCAGGATCACCTGTGTTAGAAAACAGCTACAAATATGGAAGATTGTGTGTAGTATTCATGCTTGGGGAATAGACTAAAATATGTTCTTCCTGAGGCAGAAAAATACTGCAGTCCACGATCCCGTACAAAGCTTTCTGTCGTAGCGTGACAAGAAAAAAGTCTGAGCGGGAATTGACCACATGTTGAAATAGAACGTTATGGTAACATGGAAGGCTGCCTTAGCCACAGGCAGATGGCAGCCTTCGTTGTTGTTTTTTACATATATATGTACAATCTTAGCCTAAAACAACTAACTACTGTATATGAGCGGTGGAATAAGAAACCCTGGTCAAATAATGAATAACTCATCTGCTGTCTGTGGGCTTGCAGGCGCACCTAAATAGCTGCGGGGCAGTATTAAAAGACAGAGGCGGGAAATTTTCCAAACGCATTCAACTTGACTTTTTTTTTTTTTAACCTCCCTGCTGGTTTTTAAAAGCTGTCGGCATCCGAAATCACCCTCCCAGCAGTGTGCCGCTGTCAGTTGTGAAAATATCGACAAATATAGGTTTTAAAAAGGCAAAGTGTTTACTGGGAACTACTTCTGAGATGTCTGTGGGGGAACAACAATGGGAAGTAGTTTTTTGATGCATTTTTTTAAAGGTGCCACCGACTTCCACTGAAATGAGACACAATATGAATTATTCTACATGAAATAGGAAGGTAAGAGAAGTAAAAGTGTTTGAATCACAAGGTGAGAGTGTAATAATTTTTGTATGACAACATATTGGGTCTTCAGCTTCTCTCGTGCAATTTTTAGTAGAAGTTTCACAATAAAACTGGAGCACTTCCAACAGTTCCACTATCCAGTAAGAAGTATCTGTAGCTGAAGGGGTGCGGCATCTTCATTTATTCAGTGGAGAAACACTTAAAAGGTTACCTGTAGGCAAACTGTTAAAGCACTTCTCTTTTGTCATTGGTAAAAAACTGCTAGTGCTAGACACGTGTATTTCTTTCTTACCCAGAATGCCCTGTGCTTTTGTCCGCTACCTGCTTTTGAAGTGGTCTCCGATCTGCTTAGCATTCATTCGAACCACACCAGAATTCACTTTTACCGAACCGAGACCTGAGATTTAAACCTTTTCATTTTTGTCCATATCAGTTTGTTTGCACGTTCACACTTCCCCAAACAAACCGGACTTCCTAGGCGAACGAACTAGAGTTTGGATAAAGTGGCCTAAACAAGACCGGTGTAAATGTCAAACCGAGTCTACCCGACTACCAGGTGTAAAAAAAAAAAAAAAAAACTGAAATATTTCGAGGTAAAATGAAACATAAATTACTATCTTTTTTTTTTCACTTTCACCAAATTCTTCTCTAGAAAAATATCACAGTGTCATGAGCACCATAGCAACCACATTGTCTCCTGGAAATAAGGGGATTTATTTCAGTTATTTTTAATATTAATAGCTCAATTAGTACCATAAGCGAGGGGGTAGAGTTAGTGTTGTGTAATATCTGGAATATTCTGCTATAATGAAGCGTTGGAAGTTGAAAGTCCTAGGCTCAATGCAACTCTACACACATTTATTTTCAATGGCTTACTGTACCTCCAAGAGCAGAACTAAATGTGATAAAGATGAGAATCTTAGCCCTACGGTAGTGCTGATGTGCTTTCCACTGTGCATATTAATGCATATAAAGTAGGGCCGAGACTTTAGTCCCTTAATTTCGATTAATTCATTTAACACGTTAGAAATTTGAAAGCAATTAATTGTGTTCTTTTTCTCATACAAAAGTCCAGAGCCTGAACCTTTTGTTACCGATACAGCTTAAATCTGACGTACAAACGAGATCCGCCAACAGTGACGGACAACAAAAGCCAATTTCTGTAAAGGTATTTTTAGTATTTGAACTTTTAAAATGGGCAGTTATAATCAACACTTTATTTGAAGGGGTGTGCCATGATGAGTCTTAATGACAGTTTATGACTGTTGTCATGAAGTGTCATTCGATCAATAGTGACACTTTTAATGCAAAGATGACATTTTTAACGGGCTTTTAAAGCAAGTTCTAATGCAACTTTCCATTAAAATGCCATTATTTACTGAATGACGCTTAATGACAGCAGTCAAACATTCATGAAGACTGCTTCATGTTCATAACAGATGTTATGTGCATAACAGTGTCATGTCAGTCTTGTACTCCTTCAAATAAAGTATTACCAATTGTTTTTAGTGGGGGTCTCAAGTATTAGCTAGTGGGCGGCAGACCGAAGGTCCATTGAAATGCCTCAAATTGACCATTTCCATTTCGGCTGGTCTGAAAAGAATAACTTTATTTGGTATTGTCACCATATAGAGCAAAATCTGAGTTACCTTTTGAGCAGACAAAAGAAGCCAAGTTGTACAAAATGGTGGTCCAGTGAGGAACCCAATAAACTTCGTCACAATTTTTCTGCAGATGTTTTGGTTAAACGCTACCGAAATTCTGTCCCAGCAGAATGAACCCAGCATTTGGGTCAAATGTATAATCAAGCAGATTTTACAGTGTGTTACTGTAGTGCAGCAAACGAGTCATTACATCCAATCAGCAAATAACACCCATAAAAAAAATCTTTGATTTGAAGGCCAACAACAATAGTTGTGCTGTTTTCCATTACCGCTGCCTACAGTGCTTCTGAACGCTGGTGCACGAAGGCAAAACAAACAAACAAAAAACTTTACAAAATTATAGTCATGCAATCTTTGATGTTGAAAGGTAGGGGGTCTAGCTAGAAAGCAATGCTAAGGGAGCAGGTTGGATTATATTTATTCAGCATGAAAGCAGCTCTTTCTACCATATAAAAACACATTTGCAGCACTACTGTTCAATAAAATTTGTAGATGCTGCAAACTGATAATCAGAGAATGAGATTCAATATAACACATTGAACTTTGTTTATTCATTGCAGTTTAATGTGTGCTTACAGTGTTTTGGAAAAGTATCCACACCCCATTGGTATACTGCAGAGGGTTTTACATGATAAACCAGAACAATGAAGAAAAGGAGACATGGTCTTAATGCAGTAACTGACTTTTTTGACAGTATTTTTTGCAGAACAGAATTGGATGAGAGAGTATCCTCAAACAGAAATTCTTGAATCTTTCTTGAATGTCTTAATTGGAGTGGTCCTTTACCTGAAACCATTTCATTATCAATCTGACTGTATGTTTATGCTAACAAAACATTTTTAGTTGTCTGTATAGCTAAGATGACAACTAGACGATTATTCAAACAGACCATTTACAGAAAACAAATTAATTCCTTAAGGAATGTCAAATTATGTGAATTTGGCACCATGTATAATTTACATGGAAATGTGTAGTTTCGTAACCCCCAAAGGAAACTCATTACATCAGATTTTTGGATCTACATCAAAATGACTGACGATCATGTGATGCATTAATATTCCTTAAGCATTCATTTTCACCCACTTAATGGGCTACTCAGCTACAATTACATTTGCATGAAAGTCACTTCAATTAACACGTGCTCCAATGAAGGCATGCATGACGGACCCATCAATTAATATTCTCGGTTTACACTGTGTCATCGATGTGGCGCTCGGAGATCAAAATTGCTCCACACTTCCATCTGTTTCCAGAGAAGAGAAAAAAAGAAAGAGAAAGCCCTGACGTTTCACAAGGGGCTCGCTGATTATTAGGGAGAGGATTCCTAAGCCTTTAGCGGAGAATCGGGTGTGACATACAAACATTGATTTCTCACAAGATCAAAACAAATTGATCCATTCTCCCGAGGTAGCTTTGCCTTTGCAAACAAGATTTTGCAGAAATCAATGCGGAGACTCCGCTCGTCTCTCTTCACTGATGCGATTCTGGGTATGAACTGCAAGATAAAGATGGAGGATTGGATGGGTGACCTGCAGGCTTCCACTGCCAGCCCAGCAGTTTTCATACTGTTTAGCAAAGTGGATCACAGTCGAGTGAAATTTAGGAAGAAATAGTTCTGGGCGTCTGTTGTCTTCGATCTGAAGCGCACAGCATCCGTTTCTTCTACAAAGAAGACAGGAACTACTGATCCACCCGACCACCTAACGCAGTGACCCTTGATTCCAGGGTGTGATGGTGAATTCCAGATGGTTCAGAACTGACAGAAGTCCCTGGTTAACATGTTTTCTATAGCTTTAAAGAATCAATAGTCATTATGATGTCATGCAAAAGCAACTATTTGCATTTTGCCATGTTACAGCTGCAAACTTAAGTCATAATCACATGATTTTATGTATTAAACCAATACAAGGTATAGAGTTGTAATATGATTGAAAATTTTTCATGGGTTGACTTTTCTTTGTTTTTACTTTAGAAATATCAAAAAGTGTGAATTGACTTGCTTCTATTTCGATTCCTCTAAAGACCTAATGCAACAAATGGTCTCAGAATTTAGCTAATTAGCAAATAGTCCATCTGTTTGTGATTTAATTACACAAAAATAAAGGTGTTGCTTGAAGACATTAGAAGTTTGCTAGAGAACATTGGTGAACAAACGACATCACATAGAGCAAGGGACACCGCAGACTGATCAGGGAGTCTGCAGGATTAGCTTGTGAAACAATATCCCTAGCTTTGAACGTCTCACGGAGCACCTAGCAATCATCCACAAAATGTAAAGTGCATACTCGAGTGGACTGCAGACGTCTGCTGGACACGTCAGTGCAAAGATGCTTTTTTACAACTGTGTACTCTGTGTGCTACAGTAAATGACTCAGCGGGAAACTGTGTTCAAATCAAACTGTCTTGTATGCAACGTCGGGCTGATAAGGGTGAGAGTCGGCGCAAACAGTCGCAAGAAATGAGGCTAGGCGTCCAGCTAACTCATCAATCTACCTAGTATCCTTATAGATTGTGGGAAATTAAGGGATTGTGTCACGAGAAATGTGTCTAATCGGTACGGTTGACTGTCGCCGTCCATGGACAGGTTTGACGTTTGACACGGTTTAGAGTCCACGCTGCTCAAAGATTATATCTCTTCAGTATGTGGAAGCCTTTCAAAAATAGCAGTGAAGCTAGTTGCTTTCCATTCAAACTGACTGACCTTGAGCTGTTTTGTAAAGAATAATGAGCGAAACTTTGACTTTAAAACTACACAAAGCAAGTTTCATCACAGCGAAAGGTGGTTCCACCCATCAACTCGGGGAGATAAAATACTAATACAAATGTGTGCAGCACAAAAAGCATGTGTAATATTCCTTCCACTTCAATATCACCCTATATTTAGCGTTGGTATGTCATGAAGTGCTTTAAGATGTGTGGCTGTAATGTGACAAAAAAGGTGAAAGGGTTCAAGGCATAGAAATACTTGGCTATACCACAGAGGAAGGCAGAATCCATGTGACGCTGTAGCTAAGCCTGTGGATTGGCATACTAATGACGCCGTGGGTCAACGGTGTCGGTGGGACAGGTGGGGATGTACGCAGGAGCGCGATAAGTGTGCAGTTACCCTTCAGTAGCACGCAGCAATCTCCTGGCAGGCACAGGGATGAGAGGTACAACTCCAGCTGCTCACCACCCGCTAGCATGCTGAGACGAAGTGCCAATTGATATCTTCAGTGGTAAGCTGTTGTGACAGCTCCTTTGTAAATCAATGGACACTGCTGTTAAGCACCGCCACTCATATCTCTTTGACTTTAAAGTTTTTCCCCAAGGGTTTTTTTTTTTTTTCTCATACCCTGACTTCACAGCTTAGCCAGCGGCGGTAGAGCGCACCCCATGCATACCATCCTGTCCCTAACCTGGCTGATGAATCCCTGGGTGCACTCACTCTTTCCTATTACGCGCCGCAATTTGACTTGCAGAGAAAATTTCAAATAATTGCAGGAATAAATTAGCTTCACCTCCATCTGTCCTCTTCTTCTTCGTCTTCTCTTTTTTTTGTCCCCGACACTCTCAGCTCTCAGAAAATGAAGTCCAGACTCGCCGTTCTGCATGGTGATTTGGCTGTTATTGCTGTGATGAGGAGGTAAAGCAGGGTGACAGATGTTTTTTCGGACCTGAGTGCGCTCACTCCGGAGCGCGACATTTTTTTATTTTTATTTTTTTCCCCTCAGCAGTTTTCCTCCCCTCTGTCTGCAAACAACTGTATTCAGCCCTGCCGCTGTTCTTTCTTCTCGCCTCATTAGTTCGGAGGCAGGAAACCAAATTACGCTCAATTACAAAGTCATCAAAGGCCATCTGAAGTCCTGTCTCAGCAAGCTGGACCATTCACCAGGGAAGGTGCTTGAAAAACAAAGCTGAATTTAGTCAAGATTTAGCCGTGAAAAGAAACTAAAAGGAGGTATCACATCACTAATGGCTCAGTGAGAAAAAAAAAAAACACAAGGAAGCCAGAGACTTTTACCTGCTGCAGATATGGATTGTCTCCAGACTCTAACCAGGCAAATTAGAGCTCATATGTTTATGTACCCAGCAAGAATTTCAAATATTGTAGATATTTTTCAGGAAAAATGGAATACAAAAACTGTCACTAATGTCAAGTCATTAGGAAGAACCTTCCATCTTGTTTATCCGGGGTCGGGTCCCTGGGGCAGCAGCCTAAGCAGGGAGACCCAGACTTCTCCCTCCACTGTCCGGCCTTCTCACCTGGGGGAATCCCAAGGCGTTTTCAGACCAGTCAAGAAACACAGTCCTTTCCAGCATGTCCTGAGTCTCCATCCGGAGCGGTGTGCCTGGAACACCTCAGCAGGCAGGCATCCAGGAAGCATCCGCAGTCTCGTTTTTCCAGTCACTGCCCAGAGCTTGTGAACACAAGTTCACTCGGAGCTACAGGGAAAATGCTTCTGGATGGTCGTCCTGGGTTCGATTTCCACTTTTGACCGTTTGCTGCATGTGTTCTCTCTGCTCGCTGATTCCTGTCTACTTACTGTTCAATAATGGCCACTAGTGCCAAAAAGAAACGTAAAAATACAAAGACCTTCAGACAACTTTAGCTGACACACTGAACTCTTTGGAAAATGCGACGTGGGGACGCTTCAAGACGCTCTACAAGCAGGCCATAAATCAAACATGTGGAGTATGGTGGCGACACCAAAAGAAGCCAATGTCTACTATGTCAAGCAACACAGAGAAACCTCCAAACATTTGGCTTCTGTGTAAAGATGAGTTTGATAAAACATGAATTCACACAAGAAATTACCATGATGCATTATTCATACTTTCAGCAAAATGTCCAAAAAGCAGAAATTCTAGTGCTGCGTGTGTAAACTTATGAGCCTAACTGCATGCTCTCTGTCATTGCCCAAAATTGAGTTTTTTGCCAAATCATAATTTTTCTCCCCCACAGAGCAGAGCACTCTGTCTGCGGCTTAGCTACACAGGCTTTCATTTATGATGAAAGCTCGACATGCATCACCGATTCATAAATCGCCATTCCCATTAGAAACTTGTTCATCCTTATTATCTTGTATATACCGCTTGGCTTCCACCATTTACTCTGACGGGAAGGATTTTTTTATTTTTATTTTCCTATAACACAGGAAAATGAGGCCAGTCAGTCTTTTTTTTCTTTGAGTCTCTATGGAGCTAAGGAGCTTAGAGTAAATAGCACACAAGAGCAGGCAGGGAGAGTCTGAGTCCTGGTGCACACAAGTAGTTCAATTGAAAAGCAAGACTTCAATCTGGAAAGTTTTACTCACCACAGAGAACCCTGAAGGGGGAACTCGGAGTTTGACTTCCGGCAATCATGCGATGACGGCGGATCAATGGTCCAACATATTCCTGCTGACTGGAAATAATATGAATACGATCGGTAGATCGGTACATCTGACAGAGAATCTTTTGAGGGAGCTAAAAATGAGGGTGATGGCAAGGAGGACTCCCAGTCTCGAAGACTTGCCGCTTATCGCAAAAGACTGTTTGGCAGAAATACCTACAATTTTAAGAAGGGTTTAACTGCAGCAATGCCAGCAGGAAATGTCCCATTGATTATTGAGAGGTGAAAGTAATGGAGGTTTTTTTAAATGATGGAAAAAGAAAAGAGCAAGAAAAATTAATCATCATCAGTGTTATTTGTCTGGTATTCTGCAGTTCTATTTAGATCTGTACTGTTGTGCACTCAAACTAAAAATAATTTAGTTAAGGAAACAAAATCCTTTCTGATTTTTGGATATTTACTCTAAAATTCTGCTCAGATAAAGTTGCGGAGAGGACACGTTTTCTTTGGAGCAAGATTTCCTCCAGCTGCCTTCATGGGCGAGGACAGCTGCTACAGTTCAAGAAACCACTTCAACTATAAGTCCCACTTCTGCCTCTAGATGTGCAGCCATTTCTCTCTTCTTTTCACCACCAAAGAAACCCAAATGGGTAACTTCCAGTTGCGTGTGGACTCGGGAGACGAAGAACGGCCAGATAACCCAAAGGTTAACCGTTCAAGAACAAGAAGAAACGAGGTTCCTCCTTCACAGAACACAAAAAGGACAATCTGTAAAAACACATTCATTTTCCTCCTTAGTGGGAGAAAAACGAATTTACCAGAGGTGAGAAATGTTTTTGCAGGATTTTGGTTTTAAAGAAACCATCTGGGTATAGCACTGGGGTGGACACTCCGGGTCCTCGAGGGCCGGTGTCCTGCAACTTTTAGATGTATCTCTACTTCAACACACCTGAGTCAAATAATGAGGTCATTAGCAGGACTCTGGAGAACTTGACTGCACTTAGGAGGTGATTCAGCTGTTGGATTCAAGTGTGTTGGAGCAGGGAGACATTTAAGAGTTGCAGGACAATGGCCCTCGAGGACCAGGATTGCCCACCCCTGGTATAACATAATGTTTGGACAAATGAATTCACTTTTTTTTTTCTTTTCTTATATGAACCAGATCTAGGCTTCAAAGGAGAATTTAAATATCATGTTTTTCCTTAAAGCAAGACAATGTGACTGATATCAGTGTCTCTAAATGTTGAGGTTTTACACGAACATGATTCGGAGTGCATTTCTAGAAAGCTTCGCTCTGGGGCCCATTGTCAAATGTATGCTGTTACCATGTCAACCAGAGGTCAAACGCAACAGAACATCACCAGAACCTGGTGTTACCTGAGCCTTTGGAGTCTTTGGAGACACAAATAATAATAATAATAATAATAATTTTTAAAAAGCAGCCGTCTTTGAAATAGTTGCTATATTTTCTGTGTCTGGTGAAATCAGAGTAGCTACGATACATCTAAAGCTCTGTTTTACCCTCGCCGGGCCTAAACAATGTCAGCTTTATACAGACATAACAAGCTGTGACCTTGCATTTTGCCACCACATGATGTCTGTTGCAGTTCGCTCCCGTCTCTGGAGTCACTGGCTCATCACTAATGCTGTTACTCACAGCGACAGCCTCGTCAGAACTTGTCTTCTATTGTTGGACAAAATAATAACCCAAAACAAACTTCGCTGCCTGCGAAACCAGCAGCGACAATTTGTACTACTTAGTCACCAGTGTCATTCTTTCTGTCACTGGTGCATCATTCATTCGGGGGATGATCTCTCAACATCAAAGCAGCCTGGTTGCCTCTGGCTGATGAAGAAAAGCTACAACACAGAGTCTAAGACTGTAGAGAATTGGTGGAGAACGCTGGATGTAGTTTATCTGCTATAACAGTGTTATACTGAAAATGCCTCCATTAGCAGGATTATCACCCACTGTTAAATATAAAACACACATTTTTGATAATACAGTCCTTTATGCAGCTAAAGATACTCTTTAAAAACTGGTTCTGGGTGCCAAATTGCCAACTTTTTTTTGATTTTTTACAAGAAAGCACAAGTTTTTTCCAAAATCAGATAGGTAATTTGTGTTGCATCATCTTTCCTTTGAAAGATTACGCAACTTTTGGTTTATTAATATTCTAGTTCTGCCTGTTGCCAATTATCAAAGGGATTTTTTATCAGATTTTTGTTGAACGTAAGTTTGAACCCACTTCTTGTCTGATTCTCTTTTTTTTATTGACCCTTTGCAACTACATCAACTACTCCCGTTGAGGCACCATGATGGAAGTGAGTCAGAAGTATTGAACAGAGCAACTGGAATTGTTTTCCCATGTTTTTGCCAATAAAACAGTGGCTTCTACTTGTTTAATTTGTCTGTGGAAGTAGCACACTGAGTTGGTGTTCATAGGCAGCGCTATTTCCAAAAGTTAAAACGGCTAGCTTAGAAACCGACTCATGCGTTCTTTCTCCTGATGTTTGTTGATTTGATCAAATCGCAGACTTTGCCAGTAGTCACTGCGCATGATTTGTACCACTAAGTCATAAACATGGTGTCCCCTTTCCACCGGAGCAGACTTGAAAGTGTGAAAGTTTAGAAGAAAAGTCTAAGATATTGTTGCCCATCGTTTCACACTCATCCGTGTCAGGGTTTCTCCCCCCCCAAAAAACTGGCTAAGCCTGGTGGTAGGGGGCGCTAGAGCAGACCACTGTGTTTTTGTGTTAAAACTTGTGAAGTTACAAAAATTCGGAAGCGTATGAGCAGACGTCTATAATTTGAAAATAATAGTGTGTGAGGCCAACAGGCAGTTCCAGGGACGGCGCAGTTGGTTTGCACCTCAGTTCAATGCATCAACTACAAACCTAGCTTAATTCATCTTTACTGTCTCTGTTACTGGTGTATAAAAAACTATTTAAAATAAACAAACAATGCGTAGCCTGGTGGCCCATTACGCTTACAATCTGCTGGAGGAAACCCTGCGTGTAGATCAAAATTCTTAGCACTACTTCTGACAAAAATTAAGATTTATAAAAGATCACAACCACAGACTGGTACAGCTTTCTGATCTGTTCTGCTCTGTTCGATGTTAGAAGACTAATATTTCCCAGTAAGAGCCTGAAATATGATGAACCACCCAAACCATGTTGGAAGTTGGACATTGTCCTAGAGGAGATCAGTGTCTTTATAAGAGGTAAGGTTAGAACGTCATCGGTTTTTGTTTTAGTCCATCATGTAACAGGTTTATGTTTTTGTATATTTGGTTTTCTGTGATGGTTTTCTGGTGGCTTCAGCTACTTCGCAGCTGCACTGCCTTTTCCCATCTCCACTCCTTTCCTCATTAACTCACTTGACTTCATTTTATAATCACCTTCCGCAGCATCTCGGGGTTTTATTTTCCATTAAGCCACCGGTTGTCTGTGTTCTTGTCATGCTGCTGTTCACTGGGTTGCCACAAAGTTCAGATTTGTTCCTCAACTTACTGCAGCTATAAAATTATTTATAAAAGCAGACATAGGTGAACTTGAGTTGCCTTTAACATTGCTTCTTTAAACAAAGGCATTAGTGGATGCATTTTCCATCTTCAATCCTAGACTGGCCATTGCCTTCCACTCAAGTCTTCTGGCACTTAGAATAACCAAAATTCATATTTCCTAACTAAGCTAAAACAAAAGTTTTGTCTAATTTAACTTCAGGCAGTGAGGGAAAAAAGTTAGTATTTTTATTCAGTGTATGTAAATACCTGGTTTCCACTGTATATTTGAATAAATTTGGTATAATTTGGCTAAAACTTATGAATTTTCTTTGTCTGTGACGACTTCAGCTTTGATTCGGTGCAATAAAAGCAAGCAGATTAAAATGAAGCTGAACTGAATTGCAGCTGGACACCACAGACGAGGTACTTGGGAAGGTGTCGGAACATGCAGTACCTTGAGCTAATGGAATAGCTAAAGACTGATAAGAGCTTCCATGCTAATTCCACTGCAGGCTGAAAGCACACTCAGTGTTAGAACAGCACTAAGAACAGGCAAACAAATCCCGTCTGATTTGACAAGTTACAATTTTCCTTACATGGTTATCTGGCTGCATGTTCAGCTTTCCAAGAAATGTCTTCATAGCTGCATGAGAAGAATCAGCAGGAGCTGGTGGTTAGCTGATGACTCTAAGTCAGGGGTCTCAAACTCCAGGCCTTGAGGGCCGCAGTCCTGCAGTTTTTAGATGTGCCACAGGTACAAAACACTGGAATAAAATGGCTTAATTACCTCCTTGTGTAGATCAGTTCTCCAGAGCCTTAATGACCTAATTATTCTGTTCAGGTGTGGTGCAGCAGAGGCACATCTAAAGGTTGCAGGACTGCGGCCCTCGAGGCCTGGAGTTTGAGACCCCTGCTAAGTCATTCCCAATTAATTTCTTCACATTTTGTCACAACAAACTGGATTTTATCAGCATTTCATGCTACAGAATGTCATCATTTTTCCAACGATTTTCAATTCTTGCCACAAATAAATTTAGGTCTAGACTAAATTTAGTCTAGACCTAAATTTAGGTCTAGACTTTGACTGGGTCATTCAAACTTATATGTTTTCATCTAAATTGTTCCATTGTACTGCTGGCTGTTGCAGGCTTTGATAGGTTTTCTTACAGGATTGACCAGTTTTGAGCTCCATCCATATTCCTGTTACTTTTCTGATTTCCTGTCCCTGCAGAAGAAAAGCTCCTCCACATGTTGTTCTTAAATCAATTTAAAGTTGTGGTGGGACTCGATTAAAATTCTTTTAATTGAGTTTATTGCAGGGTCTGTAATTCATCGCTTTTTAATCGAAAACCATATATCAACAAAATAAGCAACATTTTCGATTCAGAAACCCTTTTTGCTGCTAGATTGTTGAATAGACATTTGAGCTCAATAGTAAAGAAATGTATTGTTTTTAATCTGCTAATTAGGCTATTTAACAATCAGATTGGTGCAAAGTTCTATTATACCTATTTAGTTTTCCAGTGTTTGGGGAACTCCTGATCATTCATGGAACCTCATTAGAAATATGGACTGTGGATGCTGACATTAGCGCTGGGGACGTCTGTGCCGCTGCAGCATGTTTAGCATTAAGATGCTATTTTAGGCTTTGGTGATAGGCTAACTCCTTTAAGCACAATTTGCTCATAACACTTTTTCCAATGTCCAATCAAATTGTGTTTTGAAGCAGAATTCTTGGACCTCTGGGGGATCCCAATTCTGGGGGCTACGACTGGGTAAAGTTTAAAACTTCAACAGTATCTACACCTCTATAAAGTAATCGTTTCTCAATACTTGAGAGTGCAGACCTTCTTGATTTAGCAAATAAGTGTAGCATATTTATAAGAATAACAATATTCTATATTGCTATTCAATATAATTGGATTCTGACCAATAAGGTAAATGGCTAGTTTTTTCCTCAGAAGATAAGTGCGACTCAAAAAGAGCAGATAGGCTGGAAATTGCAGTTGCAAGTTGGTTTATATTTGCAATGTGAATAATATATATACATATTTACAATATTATTGGGAACATCCAAATGGCCATTAACAAACATAAGGGGGAAAAAATAAATAAAGAACACAACAACAAAGGAAACTAAATCAATCAGTTGTTCCCAAAGTTTCACAATTGAGAGGCCTGTTAGTCCATTCATCCCAAATTGGGATCAATTAGGGCTCTCAAGATAATTATGCTTTGCTTGGTTCAAATTCTGGTAGGAAACTGACGTCTTCGATCTCCCTAAAAGAGTGAACTCTTTCTTTGGCTCTATGCCCGATCTTCTAGCTCGCCATCAACCTGGCCTAAATAACAAAGCAGGATCATTTCCTTAATATATATATATATATATATATATAATCTAAACATCTAGTGTATACACAATTCAATAAATAGCACTCTTTATACTATAAATAATTCTAAACAATCATGTTTAGTCAATTGCAATAAATCTAAAATTCAGTATAAATTACATTCATGAAATATTCAATAAATATACACCATATAATCAACATGAAATGTAAAATCTAATTTAAACCAGTGTTTAATAAATATTTAAGCCACCTTTTTGCTTATCAAAAGGAGTGTACAATCAATAATTTAGCGGCTACACAATAACAGTGATTATAAGCTAACGCTAAGTCACTGACGAAAACACTCACCAGTTCCGCAGTTTTATTTCACCCTACCGGGGTTTATTTTTTCCATCTCCCTTCTGGCTCACACCAGTTGGCTCCTATGGTTTAGCACATTAAGTGAGCATCGTACAAATTTACGGGAAATGAATAACACCACGCTTAACTGACCTGCAGCTCTGCTCCTGCCAACGTGTTCTAACCTTCATGCCTCCCTGCTCCAGCTAATATACCTAGCAGGTAACACTGCAGCGGTACACGTGACCCCAATACTCAACCGCAATTGGCTAATTAATAGTCTCGCGAGAATCGCCAATCATTCTATTAAAAGCATCGCGGGGTTTGAGATATAAAAAGGTTAAAAGACTGGAAAATCGGAGGAGGAAATAAAGGTTAAAATTTACACCCGGGTTACATAAGCATAAGAGAAGAGTCTTGTTTTTACCAGACTAGACCCTTCTAAAAAAAAACCACAAGGTCTCTTCATAGTTGTTCTGGGTAGGTTATGTTTTGGCTCTTACCACAGCTACTTCCTGTTACTTACTCAGACAAACGTTGTCATGGAAAAAGGCCAAGAAGTCATTGCATTGTTCCCTATGGTTGCCACTTGCTGCACAGGAGCACCAGGGTCCCACGTTGGAAGTGGAGTTGTCAAGGTAGTTGGGAGTTATCGTGCTTCCTACAACGGAGAGAAGAGAAGATGGAGCAGATCTGGATTTCTATGGGTACACTTGAGCAAAGACAGATTCTTACATCACCATGTCGGAATTGGGCCAATAGGATGCAGTGTCAGCACAATGAGTATTTAACATTCTTAGCTGTTTCTTGCTATGTAGGCTTTCCCAGTCTATGGTTTGGTCCTTACAGATTGGTCGACTACTATATGTGTAAAAATGAAACAGGATGTGCCGCTTCCGACGCAAGGCATAAAAATAAAAGAGGAGTTGAACGTCGATTTGGGTAGAACTCTGGCTGATTTAATCTCATTGTACGTAGGCCGATTAAGACTTCACTCTGATTAGAATAATCAAATAAAGGTCTTTTACGCAGTAATTTCTATCATCACCCAACACTGGCCTAATCAGGTTTAGATGGAGATGTTCATTTGCATGTAAATGTAGTAATTTGGACGGACAGTGAGAGGAATTTAAAACGGGGGGAAAAGATAAAGACGTTCCTACGAATGTCTGAGATTAGGGCTGGACGACGTGGCTGAAAAACGTCTCACGATTTAAAAGTTTTTTGGTCAATATTGATAATTGATTAGTTTTTTGTTTAAAGTACCTGAAATACTGCCAAACTAGTGACGTGACCTTTCCTGTTTTATCCAGTTTTCATTCCATGCTGCTGTTTTTTTTTTTTTTTTTTTTAAAGAAGTTGTGTAGCACGCTGTCATGTTGCCAAGAACTATTATAGTTAGGCATGGTATTGTTGTCTTATAACTTCTTTAAACTGAGTGGTTTCTAACAATCTTTTGTGCATTGTGTGATCACTTGTTAACTTTTTATCTAAGGTACAATAGCCATGTTTTAAGCTTCTGTGCACTCCACCTCATCATCATGTTGGGGATAATTTTCTCAAAATAGCAGTCAATAGTTGTAATTGCACTACTTTATAATGCTGGTGGCTGTGCGCATTAATCAGACAATCGATCACTGAGGCATGCTTCTCATCATGATCCTTGATTCATTTTTTTGAGTCGCGTTCAGTGAGCTTGACAATTCTGAGCCTTTCTTGGCATAAAAAGGCCCCTTTTTTGATCCAGATCTATCACAGAGGCTGGTGCGAGTGAGCAAGAAGTGAAACCGAAAGGCTCGGTCCTTACCTATCAAGCCAGTGTATGCGAGTAGACATGATCCATGATTCTCCCTCTTGCAGCCACTGGCGCTGTGCTCGGACGCTTCGCAGTCATACTGGAACTGTGCCCAGCGGGACCTGCGGGAGCAATAACACGCCATCCATCATTCGCCGGCTGCTTGGCCGCTGCACTCGTATTGTTCGGCGGTGTCGAGCACCGGCGCTTTCTCCTAACAACAGGATGTAGATCTAAAACCCACAATGCTCATCTAAATACTCCTACATCAACTCCCTCCGCTCCGCCAGAGTTCCCCCTCCACAGCACTTCCAACCCATAATCCAGTCACCTCTGGTGACATTCTTTCCTCCGTTTCCGATCTGGACACTCTTTTCCCCCAGCCCGTTATCTTCTGGAAGGCTGCCAGACTGTAAAGAGTCAATGAGGGACAAAGACAGGCCTTGGCTCCGCTCTCTAAATGCCGTCGGTGCAGTCTGGCAGAAGACACGCCTCCCCGCCAGAAATTGCTGGAATATTAGACGGATATGGATGCTGCATATGAACACTTCCACTTTGCCCTTCCCCTCCTTACCTTTTCAGCCAGCAACCCACACCATTACCCACATAACCGTCATCATCATACAAGGCTATCGTGACCATTACATCGCATCACTGGCCACCCCATCCACGAGCACTTGCAGCAGGAATCCCTCAGGGAACCGCAGCTCTGCCTCCTGCCCTCATTTGTCATGTCAATGTAATGATGTGCATAAAACTCAAAGGGCTGTGCAGGGAGTGAAGGCAGCCTCCGCAGGCGGGCACTTGATTGGTATGGGATTATGAGGGGGCCAAGACGAGGCCTTGAGATGGGCCGTTCTCGGTCGGACGACACCTGATCGATAGCCATGACAGATGAAGTCCTTTGTCTTTTTGACATTTGAAAGGAGCCAGATTAAATGTTGGCGACGGTTTGCTGACAGAGAAAACCGACAGGACGCGTGTGAGAAGTCCTTGCTCTCGAGAGACATCCCGTATGCATCCTAATGAATTCATAGCATTTTTGATTCGACAAACTGCGATTCATTAAAATTTTCACAGCATCTAGTTTTCATTAGCACGTCACATAAACACATTTAAGGCTGTGCAACCATAACACAGTTTTTTTGCATGCATTTTCTGTCGTTTGCTCTCATGGCCAGAGGACGTCTCGGTGTTTAATATTTTGCGAGCGTCCAGAAAAACAAAACGAATCTCAAGTGATAAAGACACGGCTGCTTGTTGCTAGCTGCGTCCTTCAGAGAATGAATGCGGACTTTAATTGAGCTAATTAAATGAAGTCAACAAATATCACAACTGAGAATAATTAACCACAACTGACAGCTTGCATCTAAATGAACACATCACACTTGGCAACCAATCTTTCAGGTTGGGATACAGTTTATTCTCTAGCAGTAAATCATCCTTGAATAGAATCCTGAGCCACTCCTGACTTACATGTGGTCTTATTTTTGCTTTAAAGAATTTCTGCCCAGTATAGAACAAATCCAGTTAAGGTAACACCAGTCTGATAATTTTAGTTTTCTAGCTAGAGACTGCAGGCGAAAGCCATTGAAACAGTGTCATTGTGGGAATCCATGTATCCCACTTACTCCTCTGTGAAGAATGCTGGCCTCCCCACTGGGGCACTGTCAGTCACCCTCATGTACACGCTACTCACACCCTTTCCCTTGCTGTCTGCTAGGCTAGGCTACAGCTAATCCCTCACAGAGCCTGTTAGAAATGATCAGGATTGTTAGCATGTCCACCAATGACATTGGATAAGCAGTTTTTCTGTGTCTGTAAGTTGTTTCTCCGCTATTAGCACATTGAGTTGCGTGTATATGAGCATTATTGACATTGCTAAGGCCCTCCTCTCTTTTTTTTTCTTCCCTGACAGAGCTGTATATCTATAGATTGCTTCAGAACCACAGGGTGAATTCCAAGTAGTTCAGTTTTTGTACTTTTTTCCCCCCACAAATGATCTGTCTCATGTTAAACTGTCACGATATGCTGATGGTTTTAAGAAATATGTAAAAAAAACCATATTTCATAAGACTACATACTGCTGTTTTAAAGTGGAGTATGTCATTTCTATACAAGTTTTGTGCATATTTGTTGAAATTATCATTATGTCATGACATCATGAGACAGATAATCTATGACAAACATCGATCTCCTTCTCTTCTTCCTGGTGCTACTATTTATGTCAGAAGAAACGCACCAATCAAAACCAACCAATCAGAGCCAGGAGGAGTGTGTTAGCATTGTTAATCACGCTTGTGTACGCGCTGCTAAATGTGCCAATGGCTGAGAAACAACTAACCATTACAGAAAAAGTGTTTATCTGCCGTCATCGGTGGCAATGCTAATTAGCCTGAGCATTCACAGCAGCCTTCATTGTGACTGTGTTTATTACGGAGCAGCATGTTTGTTCAGATGACAGCAGGAGCATAAGTTCTAACATGTAAACAGGCAATTGTCAACTCTTAACTGAGCTCCAGCCGTGATGCCACTTTCAGACAGCCTAAACGCAAATATTTCCGAAAACAGGGCCAAACGTCTACCTGCACACGTAGTCTTGTTTGCAGTCTCGCAGCTGAGCCAGGCAGTTAGGCTTGTCCTTTTCTTCATACGAGCAGGACGGCACAATGGTTTGCCTGCGGCGCTCGGCGCAGGCTGTGTCGGTGCAGGGACAGAACAGCAACTCATGGGTGTAGTCGGGGGGAACGCGGTCAAAGAACTTCCTGAGCGCCTTGTTGCACTTTGGTCGGTTACATGGCCCCGAGCGGGCCGACGGCTGGATGCAGGACGAGACGTACTCCGTGCGCAGCTTTTGACACGTCTCATCTATGTTGCACGCCTTGGCGGCATCCAGGCAGCGGTTCACTGTCGTTACCTCAGACTCTGTGGGAATAAAAAAAATAAATGAATAACACACACAAATGAGAGGTTAAAAACAAAGCTTTTTATCCCTCTGTGTGGCGCGTGAGAAGTTCAAATCCCAGGCAATGTTTACAAATGATTCCCAGACTTAATTGGGGCCGATCCCGACTCGCCACTCTCCCACCTCCGGACTCGGATAAAACCCTAAAACTGCATCTGGAGTTAAAATCCAAAACGGCTGATTATTTGTAATAAACCTCTTTGCAATGAATATAACATGAGTGGTGTTTAAATGCTGCATGAGCTCGGGTGCTGGATGTGTTTCAGCCAAGGCCTAATAGCTGAATATTTCATTCTGCGAGGTTAATGCAGAGTGGCAGCGGAGAAGAAGGGACTCCTCCATCTCTCCAACCACACAACAAGGTCTGTAATTACTGTTCCTTCCCCTTCATCAATCTATTCATCTATCAAGCACTTCCCCCTTTACATCTGGGGCTATCCCTCAAACCCCTGATTCTCTCCTTCCCTACCCGTTTTCCTTCCGTTGTCATCCGTCTTTTTTCCTTTCTTTTTTGCTCAGTTCCCTCTCTGTGTGCTCATCTATTCTTCCACAGCCTGCTCCATCCCTTCCTCCCTCACTGCCTTCCCTGTTAATGAGCCTCCTCTGTGGAGGCAGTGAAAAGCTCCCCTCACAACCGCTGCTGTTTCGGCCGCATTATTTCCCAATCCATCATCATGTGTTCATGTTTTCTCTCTTTTTTTTTTTTTTTCTTTTTTCCTCCCAAGAGATTCCCTCCCGCACCCTACAGTCAATACTGCCATGATGACGCTCGGCTCCTCTGGCAGATAGAGGCGCTCATTAGTTTGCTAAGTGACTGTGTTTGTGTCTCCAGGTGGATTTAACTCTGACCGAGCTGTCATATATGAAAAAAGGAGTGACCTTGGAGAGCGAGCTAGCGGCCCATCGCAGAGCGCGGGTTACTGTGTTCCTGACTTAAATGCTTGGAAGCCCACTGGCGTACACTGGTTGGACTTTGACAAATTGTTTCCTAAAGGGGCGTTAATGGCAAGGTTGCATCATGAATGTAATTTTTTGGTCATTATGGTATTGTGCTCTTTAGGTTCCTTGGGCACTTTTTTTTTTCAGCTGCTATGACCGTTTATTCCGGTGCCAACATGCCGCAACAGCAGCTGTGTCGCCATCGACCGTAAAACTGCGTGAATTTGAATTTCGAAAATAAATGTTCTTAATGGAAACACGCCATCTCCCAAAAAAATACTCAAGTTCAAAAAAGTTTCTGCTCTAGGATGAGGTGATTTTTCAGCTGTAACAAAATTTGTTAATTTAACAAATTAACAAATTTGTTTGTGCAGGGACCCTGCACTTTTTCCTGCATGGAAAAGTGCAGGGTCAACTGCACTTTTCCATGGCAGTTGACCCTGACAGGCAATCAGTTAATCAAATGGGGGAAAAAAATCTAATAAACCATTAATGGACAATTAATTGTAAGTTGATTAATTGTTTTCATCCCTAATTCAACCCCAAAAAACTTGAAAGAGGCTGAAGAGACTTCAGGGGTATCAAGTCTCTTGATACCCCTGTATTCACCTTTCAGAAAGTTCACCTTTCAGCTAGACAACTTAGATCCAGAAAGAGCTACAAGAAAATGATTTAGATGGATAACAGAATTTATTCATCCATAAAATGTGTAAAAGACAAAATAATAGAACAGAATGCATCTTTATTTTCCACCAAAGTAAAAATTTTAACTCACAAATAATAGACAGGTACAAAACTGAACCTCACCACAAAAACAACACCTATAATCACAGTAAGAACAGAGCAGTTCAGGTGAGTGTCTGAGGGCTGCTTACTTTGCTGAGCAAAGACTGCTTGTTGACATTTGGGACAAATAACTTTGTTAAAGACACCTGTGGCCACAGAAACACAGTAACTCCTTCTGAACTTCATCTCAAGCTGAGAAAAAATGGATGTGAACAGTATGTTGATTTTTTTTTTTCTCCTGGCTTTTTTCTTTCCTTGTCACGTCAATGCAAATTGGAGATGTTCCCACATATTACAATTCCCCGAGACCCAATCCTGTTTAATCAAGGTTTGTAGTCGCAGCTTAGGTAACCAAACCCGCTTATAAAGACGCTCTGTTGTCTGAAAAGTTCAGCTCGGAGTCAAGAAGAGCCCCGAGACATTTACAATGCTCAGCAGTGCAGCTGCCTGTCAAGTGAAACTAGCTGGTGCGTCAGGTTTTTTTCTCTTCTATTCAGTTTGTAATGCTTTGTTTCCACTGTAAATCACTGGGTTTTTTTTTTATTACAGCAAAATTCTAAATTTTCAAGTCCCTTGATTTACTGTTATTTTCTGTATTTAAAAAAGTTAAATAACATTTTTGGTTTTATTTTCTTTTACTTGCTACGTGACGGTCTTCTCTTGTATCTTTTACATACATTTTTGTACAGTGTCTATTCTCCAACAGGAATATACATATCGTGATAGACACATGGTTATTATATCAATACTTAATACATCTGATGGAATATTCACTGAACTCCCAGTCCAGAATCACACAGTATTCTGGGAGATGTAGGCAGAGGAAAGACTTTAGCTACTCAACCTCTCATGGCTAGCTAAGCAAGATTAGTGGCATCAGCCGACTTACTCACTTGTTGGTTACCTAGCAACATCCTGTTGAGTAACTTGCGCAAGTTTTGTCGCCATTCCTCATGAGGGCTAAAGAAAATAATTAAAAACAAAACATGCTTTAACAAAAACTATTGACAAAGCAGAAAAAGTCAGTTTGACACTATTTTAGATATTTAAAACTAGCAACTAATCAACAAGTTTCGATATTGGCAATTATCTATCAACTTATATGTCTGAAAAACATCATCATATAAATGCTTCATGTCGTCCAGCTCTAATTTATCTTTTCATTTCTTATGTGATGCTTCCTTACAGCGCACTGCAGCTCATTTTAATCCCAACTTGGGGACTTAATTACTATTTGACCTGAAAGATAATTCTTCAGTTTTACTGCCGTCACAGAGAGGTAAAACAAAAAACTGTAGACTTGTCATCGGGTTGTTCTACAGGACTCCATGACAACACGGACTTCCTTAGTGAACTACAGTACCTTAGTGATGCTGGATCTAAACAGCTGATTTCCTTATTGCCTTAACAAGCAACTTGTTGCATCAGACACCCAACGCAAACCCAACGAATGGCGCATTTTCTCTCCAGCCAGGGAGCGTGAAGTGTAAAATTCTTGCATGAGGAAGCACAATTTGTAGCCCTCCTACGGAGCAACGATGCATTAAAGAGCTCCTCTCTGGGTGCAGGACATGTAATGTGTTTCAATAGACGCAGTCTCTCAACGCTACTGACTGTACTGCAGTTAGCTGATTAATTGGTGCAGGGTGAAGCACTTTGTTATTTGAATACGCTTCCAAATATGACGAGCTGCATCTCCGGCTTGCATCTTTGAAAAGGGTCATTACTCTGTTTGAGGGAGACGTGCTGTAAGGGTGGAAAAATATCCATTAATCACGCCTCCGTTGTTTTGGCAGCCGACTTGTTGAGATGCACGGCGTGGATGTCAACTTTGACCTCCTGTGTAGTTACAGGAATAAAATTTATGAGGAAGCGGTACGGCGCCAGTCCAGCCCGGCTGTAACTCAGAGCAGCGGAGGAACAACGGGTGTCACTCCAGTAAGCAGCATATGTATGAGGTGACAAGACATGACTTTGCCTTTGGTAATTAGAAATTTGCGAGACCTTCAGGAAATTCTTTAGCTATTTTCATGAAATATCAGATAAGGAGTTGGCTATTATGTTTTCATTAATTCAGGCAAAATGAACCAATCGACCCAAACCAGTCAGTGTCAGTCTAGGGAAAGATTACTTCTGAGTAGGACTGGACAATAAATCAATAACCATATATGTCGCGATCAACATGTGATCAACATCAGGAGATAATAATATTTAATATATGGAATAGTCACTGAACTCCAATCCAGAATTGCACAGCATTCTGGGAGATGTGGGCAAATGAAAGGCTTTAGCTGCTCAACCTCTCATTGAGACACCTCACACAAGGTTGGTGGCATCAACTACTCAGTCTTTGGTTACCTAGTAACAACCTGTTGAGTTACTTGTGGTTACCTCTCAGCAACTTGAGTAACTTGCGCAGCGGTTTCAAGTTTTGCCACCGTTCCTCATGACTTCTTAAAAATGAAAGAAACAACGGCGAAGGCTGTGGATAAAACAGGAAAGATCATACCACCAGTTTGGCAATATTTCAGGTATTTAAACCAAAAAAAAATCAGTTAACAGTTATCAATATCGACTTAAATGAAATGCTAATCGTGCTAAGTTTTTCACTCAGCCCTACTTCTGAAGTGAAAACTAGACCTTTTTTAAAACTTTATCCTGCCAATACCAATTGATTCTGATTTCTCCATAGCTTCATATTTCTGTTTAGTCTTGTGCTCAACTCACATTTGTGAGCAGAACTGCTGTGGGTTGTTGTACCCATGGCAAACTTTGCTTTGCCAAGGCAGCATGATGGCATGGAGCAACATCTCCTTCCTTGATTAAAAGAAAAAACTATACACCACTGCTACAGAACTGACACAAATACAATTTATATATGACATGACTGGGCTAAATAACATGACTTCCTAATGGCACGATGAGCTAAATTCAGATGCTTCACTGAAATCAGCAGGCCAAGACACTTAAAACTGAAATAGAAACTGACAAGAATGACTTTATTAATTTTGGAACTTAGACAATAAGGCAGGGGTCTCAAACTCCAGTCCTCAAGGACCGCAGTCCTGCAGTTTTTAGATGTGCCACAGGTACAAAACACTGGAATGAAACGACTTAATGACCTCCTCCTTGTGTAGATCAGTTTTCCAGAGCCTTAATGACCTAATTATTCTGTTCAGGTGTGGTGCAGCAGAGGCACATCTAAAAGTTGCAGGACTGCGGCCCTCCAGGACTGGAGTTTGACACCCCTGCAATAAGGCTTTTCAAGACAGAGATTTTTATATACAAAAAGGAAAAGGAGGGCGAAATCAACGGAAAAAGTTATGCACCATGTCCTGCCCTTGTTTCCAGAGTACACTCTCCATCAGAAAAGGGGCGGGCTCATGAAAAACATCACACAAAGTTCAAACGCATGAAAGCAGGCTTTCACCAGTTCACCAGCAGCCCATTTTGTTATTGTGTTTAATGTTATAAGGTACAAAAACTCAGAGGGGCACAATCAGGCATCATAATTTGGAAATAGCATGTCAGGCCAAATGGGGGGGTGCAGGGACGGCACAATTGGTGCTCAACCCCTCACACCCAGTTCAATGCGTCAACTGTAAACCTATCATAATCCATCGTTACTGCCACTGGTGTATAAAAACCTACTTAAAATAAACAACTCCTAGCCTGGTGGGAGGAGCTAAAGGCAAGTGAAGCCTGGTGGCCTGCCAGGCTTATAATACATTCTGGTATTTATGGTATTTAAAGGAAAAACCTCTAAAAGGGTTTGTTGTTTTACAAACCTCCTTTATTTCCTTAAAATGAGTCGCATGACATGTCAGCAAAAATGGCGGAAGAGTATTACCGAAGCTTTACGGGGGATCCAGGCCTAAGTTGTGGAAGGTAAATCTCTACTTCCTGGTAGTTTGTTGCTGTGGTTACAGAGTTAAATGGCGTCTATATGTCGGGGGAGAACCAGCACTCTGAATGTACCTCAATACTCTCTGACACATTCAGCCACACCAGCCTGCTGTTTAGAGCAAAACACCAAGCCCTTTTATGCTGTGGGCTACTTTCCTCTGATTCATTCTTTTTGCGCTCACAAAGCTTTTCAGGCAGAACTGCTGTGCAAGGCGCAATGCTGAGAAGAATTTGCTCCCTTAGAGAATTCCTCTGTTTTTCTGCCACCCGTGGCATCAACAAGCGGCATTAAGTGTTGGAGACAATTGGCAATGAGTCTCTTGCATGGCTGTGGAGGAATTTTTGGCTGACTCCACTTTGTAGAAGTGCCTTAATTCAATCATATCGCTCTGCGTTACATTACCCCAGCTCAGTGGTCGGGTTCATGGGCAGGGCAGTTCACTTGCCTTCCCTGCTGATGGAGGTCAAGGGCGCCAGTCGAATGCTAGCTGTGGCTACAATATAGCTCACCACCATCAACATGTGAATGAATAGCTGAATAACTGAATGTAGTGTAAAGGGTTTCAAAGTCATCTAGACTTAATAAAGTGCTATAAAAGGACAGGCCATTTACCATTTAAATTAAGTCCAGTCTTTGACTAGGCCACTCCAGTTAGATCAGAGTGGACGTCAGATGAGATCTTTGACCTACATCTACCAACCCAACCTAAGCTATCGATTCAAATCTGGAATGAAAAATAACAATAATGTGTAATTATACACATGCAAATCATTATTGCTCACTTCATTCACATCCTGACAAAACTACTATTTCCAGATTCAGGCTCCTTTCACTCCATTGTTCTGGCATCATTTATTGAAAACTTGTTTTTGCGAAATCTTAGACAAAGGAGTGTTTTCTCTCGTAATCTGTTTATTTAAAACACACTTCACTGTTTCAAAGCGCAGCTGATGTCGGGCAAATAAAAGCAGATGACTTTGTGTCTCCTCTGACGGCAAGAAATGAATGACGCTTCTTACTTGTGTGCCAGACTTTCTCCATTCCAAGTATTCAAAGAAATTAAAAGAAAACAGCTTTCTTACTACGTCGGTTTCTTTTTTCTTCTTCTTTTTGTCAATCTAATATTTATTTCTTCTTTATACTTCGTCTTTCTGTCTGTCTGCTACCCAGTGTCTGCGCTTCCCGCTGCGTTAAAGTAAATAGGTAATTAAACTGTGCCTCGGGGGCAAACAGCCGCGCATACAAACCCCACGGCTTGCCCACGGGCTTAGAGACAAGACAAAAGGAGACTGAGGCCTGTAACTCATCAAACGCTTCACAAAGCCACCTGTGTATCCACCGCTGTGTTCTGTCAAAATGATGGAGGATAACAACTGCTTCTGCCGACTCTTCCTATCCCTTGTACTGTTCCACATTTTCTCACATTACAGCCACAAGTTTTAATGTATTTCAAAAATGCATGATAATTTATTAGATTTTTAAAAATTATTATTATTATGTAGAGATCTAGGTACCAGAATGTGGCAAATGTTTGTGTTCAGCCCCGTTGAGTGAATGTTCGGTAGCCTCGCCGCACATTGGTCAAAATCTTAAAACACACTGGTAGCTGCGTCATGTTGAGGGGAGGCTAATTTTGCTGATGCTAATTTTGGAGTGTTGGTGGAATATTAAGTCAAGTTGATTTGTGCGGCACATTTCAGCGGCATCACAAGTCAAGTGCTTCACGCCATAAAAACATGAAACAGTCACCAATTATGAAACAAGCAATAAAGATTAAATTCAATGTTCCGACTCCAAACAGCTAGATTTTTAGACTGGATTTAAAGGAACTCAGTGGTTCGTCTGATGTCCAGTTTTCTAGACGTTTGTTCCAGATTTGTGGTGCATAGAAGCTGAATGCTGCTTCTCCATGTTTGGTTCTGGTTCTGAGGATGCAGAATGGACCAGAACCAGAAGACCTTTACTGCATACCACTCCTTCAGCTTTGTATTTGTAAAGAAACGTAAAAAAACATGAATCAGTTTGACGTTACGTCACAACTTTGTATTGGTTTGGAACATAACATCTCAAAGAAAAGCAATTAGGTTTGTGATTGTGACATTATACGGGATGTTAATATTTTCATAAAGGAATGTTACCTTGTGGGGGACGTTGGCTATTATTTCTGTAGAGACATGCGTGTTTGTGTTCTTCTAGTGTTTTTGTAAGGTAGTTTAAGGAAACTCTGCTTGCTGGTTACCTGCAGCGATGGAAGCCAGACGAACGTAGTCGGAGCCTCTCTCCTCTGGCTCATAGGGGTAGCTCTCCACCAGACTCAGTCCTGGCAAAGGCAAAGAAAACAGATTGAATATCGCAAAGTTGCAGCAACATTTTACATTGTCTAAGTTCCTTTAGGGCATTTCATTGGGCTTCTGTGGTAAATTCTAATTGAGCTTTGTCTTTTTGCCGTGTAAAGCCTTTTCCTAAGACGGTGCGCTCAGTAATATTTACACTTGGCCTTGTTGTTTTCAGCTTCTATAATCCGGTATCAACTTTTGAGTCAGATATTGCTAAAAGTTGACGCACTCCTTTGTTGTATTCATAAATTTGTTGGCTTCTTTATGTTTTAGCATAAGTGGCTCAGTGGTAAGGGAGGGCTGGTGCCTTCTCCAACAAACATTGGCTGAGAGGCGGAGGTCACCCTAAACAATTTACATAATCAAATTTAATGTGAAATTCCTTTTTTTCCACAGAAATGAGCTAATATTTGGTCACATTGACACAATCAAAATCAGTTATCAGCCAGAGATACACAACCCTATTGGTTGACCCTTATTCCCCTTACTCCCCCTTTATCACGTTTGCCTTGTAGCTCATTTTAAACAAAATGTAAAGGTTGCTCATGGTGGACTTTTGATCCCACTTTTTGTCGGTATTGTGTTGTGAATAAGCTCTTTTACTAGATGGGAAGCAATACCCCACACAGGGATATTAGACCAGGATGCTTCACTTTTCACTCAGGACTTTATAGCGGTTTTTAACTTTTCTTCCCTGAACAAATAGATCTCGAATGTACTGCGCGGTTGGAAAGATTTATCAGAGAAAATATATATATTTTTTTACCAATCTTTTGCAGTGCAGCTGTGGACATGCTGCAGACTTGCTGTCTGTGTTGATGCTTTCTTTTGGGTGGAGTTTCTTCTTGGCTGGACCCCTCTAGTAGTTGTTAGTAGTATTGTCTTGTAAAATAAAATGGCTGTGAATTTCTACAGATGTGTGGATGTAAAATAAAGAATCCGTGGTATATAAAGTTTGTGCTTGCAAATCAGAATGTGCGGTTGTTGGGAGTAGGGGTGAGCGATTCGGACCTTTTGGAATTTTAGGGCAATTTACAGTGAATTTACAGTACAATTTTACAGTACAATTGACGAGGTTCAATTGTACTGTTTTTACGAGGGTAAAAACAACAGTAAAAAACATTTACTGCTAATTTTTTAGGTAACTGTATGGCTTTAATGTTTTTAAAAACATTGTTATTTAAAAAAAGCTTTTTCAGGACATCGCTTACTTACAGAAGGGAGATTTATATCACTAAACTGCACTGCATTTAATTATATTTTTGACTTCACTAAAACCTGTTGATGCTCTTGTGAAACAGTAGAGAAAAAAGTAAAAATAAGTTTTGGACAAGTCTTTTTTTTAAATAATTGAAATTTATCGATGATAAATCAAAATTCTTACAAGAAATTTTTATGATGATGATAAACAATACAATAAATATTCTAAGATTGTCGCTTGCGATTTCATAACCGATCATCCTGTAGTGTGTGGTGTGTTACGGTAGGTCGTCGTTGCCGCTCCGATCTAAATCAGGGGTTTTCCCCGACTGGGAGCATTAATGCAACCTGTTGAATGTGACAGGCAGCCAATCAGAAAGCACGGATTCCCTCTGTGCTTTCTGAGGGGAAATTACGTCCGGGAATCCCAAACAGCTGACACGGTGCAACCCGGAGTCCAGCGGACATTGGAGATGATATGTGGAAACAACATTAATGTTTATTCAACATGCAAAGAATATAGAAATGACAAGGGGAGGAGTTGGAGCGAAATTGCTACCGCAGTTGATAAACCCGGTAACTTTTCAGCTGTTCTTCGTTAACGTGACATAAATAGGTTATAATGATTTTCATTCAGTCAGGACTTTACACTGACACTAGCCACATGCACTGCAGGTAGATTGTAGTAAAGTATTGATTAATGCCTGGTTTTAAAATTAGTTAACTGGACTTGTAGCCATTATTTTGTGCCCATTGTTGGACACCACACGGCAGGATCGAACCCGATCGAACAGTTATACCTAGGATTTCTGTCGGCTAATGTTTGGTCTGTCAGGTTTTGAAAATGGGCCGACAATCGGCCGACAGCTCTAAGATTGTGTAGTGTGCGCTGGGCTTTACACTAAGGAACTGAGGAAGGGAGGATCAGTGGAGAGCACCGGAGTTCAGCCTTTTTTTATTCAGTGTCATCAACAGAAAGAGAAAAAGGCCGGAAGAGACGATAAAGCCGATAATTAAAATGAGTCGATAGTTTTAATTTATCGTGCGATTAATTTATTTATCGTTTATCACGACAGGCCTAATCACGACAGAAAAACACAAGATAAAAACTGTAAATGTGCTGGCAACAGTAGTGAACCGGTAGCAAAGATGAATGTCATCCAGTCAACTGGCGATAAATTTACACTATGATAAACTCAAAAAAAAGCTAGCCTGCTAGCTAACCAGCAAGGGTACCAGCAGCTAGTTACAGGTAGCCGCAACGTCAGAGAGCACAGTGACTTGAACTTTTGCTGGAGTTTTAGTTTCAGGAATTTCAAAGGTTTTTAAACGTGCGCGGACACCCTGCAAACATTTCCGCCGCTGCGCCACTCCGGTAAGAATCAGGGCTGGCTGTTGTAGACCTCAAACGCTTTTGTTTCATCTGCGCATCTCGGTGTTGTGACTTCGCATTTGCATTTGCCTTCCACAAAACACCCGGCGCTGTCATCCCCGCGCCTCTGCTGCACTCGCTTTCTTACGTGATGAAAGTAAACCTCCCCGCTAAATGCCTCCGCTTGAATGTCAGGGTATGACAAATAACGGGCTTCGGCGATGAACAGAGAAGAGTCCTGGGAATGAGCACAAAAGTGATCAAATATAATGTGCGTGGACGGAATAAAAGGAATCCGGGCCCCGGTTTTTTTTTTAACCTATGTTTCTTTTTGACATAATAATCGCTTTTTTCGCTCTCAGCCCAGATTGAGCCGCGTGGAGGCGGGCGCCTCATTCATGCGCGGTGGCCAGCACCACGCAGCGTGTACCTGCTCTCGCCCACCGCTCAGCCGTACGGTCTCTGCGCGCGCACTGCTAATCTCACCGTGCAGCACCGACTGGTGAAGGCTCCAGTAAATGCTCAGGCAGTTCTTCTCTCTCTTCATCCCTCGTTTGCACTGGCAGCCGTGCAGAGGGGTGGACAGCAGCGCCGTCATGGCGTTCTCGCACTGGCTCCGCGCCCCGGGCCCCAGCTTCATGCTGCCATCTCCCGCCACGCACTGCCTGAGGGTACGCAGTCGAGGGCTGCAGGTGTCATCGCTGGAGCAGGTGTCTCCGGCGTGCAGGCAGTCCCTCCCGCCTGCGGAGAGAACCGCGTGTGGGACTCCTGGAAGACAGCGGAGGACAAGTCAGACCCACAGGAGCCCAAACACAAAAAAAAACAAAAGAGATTTGAGAGGGAATAAGTATTGAAATGCTTAAAAAACAAATTTGTGTTATTTCCCTTGGACTTTTGCACATTTTACCCCTTTGCAATCACAAATTTAATGTGTTTTGTCATGATCTTGGACGATAAAATGGAAGAAAAAAGATAAACGGTTCAATATTTTACTGGTGGTAGGCTTGTCACTGTAACATATTTTGCTAGATGAAAAAGTGTCCCAGGAATGATTGTGATAAACGATAATATTGTCATTTGAGACCATTTTCAGTTAGCATAATGATAAAGGCATAATAATCCAAGCCCACCAATTCAAACATAAAAACGCTATAATTTCTAAAGGGCCGGAAAACATTTCAAATATCCCAAATAAATCGCAACAAATTAAACAGCAATAATGTAAATGGAAAATGAAGTCTTTGTAACCAAAATTGTGTTTCAAAAAATAAGTCATTTAGCTTTGACAGGGAAAACAGGCAAAAGTGGCAGGTCGCTCAGGTGTCAAATGTTTGCAGCATTACTCAAAATGGCAGCTTTTCAACTGTTTTAAAGAGGGCGACTGTTGACCAAACGGAAATGATTGCTCTCATTTTAATTTAACCTGCGATTAATTGATTTGTCACTTGGCGGTTGGACTCGATTAAAGTTTTCAATTATGTTTATTGCAGGGTCTGTAATCAACAAATCGCATTTTAATCGAAAACCATATTTTGACAGAATTTGCGAGATTTCCAACTCGGAAACTCTTTTTGCAGCTGGAAAAAGTTGCTGAGTTAGCAACTTTGGGTGACTCGGGTTTCTGTGACGCGTTTAGTAAGCCTGCACTACGTACGGCAGAGAGAAAGCCAAAAAGGAGAATGTACGATATAAAGTTGTTCATCTGCTTAATATAGTGTAAATAGAGGAGTGGATAATTTTACCTGTTGAGGAAATAAAGTAAGCCAGTAGGATGGCGAAGTTAATCAGACTGTAACAAGAGCAGCACACTGCATGCATACACGGCTTTATAGGATCCTGTCAATCACACACCAGGTGATTTGCACTTGACTCACCCTGTGGTTACAACAAGCAACAAGACAGAGCTGGAAGATGCTAAACTAAAGGTTTTTTTTCAGTAAATCAGTAAAATCATAACTAAACTAATATGTCAGGAATCAGGCTCGGACATGTCGACGGGCACCGGCTCTGGTCGGGTTGGACTTTTTAGTCTAAACTCCAGTCAGCCAGCCCTCTCTTTCTGCAGAGCATAACAGGACGGTGGTAGATTTTTATACCTTCATGGAGGTAAATGAGATCGTTTTATCATGTATGTATTAGCCGATTGTCGATGTCCGAAACTCAAGGAAATCAGATCCGACACATCGTCTGGCCGATTTATTACCGGTCCCCTGAGAAGAACTGTCGACGTGTCACTCTCTTGATAAGCAAAGCTGAGAGAGACATACTGCAAAAGAAAATTCGAAAAAGCTCAGGGAGAGTAAATCGTTTTGCAAGGCACCAACGAAGTTTACAGGTTTGAGCTTTTGGCTTATTAGGAGTCATGTGGGCGCCGCAGTCAAAGATCTCCGATTCAGGCAGTCTGATGTCTCAGAAGCTCAGTAAAAAGGGAATTCTGGCAGAGAATGCAGTTTTTCTCAATATGAAAAAATAAATGCAGAAGTCATCAGAGGAATAATTTTGCTCATTGCAAGTTGAGACAGTTTTTTATTTCTTTTTTGCAGACCAATGAGCCTTTCCTGTAATTAGTATTTTTACTAATTAGTAATTCAAACAGCTGGAATAAAATGGCCTTAAACTAATTTAAACTAAACCAGTTTCATTATTTTCAGCTTTGTTCACACAAAGTAAACAAGCTGGGTTTCGGAACTGGATTCACAGTTTATGACACTGCTTGTCAGTTGTGCTCAAACGGTCGCCTTCAACCTCTCGTTGCTGCATTCGAGCAATTAATGATAGGGGAGAAAAGGAAGGGAACCATGGAGGGTGGTAAACAGAGAAGGGGCGATGATATGCATGAGTTACTACAGTTGTCACATAAAATACATCCGACACCACTGACTGGAATCTGATGAAACCTGGGGGGGTTGAGTTGGTGGGGTGGGGAGGGCAATAACACGTCTTTACAATCCTGCCTGACATTTTGAAAATTACACTGTATTGTTTGAGCTTCAGCCGAAACAAGGTGTCATATTTGTTTGAGGGTGGCCCTGGGAGACGGTTGCATCACATCATATTTCGTATCATCCAAATTCATGAGGCCAATTGTATGCAGGGACAGCTAAGTGTTTGTGTTTTCTCAGATACACAAACATCTTCCACTCCTACAAATGGTGGGGATTTTTATTTTTTTTTCACTCATCTAGAAATCTAATCTCAGACAAAACTTGCATAGAAGATGAAAAGCGTTGTGTGAATTGACTTGAAAGTGCACCTGATTTATATTTGTCTACTGAAAAAAAAATCATGCATGAATTAGTTATTATTTTCTAGAGAAGCTCGTCTATTTACCCTCGTTCTCAATAACTGTGGTTATTTCTGTTGCGTCTGCAAAAGAGAAACGCAATTAAAATCACGCGCAACATCACTAAAAAAACCCTCATCCTCCAAACACTTCCTGTAGTCTTCAACAACCGCGTGTTACTACTAGAGGAAAAGACGATCACATGACAAGCGAGATGCGGAAGAAGTGTTTCCATTGGCGTTTTGCAAAATACACCAATTCTGATACGGCCGAAAACCCCCCCTCTTCTAATGTGGAATCTTTTTATTGAAAAACTTTAGTTTTTTTATTTATTTATTTTTCTATTTCCCTGTCTCTTTTTCAGCGAATTCATTTTTGGTATTCCTATTTGCGCAACTAAACGGTCAGTGGAAACTCGGCTACTATTAATTAACTACATCCCCTTGTAAAAAGAGAAAAAATGTTGGCTGACGATTTGTTGACTCTACGTGCCTGACTAGCAGACGCACTTTGAGTTCCGGTGAACGTGTTTTTTGTCTCCGGGAATATTGAAGCAAGTCATCTACAAAACAGTTGGTTTGGGATCAAATGGGGGTTTTGAACGGACAATAAATCCAAACATAGAGCCAAATTAGTTAGAAAATGGCTTATTCTACTCCAAGTCCATGTTTTAGACGATGTACATGTACAAGCCGGTGTACAATCTGAATCGATTACAGCAGTTTCTTTTAGGAGGAACGGGCTAAAATTAAACTATTTTTAGACCTCTACTGTAACTTTGAAGAGTTTAAAAGACAATTCAGTTGATGAGGATTCGTTTTTGCAAACTTCTACATCTTAAGAAAATCCTCTCATTCTGACTTAGAAAATATAAAGTTTTGTTGATTCTGGCGTTAAACAGCAGGCGTCTTCTCTCTTTGCCAGTGAATAAAAAACAAAAAAACAGCCTACATGTGTTTTCATACGGAGCATGTAAATATCTGGTTTTGCCCTCATTGGGAACCAAGCCTCAAAGAATCGTTGGTGTATCTGTGTGCCTCCCCCACATCGCATGGTGCAGGGCAACCATGTGATGGAAAAAGACATCAAAGCCCTTAACAAGATTCAAAATCAATACTTCTCAAGCGCCAAGCGAGTCGTATTCCGATAGCAGACGCCCTGCCAGGCACCCCCAATAGGACCAACATCAAAACAAAATAAGATTTCAACGACTCTTCTCAAACCTTCCATAACAAATGGGCACCTAGTCTAATTATGTTCTCTGCATGGATGCCCTGCCTCAAAGCTAAGATTCATATTCGCAATGACTCCTTGTCCTTGCTGGACAAAAACATGACCAAAAAAAACCCAACTCAGCAGAGCAGCCGCAAACGAACGCTAGCAGGGATGACTACAGTCATATGTGGAACCTCTTCAATCATTCAACCTAACCGGAAAAAGGAAACACGTCTTTATTACAATGTTATGCAAGTTTACTGAATACAAGTATCGTTTGTTCACGATGAAGAAACCTGGAGTGATTTTGAGCAGTTATACCAACAGAGATATAACTGAGATGTAAACCTCTCAAGACATCAGTTTTTGTTTTGTTTTTCGTAGTCTAATAACATAAACATTATCTGAGTAAATATTCTATGCATACAGCGCAAACAGCAAAACAACAACGTATCCCAAAACACTTGCAGATGTGACTGCTGCCAGAAACTGCTCCACAAAATGACGATAAAAAATGTGAAAGTAATAATGCAGAGTTAAACAGTAAAAGGCAATATGTATTCAGTTCACCGGTGCTTTTTAGGAATTTAGGCTACATTGAAAAAACAAAACAAAAAAAAAACAGTTTTCAAATCGACAGTATTTTTGGAAATTGAATGGAGGAACGTTTCATGTTCAGATGAGACCACAAAGAGAGCTTGAATCTGCTGTAGTTCTCTTGCCGGTCCACTGTATGGCGCTGTGATTTTAGCATGTCGTTGAAACACACTGTTGTTGCGCAACACCCCCCCCCCTCCTTTCTGTCTCTACTGTCTCACTCTCTACTTCCTCTTCTGAGAGGGGAGATGTGCTACCAGCTCTCCTTCTAACGGGTTAATTGAGTTTCCTAAATCTGCCGGGATTTACCCTGTCCAGAACTGAAGTAAACTCTGTTTAAGCTGGTTTCGAGAAACGATTCGCCTGGTTTTCTGACGGCCTACATCCAGGTGTCCCACCCTTCTTCCCCCTGTGAATTAGCCAGACTGAGCAGCCTACAGCCAACTAGTTTCACAGAGCACACCTGTTAACGGTCGCTCGTTCTCTATTTTACAACTTGCATTTGTTATTGAACCAGGTAGGTTTTAGTGACTCGGGCGAGTCCCAAGGATGACGTTTTAAATTTGGGCTACCAGCAACCTAAAAACATTTTAAACTTTTTCCTCTCCAGAATCAAACATCACAGCTATTTTACAACCATCAAAGAACTTTAAGGTGACTCATTAACTGAATGTCCACAACATCTTTTAGATTTTCTTTATGCTAAATATTTTATTAATAAGGCATTTTTGCAAGGGTCAGTACAGCTTAATTCAGTAGCAGAAATAATCAAATAAGTAAAATCAATCATCTAGTCTGTCTTTCCCTACTGCTGATACTAAGAACTAAAAAAAAGGGAACCTTTGAGAGAGACGGACGGAGTTTGGCGTTTCGAACCCCAGACCTGGCTTGATGATGAAGAAGGTGCTGCAGCAGGAGGAAGATGTTGATCGGCGAAGGTCAGGATCTCCGCAGGTCTGATGAGCTTCTTCTCCGCATGGATGGTGAGGTCACACAGGACTTGGTGCTGGCAGGAAGGAAAGCACCAGTTCTTCTTCTTTGTCTTTGCCTTTGTCTTCATCTTTGTCTTTGGGGTCTGAACCCAGCTGATGAGAGAAGTGCGATGTGAAGCCACAGGTTGTGGGCCAGACCGGTTGGTCCTCATGGCAGGACAGTCTTCGGCTCTGTGGCTCCGGCTCTTCTTCAGCTGCAGAGTTCTTTGTCCATCTCTTGGCTCGAAGCTGCCCGGAGGATCCAACAAAAGGTTCCTCTTTTGCACCCACCTTTTATAGGGTTTATCCACCCTTTTGGGGCGTTTTCATTGGCTGTCTGCTTAGACAGATGATCTCATATCCATCACTGTCTTACAGACATTATGTCCTGATGTCTGTGCTAATGTCTCCAGGTTGCTCAACCTCCTATGTCCGTTGTCTTCACAACCTTTCACCTAAATAAGGCGTTGATCATCTCTGCTCTCCTGTTAGTTCCTTGCCTTTCACCTTTCACCTACTCTCTACCTCCAACATATCAGTGATGTTTAATTGCAGTTACACCTTTTACACCATTTCAAGTTCAATGTCAAAATCACATTTATATCACATTTATTTTCTTTAGCTTCTCTGATCTAGCATTCATTTATAATTTTATAACCATAACTTATATCACATTTATTTTCTTCAGCTTCTCTGATTTATCATTCATTTATGATTTTATAACCATAACTTATTAATTATACTTATTATAATCCTAATGTGAGTTATTACAGATGTTTTTCTGAAAAGAAACCAAGAATAATCCATGATTCTAATTATTTGATGCCAAAGTTACAGTTACTTGTTTTTCTTGTAAGTGTTCTCACAAATGTTCGTGTAAATATTATTACAAGTAAACCAATATTAATATAAGTATTTTACTTTGAATCTTATCAAATTACCAAAATGTTTAGATTTAATTCTTTAAAACTTTCATGCTTTAAAATAAGAAATAGTCTCAGCTATATTTAAAAATCTGCAGGCTGGAAACTAACTTCCTCCTTTTCCAGGAAACCTGCTTTTCCTGTTTCATGACTCTCTCTGTCTGACTATGATTTCTTATGATTAGATAGAAAAAAGTAGAATTAAAGCAAAGTTTGCTGGAGACAAAAACAACACACACAACCAGATTTATTTTATTGACACCTAAGTCTACTGTTGGGCCTAGAAGTCACTTGAGTGATTCATTTTAAAGATAACTTTATTTATTATTACTGTTAAACTAAAATCTCCAGCATGGGGAAGTGGGATGAGCTCGGATTTTCTTGACAACACATACGATTTTAACCCTTAGCAATGTAATCACAATATAAGTAATCAGAAATTAAACCCAGTGTCAACATTCTTAAAAAGATTTGAATGTTGACTGATGTTTTGTATTTTCAATAAAGTTGTCAGAATTCCTCATGGCCACTTCACTAACACTGTAGCCCTCTCTAGAAAAGACTTAAATCTGAGTTACAAGGCAACAATGACTGGTTTGTTGATGTGTAAATTGCTGTTGATTGGTAAAATATTTTTAAACTTTAAACTTTCATTATCATTCTTATCATTTCTTTTGATTTTTGTGATATCATTTTTGTAAACTTAAAACAAAAATCGAGAAATTCAATTCCTATTTCTTGAGGAATTGTCTGATTAAAGCCCTCATGGTGAACATTAGCCGTGTTTCCAGCTATGTTCTTGCTGCATATTTTGAAGTGTCGCATTACGACTGGTTGAAGAAAATGGCAAAGTCTGAAACATTATTATATTAATACAAAGTTTTTTCACTCGCTTCAGGTGGCTTTTGGCTTTTCTGAAATAGATCTAATACGCTACAGGGAAAATAGCAACTCATTTGCAGAAAAAAGTTCTGAGGTAGCGACACTTCCTCATCCATTGTTGGGTCTGTGCCTTACCAGAGGCATATAACCCGGAAAAATGTCGGTCTAAATAACCACAATGGAGGAGAGTACTCTCAACTTTTCTGTGGTCCAATCTAGTTTGAAACTTCTACATCTTGTTTGCATAGAGTCAACATCCGACAAAATCAAGCTTAGCATAGCCTGGTTGATTTGCCCCAAACCAGTAGACGGAAACGCGCCTAATTTGCTTTTCTTTTTTTTTTTTGCAGCAGCAGCAGCAGCATTTAAAAGTTCACTGGAATTTCATACGACAATTGGATGGAAACATAATTGATATCTTTTATTCAGCTCTTTGAATGCATAAATTGATCAAGTCATTAGAATTACAGGCAGTTTTGATGAGGTCCCACACATACAACTCTGCATACACCTCCCGAATGTATTGTCCTTCCCCATTGTGGTGCTATTTAAAGAGAATTAAACATGTTTTCTAATGGTTCAGGGTTTATTACTCAGGATCAATGTTGGCACAAACGCAAAATAACTTCTTGTGCTTAGTTTCTACTCTTACCTGACGCTGCCTGTACTTTTCGGAGACCTTTCCGAGGAGTCACCTAATCTAGACTTGCGCTGTCAATAAAACTCTTGACAGACAACGAAGTGAGATGCTTGTGTTGAGATATATATTTTTTGTGTGTGTTCTGTTGATGCTGCTGCCAGAAAGCATCTGCCATTCATTTGAAAAGCTCACTTTCGGTGAGCTCTTGACAGGAAGCACCGATCGTGCTCCCTCCCCCCTTCCAGAACTTATAGACTCTGTACCTTTAGCATCTCTTTATTGTTTTTTTTTTTTTTTTGCAAAGCTAACGAAACTGCAAAGTGACATAATGTCATTTGTTTGTGATGCAAATCAGCTTCAACGTTGTTGTTTTTTTTCCTCCCTTGGAACAAGACATCACAGCTTAAAAACCTGTTTCATGTAAACAGACTTTCCTTATTTTTCCTCCCGTATTATGCAGATTATTGTCGAAACCGCTCGTTACCGCTCTCCCATGATAGTTTCCTTCTCTTGTTTTTTCACATTTTTTAAATTTATTTATTTATTTTCTCTCCCTTGCGCAAGTATGTTGAACTGCAGGTGGGGAGAGATATGTGTGGGTGGCATGTGTTGGTGTTCTCATGCTGAAGGTAGAGCTGAGAGAATCACCTCAAAGCAGGATATGGCTTCACACGTTTTCAAGCGAAAAACGGGAGCGATGGGGAGCGGGGGGGAGTGGGGGGGCTCCAACAGCGCAAATCACATTAAATTGCAACTAATCCAGTGTGGAGAGGTTTGATATTTGTACGGGAAATTAAGAAGCACTTCAGATGGTGGGAGATAACCCGTTTGCCTAGAAACAGAGCCGCGGCGCACCGGCAGTTCAAAGACAGACAGTCAAAACCAATTAGGAGAAATCAGTTGCCTTGTCATTTAAATTCGTTCCATCCCCATATGCCTGCCTGTTTATCATACTGCAGTAAATAATCTGGTTTGCGCTTCCGCTCTCTCAGCTTCTCTGTTTCCTTCCATCAAATCATCCTTTTTTTTTTCTTTCTTTCTTTCTTTCTCTTCTTCACCTGCTGAAAACCCACCTGGGATAGTTCCACAAGCAGACTTTGAAGGGAGAAAAAGTTTTAAAGAGGGAAAACTCAAATCTGAAATGTGCTCAGCCGGTCAGTCTGAGCGCTGATTGACAACTTGATGGGGAGTGAAATATAGATGCATATCTATAATACATTTAAAAAAAAAAAAAGAATCCATTCACATAAGCAACTCAGGAATTGACTTAGTTAGGAGAATTGTCTTGAGCAGAGGTCTCCAGATGTCAGTTTCTGGTTTTGAATTATACTAAGGTTTTGAAACATTATGGCTTCAGACCTCTTAAATTTTTAAAGTGCCATGCTAAATGCCTGAGTGACCAAAGTTTTCTCGTAGTATCTGAAGGATTGGAAAGTGCTGCGCTCCTTCTCCCTCAACTGTTAAATAGTCATTTTTCTTTTTTTGCCTTTCTAACTGGGAATGCTAATTTAATTGCTTGAAATGTAGTGGAAACCGTGGTTACCAGTGCTAATCTGCTGCCTTATTAACCAACCATCCAGCATCGACTAGTTTAGTAAATATTTTGAGCAACCTGCATTTTTACTTTAAAACTACAATTAAACTATTGTGAGTGTGTGTGTGTGTGTGTGTGTGGTCTGCTTTGATGAAGTCTTTTACTTTTGCGCAGAAATATAGTTTACAAAAATACATTTAGCTGAATGGAATATATTTGTGTATTACATCATCAAAAAGTGACTCGTAACACACTTCTGTTTTTTCAATCCCCACATCTGTACATCTATCGGGGCGTTAACATATTGATTTAGATTAATTAATTACATACAGTTTAACACATTGAAATGTTAACGTGTCAAATCGTATTCAGCATTTTACATATCTGAATGGTTGCCGGGGGAGACTAAAGGATTTCTCAAACATGCATGAAAGGATTAAGGGAACATGTTTTTTAATGAAGGAATAAGCAATTAACACTTTTTTTTACATACAAAGGTTCCCACAGGAACCGATATGTTTTTGTGTTTCTGGTACGTCTATAAATCTGATGCACAAACGGCAGCAATGGACCACACTCTGGGTTAATTTTTGCTTTAAAAAAATTATGCGATACAGTTAAAAAAAAAAAGTTAACTGTTAAATGTTGAAAAACGCAAGACTTATTTCAATTGCCATGTTTCTATTTAGCAAATTCATTTTTGTAATTCCAGTTTGCATCATTTCATGGTTTATGGAATCACAGCTAGTCATTGGTTGGATGGTAATTGTTGGCAGCTTTTGGAAATTGCGGAATAGAAACAGACTCTTTAATTCCAGCCACATGTTAACTGCTGACATGCGATGCTGAAGCCAGTTTTAAATGTCAGCTCTAACTGTTTTGCGATTGTCGTGAAATATTTTTAAATCCCTCTTTTACAGTGAGCTTCCTGTCACAGAGCAGTTACTCCGCTTGCAGTTAACCGGAGGTATGCTGGTTGCTTCCGTTGCCGCCGTCATCCAGCAAAGTGTTGGCAAATGTCGGTGTCTTTTTTTCTTATCTAACTGCTCCAAACAGTTTCATATTTTTGTAGTATATAATGCAATCTCAGGAAGATCAGCCTCAGAAATAAATGACATCCATCACTGCTAATGCAATGGATGATAGTGATAAAAAGTCAGGGAAATCAGTGATGTTGATGGCAGAATGACTAATGTGTTCACATTATGTGAGCCTGACTCAGAATAAATCATAACCCTGGAAACAGTGATAAGTGTATTTTTTATCTGTTTGGTTTCCCTTTAATCCCAACTTGCAACTTGAAGCTCACAAAGATTGCCTGTGCAAACAAGGATCCGTGGTCAGCAGCTTGTTTGCTGCGTTTGTTGTATCTTCATCTATCATCCATCAATAAATCTATTGATCAATATTTTTCTTTCATTTTGTATGAAAGAGTTGTTACAGATGAGATTTCTATAAGAAATGAAAACCACGTATCATTTTTCTATCACGACGAAACCTGATAACTTGAGTGTTATTCATAAAAGATTGCTGCTAACGAAGCTGGTTGTTCAGAGTTCTGTATCTAAGATTTTTTTAGAAAGTTGAGTGGAAGGATAAAATGTAAAAAAAAAACCCCAACAAAAAACAAAAACTGTGGTAGCAGTAAATGTTGCTCCAGCTGGGATAGGCACAGCCCTGGAAGGACTGTTAGGTAATATCATTATGTTTGACAATCAAGAATGTTAAAAAAATTCAGAAATTTAAGGAATCTTCATTATGAGTGAACTTTTCACAAGCCTGATCTTTCTGTTTAAAGGGGCAGTATTAGGTATTTTCCTGGCACATAGTTCCATTTTATAGCACAAACCAGTGACTATGTTAACTTCAGTTGTTATAAAAATGCTTTATATAAAAAAACACGACTTTAAAGAAATTTGACTTAATAATTTAGCATCTTGAAATTGAACTTCTGTGTCTTTAAGAAATTCCTGCGATTTCTGAAACTCCATCTTCAGGAAGTCATCACAACATGGCTTTAAGAATGTTTTTTTACCAGCTTTGCACTGAGAAGCAGCTCCTAAACTGAGCTCAGCAGATGCTCAGCTCCACCAGGTGTTTGCTAATTGCTGCTGGCTAGTCTGAAGGAGCCGAGTGGGAGAGGAGGCAGGAGTCATGCTGAGACGGAAGCTCAGAAACTTGGAAGCTGCAGCAGAGAGGAGTAGCTGTGTCCACCCAGGCGTTTTACACAGCTGAAGGGTTGCCATGGAGATTAAAGGATTTCTTAAATCTATTGCCACAGATTTTTCATGGCAATATCTGTGTTGCCATGAAAGAATCAAGGCAACACAGATATGTTTTTGATTAGGGAGTAACAGTATAACATAATGTAAAGCTCAGAAAGTCAATTTTACAGAACAGTGCCCCTTTAAAATATTCTGTTTTATTGCTCTTATGTAATATTGTACTTCTTCGAGACGCTAAATTTTTGTTTTTTGTTATCTGCAAACCATAATCATCGAATTTACAACAAATAACGGCTTGAAAGATTTCACTCTATGTAATGAGATGGAATGACCAAAAAAAAGTAACTTCTTCACAATATTCTAGTTTTCTGAGACGCACAAGACTGTATCGCCAGACATTATCCCTACTAGTGATTCCCATCTCTGTGGAGGTTTGGCAAAACCTTGACAGCAACACCCTGGGATCACACTTTTGTTACTGTATGTTGCATCTCCCCATTAGCTGCCTGCACCTCTGTGGACACTTTTCAGACTACAGTGACTCACTGTGTGCTGGGGTTTCTTCTGCTTTCTCTACCTCTACAGCGAAGGCCTTTCCAGCAGCAGAGCAAAGAGAAAATAAAAGCGCCGCTCTTCACGTCAGTGCACAAAAAAGACAAACCGGCTGTAAACAAGCGTGCTTGCACAGATGAAATATATATATATATATATATATATATATATATATAAGAGAGAGAGGTCTTTATGAGAAATTGGTCCTCAGAATAATCAATAAGGAAGGTTTTGATTTGTGCCGATGATTCAGAAGAACATGATAAAATTTCTGAGAACGGACAGACAGGAAATGATGCTAAAGACTAAATCTTGTCCTCTTAGTGACAAATCCATCCAGACACACTGAAGAAATGCTCCAAAATAAGACCACTTAAAAAAGTTTAAAAAAGGATCGCATTTTGAGATAAGCAACGTTCATTGGTGTCGACAAAATACTTTAACAACATGAACATGATAAACACAAACAAAACAGAACAAATTTGTATTTTTTTCAAAATAAAGTGCAAAGATATATTTAGAGCAAATCAAATCAAAATATTTTTTGATTCAGAGTTGAGAAATTACAATACAAAAATAAAATAAAATTTTAAGAGCAAAACTGAAATTAAAATATTGATCTTACTTCACTAGTATCAATCCGATTCTGATACCGAATCAAGATATCGATAACATCTTGGTATTGATATCAATGTTTTTCATGTATCAGCTGACCTCTATTAAATAGTTAATACATACTCACGATGAACATGAATGTCACATTAATATGTTTTTAAGCGATTGATTTGGACCTTTATTGGGTTTTTTTAATGAATTAAATGATTTATTATAACTCTATTTAACCAGGAAACACTTACTGAGATTTAAAATTGTTCTTACCAGAAGAACCTGGAACAAAACGACATCAAAGTACATTCCACATGAAGTTCTACAAACTATGTAACATCAGTTTCAACTAAATACAACCAAGCAATTCATCAAGCAAAAGAATTGGCTTCAGATCATATTATTTAAAATGATAAATGATAAATGTTTTCTTAAACCCACTCAGAGGAACATGTTTGTATAAATGCAGCTCATTCTGGACTTGAACTGAACGTTTACTTTCTCTGCCTTCATGAAGAACCAACATTTTCACAGGGAAATGCTTGTCATGCTTTGGAAAATCGACAGGGATCTCTGACTTATGTGGAATTGCATCAATCCGAGCTTTTCCACGTTTGGGTATTTTACCTGTCCTGGAAATGCTGATGCATCTTGAAGCATTCTGAGCTGTATCTGCAGAGCAAGCAATAGGAAACATAAAATCTTGGATTTCTGTTAGGAGAAACCTTTTGTGAATTTTTCAAATGTCTCGAGCTGATGCACTATGGTCCCAACTATGTCCTTCTATCTTTCCAATGTACCAGGCATTGAAAAGATAAATACTGACGGTGTTTTGTCAGTATTATCAGAGAAAATTTGAGACTGAGCCTATGAGGTAGAGTTTTTAAAACGGGGACAAATGATCTTTAAAAAGTAAAATATAAGGAATACAAGTGTGTTTGGACAAAAGGAAGTGGAGTTTAAAGAGTTAGCGGTGAAGCTGAGGGTGTGAATGACAACCATTCGAAGGCAACGGACACGAAGGAAGGACTTTAATGTTCAGCTCGGAGAAAAAAAAATCTCCAGCTGCATGTTGTTAGTCAGAAATACTAAATCAGCTGCTGGGGAGAAGAAAACACACAGTGAAATGCTTTCCAGGTGCAAACATTTCCAAACATTTCCATTAAACCTGGAAATGTTTGGCTTTTCAGAATCCATTTTTTTTCCCAAGAACTCTGCCTCTGGTTTCAGTCAAGCACTCAACAGGAAAGTTCCCTTAACCACAAATTGGTCCACTGCAGGGATAAAAACATATTCCACGGAGCTTTTCTGTGTGGTATTTCATGGCGGTCTTTTAATATCATTTTGACAACAAACCAAAAATCATTGTTACAACTAGGCCTGTCACGATAACAAATTTTGCTGAGCGATTAATTGTCTCAAAAATTATTGCGATAAACGATAACATTGTTTGAAGACCTTTTTACACTGATTTAATGGAAATGATGTAATAATGCATGCGATTTCCTGCCAAAGATAGATACACTTTATTTTCAAAAGAACACTAAACACTGGAACTGATAAACAAAATAAACAAAACAACCAAAAACAAAAATAAAATGGATTCTCAGTTTCCATTAACAAAAAACGTACTTGAATAAAAACTAAACAACATAAAACCAAAGTGGAAATAAATACTACATTCAACCAAAAGAGTGCAGATTATGAAGTCTGTATATTATGTTGCCCTTCAGTAATGATTAGATTTATATAGAGAAAATGGGCACATTGACTACCTGATGCAATAGTTCACACTACATGATTCTTTGCCCTGATTTTCCCCTTATGACAATCTTAGAACGTTGATTGTCACTTGCAATTTCGTAACCGATCATCCTGTAGTGTGTGGTGTGTTACGGTAGATCGTCGTTGCCGCTCCGATCCAAATCAGGGGTTTTCCCCGACTGGGAGCGTTAATGCAACCTGTTGAATGTGACAGGCAGCCAATCAGAAAACACGGATTTTCCTCCTTGCTTTCCCCTCAGAAAGCACGGAGGGGAATCCCAAATAGCTGACACAGCGCAACCCGAATCCAGCGGGCATCGGAGATGATATGTGGAAACAACATTAATGTTTATTCAACATGCAAAGAATATAGAAATGACAAGGGGAGGAGTTGGAGCGAAATTGCTACCGCAGTTGATAAACCCGGTAACTTTTAAGCTGTTCTTTGTTAACATGACATAAATAGGTTATAATGATTTTCATTCAGTCAGTACTGACACTAGCCACATGCATTACAGGTAGATTGTAGTAAAGCATTGATTAATGCCTGGTTTTAAAATTAGTTAACTGAACTTGTAGCCATTATTTTGTGCCCATTGTTGGACACCACACGGCAGGACCGAACCCGATCGAACCGTTATACCTAGGATTTCTGTCGGCTAGTTTGTGGTCTGTCAGGTTTTGAAAATGGGCCGACAGATCTAAGATCGTGTCGTGTGCACTGGGCATTACACTAAGGAAATGAGGAAGGGAGGAGTCAGTGGAGAGCACCGGAGTTCAGCCTTTTTTCATTCGGTGTCATTAACAGAAAGAGAAAAAGGCCGGAAGAGACGATAAAGCCGATAATTAAAATGACGTCGATAGTTTTAATTTATCGTACGATTAATTGATTTATCGTTTATCACGACAGGCCTAGTTACAACTGAGAAAATCGAGTGCAACCAAGTGGCTTTAGAAGTCACCTTGACAGGAAAGGAGTCCACCTGTTTAGGTGCGATTTGATGACGTTATGGGGGCCAAAGGCCGGTCCTAATGCAGAAGATCCCCTTGTTTATGGTTAGTTATTAGGTTTAATGGTAAGGTGTGCATGAAGTTTTAGGTAAGGGTAGGGTTAGGAATAGACTAATGGTTAAAGTGAGGGAAAATGTATTGACTTCCATTCATTTCAGTACCTGTATTTATGCCTAACCCTGGCAAAGTCCCAACAAGAGTCGAAGTACAAGCGTGTGTGAGCCTGATTGTTTCACGTGTCTTTGTGTTGCCCTGGCGACCTGTCCCCGGTGAACCCCGCCTCTCGCACCGTGTTAATATTTAAAATTAAAGTCCTAAAACGTATACATGATTAGAAAAATCAGACCAGTTACAAACAGACTGACTAAATGTGAGGTTCCAGGTTCTCATTTTGTGAAACCAACACAAAACCATCCAAACAATTCTACCAAAAAAACAACAACAAAAAAAAGTTCAAGATCCATTGAAGCGGATTAGCATGAGCGAGATTTATCGGTCCATGAAAAAGTCTTCTGTCCCACAGCCTGGTCACAGGGCCCATTAGAGAGCATGGCTGGCGGCACACTGAACCGTGTCCACCCCGCCAGCTGCACCCCGCTGCACCGTGCCAACAAGCGAACGGAGGGCGTTTTACAACTTGACACTGATCCCGACAACAGAACAACTGCTTGTCAACAAGACATCCTATTATCCGTTTGCTCCGATTAAACATTCCCGCATTTAGTTGCTCTGATGAGCCAGTCGGACGACGAAAAGCAAAAGGGTTGGTTCACGTCTCGTCTCTGAGGGTTGAGATGACCGGAGATGGGAGGAGAGGGGATAAATAAATAAAAAATGAGGCTTGGCAGCTGGTGTAGATCACTGAGTTGGAAGAAGAAAGGCACTGAAAATGTCATCCACCTGTGTGGGAAATGCTCAGCTGGAAAAGGTAAAACCTGGGATGTTTTCTTGATATTTGTCACATGTGCCAGGAAATCCATGGACTTGACGCAGTCGGTCCGGATATAATTGTTGCCAATTTTCTCCGACAGCAATTTCAGGTGGTTTGTGGAACAAGACTATTTGTTTCATCTGTTCCTGGCTGCTCTCTTGTTGACCTTTCAAAATCCTCACTCTTATTCGAGCATGACGGCTTTAAAACCCTGCCGTCTTAACTTCTGATTGCTTGCAAACACTGGTGTGTTGCTACAAAGGGAAAGGCAGTTAAATGTTAAAAAAAATAAAACTGGGACTGAATCCACAGTTATACTCCCGTTTTATAGAGTAAATACCATTTAAACATTAATATTAGTGTTTTAAAGCAAATAAAATTCCTCAATTTTTCCTTTCAAGCATGCACACAGAGATCACACCATCATAGTACGGGTATTTAAAGTACTGCTAGGCTAAGGAAGCCCAAAGAGGCCACATGTCATCAAATACAGCCACTGATGAAGTTAGCTACCCATCAGTATTGGTGCCATTTGAAAATAAATTGGTACATATTTAGTAAAAATGTAAAGTCACAATCACAAGCAGCTCTTTTGCGTTTTTGTCACATTTACAAAATTAATTTGGTGAAACAAGTTTTAACATCAAAGACAACAACGGAATATGTCATCTCTTCAGTTCAGTGTCGGAAGTCCAGTAATTTGAGCTGCATACCAGACGTTGAGGGATTAATCCAAAATATTGATACCCAGTCGGTATCAGTATCGGATCGATGCTAGCGTGGCGAGATTGATACTTTGGGTTCAGATTCTTTTTGAAAATTTTGCTTAATTTTTGTGTTGTAGTTTTCTCAACTCTGCCTCAAAAAATATTTGTTTTGATTTGCTGTCAAAGGGTTGTTTTATGTTCATATGACTTTGAAGTATTTTGTGGAAACCTATAAAGGTTTTTCCAAAGTTTGGACAAAATAGTTTAGGAAAACGCACAAAAATATCAAAAGATCAGAAGTTTCATGATATATAAACCTTAAATAAAAAAGTGTCAATATAGGCATCGGCAAAATATAATCGATACCAAATTATGCAGTGTCGCACATTGCTACTGAAAACCATTCGACTACATAAACAGGGCAGGAAATAATGTGCATATTGCAGCTCACCGTGACAAACTATACATCACAGACCCAAACCACTTACGCAGGAATACACTTTCATAAGTTAGATGTTGTGAGGCATCTAAAGCCCAGCACAAACCTTGGATTTCTCAGTCATACAAAAAAGACTTAATTGTTGCACACTGTCTGACCTCATTTATCATAAATTCTGAATAACCTAGGCCACATTGTACAGTGGAAAGACTGAATTTCTTTCTGCTGGACCAACACATGGTTCCAACGAGGGATGCAAGTTATCGGTTATTGAGTTGATCTGAAGTTGACTGCTCTTATCAATCGACTGATGATTACTTGACAAGCGGCCGCTTTCTTAAAAACCCAAGTTTTCTCATTGTATCAAAACAAAACCACATAAATTGCATTTAGGATCCTTTTGCTGTGTGTTTTATTACAGGATATGGAAATTAGGTACATCACTGGTCTTTATGTGCTGCTGCCTAATTGCCGTCGCTGCAGGTCTGCAGATTTTCCCATTGGAGTTTTTTTTCTACATATGTATAAATCTCTGCATGAGTTGTCAGTTTACCTGGCTGTATGTGTAGATACCCCCCCACGCTTTGGCATTTGCTTTGCAAATTCTTGACAAATGTCTGCTCCCGCAGTCGGAACGCAGTTAGGATGGATACTGAAATATGCAGTAGAGATTTTAGATCTCAGGGAGACTACTACCTGGATAAACACAGGATATAATTAAAAGGAAAACCTGAGAGTCTTTGACAATTACAATTTGGTCAGTGGTAGTGATTGTAGCTCCTGATATCTAGCAGGATGGCAGGATTCCCACATATTTTAAATGTCAAGGTCCCTTTATTTTCCTAGACTGAAATATTTGCAGGTCCCTTTTGCTCATTTTTATAGTACAAATAAAACATCGCTGTATATGTGGCAGATGCTTATCAGAAAGAAAGAAATTCCCACAGCAGAAGTTAAATTACAGAAATGTTTAGACTTTTCCAGCCTGCATAGAAATCCTGGGAATTTGTAGGTTTCTTTCAGAATCACTTTACATTGACAGATATTTTTATTGTTGTGGACCGTCGATTGTCATTGTTCCTAAATTCATTGGAAATGTTCCTTTTAATATGTATATATTGACATTTCTTGAAATACTAGCTGAATACAAGGTCTAGAAACTATTCTTCAGTCTGCTTAATCGATTAGTCTAACTTTTACATCCAATCTAATGTCTTGTTTTATTTTGGGTTAAATACTGATGTGATTGTGTGGGGAAACTTTGACTTTAAGTAAGATGCAGTTCTTCCTGTTACACAAAGACGTGGTTGTTTCATGTCAGCAGCCAATGAACATATTCATAAACTTTCATTCTCAAACCAATAATATTTTAGTATAATTGAAAAGTAATCTTGCTCCAAACCGCTGCGTGCAGAACATGAACACCAGAACAGAGCATTCGCATGTCCTGAATGTGTTTTCTGATACCTCACTTCTTTCCACATACCTCCATGTTGTGCGTGTGTGTGTGTGTGTGTGTGGTCTGTGTGTGCCTGAGAGAAAAACAGAAGCCGTGTTTCCACCTATCTATGTTTACCAGTGTTGACTAAGAATTACATCCGTTTTTGCAGTAAATGTGACTCTGCGTATTTTGGTTGTTTTGCTCCATTGTTTGTCTGTTTGCTGCGTTTTTTTGTGCGAGCGCCGCTGACACATTGTTCCAGTTAATCCCAGGAGGAGAAAACTACTGAAACAAAGCTTCTTTGCATAAATATAAGCAGAAATATAAAATGACAAACGAGGAACTTCCTTAAAATTACACGGCCTTGTTATTTAATTCTTTACATTTAAATCCGATTAGTCAACAACTGCAGGCCACTGTGACTTTACATTTATGCTCCAACAAGTGGGATTTTGTGTCTTTGTTAAAATATGCGCTGTGGTTACTGTACTTCAACGAGACAAAATAGGAACATGTGATGTAACACAACTGCTGATGAAGGCAAGGAAAGTAAAAGGAGCTACACTACCTTACAAAAGTATTAACAACATCTGAACTTTTCATACTTTGTCATGTTATAATTGTGATGGGACTCAATAAAAAATTTTAATCGAGTTAGTTGCAAAGTTTTAATTAATCGCATTTTAATCAAATTGTCGACACAAAAAAAAGGAACATTTTTGAATTCAAAAAGCATTTTGCTTAGATATTGGATAGTCAAATGAACTCAATACATATATTTGTTCTTACGTTATTCAACTATCAGATTGCTGCAAAATTATATTATGTACACCCAACTTTAAAGTGCTTCAGGAACCCCTGATCATTCATGAAACTTATTTGGAAAAATAACATGTACACAGGGTAGTATCCATCTCTGAAACGAAGTACGAAAAGGGCTAAAAATTTACTAAATAAATGTAGAGGTGAGATTTATTTTTCTTTTTGCCTTTTTTGTGATGCTGATATTATCTGAATTTTTCTTTGTCTTGTTATCCTTATAACTTTCTGCCCAACACATTCCTGTCTTTTGTCAATGTGCAATAAAAATAAAAAATACTACTTTAGATATGTGGACAGTGAACCCTGATGTTAGCTTTGGTATGTCTGTGCAGCTGCTCCATGTTTAGCACTGAGATGCCATTTTAGGCTTGAATAGCTTCAGTGACATGCTAACTACTTTTAGCAGAAGTTGAACACGACAGCAGTCTTTTCCACCCGCTGATCAGATAAATGTTTTGAAGCATAAATTAAACCAAGTGGGCCAAGAGAAGCGACTCTGTCATTCATTGCTATTTGCAGATGTCATTGGTGCGTCAAAGTTGTGGGCGTACCAGAAACGTGCTTATTTAAAGGTTCTGGCCGGAACCTTCTGTATGTGGAAAATTATTTTTTTTAAAGTAAAATAAAATTTATTAATTGCTCTAACATGATCAAATTTAAAGGGGTTTTGTGTCAAATTTAATGGCATGTCAGGTTCTTGGCAGGACTTTTTGTGTGTTTATAAAAAAAATTATTGCATTAACATTTTTAATGTAATTAATTAAACAAAATTAAAACATTAGACTGCCTGCCCTAGTTACAACCACAAACATGGTTGGTGGTTTATACAGTTAAACAACTTTATTCATTCATAGTTTAAATAAAACACATGTAGACTGTTTACACTAATTTAGCAAAGGTAATTGGTTGCACTAGCTTTTCTTTAGTGGCAACAGAGTGAAGAGGACTACAAATAAAGGCTCGTCCCCCATTTCAGATTTTTGTTTACAAAATGTCATCTCTTCACATCACCTACTTTGTGTTGCTTTATCACATAAAATCCCAGTAGAACACCCCGGCGTTTGTGGCTGGACCATGAGAAAGTGTAGAAAAAGGCAGAACCAGTAAAAGTACTGAACATAAAGTGTTGCTGTTATATTCAGAAGCTGCTTTCACTGGCAGAAATCGTATTCACACCACTGTAAAAATGATTTCTGTGAAACATTTCCTTTTTAAAAGTTATGGTTGGGGTGAAATCTCCAGTCAGTCAACAGAGAATTGCTTTAGACGAGCCATATTTGCGTTGTCTGAGTGAAAAAGTAGACCGCTTCCAGCGAATGACGATAATGCCTTTGTCAAGCGGCGGCACCGTTGGTGTTAGTCATCGGCGGGTTCTAAGACAGAGAGGCACTTTTCTCTGCTGTTGTGTTTAAAAAAAAAAAAGTCACTAAATGGAAACGAAATGTTACTCTAAACAAGTCTCGCGCTTTTAATACGCAGTGAAAAGCAACTGTGTCGGTTATTATCTTGACTCACAGTCTTTAGTTTGTGCTGGTGTTGTGTATCTGGCTCTTATTTTCAAAATGTCACAGCCTGTGGCTGGAAATGCTGCCTAAACATAAAAAGGCGATGCTGTAACCATGCTGACCCCATAAAGCCCCGAGCGCCGCGCCGCAGTCTGTTTACAGGGCTTATTTTTTTAATCAAACGTGTTATACTGTGACAGTAATGTGACTCGTGGCCTACTCTGTTAGTTTACGCAACATAAAGAGCTTTTCAGGGAAGCAACACTGACATAATAACTTTTGACACTGGTTGAACTCGCAGAACTTTGAATGGTTGTCGGGTTTTCAGAACGACTTGTTCAGGTTCACCGGTTCCTTTAATCAGTGGTTCAATGCGGTTGCTCTCTGTCTGTGAAAAGGAGTTGTTGCTGTGCATTCCTAAACTGTTTATTTTTGAAGCAAGTAATGATGCTTTCCAGGAACTCTGAAGAGTCGCTGATTATGAGTGGCTGTTGATTCAGCTAAGAGGGTATGGAGGGCAGACTGGGTTAATTAAAACAACGAGCTTAAAATTTGAATCTTCATGGTAAAGATATACAGTGAACCCTCGCTATATCGCGGTTCACCTTTCACGGTCTCTCTGCTTCACGGATTTGCATCGTGCATTGTGTTCTGCATTCTGATTGGCTAAACAGTCTCTCTACTTCTCTACCTGTGTGTCAACAACGTTGCGGTTTAATATGTACACGTACGTAAAACAGCTTGCCACATTTAAGAATCTTTTTGCCCAGAAGAAAAAAGAGTGACAACTACCGATAACTATGTTCTTCTCTCGAAAAAGCACACCTGCACCGCGGGCTTTAGAAGAAAAAACGCTACAGAGCGAAGTCAGGATGCAGCGGCTCAGTCAGAACAGCAGTGAAATACACGCGAGTCACTATTTGTCCTACTGTACTTTATATTTTTTTTCATAATCATTTTTCATTTTCTCCCGTTCTAATCTAATGACTCAGGTCACGGTGGGGCGGCGCTGATCTCCGCAATTTGAAGCCTTTAGTTCGTATTGATGATTAAAATTATTATTTTACAGTACAGTAGTTATTTGTAAAAAAAACCCCAACATTTATACAGTACTTTTATTTGTTAAACAATTGCTTGGGCCTGTAAAAAGGTTTTGTTCTTTGGTTTCAATGTATTATGGAGTATTTTATTGTATAATAATTGTAAAAAAAAAAAAAAGTTACTACTTCACGGATTTCGCCTGTCACAGGTTCTTTTTGGAACGTAACCCCCCGCAATAAACGAGGGTTCACTGTATACCTGAATGTGGATGTTTATGTCTGTCAGTCTTTGACATTGAGACCAAACCTCTCCTCCTTCAAAGAAAATTAGGATAATCAAAATTAAATTTAATTCACTTAGTGAGACTTAAAGCTACACCATAACTTTTATTAAAAAGTTTTTTTTGTTGTTTTTTTTTCACATATTTTTTTAAAATGATCATTTTTCAAAACAGATAGTTTGTGGAAAAATCAAGCTCCTCCTCCTCCCCTTGGTACTAGCTGTAGGGGCACACCGCTGAGTCAGAAACAACCAGTCAGACCCAGGTATAGCCCCGCCATCTTTATTTCTGTATCAACTGGTGATGATGACCAGCTGCGCCCTCTTCTGGATGGCGTCTATAGTGCAACGATGAAAGAAGGTCTAAGCAGTTGTTACTTAATCAATTGGAGCTAATGTTAACCTAATGAACCTAATTGTTCACTCGTGCTCACCCCCTTCCTGTTGCTCTCTGCTAAGCTACAGTTCAACACAAAATAATTTGCCATGATGCCATGAATGCTAATGCTAGTTAGCATTTTTTTTTTGGAGCCAATCAGGAAGATGGGCATGCCAAAAAAAAACCCCAATTTAAACATTTTAACTTATATTTTATAATAATAACTGGAGAACAAGTTATATTTAATATGAATAAAAAAAAACCTTTTCTCCCCCTCATCTTCCCTTCAACTGGTTGAGGCCCCCTATAATATAAAATCCCAGCGACTTGCACGTTTTTTGTGGATATAATGTGACAAAGTGTGAAAAACCTTAACAGGAATGAATCCTTTGCTTGTGAGCTCTTGACTTTGGATGGACTGTGACTCCTGCAGACTGTGTGTTGCTCCCTCTCTCTGTTGAGGACACGCTAACTGATTTCATCGCTGCTGCATTTCAATCCCAAACAAAGAGCTCTCCAAAACCTTCACTTTAACACAAAGGGCAGAGGCTCACACACAATTAAAATAAAAAAAAACCCCAACAATTTCTCTGTTAGTGGAAAAACTAACCTTGAACACAAATGACAAACTTTGTTCCGTCAGATGCTTTTTAAGCCTTCACAGGAGTCGTTAGTGAGTTTTTCCCGATCGTTTTGTTGTGCACAGCGGACGCCCTCGCCAGCCGACTATCTACCCCGCATTAATTACTGATTACAGATGCGTGCTAATCGCCACCGCATTTCCAAAAGATAAAACGGGGCATTGACGGTGGGGCTTGGTGGACTTCTGAGGTCTCACAATTCTTGGGAGATGACCCATGATGAGTCGTGAGGTAACTGGAGTTTCATTATGCAAGACAGCAGATTAAAAGACGCGCCGTTGGTTTTCTGGCGCCGCCTTATCGAAGGAACGCTATTCAAACAGAGAATGTCACGAAATGATAATGTCTATTGACAGATTTGGTCTGGACTCTTTTTTTTTTTTCTTCTGTCTCGCATCAACTCCCCTCATGCTCCGTCACACTCTGAGAGTAATATCATTCTGCATGAGCAAATCGCCGCTTTGGATCTCAAGGCAGTGTCCAGTGAAATCGGTTCGCTCCCCGGATGGATGTGATGTTTCCGTGCGAGGGTGACGAGGAAATTGAATTTTGGCCATCCCTTGCTCTGTTGTTTTCCCCGCTTTCAGGCCTGTTTATGTCCATATTCTCATGCTAACGTGACCTAGCGTGTGTGGAGGACATCACTGGATGTAGTCTGTGACTTTTAGAGCAGAGCTTTCTGATCTTGGGTCTGTTGTCAGGAATTAGTAGCCAGAGGCTTCTTCATAATGAGGATAGGGGATAAGCTGACCTTATACGAGCCCGAACAAAGCCAGAGGTCTGTTCTGATGTTTTGGATTTGTAATTTAACATACATTGCAGTGTTGATAACATCGGAACCTTTTTTTATCCCACATTTTCTCACATTACAACTACAAACTTTAATGTATCTGTCTTTTTTTTTTTTTGGAACAGCACAAAGTAATGGAATTGAATGAAGTCAAAATGGTCAGTCGGTGAACAGAAGTACAAGTTGTAAACAATGACATCATTTTGTTAGCGGCATTTTAGAATTGTACTCTGCCTGTATTTGTAGCAAAGGCAGCAGAGGAAGTGAACAAAGTTGTTGAGTCCGCTTTGGAGACGCTTCCAAACACTGAATCAACATCAACAGCCATCTGGTTCAGATCGACACTTATCTCTTTGCTGTGGAGGACAAGTTTACAGCGCAGAAAAATTGCTAGTAGCGTCGAACTGGCTCATTACAGACGAACGTTGGCAATTGGGTACATTTTAAAACTTCAACAGCTGATAGCCCAGTCCCTCTGTATTGAAGTAAATGGTGCAGGACAAAAGATTTTTGACCTGCTGGAAGGTAAATCTCTGCCTAAAGATAATCAGTGTGGATCCATCCATCCATCCATTTTCTTACACCCTTGTCCCTTAGTGGGGTCGGGAGCTAACGTTCCGGGCTAGAGACGGGGTCACCCTGGACAGGTCGCCAGTCTGTCGCAGGGCAACACAGACAAACAACCATGCACACTCACACACACACACACCCACGCACACCCACCCACACACACCCACACACACACCCCCCCACCCACGCACACACACGCACACACCCACTCACACCTAGGGAGAATTCAGAAAGACCAATTAACCTGACAGTCATGTTTTTGGACTGTGGGAGGAAGCTGGAGAACCCGGAGAGAACTCACGCAGAGAACATGCAAACTCCGGGCAGAAAGACCCGGGAATCGAACCCAGGACCTTCTTGCTGCAAGGCAACAGTGCTACACTGTTCAGCCCTATTGGTGTGGAATCAGACACAATTTTTGCAGCACCTATGTTCTATGCTAGCCTCGTAAAAAAACCCATCCACTTCTCTCTAGGGAGCAGTATAGGTCGCCTATGGCAACCGTGCAGCACTATCGAGCATTTTTATAAGTAAAAAAAACAAACAAAACACAGTTTTTATAGCAACATGGCAACAACCATAAGTGTAATAGTATCAATACCATTGATATGGACCAACTCATCGACATGTCTGACTTTGCGATCCTCCCCCAGGAGGAATACTTGCTTGTCCACATGTAACTTTTTGCATAGTTACAAGATATCAGAGTTGCGTTCTGATGTTGCCCACCTTTTTTAATGTTGTTAAAATAGTCTGACATTTGAACAAAAGCTTTGTGACTATTCCAAACACAAGATTAGCATAGTTCCTTACTGGAATATTTTTGGATGTCAGATGTTTAGTGATATAAATATAAAGTTGTCTTGTATTATTGCTAAGGAGACAGAAAAAGAAGAGCAGCGAGAATGAAGAATGGAATGGATGATGAGGAAGGGGTGGAACTGTAAAGTTTACAGAGGCTGTTGTCATGGTTACAGATTCTGAAGAGGACAGTGGTGTGCTGGACGGTAATGAAACTGATGATCTGGGCTATGAGAGCCGATGAACACGACTTTGAGACTGTACGTCTGATTTCAGTGTCTCTTTTTAGTAGAACAGAATAGAAACTGTTGTCACAAAGCGGGGAAATTCAGATTCCTCAGCTGCATATAAAAACAAACAAAAAAAAGTTTTTTTTTGTTTTGTACAGCAAGGGCAAGTAAAACAAGACTGTACAAGCATTAAAAGTAGCTTATTCAGATGGAAGTACTATTGATTTAGTCTTTTTTCGGCAACTATATGACTAATTGTGTGTCACAGCAATTGTAGCCCCACAAACACAAATATTGCTCTAGAAAAACATCCCCATGTAAAATGTGCTTTGTTTTTGGACAGCAGAAATGGGATTTGTATCATTAAATTGCACCCAGTATCTTTATTGTCAAATTTATTGATACTTTTCATTGAACAGTTCTCACAATAATTGGAATTTATTGTGACAACGATGAATCTCAATACTTACAAGACATTTATCACGATAAAGGAATCAAACTAGAGGCACTGTATGTCCATAGACGTATTTATCGTATTGTTTCATTATAACTTATGATGTCCCAGCCCTATTCTAATCATATATTTACTTTATTCTGCTTCAAATTCTGCGTCAAAACATTGGAAGGGTGTCCAAGTTGTGATTCCTTTGCACACAAAAGATTACTAATATTTAGATGACTTCTCAGGGTTTAATTTTAATTAAGGTTGGCTGAATACATAATGCAAAACCATAATTTTTTAAAGATTTTGGTTAAAACAAATAAAAAGTGCTACATCACAATTGAACAAAATTCCAGTAAAATACAGAGTTCTTTTTCTTTTTTCTTTTTATTGTAACAGACCAAATGTGGAGTCGCTCCAGCAGAATGGGTACTTCTACAAGGCACTGCGCACAAAAAAAAAAAAAAAAAAAATCTTAGACAAGCCCTGCAGTGAAGGATCAAGTCAGGCACCAATGGTTAGCCAGGCTCATTCTGTGGAGTCAGAAGCAGTTGTCAAGCAGCTCAGGTAGCTGCGTTCACTCATACAGACATACTGACAGCATCTCTGCACCACTGATTCACTCGTATTCCACTTGCAAACCAGAGACATCTCATGTTTTGTCTTTACAAAGCTATGCTATTTCTGGGAGGCGTGACAGGAAGGAGAAAAAAAAAACGAGTGTAAAAAGGTCTTAGTACAGTCTCATTAAAGTATGGAAGAAAAATTGAGAAATTTTAACAGAGTGGGCCCAAGGTGTGACTGTTTTTGATTGAATTATGACATTATAGAAAGTTCAACAAAGTCGATTTTACATACATACGTAAATATTTTTGAATGAACCGTTTGAGACCATACACGAGTAAACAATCAGTTTGACAAGTAAGAGTCAATTAAATGTAACAAGTCCAATACTGGTTATCACCTCTATCTAGTCTTCAGCAGCTTTAAGTTACAGGTCTTTTTCAAGTCCACTTTGTAGTACCTCAAGGTTTTGTTTTAGGTCCCTATTTGTTTCTGTTGTACACGCGCCACCTTTGGGACATTTTAGTGATGCTAATCAAGTCATCACTAAAATGATGTGCTGATGTCACATATCAGCACCCAAACAGTTCAAAGTGCTTTACATGATGCAACAAACTCAAAAGTAATAATCATCAAACACAGATCAAATGAATAAGTCAGTGTTCCCATTGTTTTTAATCTAAGGCAACAAATGAACTCAGAGTTGTAGAAATTTTGCTCTAGATTTGTGGTACGTAGAAGCTGGATGCTGCTTCTCCATGTTTGGTTCTGGTTCTGATGATTCAGAGCAGAACCAGAAGACTTGAGAAGTCTGTAAGGTTGATAAAACACTGGCAGATCTTTAAAGTATTGTGGCGCTGAGCCGTTGAGTGATTTATAAACTAACAGTAATTTAAAGTCTCTGAGCTCCAGGGAGCCAGAGGAGGGATTGGAGAACGGGGGGTGATGTGCTCTATCTTACTGGTTCTAGTGAGAGCTTAATCAGTAAAATTTCTCTCATAACGTGTTTGGACTAAGAAAAGTGTTGGAAGGCAAAAAAAAAAATCGGCAGCTACATGAAGAAAAAAAAAGTAATCCTTATTTGTGTTGTATTTATAACAAATAAGACTTAAAATAAGTTTTACTTTGTAATTGAACGTCTTGATATTGGGCCTCTGTCTCTTTAAGAAGCTCCAACTCTTTCTGAAGCTCCGCCTTCAGGAAGTCATCGCAACATGGCTCCTCTATTAACCCTTTAGCAATGTTTCTACCAGTGTTGCTCTGAGACGTGGCTCATTTAATCAGCTCAGCATCATGAATATTTGCTCATTGTAACTCATTATTCACCTGCTTATGGAAACCGCACTTGGATAATCTCCAGGTTTCAATCGAAAACATAAATAATGGTGGCTGCCGAGCGACAGACTTAACTGGAATTCTGGTCCGAAATTCAATTACGCCATCAATTTTTTCAGACGCTTAAAAGTCCGAAGACAGGCAGGATTAGAAGTGTGGATTTTTTTTGTTTTTTAAACGTGCTTTGAAGAAAAAAAAAATAGAAACCCTATACACGACGCGGGTCTTTAAATGTATTTCCACCACAAACGACATTCTCTAAAGCAGCTGTCAGCAGCTACACACACACAGCTCAGCCCTGAACTGAAAGCAGCACTAACAATATTCAGTCAAGCAGCTTTTGTCGAGTCTGCTGTGACATCAAAACAAAAAAACAAAACAAAACAAACAAAAAAAAAACCAGGCCTCATATATATCCGATAATAATGAGAAACTGAGTTAGGCGAGGTGACAGCTCTCCTGGACTGAGTGCTGTGCTCTAACGATTCACTTGGAGGAGAGGAGCTGGTCCACCCTGACTCTGAATGCAGCACATGAGAGGAATAGGAAGAGAGCTCTCTTTTGGCATGAATGTGAGAGTGTGGGGGTGGTGCTGCAGCCGGAGCCAGACGGGGAGGAATATATAGAACCTCAGTGCAGTAGATTTCAGAACCAGAATTGAACGCTTAGAAGAAGAAAAAAAAATGAGTCAAACTCCTGATTAAGATTTAATTAGCTTCTGAAAAAGGCTTGTTGAAAAGTTATGTATAGGGTCAATTGAAATCCACTTTAATTATTTTTTTTCCCCCATTGTAACCATATTTAATAACCCCCCAAAAATGTACGTCATCATGGTTTGAGTCGAAGAAACCAAAATAACCGATTCCACTCAAACATCCCGATTCCAGATGGAAATCCCGTAAAAACCCCAACATACCATACGCGAATTTAGAATAACCAAACACCGATGACGATGTAGAAGCAGCAGTGATCGTTTGTGGACTCAGACGTAACAAAAAGAAAAGGTGTTTGATAAAAGACGGTAGGAGCTGCACTATGATTTGGAGGTGAGCTATGGTTTTTCTTAGTTAACATCCATCCATCCATCCATCTTCTTCCGCTTATCCGAGGTCGGGTCGCGGGGGTAGCAGCTTCAGAAGGGAGGCCCAGACTTCCCTCTCCCCAGCCACTTCTTCTAGCTCCTCCGGGGGAATCCCGAGGCGTTCCCAGGCCAGCCGAGAGACATAGTCCCTCCAGCGTGTCCTGGGTCTTCCCCGGGGCCTCCTCCCGGTGGGACGTGCCCGGAACACCTCACCAGGGAGGCGTCCAGGAGGTATCCTGACCAGATGCCCGAGCCACCTCAACTGGCTCCTCTCGATGTGAAGGAGCAGCGGCTCTACTCTGAGTCCCTCCCGGATGACTGAGCTTCTCACCCTATCTCTAAGGGAGAGCCCAGCCACCCTACGGAGAAACTACGGAGAAGTTAACATTTTTAACTGAATAAACATTCATATTTATTCAGCTCAGGATATGTTTCCACATATCATCTCCGATGTCCACCGGACTCTCAGTTGCACGATGTCAGCTGTTCTGGGGGATTCCCCTCCGTTCTCACGTCACCGCGTTTTCTGATTGGCTACCCGTCACATTCTCTCCCCCAGTCAGGGAAAAAACCCCGCAGGCTGCGATAGTCGGACCAAGACAATCCAACATGTGGAATATTCACGGTTTGAGATCGGAGCAGTCCCGATGTTCTGTGTTACACACCACGCACTGCAGGACGTTGCAAGACTGTCGCAAAGGGAAAATCAGGGCTAAAGAAAAAAAGGCTTTAGCGGGAACACCAACATGCTGAAGCCTTATCTGATGGTTCCCCTCCCCTGACCCCCAGGCTGCAGTAAAATTGCCAAGTTTTGATTGGTCCGCGATGATGAAAAGGTTGGGGACCACCGAGTTAAAGCACTGGTTCCTGCTAGCTAGCTAGTTTCTTCTGTGTCTGAATAGTCATTGTATCCTTGAGCCTCCAGTCAACCATGATCAGAAAAAAGTACAGAAAGGTTTTCTGTTTGCCTTTACTTGGTGGCCCTGACCTTGAGCTAAACTTCAAATTTATTGATTTTTTTGGGAAAACTAAGACCTTTCAGAGTTTATTTTTTTTGTTTGCCAGTGCTGACCGTTTTTTCCCTCTTTGTGTGGAGAGGAGTAACAAGGTAACGGAAGCTGCAGTGGCCAAAACACTACAAACTACTGCGCATCCTTCCCATCTCCCAGATGTCAGCTAATTCTGTGAAATTCTGCGTTTTGTTGTGTTTTTAATTTTGTATAGAAAATTCTGCGATTCCGTCGGCGGTTTGATTTCAAGGAAATCATAGTGCAGAGCATGTTCTAAATTTGACCTTAGTTAGAACAGTTTGATATTCATTGCTTGATATTCTTTGTAAGGTGAACAAATGTAGGTGTTTATTTGCAAATTGGTTTTCCCAGAGTAGAAAAACAGATTAGACATTATATGTGAGCATTTCTTAATAAAGAACTGAATGAGTTGTCCCTTTAATTTTTTGTTTTTACTTGACAGCATATTTCAGGCTGTGCTGTGTATGTCTCTGAAATTCCACCCTAATTAGATTTTTAATCATTTGTTTACTCATGCCTCCCCAAAGCTTGTCTAAATGAGACTAATCAGAGCCGTAGTGTTTCTGGAAACTGTCCTGCAGACGACACGGCTTCTTGGTTCAGGCTTCGCTTTTGAAATAATTTTTTTTTTTTAAAAGGTGAAAATTAGATTTAAAATTAATAAAAAATGTGGAGCCAAGTGAAACTATAAACATTTGCATGTGAACACAGCATACTTTGTAATCAGTTGTTTGGCTTTTGTTTTGTTTCAGAGACGTGTGGCTCACTATTATTATTTTTTCCTCAAAAGCTAAACGAAAATGCTGCCTGCAGTTGGACTTTGTGCTTTTCTAACACGAAACAGATGTGCTGAGTGTGCATTATGTTCCCTGGGGAAACCGTTTTTGCGTGTGGGAAGTTTCTGTAAATCTCACAGCTTTGAGTTTTAAGGATAAAACTCAAAGCTGGTCAAGTTGAGAATCTTTCACCTTAAATGACCCCAACAGCTTTTATATTGTGAAAAGGAATTTTTTTTCTTTTCTTTTACCTCCATTATGGACTCTAATGCTTCTCCAACCAAATTAGGAGCTGCTGCTGCTGCTGCTCCCTTCAACCTGACAAACAAACCACGGTTTGGGAGATAGTCTAACCAGTTGGTCAGCAGCAGGAGCACCACAGGGGGCTGTACTCGCACCATTACTTTTCACTCCATACAATTAAGATTTCCAGCACAATTCCAACTTCTGTCATCTACAGAAATACTCAGATGACTCTGCAGTTTTTGCAGATAGTCGAGAATCTGAGTGAAGAGATCTGACGGGCCGCTTTGTGTCGTCTCATCTTGAATGCGAACCGAACCAAGGAGATGGTTGTTGATTTAAGGATTTAATTACATCAAGCCCTGTTTCCATCATGGGAGAAGAATATTTGACTGGAGGGTTTTTGTGGTTTATGCAAATGGGAGGAATTTAAGTTCCGGTGGCGATCTACGTAATTGTTACCAAACTGCAAACTTTTACTGTAATCAGAAAACGTTGATTGTCCGTCTTGCTCAGAAGTTCCTAAAAGAACAACTTTGTGAGAAACAACAGACTTCTTCAGAGTCTTTAATCAGAATTGTAGCAGAGCAAACAGAGCGAGACTAAAACTGATCTGGAAGCACTGCAGTCAGCTGCTGAGACGTCTTAAAGAAATAAATTATTCCAACCCCTTTTTGTTTTTTCGATTTTGGCACGTTGCAGTCACAAAGCTTCAATGTGTCACATTGGGATTACAGATCGACACAAAGCAGCACGTCACTGGAAAGCAGAAGGAACAAAATACAAAGGGTGGTGTCTATTTAGAATTATTACTCAAAAATAAAAACCAACTTACCAAGAGAATATAGTTTACCAGAGTGTAATTTAATCTCTGAATAAATTAAGCTGTTCTTTGAAGACATCAGAGGTTGGTTAGAAAGAGTCAGTGAACAAACAGCATCACCGAGACGGAGGAACCCGTCAGCAGTCGGGGACAAAGATATGGAGACGTTTAAAACGGGTCTAGGTTATAAATAGATATCGGCAAAGAGACACAGGGTACTGTTGAATCACGGTCTGAAAATAGAGAGAGTAGGACACAGCTGGAAAGCAACCAGAAAACATGAAATCCACCTAAGCTGACAGGTGGGTGAAGATAGGATTGATCAAAGGGAAGAGTCTTAAGGTGAAAAATGAAAAGAGGTGTTAGCACTACTAGAAGTGAACTCCTCAAATCTGGCCTTAATAGGAGAGCATCAATATAACGGATTAGTCAAGACTACGGAAAAGTTAGATTAAGACCTCAAAAAAAAAAGAAGAATTCTGATTTTTGAACTCAGAAAATTAGGAAAAAAACCCCCAAAGAATTGAGTTTAGTTAGAATTTGGTGGGAAAAAGTTCTGAGAAAGTCTTGACTATGTTGGGGCTACATTTAAAGTCACGGTACACTTTTTAGGTCTTTATTTGTATAAAACAAAACGAACAAAAAACACACAACATTACTTCCGCCTCACAATTAGAATTACTATTATTTGAAGTTACTACTTTCAAAAGCTCTTCTGGTTTCTTGTCCACTCTGCATTCCCCAGAGGAAGAAGCAGCATTCAGCTTCTACACAACACAAATCTGGAGCAAACTTTCAGAAAACTGCAAAACAGCTGAAACACTGAGATCCTTTAAATCATGGCTAAAACCCCACCTGTTTAGAACTGTTTTCAAATAGTAATAACTGGAACATATATCAGTTTAGTTTATATTTGATGATTAGTCTTGATTGGATGATGGCATTCGACAAAATATGCCTGCTGCTTGTTTCATAATTGGTTACTGTATTCTGTTTTTATGATGTAAAGCTCTTTGAACTACCTTGTTGCTGAAATGTGCCACACAAATGAACTTTTTTGTTGATGTATCTGTCATGAGGTGCGGTGGTGAGGCAGACGCTGGAGACCCAGGTTGAAGTAAATGAATGATTTTAATGAAGAATGTCCAGAACAACACAGTCCAACATGGTCCAAAACAAACGGGCAGCACGGCCGAGCGGAAACCAGGGCTCGACGCCGGTAGCAACTGTAACACAAACGGACGAGATGAGGGATTGGGTACACAGACAACAGACTAGCAGTCAAATGAGACGAGGACCCGACAAAGACACAGACACACAGGTAACACTAAATACACAGGAGGTAATTACGGGGACGAGAAACACCTGGGGACAATCAAGGGGAAGACAGGACAGCATGGAAACTCAGAAACACAGAAACTCGAAATAAATACACAGGAAAAACACGGAACATGACACTATCACATAAAATCTCAAGTAGTTTTAGTTTCTTTTTCTCTTTTTTTGTTGGGATGTGAAAAAGTTGAAGAAGTAAGGAATGCCTTTGCTAGACACTGTGAAGAAAAAGAAAGTACTTAAGTCTTGCAGACTCTGCCCACACACTGGGGTACATTTTAGCTTCTGGGTGAGCAGTGTGTGTTCTCAGGTACACAGTATTCCATCTCAGCCTTTTAGGTATCGAAGGAACGGCGATCAGAACGTTTCTGTAGCTTTAGTCGGCACAGCCTGGGAGTTTTTTTTGGGCAAACCGTAAAAGACGAGGCCACGTGTTATTTCCCTCTAGCTGAAAAAGGTTCTGACGAAGCAGCTGATTTAAACTAGAATCGTACGGCAGCACACAGTCTGCTTTGGACTTTTTTTTTTTTCCTGAAATCCTCCTGTGGATCAGCCTCTATGCACCAACCGGAACGCGACGTCTCCGAGCCAGACTGTCTGCGGCGCTTTGCCATATCGAATCAGATTTCCTCCTGTTTAAACAGCAAAGATAGCATTCTGTGTGCCCACAATGAGATGAAGGTTTGATTATCTTTTTCAATTCAGAGCGCGGATTTAGTTTATGTATGCAAATGCCTCGTGGAGGCAATTCACGAGCCTGGAAATATCAGGTCCCATCTGCGTGCACAGTGGCTACGCAATTACTGGGAGTGAACGTTGTGTCTGTTTTCATCACAAATGGAGCTTTTTGCGGAGTCGGCCTGTTTTCGCTGGCCGTCGCCGGCCGAAGTTTAGATCCAACCGCGCCGCCCACACACCATGCCGAACACAAAATTGAACCCCGTCCTCAACACAATCAGATTTACCAATATTCTATCTTTTGAGTTTTTTGTATGGTATGAAATAAAAAAATTTTAAAAAGAATTTTCTTTTATAAATTTCTACCTCCTACTGAGATGTCAAAAATCAAGAATCACGTTACAAAGGCCAACAGCGCCAGGTTTGAAAGTACTGAAACTCTTTGTTTTCACTCTGGCACTGTTGTCCAAATTTCTGAATACAGAATGAATCCCTGTATTTTCCAGCTTCTGCTCTCACTTCCAAACTATTGTGACTTAATTTAGAATTCAGATAAGATGTAAAGTAAGAAAAAGTATTTCGACAACTTGCCTCTTTGAGATAAACTTCCAGTTATGTGATAGATAACCTGTAGTAAGATTGTTCCCTATTCTGTTCTTGCTCTGTTATATTGCTGGTAGGAACAGGAAAAGTTTCAGAGAGCAGCAAACCCAAGTGGCTTTGTTTCCTGAACATACAGCCGAGACCTCACTATATTGGACTGTTCGCTGTGACAAATGCTCTCTACTTATTGCAGAAAACAGATGAAGAACAGTAGTTCTTCATGACACTTTATCTTTTAGGCTGGGGTAAAAAAAACAACAACAAAAAAACACACCAGTTCCTGTAATAGAAAAAGCTAACTTTCTGAAAACGAGGAGATAAAGGGCTTTAGGCTCCCACAGAAATGCTTTATTTTCCTATTTCACTCATATACAGTATATTCTTACTTGAGAAGGATATGAGAACCTTTGCAACTTCCCAAGAAAAATATCTCATTTAATGCACTCAGTTTGGGGGAGTTAGTAGGAAAGTCTGATAAAACGCTCCCTAAAGACCCAACAGAAAAGAAAAAAAAGCCTGGAAATGTGCTCTCTGCCTGCTTAGGAGCCCCTGCTGAAATCCGCCAGCGCGGCGCAGCTTAGAGGAGATTGTCTGCAGTTTACCTGGACAGACCAAAAAGTTATTACTGAACCACGAGGCCATGACACGGGTTTATTTACAGGTGTCCCATGGGGAATGAAAGGGATTAAGTCATTCAGCAATTTGTAACTGTGATGAAAGTGGGAAGAAGATAACTTTGAATTGGACTTAATTGTTTTAAGTTCATATGAAAGACGATCCGGTTTGTTTGTTCGCCCCTTGATTTAATTGCATGTTCTCTTCTTTTGGATTCTATGTTTAATTCAGAGGGAGCTGCAGCAGCCTGTAGTGCTGCCTCTGTTGCACTTTAGCTGTGTTTCCATTGACTAAATACTATGTGAACATCTGTAATGGAAACACAAGTATTGCTATGCTAACAGCAACGCTCTTCAGTATTGATGCTTTTACTTGGTGAATTCCCAATTATTACCAGAATCAGTAAATACAGTAAAAGTACAAAGTTTTGAGAAGATATTTTAAAAGAAAAGGGGACTCGAGTTTTTAGTTGAGTTAACTGCAGCGTCATGGCATCAATTGTAAACTACATTTTGATATGAGCAACATTTTTGATTCAAAAATCTCATTTGCTGCTAAATGATTGAATAGATAAATTAACTCAACCACAAATATATTTATTGTTTTTGATCTGTTGTTTAGCCCTGCGACAGACTGCCGACCTGTCCAGGGTGACCCCCCTCTCACCCGAAACGTTCGCTGGAAATAGGCACCAGCACCCCTGGCGACCGCACAGGGGACAAGGGTCTTAGAAAATGGATGGATGGATGGATCTGTTATTTAGGTTATTCGAATTGGTGCAAAGTGTTTTTACACTTTCAAGTATTTCAGGAAGCCCTGATCATGCAACGTTTTTGAACAAATCAAAAAGTGCTAACATGCTTAGCACTAAGATGCTATTTTAGGCTTGAATAGCTTCCGCGATAGCCTAACCACTTTTAGCACAACTTGAACACAACAGTAGTCTTGCAGAGCGTCCAATCAGATCGTAAAATGACTCCCAGTGATCCAAGAGAAGCGGTTTCGTCGTACAACGCTGTAGTTAGCAGATGTCAGTTGTGCATCAGGTTTACAGCTGTACCAGAAACGCTCAAAAGCAAAGATTCCTGACAGAAAGACTGTTCAAAATGTGAAGTCTGTAAGGATTTAGTCTTTATTTTAAGATAATACCACAATGTATTTAGGCGGGGGGAGGAATCAGGACTAGACCTCCCTTTAAAAGTAAAGGAAAAAATGTCACCTCTGCTCAGAAAGGCTCAGTGGATTTGAGGCCCTCATGCTATGAGGCAAAAAAGCACTACATGACCATGCAGCTAAGATGAAGATATTGTTCTTATGGCAACATGAGTTTGTGGCTGGTTCTTATTGTGAATAGTGAAGAAGAGCAAAACAAAATCCACTTTCCATCAGCCAGCCCTACTGTAAGCAACCTTGACAAAACAGCTGTAAACCCAGAAATATCATCCAGTTAGGAAGGGAAAGAAACCGTTTCTATTCCCCCTTAAGACGAGCCAAAAACAGATTCCCAGGCTGCTTATGTTTCATCGGTATTTCAGATAGCTTCACTGCTGAAATTTTTTGTCATTTTTATTTATTTTTTTGTTGTTGAAGGGGATAAGTTGTAACGGAGACTAGTTTTTCGAATATGTATGAACACAGAACGGTTATCCCGGCAGGTTTTCAGAGAGGGCTTCAAACGAAACCAACGCGATGAATTTGACAAGGAAAAATTCCACCGAACAAAGTCTGCAGTCAAAACAGGCTTTTAGCCGTGAGTGAGCGGAACGAAAACCGGCCGTCATTTTACAGCGACCGCCGAATAACCTCGCCCCCACTTAGATCCTAAACACCAACAATCGTTCTGCCTTTTCAAATCCCCCTTCCCATTATGGGATCGTAAATCCCGACATTGTCGCCGTCCGGACACAAAGCAATATATCGACTCCGTAGCATCGATCCGGACCGGCCCGAAATCTTAGCAGGAGACAGATTTGTGTTCCGGCCAAGACAATTAAAACCTTCATGTGACTTTCAACAACCTTGTCTTTTCTCAGAAGTGGTTTAGTTTTAATGATGGAAAGAAATAAAAAAGGAGAGTTGTTAAAAAGATACAGAGTAAAACGAAATACAGCAGAGCAAAGGGCCTAAATCTGATGCTTCTGACGAGCTAACTATCTTCTCTGGGAGAACTCCGGGATTGTGCCCAGGGGCGGTTTGGCTTAAAACGCACGAACCGAGGCACGTTGCATTTCATATCAAACAACTTACATCCTGCCTCTGATACCTCCTGAGATAAAGAACCTCAGCTGCTCATTCAACTTTGCCCCGTTTCAAGGCGCCAGCGAGAGAGAGAAAAAGAGAGCGAGCGTTCGATGGCAAGCGTTCTTTGAATGTTTCCATCAGCTGAGATCTGAGTGAAAGCCACGAGGGTTCCGTTTCTCCAGAGCGACATTTCATTGCGTATTGATCCGCGTTCGTCCCTGCGAGAGGGAGCCGCGCCGGATAGAGGCTCATTAATCAAGCCGACGCTTGGAACGGTACACGGGGGCCGAGGCGGCAGCGCCAGCACCTCTTCATGCCTCCGTCTCCCTCAGAAGACCCCGCGACTCACGAGAGACGTGATGTCGGCACACACCGCAGTTCTCCTCTCTGATTTTACTTTTGCTTAGGCCCCCGCAGTCCCCGTGCTCATTCATTGTCTGCGATGGATTTTCACACAAACCTGAAACCTACGGAAAAAAAATGTTTAGAAATCATAGGGACCACAAAGTGGTGATAAAACCAAATAGAAACTGCTGAAAAGTGCATATTGGTCTGAATTTCTTTGTAGTTATATGAAAGATCAAAGCGTTGTTGACTTTCACTAGGGATGTAAGGATATATCTAACTTGTTAGATGAAAAATAAAACTGGTATTGGGTTCACAAGAAAGGGTTTGAGAGCGTTTTCTTCAGGAGTACATTTGTCGTTATCTGAAATTCTATATATTTTTTGCCTTTACAAATTGTATTTATGGTTACAAACCTGTGTTCAAATTTGACTAGTCAGTTTTTAGACTCGTCTAATTCTATGTTGGTCCAGCCTGTCAAAGAAAAGCACTGAAAATTCTCCATTTTAACGTTTCAGAAATAAATTAATGGTCCCATGAATGTGATTTAAAGAATCTTTATTTAGTGTAGAATTATTTGTAAAGGCCTGATTTAACTTGTTCATATTTTCAAATAAATATAATCAAAATCAAACTCTAAAGTTGCTCTAAAGTTTATTGCTAACGGGAAACTCCGAAGCAGATGCTAACATTAGCGCTGTTAGAAGCTAACAGTCACCCTCTTCTTTTTTTGGGTGTTTGCTGTGACTTCACAAAAATGTTGCCCATGGGCATCTTCCAAGACAACAACAAGCATTACCATGGCAACACATGCCATGTTTTTCTCCATATTTTGGAGGAAACCAGGAACAAAAGCAACTTGAGATAAACGTCAAAGCCCCCAATTGAATAAAACAACTGAATTGACAGCTAATTTTCTGGTCCCTCATAATTTTCCATCAGTTCATTCGTAAAAGTATTACTGGTAAGCTTACACCAGCCTGGTAATGTTAAAAGAAACTATAAAATCTCTCTCTATAAAGTAATTTTAACAGTAACAAAGACCAACCCACACATTGAAACCACTGTTAAATTTTCATCGGATGGTTATTTCCAGAAAGACTAACAATAGTTTCCACAGGTACAGTGTGTCATAGCTTCCTGTTATTTAATAAATGGATTGAAGCCATATTTTCTTTATAGTTTCACCGACCACCTTAAGTGCTTTCAAACTATAAGACATGTTAACTCAGTGGTTCCCAAAGATTTTCTGGGCCCCCCTATGGATTACAATAAAATCCCCCCCAAAAAAGAAAAAAAAAAATCAACTGGGCGCACACATCGTTCAACCAGACATAAATATGTGTTGAAAACACATATTTTGTTTTCAAACTCCACTGAAGTTTATTTCACACTTCAGGTTGCAACAAAACAAACTACAAACCATCTTTACAGTGAAACATTTTTGTGTAACTGTTTTTTTGTTTTCTTTTCATTCATCCATACCGCTTCCTGCAAAAATTTATTTGCTAAATGGAAACGCGGCAATTTAGAAAAAAAAAAAATCTTGTTTTTCAATAAAACGTTTGGTGCTAGAATGAAGTGGCTTTTTTGACATAGAGAAATTGGTTTATTCCGCAAAACTGCAACACTTTTCGCATTACGGGTTGCATGATCAACAACCTGAGGTTGCCACTGGCGCAAACCACGAAGACGACCACGACAGGAAGTGGTTGGAAGATGGTGGCGCGGCATGTTTTTCTTATGACTTATCATGTGAACAAACTTATCCACTTGTTATTTTAATTGCATTTCTTATTTAATGGAAAAACCACAATTGCAAAATAGTGTTTTTTGTATGTAAGCGAAATATTGGCAAAGACGTTTTGCGCACATTTGTAATGGAAGCACAGCCAGTGACTAATGCTCAGTTCATTACCCCTCTGCCATATGAAATATTTGTGCTGACCTTCAGTATTTAGCTATTGTACCTCAAGCTGGCCTATTGCATTAAAAATCCTAAAACAATATAATGGAGCAACATAGAAAAGTTGGATAAGAATACAGTGGACTGATTTGTTTTGTGGAAAGTAACTCCAAATTATTAGTGGAAAATTTGCTTATTTGTAAGTTTCGTCAAGAGCTTGGAAAGCTACATGACACAATGTTGGTTGGCATTTACAAAGCAACCAATCCGGGATGGACATTTAATTTCCCTTGCTGCTGATTGGCTGCTTTTGGTTTAATTTTAATAATAAAAAAAATACATTAAGTAAAAATATTTGTTGTTGTTAATCTTGTTTGAGGCTGTTTTTTAAGACCTGTAGAGGAGCAGATGTTACATCCCGACAAGTTAGAATTAGCATTTCGTTTTTCCATGACTGTACTTGAAGTAAACACACAATAGTACCATGAGCTGATGTCATAATTCACCATCCTGTTTTCAGCCTCCCTTGATGCCTGTGTCCTTTTTTCTGTGTGTGCGCGTGCGCGCTGCTCGTTTCTTGTCATTTTTCATTCCCCCCATCATGTTGCCTGCGTCTGTGACAAATCTGCTTGTTAAAAGGAATTTATAAATAGATTTAACTTGACTTCTTTCCAAAAGGTATCACTGACAAGCAGGAACATTGTTGGCTGTCACCAGCGAGGGCACTCTGAGAGCGAAGTCTGGAAACGAGCCAGGCACTTTCTGCAGCGATAAGGCCTAAGAAGAAGCAATAAAACAGTGTCAAATGTGTCGCTGCTTCAAGTCCCGGCAGCATTCAGGGTCGCTGCAGCGGAAAGGGAAGGAAACGGAAGGGAATGGAGACTGAGATTCTGTCACTCATCACAAACTTTTACGCACACCGGAGGTGCAGTGATATAGCTTCTTATTCTTGTAAATCACAAGTTCTATAATTTTAGTTTTTACTTTAATTTGTAAGACTATATTGAAACCTATATCTGCGCTGATTACTATATTTTAAAAGGTTGTGATTAATTGAACTTTTGAAATAATAATAATAAAGTGAGCTCTGGTCTGACTAAAAACTGAGGGGTCAGTTTGGTTGAAGTTAACTGTGATGCATCCATAAATCCAGAATGTGGACCGGAGACTGTTTTAGGAGCAGGAAGTAAGCTATAGAGCAAGGCATTCTGGGTAAATGCAACGAAAACAAACGGTCAATACTAGCGCTAGCTACCCAAAGACAAAAGAGTAACCTTGCAACTGCTAAAATTTGACACCACTCCATGTTTGTTTGCATTTTGTGAAGAAGAAAGTTGCGCTCGGTGTCTTCTGCAGAGGTTTTCATGTTGTTTCTGTCTTGGTGCAGCGCCACCTCAGGCGAGGAGGTGAACAGGTTGCTCAAAGGGTTTTGGTTTGCTTAACACAGTGCTGTGTGCAAGAGACAGAGACTCTTTCACAGAGTCCTGGGACTCTCTTTCTCTTTCACAGAGAAAGAGACCTGGGAGCAGCTGAAAATGGAGCAAATGGTACAATTTTGCAAATTTTGATCTCCGATCAAAAAGAGTCTACCACCGGGGGGCGTAGCGGAGATGTTTTTTGGCTTGTCAAATGTTGTGTCTGACGACGGAAGATTTTTGTTGAAATAATTTTTTGACCACTTTTTGGACTTGTGTGATCAGACAAAGTCAACTTTTGTTTACGTCTCAGCTGGAAGAAATTATTGGTTGTTATTTTGTCTTATGTTTTTTGCGAGACATGCAGAATGTGTTAAGTGTCGAGTCAGAGGTACGTTCAGAAACAGACCATGTGTTGCCACTCACAAGCTTTTCTTGGACTATTTTTTTTGTGACACCTTGTATACATTTGCATTTCTTGAACTTTTTCCACATTCTGTCACATTACAAGCACAAATTGAAACATAATTACATATAGAATACAAGTGCACTCCATAGTTTTTCTTTAAATTTTTATCAGTAGGAAGTTGTGAAAATGCTCTATGGCTTTTCTTTGAATTCCAAGAATTACACACCATCTTTTCTTGGTCTGTCACATGAAATCCCAATGAAACAGTTTAAGTTTGTGGTTCCACTGTAACAAGAAGGTGGCCCTATAACTTCTCGAAGCAATTTTTATCTGACTTCAGCACGTCGGCCAACATAAAGCATGGTCAAGTGAAAAAGACAGAGTCTCACTCTGAAGGATCTCTATTTAAAATAGGACAACAAACTGCTGAACCACACCAAGATAATTAGTGAGGAAAATTCACTGGGACAGGCACAGAGTTTCGTGCTGCGCTAATTATGTTTATCTTGCTGGTATAATTACTTTAAATACCTCCTTGTTTTAAAAAGACACAGACGTATCAGGTTGCCCCGGCGCAAAAAAAAAGAAAGAATTTCTTAACATAGCGCTACAACAGAGTGTCTCTGTTGGTAATCTCCTAGGAGAGAAATCATTATAAAGAACTGCCATCCTGCCTGTTTGTTTGTGCCCATGTGCAGCACAATGGGGTCCTGTAATGCAGAGAGCAAGCAGAGAAACAAGACTGCAAGACTAAAATAGCTTGTTTTGCTCTTATTGATGCCTTGTCATGTTCATTCCCTTTTCCCATCTGTTTATAATACGACTATAAGAAGATTGCGTTTCGCCGTGGTATCTGACGCATCATGGCCCACTGAGTTTCAGTCCCTGAGAGTTGGACAACAAAGGAATCCCAAATCCTGCCCTCTGGAACTGTACAGATTTTACGCCTCGCAAAGCACGGCGAGGTATTTTTACGACTTGGTTTTATCGCTGTTCTCTGCCACGCGGGGTGGACCGATGAGATGTGTCAGACGGAGTGCGTCTGAAATAGACGGCTTGGTAAGAAGGCAGGTGGCGGCCGATGTGGTCTTCTGAGTTTGATTTGCTCGACATGCGGAGGTCAGAAGCTACGTTTCCAAAGGGAATGTGCGCATTATTTTGTTGATATCCTGCTAATGTCAATAAAAGACCATTTTGCAATTGCGGTGTTTCCATTGAAAATGAAATAAAATTAAAATGAAGTGTGAATAAGGTTGTTCATGTGATAAGTCTTTAGAAAATTATGGCAACGGCAAATGTAAACAGTTACATGAGATATAATCATAAGTCAGGCATAGCGCTAGTGCTCACCTATTAGCCATCAGAGGACGTCAATGTCTTATTCAGGCATTGGAGCGACAAGTCCTTTATGCTAGGGAGCGGTTACATACAAGGTGTTTGGAGGAAATTGTAGTTGACGATTTTACAGAAGAGTTATGGATTCAAGATGTTCGAATGACACAACTTTTAATGAACTGTGCGATGCTGTGAGAGCTCTGATGGAGCCAGCCATTGTCCAAAAGACAAAAACAAAACAGGAAAACAAACCTTTGTCTTCCACATCCTGTCATCTTCTGCGTTTACGCCAGTAGTAACAGCCGTCTGTTGATCCTGTGACTCGTGTGATGCAAAAAAAACAGTTTCCATTGCAGTTCTGTGAAATACATCTATTTCAAAATGGATGAAAAACACAACTTATCCTAGCGCAAAAACTATTTATCAAAAAGACATGATTTGTTTTTATTGTTGTGTTTCCATTGAGCTTATTTATTTTTGTAATTTAAATTTGTGCAGTTCTATGGTCAATGGAAATGCAGCTACTGAGAGAGTTTAAAGAGCAGCTCAGGTGGAATCTTAAGTAGTTATCCTCCCTCCACCTCCAGAAACAAATGGCAACAAGATCGAAATAAACATCTGTTGTTATTATCGGCCCACTTTTATTCACTGGACCGATGCCAATATGTTAAAAAATGACTAACATTGGCCGATACCAATGTTGGTACCAATTATATTACGCATCTCTGATTCTAAAGTGTGTAAATTGATAAAAGAGGAAACCAAAGTCAAATCCATTTAGGCTGTTGAATCCTTAAACCTGCGTTGTTAAAATATCCAAACTAAAAGCCTGAATTCTTGTGAACTGTTAAAAAAAAAAACTAGAGGACATCTCACATTGCGTTCCTACTCTCGTTGGGATTCCCTTTCAAAACGCAGCGACTGATCCCTGTTGTAGGTCTACTGTCTGTGCTTCATGTCAGCCGCGAGGATATATGACATGATGTATCCTTAGGCAGCATCAGAACTCAGCCTTTGATTAAACATTTGATAATAGCTTAAACACAACTTGTGTTTTATCTAATTGACAACGACTTGTGGGAGTAGAATCACGCATGTTGCTCTAGGAAAATCTCGACCTTTGAGCAATATTGGCCCTGATCAACTGGTTGTCGATTTAGTTCGCCATTATTGAATGAGAGTGTCTGTGCTGGGCGATTAAAAAAAAAAAAAGACGTTTTTTTTTTAAGAGCTGCAAGCAAAAAGAAAAGGTTTCAGCTCATCCCGTGTTGGGAGTGAGCTGGAACTCATCCCAACACGGGGGCTTCCCACTTCAAGTTTGCCAAGTCCAACTGAATAATGCAAATGTATTAAGCCTATGCGTCACATCACCTTTCCTTAGAATGCTAATCATCCAGACAATGAAATATTAGGCCCTTGTGTACCGCTTCTAAAGGCTTATCTTAAACACCGTCACAGTTCTGAGCTTGTTATGCAAATCCACATTAACCTCAGCATAAGAAAACTCTGAGTAGCCTCTGATGTCTAAATGCCACCAGGTCCAAGGTTCCCCAGTGTGCCAGATTGCCCTGGATGACAAACCTTTATCAGTCCAGCACAAACGCTTACGTTCACTAAACACGTTTCCAAAGTTTCAAAAAAAATTTGCTGGAAATCTCCCAAAGACTGGGTGTAGTGATGGACTAAGATCTGAACCTTCAGAGACACATGAAGGTAGTTACAAAGTCGGCCTTCTATCACCTGAAGAACATTTCCAGCATTAAAGCACTAATTTAGCAATATCTAGAGAATTTCATCCGTGTTTTTATCTTAAGTGGTATTGATTACTGCAGCAGTGTCTTCACAGGTTTGCCTAACAATGAAAGTTTTTTGTTTTTTTTAAGTCAGCTTCAGCTGATGGAGAACACTGCCGTTCTGAGTAAAACTAGAAAGATAGGGAACATAAACTCAGTTCTCAAGTCCTTCCACTGGCTCCTTGTAGCTCAGAGAATAGACTTTAAAACACTTGTGTTAGTTTATAAATCACTGAAGGGTTTAGCACCACAATACATTATAGATCTGCTGTTGTTGTATCAACCTTCCAGAACCTTTCAGGTCTTCTTGTTCTGGTCTTGGCTCTGGTCTGTTCTGCTTCCCCAGGAATAGAACCAAACGTGGAGAAGCAGCATTCAGCTTCTATGCACAACAAATCTGGAACAAACTTCTAGAAAACTGCAAAAGTGCTGAAACTCTGGCAGCTCTAAACCCCTATATAGAGCTGCCTTTGAATCCTATTAACTGGCCGACATGTCTGGTCAATGTTGGCAAACTTGACAAAATGTAAAGTCAAGTGCCAACATAATGTTGGTACTTTATGTACTGGTTTCACAGTTGGTGACTGTATGATTGTGTTTGAGATATTTTATGTTTTCATGATGTAAAGCACTTGGTAGCTGAAATGTGCTTTACAAATGTGTTTGATTGAAAATGTCCCTGACACGCCACCGGTGAACATGGTGCCTCACCTCAGACACTGCTCCTCATTTCGGACATAGATTGCTTCATTTTATTTCGATGAGCCAAGACTGTTATGCCACAGACTTTCCCTAGCCCCGTACTTGTCTGGAGGCGGAGCCTCAGTATGATATTAGCAGATGTCAGGTTGTGTTGGCATCATAGTTAGGGTAGAAAGAAAGCTCAGTAGGCTCTGTTCGTAACTGGGAGTGCTGCACTTGACCTTGTCTATTCCAATTACTGCTGCCCTGCAGCCGCCATCACGCCACGTGTCTGTTGTCATTGGCTTGATAAGACCATAATGTGCGGCGTAAAAAAAGGATTATGAAAGGCTGTTAAATGGAATTAAAACTCAAACTTGCTGACCGGAGTAACTTATAATCTTTCACCCTGAGTAACACTGACATTAAGCAGAGGTGGTTCTGCTGTGATTCTCAGAGAAGCTCCAAGGTTTTTGTTTTATTCAGCAACGTTGGTACGTTGAGGGCTTGCACAAATTAAACAAATGCTTAGAATTGAACCAATAGCAATTGTGTTGCCATTGCTGCCACCTTAAAGCTTAAAAGCTAGTATAAAAATTATACAAACAAACTTGATTTAATCCCAGGTACTTAATTATGCAGTTCAAGATTTATAAAAAAAAACTTTCTTTTTTGAAACAATTTCTCTGAAAACATTGTAAAAAATCTTATCTTTATGATCTGTCTACAGGCTGATGTACAGCAACTCAGCTGGTACTAAAAATAATTAGGGACATTGAGTTGTGTGGAGGCAAAACTGCTAGAAAAACCCACGTTATTGGAAAATACAATAATAATAATAATAATAATAATAATGAATTTAATTTATAACGCATTTTTCATTAACAAAAATCTGAAAGTGCTTAAAATCTCAAATAGATCCCAAAACGTTGTTTTTCAGCACAGCAACTGTCGTACACTTTGTTTCCACTGAGTCACGGTGTTAACCCTCTTGCTGTCTCATCCGGCAGGTTTGCACTGACTTTTACAAGATTTTTTTGTGTGTGTGTGTGTTTTTGGGAACTGATGGTCTGATGGGACCAGCAGCGTCCCCCGCTGTCCGACCGTGACACCTGCTGTGCTCCTCCTGAGCGTCTCGCTAAGACCGCAGGAGGATGGATGTGACTGGTATGATCAAGTGTGAAAAGCATCATTTTTTGACAGTGCGAGGCAATGTGATCACTGCTCACTCTAAACCATGGGGCAGCAGGGGTCCATTTCAATCCCCTTCCTATGTTTACATAACCATCACTATCGTCTGCTGGAAAACGAAACCCAAACAAATGTTTGAAACACACCTGAGGATGAAACAAAAAATTATACATTTTTGTATTTCCAAGAGACATAATTACGGTAAGCTATGCTGGAATTTAAGAAAATACATCAGATGGGAGCAGTTTATTTTCCTCTGGTGGTCTTTGAAGTCAACACTGACAGGAAAGTGTTACAAAAGAGGCATCTTGATAGCTCAGGGGCTTCAGAGGCCGACCGTGAAATCGCCACGTTCACAGTCCGAGTCTGTGAGGTGACCTTTGCTGCATGTTGTCTCGTCTCTCCCTCCGTTTTTTTTTCTCTTTGTCCACACTCTCAGCATGTTTATACCCTTTGATCTTCCTCACATTTTGCTACATTATAATCCTGAACTATAATGTGTTTAATTGGGATTTTCTGTAATGGAACAACATAAAGCAGTGTGTAATTTTGAAAAAGGAAGGAAAAAAATACCTATCCAAATATAATATATGTGATGTATTGCTGCATTAAAACATAGTTTTCTCATTTATGACAGTTTAGTTCAATGTCGCTTCAAAATAAAGCTGGAAAAAGTAAGCAATGATATTTTGCCAGATTTTTCAGAGAACAGAAAATATACTTAGTTGTGGTATGTAGTGATAAATATCGTGATGTAAAATAGTGCATATCGTGAAATACGATTTTTTCCCCCTACTACATAAACATAGGCTAGTCTAAGCAAAGTCTAACCCATTTTAATAAAAATGTTGAAAGTTGAAAGTTCGGTATGCATGGAATTTTGGGACCACAGTCGCCATTCGCTAAAATCAGAGAATACTTAAGTCCCATCCTAAAAATGCTCATAACTGCACAATTTGAATTGTTCAAGCACCAAATTTACGTTAACTTGCATCAATACAAACATTGGAAACCATCTTAGCACTACTACAGAAGCTAACATCTACAGTCTTCCCAGGGTTACAGCCAATCAGCACAGGAGAATATGCCACTCCTGGATTGGCTGATTTACAAACGCCGGCCAATAGTGTGTCAGACAGCATTGCATGTTAGTATTTCAGCTTCTGAAGTTGCATTTTCTTTACATTTCAGATATGATCTATGAAAAAAATCCTCAATATAATGGGTACTGTACAAATACCTTATTAAAAGAAAAGCATGTTCCCTTGCAACAAGAGCTGGATATGGGTCACCCTTGCCAGAATACAACAAGGGTTTTTAAAGAAAGTTTACTTGAAATGTTTTCCCAAGTCTGGTCCAGGTTCATATGCATCAACTACCTGTACCCTCTAGCAAGCTTTGCATCAAGAATAAAAAAGTGCTCAAAGAATACTCATCTTTTGATCTCCAAAACATTATACATATATAAATGAAATCATATTTGGAATGATGTTGGAAATCCATTTGCATGCTATAGAGGCAAGAGAAAAGCTGTGTGTGATGCCACAACTTTAACTATCTCGCTGTCACACCCGGAGCGCAGAGGTGCAGCGGGCCATAAGACACAGCCGTAATGGCAGACAAAGCCCCGAGCCGGAGTAGGCTGCACAAAGTTGGGGTTAATGGCTTTTTTTATGGTTTAAGGTGCTCTGGTCCGCTGGGTATATTTTATCAGAGAAACCTGAGCTATAAGGAACTTCACTGTGTGCTCTGATTGACCTCACACAGGGACATCTACAGTAGAAACTCACATTACCTGTCAGCAGTAAGCTGCCTGGAATGAACAGATTTATAATTGGTACTTACGAATTGTGATTGGGGACTTATGATTACCAGCGCTTACAGGCACCAGGAGACAAACAAAAATATGTTCTTTGCCAGGTTTGAAAATCAAATGTACAAAAATCCCATGACAGAGTTCGCATTGGCATTATTTATTTAGCCAAAATAGGAGGGAAAATTGACCCAAAATAGAAACAAACTGCTGTGCATGAAATGCTCTTGATAAACCAACCATAAGGAGGTGCAATATAAACAAAAATCAGAAACGGAACAAAACAAAAGACATTCTGCAAGTTTTTGGTCTGGAGTGTCTCCATGCCAGGACCTGCCATGTTGAGGACACATCAACATGAAAGTCCTCAACAATGATCTTGAAGCTGCAGCCGCCATAAGTAGCTACATTCCCACTGAACGTACTGTTGCACAAATTGAAATTCCGGGAAAAAAATTGCTTTAATGCAAACGCAACAAATTCGAAAAAGCTCATTTTCCGACTTTTTTTTTTGATGCATCAGAATTAATGTATTTTGTAAAACAGTTACGGAAACATTTTTTTCGCATCACACGTCGCTATTTTGTGAAAAGATGAAGACGACAACAGGAAGTGGTAGCAGGACGATGGCGCGGCATTTTCTTTTTCTGTCCACACTCGCACTGTTTACACTCGCATGTCGTGTGAACAAACTTATTCAAATGTGATTTTAATGTCACTTCTTTTTCTACATTAGTGTTATGGAAATGGAGCTAATGTGGCATCCATTTCCAAACAATAAGACGTCCATCTTTCTACAGTGAGAATAATTTCGTACAACATCCAAACGATCTCAACCCAAAGTCAGACAAAACAATGCCCAGAAATCTCTATCTCAAGCTCATACAACAGCTAATCTGTAACCGCTGGTGTACTTTGTCATTACCACTTGTTACCAGAAACCACTTGCTATATTGTTGTTGGTTGTGCAGGAGTCTCCACTTCTGCTCATCGAAGATGTACGGTTGTATAACTGCGTATCTGTTTGCAGCCATTTTCACATGGATGAACTTGGTGCCACAACTGCATCTATTACTGACAAAGTTTGGTTGACTTGTGCCTTTGGAACATGGCTTTATACAAAACAATTGTAAAAAAAGAAAAAAAAGAAGATGACATTACTTTGAAAGAATATGCAAAAGCCTGATAAAATATGCTACCTTTATAGAGCAGCAACTTTGAAAGAAGTTGTTCTTTGAAAGTCAAATGTTTCATATAAGGCCCCCAGTGAAAATCTTCCCTTCCATTCTGCAGTAGCTGTCCTGTAACGCTCAAAGTTGGCCCACTGACAACAAATCTCTGCAGGTTTCCTTCAAATCCAGCACAGTTGGCAAAATTCATCCATTAGCTAAAGTCGCTTAATTCAGTCCTAGTATCACTATCCTCCTCAGTTTCTCAAACGCTCCACATGTGGAATGAACTGATAATGAATTCTTCTGCTCCTTCTTCCTGTTGCGTTGGCAACAGGTTCCATAGCGTGCAAGTGTTACATCATGCACACAAATTTCACGACTTGGTGGACTGCTATGTTCTGCAAGTTGTGTTTAAATTACGAAACAGTATATTGCAACACGTTTGCAAAAAAAGATTTATTAAAAGACGGAGCATTTATAATCTGAGAAGATCCAAAATAATAAAAACAAACAAAGTCAGAACTAAGCAAATGGAACATCGTATTTCTGTTTTATGGGACAAATCTGCCTAAAACAGGAGAGAGTAGATCTATTTTTACTTGCAAGGTATTATGATGTGTATTAATTCAGTCGAGTGCTGTATCATTACAAAAGTAATGTTTTTTCTTTATTATTTTCATATATACGCATTGCCTGTTTTGTGTTTGTATCTATATGGATAGCTGATGTTTAGTTGCTTATGGTATAATAAACTGGCTTTTGAGAGAGGCTGGACTATACAAGCTTTTTTCCTTCAAACTACTCATTTTGATTCCAAACTTGTCCAAAAATGTCAACATGTGAAATGTTGACTTGAAACTGTAAATTAATGAAATAAGTAAAATCTTATTCATATTTTGTCCCAATGCAACCACATAATGCGCTAAATCTTAAGCGTAAGCATGATAGCGTATCGCATTTCACCAGTCAGGACAAAGTTTTAACTAAAACAAAATGAGTGAGGGAGAGGGAAGTAGGTCAGTTATGCTAGCTTGACTTTGACAATCTTAACATGTATGTGTGCTGTGGAATTCAGTGTTTTTGTTTGGTTAAGAAATAATAAATAAATAAGGCCACCCAAACATGAACTCTCTGACAGATCATCAGTAGAGCAGGTGTTTAAATTAGCTAATCAGCCATTGCTGTGTTCAGATAATCAATTATTAATATTCTCAAAAATAAACATCATGAATACATAAAACTGTGACAGACTGAATGCTCTGTTCTTTGTGTGTGGAAATGTTTGTGTGTTTTTTGTTGTTGGATTCTGATACATTAGTGGAGCTGTTTTCAGTCAGTTGCTATAACAACGGGTGTGTAGCTAACGCAGAAAGTGAGAAAAAGGAAGAATGCGAGTGGGTTTTGAGTTATCCCTCAACAGTTTTTCTGCGTTATTTTTCTCTTTGCCTCCAGCGTTGTGCACATGTGCAAAATTTACAGATGTAAACCAAAACATATGTGTCTATATGTTGAATATTGAATATTTTATCAAATGTATTACCTACTGATATTGATCAATAGTTAAAACACAATATATATTGTTACTGATTTGTAACAATATACAGTACAGACCAAAAGTTTGGACACACTTTCTAATTGAATTCAATGAGAAGGTGTGTACAAACTTTTGGTCTGTACCGTATATTGTGTAGAATTCTTTAGTACATCACAGTATTTGTTAAATAAATGAATGTTTTTGCGGACGAGGCTGTCGGAGAACAAATCCAGGCTTCCAGAGAAGATGCAGCGACCAATTTTAGTAGCATGGCGACAGGGTTGTGGATGTTCAGTCCTGTGACCTTCAACCACAGGGAACAGTTTCCTGGCAGCGCTGCCTTCTCAGTTCTTAACCTTATCAAGAGTCGACATAACTTTACAGCCACTTTTCGAGATCTTTTAACAGCACAAAGCAACAGTGACTTTTCATTTGCCAAATCTAACATTGGTCACATCCTAATTAGCCTTTTTGCGGCGAATACATCAGCCAAATGAGAGAAGGGCTTGTGTCCAGCAGGATGAATTTTAATTAGGCCGCACGGGGGAGTCTGGGAAAAAAAGGTCATCACTTGCTCTCATCTAATCACACGCCTTTCAGACTCTCTCAGAAGGTGAAAACATTCCTGCCATTGTGACAAACTCACTTTTTCATATCTGCCTTTCAATTAAATGTCTGCAGTTCAGTGGGTAAATGCATGTAATTAATTAGCCTAGAGGAAATTCTACATTTAATAGGCAACTTATAATTAAGTGGAGAGGAGATCAAATGTATAGGCGGTTCACCTTTCTTACCTCGACTGGCCCAGCAGAGAGATTAGATCGATTGTGCTCCTTGTCTCGGATTACTACAAAAGTGGTGGGAGAAATAAATCATTTTTTAAATTATATTTTACCAAATTTGGTTCAAATGCACAAATTAAAGAATTAAAGTAAAGATGTTTCTTTTTCATTGGTTGTCCACTTTATATATATAGTTCTTTCAAAACAGGGTCCTATACACACATCGCATGTTATTGTTCATGGTTGAAATTCTCACAGCGCCAGAGGGCAAAAAGACGATTCTTTTACATGCCAACAGTAGCTGCGCTGCGGCGGTAGAAAAATTCTGTTAATAAAATAAAACCTGGAGACGTAGGTGTTATTAAATAACGCAGAAAAATAATTTTTTTAAACTGAAAACAACTTGTATTCGTCTTTTTTTGGTTCTCTGTGTGGGCTATGCTACACACGTAGCAACTGACTGACAACTGCTCCACTATAGCATCAGGAAACATTTCCCACACAAAGAACAGAACATTCAGTCTGTTACAGTATTGTGTTTTCAGGCTTTATTTTGTGATTATTAATAGGTGATTGCTTCAACACAGAGGGTTGATTAGCTCATTTAAACCTCTGTCCTAAAGATGACCTATAAGATTTGGTATGTGGATCGGCTTTTTTTCTTTTTTTGTCAATTGAGCCAAAACACTCTGAATTCCACAGCATATCTAGATGTTAAGATTGTCAAAGTCAAGCTAGCATAATTACATCGTCAGGCAGACTCTTGCGCACATAACGTCGCGTCCCAACGTGTCTTTAAGAAAAACTTAATGCTACTAGTAGAGGAAATATTAAAATATTCCAACAGATTTTTCATATTCCATTAGACCCTGCTGTTACGCTTTGAAATTCCAAAGCATTTCCAAAGAAAATGAGTCGAGAATCCATCTGTTCTTTGGCGCTCCGACTTCATTTTTATACTGTAGACAAAAGAGTCTGTATTCCAAAGATAAGAAGTTGTTTTGATGTCAAAGTGCAATCATATCCGTCATCAGACTGTAGTAAGAGAGAAGCGACTGCTCAATCTGCCGTCAGTTCCAATACTATCATTCTCACCTGAAGCGCTACACATGTTTTTGTTGAAGAGAAAGATAAAAACACAATTATTCCTGGACATTTTTGATTTTTGCAAACCTAATTGCTTTAAATCATCCAGCAAATTTTTAATTTTACATAAAAATACCACGGATAAACACAAAAAGCTGTTTTTAACTGCCCAACCCCAACCAACCTGTGTGCCTGACAGGTTGTGCTACCCTTGGTGTGAAACCTGCAGCCAGATGTTGGGTCCTTTACACTGTTGTGGAGGATTTTTTTTTTTTTGCCCACCTTACTTTGCAGAATTGCTTTGCTTCAGCCACACTGATTGGAGCGTTTTCAATATGAAAAGCCTGCATAAGATCGGCACGGCTCTAAAATCTTTCCTTTGAGTCATGCAGAGGTGGATTTCCTGCTGGGATTTGTTTCACTGTCCTGCTGCATTACCCAATTCTGCTTAAACTTAGAGCTGCAGTAGGTAACTTTTATGAAATTATGGTTTCACTATCACTATATCCTGTCAGTATAATATGACATGGATTAAAAAAAAACAACCTTTTCCATATTTTGTCACTTCATAACCACAAACTGCAATGTTTTTTTTTACCCTGTCTGCGTGGAATGTAATCTCAGACAGTACATATCCAGATGTTCTGTGAATGCCTCAGAAGTTTGTTAGAAAGCATTAGTTAACCAGCAGCATCGTGAAGACCAGAAAAACCCAAAAGGCTGGTAGAGCCACTCTAAAACAAGAAAAGTTGTTTTACAGTGCTGCACACCTCTTTTTTTTTTTCCACTTAGCGAGGCCACATCTCTTTCCTTACAGCTGTAGACGGAGAGTTAAGACAACTCTTAAGCGGCTCAGCAGAATCTCACTGCAGTTCGACTGAAACTCATTGTCAAAAATTCCTTGTGTTCCATCTGCCTCCGAGCGCCTCTTCCCCCCCGCAAAAAAAAAAAAAAAAAATCAAGTGCATCTAGCAGCTCGGGCTCCGATGGGCAGACCCACTTTTCAATTATGCGCACAAGGCAAAGGAATTAGAGTTCTAATTCCAGCCTAATCCCCAAGCAAACAAATCTATGGCCTCCATTTCCAGTGAAGGCGCCATGCTTCCCTTTTTTTTTTTTTTTATCCCTCCTCTGTCTACTCTTGTACTCTTGCTAAGTCTCTGCCCCTCCACTTGCCTGGTCAGGTGTGGCAGTATTTTAGCTCCAATAACTTCTTAAACTGAGCACTCTAAGTGTTAGAATCAGTCCACAGCCATACTTGTTGCATTCTGTTAGTTTTCCATTCAACATTAACAACGTCGCCGCTGAGAATGCGCTTTGATATTGTAACTCCTTCACTTAACAGTTGCTCATTTGATACCCAGGGAGGCCAGTTCAGTTGCACTGCCCTCTCCAGTGAAGATGGCCGTTCATCTGAGCAGCCACTCGGGCGTCTTTTCACTACTGATGACACGACAATTATTCAGCAGCAAAAAGTTCTTTCCCACAATCCTAATCCCTCCTCAATAGAGGATCTGTCAACGGCTAATAGGAAATTATGACAAAATAAGTAACTTAAACATGTGAATGAAGAATTTCTATCAGGATGTAATGTATTCATTTGCTGAAACGTAAAGGTTTACATAATTACTTACTGAAGATGTTCCTAACAGTCATCACTCCTACACTCTGTAACACCAACATTACTTCTTAAAAACAATAGTTGGCGACTCAGAGGGTAACGCTACCAAGACAAGACACAAAACTGAGTTCACGAGATGAGACGAGGTTTTATTATTCGTGAGAAAACGTCAAAGCTCAAATTTCTTCTCCATGAAGGCATTTATTCTGTATTTTAGCCGTTTGTCGTAAGATATGGATGATCTCTGACTTTGTTTTGAGTTTTTCTTTGCTCAAGGCTGAATCTTAAATATAAACCTAGTGTTTACTTGGTATTTCCCATCTCATATGACGACTATGCAATAAAATATGCAGAGGTTTATATAAAAACAAAACGTATCATAGAAACAAATCACGTCTGTGTCATTGTGAAACCTTTGTAACCTGAATGTAGAACGACTGACTTTCCACTAAATACCAAAGAAATTCATAAACATCTTAAAAAAAAAAAAAAAAAGTAATGAAAGTTTAAACTTGTGCTTCAAACTGTAACCCAAACGTTTGAACTACACTATTTTAGACCAAAAGCGAAACAGCAAAGTGACTCCGTTCTACACGTGGAAATGAGCGTTTTTCTTACAAAAAGATGAAGCAAAACGCAAAGTCTGCATACGGGCAAAAAGAAAAAGAAAAAGAGAAAGTAACGTATCCTTTCCCATCTTGATTGCCGATCGATGTATCTCCCAAACACACTCTGCCCATAAGCTCTCTCACCTATTACGATTCTGTCTGAGAGGGATTCCAGCCAATCGGAGGATGGTCAGATCCTTCTCATTTCCCTCCACTTGTACAAGCAATCGATTCCACTCAAAGCCGAAGGCCGCCGCTTATTCCCCCCGCCGGCCCGCTCCCGACTCCACTTGCCATCTCTCTCTCTCTCTCTCTCTCTCTCTCTCTCTCCCCATCGGCCTCTGAATGCAGATGGCTTAGAGTGGGGAAAGGGAGCTGCATGGAGTTAGACGTGAAAAAAAGAAGAAAAAGAGCAACACAATTTTTTTTATCTGTAATCATTCCAGCAATCCACACCTCCATGACGGCTTCTGAGAAGATTCGGCTAAAAGACACGCTGCTGTGGGTGTCACCTTGTGAGAGCTTTTCTTAGATCCGTCCGCTTCAGTCTCTGAATCATGACGATGACTTCATCTATACCTGGCAGGAGAAATACCGGCAACTCCTCTGTCTATTAATAAACTGGGTTTTGTTTTTTGCTCACCTTTAAAATATGTTTTTTTTTTTCATTTGTTCTTCTGCAAGGTGACATGCTCTCTTACAAAATGTTCATAAACCACATTTTCTGTCTGCAACTTTTAGAAGTGAAACCTGAAACAAAAACGTGATAAGTTGTGATTGAAAAAAATGCAGGATGTTAAAATGTTATGCAGTCAATTCGCCGAAGTGAACGTGTTTCAAATCCCGGACTCGGTGTGAAAACACATGCGTGCCACACTTTTCAGATTTGTTTGTGTAAATAAATAAATAAAATAAAAATGAAAACTAACAATTAAATTCATTTTGCGGTGAGTACAATTTAAAGGGGTTTGCCGGGAAGGAGCTGCATTTCCAAGCTACAGTTATTTGGATTGAATAATTTTAATGTGCAAGTTACAGTACATCACCTGCAGTATTGGAACTAACATACCAGAATATTATTATCCTTTTAATAAAATCCATGGTTTTATGACTCTAACAACTTATAACATTTTTAAAGGGATCATAAAATTTGGAGCGAAGGAGCAAATAGAACGTCATCTTTGAATGTGTGTTAGCGTTAGGATACGTACCCATCATTATCATAAATATATATATATATAAACACTTTATAAGACATGAATGCTGCACATTCAACTGCTTTATCTAGTAGAGATAAAATGTGAACCCTAACTTTTGTGCCACAGGCTTGACACGATATGTGTGTGTGTGGGGGTGTGCGCGTGTGGGTGTGGGGGTGTGTGGGCGTGCGTGGGTGTGTGTGTGTGTGTGTTGAGCAAATCAGCCACTGCTGCACTCTGAGATGGCTCCATTCCTGCTTTCGCTCTGATGATAATGCCTTTATTGCTCTTAAATCTGCTGTGATTTCCAACAGTCTGCCTCATCACAGTGTGCGGCGCGCTGAAGTTTAGATAAAAGACAGATCCCTCCTGACTTCGCCGTTAAATCTTACATTTCTCGTAAAGCTCCGGCAGTTGGGTCGGATTTATGGCCACATTTCAGGCAAATCGCTTCCACCCAGTAGGCAGCGAGACCTTTGCATGCCGCTGAATCGGGGCGCAGGGTAAATAAAGACGGGGAGCGAGGGGTCAGAGTTCAGCGGGGAACGTATATGTCATAGCTACTCACTGTCTCAGCTTCTTCAAGTAGGAGCTTCGTTTGTCTGACCAATTCTGAGATTCCATTGGTGGTTAAACCTGCTGTTTACTTTTTTTTCCCCCGCCATTTCAGGTTTTCAGAAATAAATATTTCTGAAATCAAAATTCAGAAAAATGAATTTCAAATTCAATCTAGTTCCAAGATAATCGCAACTAACGACTATTTTAGTAATCAGCTACTCTGACGAATAATCGATTAATCGGGTAACAAAAATAGCGGATTTTTCATTCATTCGCTTTTATATATTCGCTATATTGTAGTTTTCTAAAATATTACAAATACGTTTATAGATGCAAATAAACAAAATAATTTTTATTAAGACAAGAAACATTTAATTCCCTAATATGCAGTACCATGGTGTTCCTTCAGTGTACGCTTGGACCATTTGTAGCAAAAGATGCATCTGCAGTCAAAACAAATTCAGTAATGTGAAAAGCTCCACTCTTGACTTAACGTCAGTAAAGTGTCCCTGGTTGCTTTTTAAACAACCAGGGATTGTTTAAAAAGCAACAATCCCTGGTTGCTTTTTAAAATAATGACTTTACATGAGATGTTTTGTGGCTTTCAGAGCAGAATCCCTCCATGACTGTATATTTGTATGATATAGACAGGTTTACATTTAATTTGTTCCACAGGGACTGATACAGGAGCCTGAAGTGAAGTCAGATTGGCTCAAGGATTTCTTTAGGTGTTTGAATCCAATGCTGTGTCTACACGTTGCAGCTTTGTGTCAGATAACAGGAAAAGGAAAAATAAAAAAAACTTTTCATGGCATCACTTTACCAGAAGTATAATTATTGCCCGAGGTTCTCACGGCTTCACCACTGCTGACACAGGATTTTCATGTGGGAACTGCACAGATGAAAGGATTTGTGCCGTCAATAAAGTGAAATTCAACATGAGGAGATGTACCGCTCTGAAAGAATCATTTACTGTCAAAAAGCTGTTGCTCAAACTTCTCCTTTTTGACTTCCGCTGCTCGTGACAATGAAAATAAATGCTTTTAGGGTCTGTTTTAAGCAGAACAACGAGGCTTTTCATTAAGGAGTATGATCTATTACATTTTCACGCGACGCCGGTTCCTCTCCGTTCATTTCTTATGGTACTTCTACGATGAGGCGACAGTCATTAGCTCTCCTTCAGCTAAGCAACTGGCAAAATTTGTGCCCATGAAATTTTGAGCCCGTAAACGTAGAAGTTCACACGCGGGCTAGCGACACAACATAGTAGAAAATCTTTTGCCACCACTATCGCGTCCTGTGTGCTTCGTTTTACCCAGAATTCCAGAAAACGGTGGTTTTTGCTATCGTTCGTCACTCCCCGTGTGGTGAGTCTATAAGTGCTCAAAGGTGTGAATGTTGCACTTTTACAATACATCCGTAGATGTGACTCCATTCAACTCAACAGAATAAAAAAATCCTCCTTTAAAAATGTGGACTGTGGACGCTGATGTTAGCTTTGGGGACATTTCAGCTGCTGCGTCATGTTTAGCATTGAAATGCTAGTTTAGCCTTGAACAGCTTCGCTAATAGGCTAACTCCTTCTAGCACAGCTTGAACACAACAGGAAGAGACTACTCTTCCAGCATCCAATCAAATAGGTTTTTTTTAAATGCAAAAACTAACCCCCAGTCGGCCAAGAGGCGCAGCTTCATCGTCCGTCAGTGTTTGAGGATGTTGCTAGTGTGTTAGATTTATGGTTGTACCAGAAACACATAAATACAAAGGTTCCAACCAGATGCTTTCTGTGTAAATTAAAAAATAAAAAACTGATTCATTGTGGTAAATTGTTAAACACATTCAAAATAACAACAAATTATGTAAAACATAATTATTGATCACTCAGTGCAGGAGGGCTAGAAAAACTGCTGGGCTGGACAATAAATCAATTAAGGTGTATATTGCGATATACATGTGATATGTATCAATGTATATCGCGTTGATATACATGTGATATCAATGCGATATATCGCAATAATTCCACTGAACCCTGATCCAGAACTGCACAGCATTCTGGGGGATGTAGGCAGAGGAAGGACTTTAGCCATTCAACCAGGTAAGCAACAAACTAACCTCACCCACTTTTTGGTTACCTAGCAACAACCTGTTGAGTAATGTGCGCAGCAGCAGTTTCAGGTTTCACCTCAGTGCCTCATAAATTACAAAAAGAAAAACATCCAACAGCTTGGAGTGAAAACTGAATAAAATTCACATAATGAATTTGGCTGTGTTTCAAATATTTAAAGCAAATAATTATCAATAAAGACTGATATGAAATGCTTATTACATAATATGTTTTTCATGATGAAATCGTTTTCTTTTTAAGGAACAATTTCCTGAAAAGGAATTGTTTCTATAGTGGCATTTCATACCTTTGTGCAACCCTGGACATGGACAATCTGCCACCAAGTTATGGTCAGTGCGTCCGCACCCTGGTTACATTTTGCTGCTGAGCCGTTTCACTTGGACACTCTGTGGCGATGGGATGAGGACGGCATGTGCTACGTGGCAGAATTTACAGTGTTGTCTCTGTTTCATTAGGGACGATGTTCCAACTGTCCCAATGACATAAACGCACCTGTGAGAAGGGTTGGGGTTATAACGGCTAATTATACTCTCCAGGACGCGTGGAGTGAGAAACGACTCCTGTCGCCTCGTTTCCGAAATGCTTCCCATATTAGTTAGTACTTAATATCCCCAAGGTCATAACATTTGATAGATCATATTGTCAGCAGGGGCAGCCATAAAAATCCTCCCCCACTACTACAACCACCACCGTCGTCCTCTGTGGAAGCTTTAGTCTGCTCACATCAAGCGTCTTAATTGAAGGGGAGCGGGGCCAGACGGCGCGCCCGGCTGAAGGCAATCGATTGTGACAAACAAATTAGAGATGAGTTTGAATGATTAAGTTATGTATCGATTTTGATTTAAACATTAACATGCTCATGTACTCGGCGGGATTAGATGAGAAGACGAAATGTAATCAATGCTTCCTCGTACATATCCACGGGATTTAGCATGTAAAGACACGGGTCAATGAGGTAATAAGAGGCCTCAAGGACCACACGTTCACTGCTAATTGGATATAGATTATGCCAGTCGGCTGCAGAATATGATGGAGAACACATTGTTATGAATCAGGTTAATTTTATCGTCCAGAATCAATTTCATGCTATAAGTTTTCCTTAAACTCCACTATTCTCGGCTGAAGCGTTGCAGCTCCCCAAGTTCATTTCACACATAAGCCATTTTTCATCATGGGCCTCAGATGCTAACTAACGGCTAAGTGTAAATCAAAGATGATTTCATTCACTTTTACTTGTTCTACAAAATGACCATAATATGTCTGCAAGCGGCTGATGGGAACTTGATCAAAACTAATAGCGCCATTATTCCAGTTTGAGGTCCTGAAAAATCTATTTTTAAAGCTCACTTATTGTCCTGCTGTGGAACAGTACACATATTATAAAAATGTAAAAAAAATAGACTAGATTTCTGTGACTAATATTATAATATTATATATCATAATGGATGGGTGATGATGGCTGCTAAAATGGGAAGAGCTACGCTTTTACTGATTCACCAGTCATGTTTGTGTTAATTCTCACAACTGACTTATGATTAATTTTAAATAAATGACTTGTTAGATTAAAATCAGTTCCAATCAATCACAATGACGTCCGCTTTAGACCTTCTTTCACTGTTGTAGTTGGGCCACCATCCAGCAGAGGGTGCATCCTTGAGCGGAACCAGTTGATACAGAAAAAAAGCTGGCGGGTCCATACCAGAACGGGAAAGAGAAATGAGATCTAAACGTAATCAGATGTGGGATGCAAAATGCACTTTATCCAGTTCTGCTTTGAAATATAAACCCTGGACAAGCTCAAGTTTCACCTTAATATTCACTCTGCCGAGCAGTACTGCGTAGCGGCGTCACCTTTTTAACCAAAAATGATCAGTTTGCTACGAATGCACTAAAGACTGCGCTCCTCCTCACTGACAATATAAAGTTAATGGAAGATTTAGTGTTTCACACATTTTCTAATTTTTCAATCCAGCAACCCAATAGGTTAATGTTTTCTCATATTTTATAAATATACTGTGAGAAAAACACAGCTGATAAAAAATACAATGTGCTTTTTCTTTTTTTAAATAAGCATTGTGACTCAGGTTTTAAAGAAAATGGGCGCTTATCAATTAACCGAGGTCAATCGATGAGATCAATCAACTTTAGATGAACTAATATTGATACCAGAAGTCATAGGAAGATAGGCTGTTTGTGGAATGCACCTTTACCATGAAAATATACCAAAAAATGAGGCACTGAAGAAAACCCCCCAAATTAAAAGCAGTGGATCCTTGATATTCTCAGGGTTTATGGACCACAAACGCCTACAAATACGTGAGTTTTGTGAATATTTCAGACCACCTCTAAAAACGCTTAGAACTGGCTGTTTTAATCGTTCAAAAATGAACATAATATGTATTAACATGCACAGCAGAAACCGTGTTAGCACAGAAGCTAGCAGCCGGAGTGTTCCTTGTCTCCACTCTTGGGTGTCCAGCCAATCAGCGACAAGAAAAATCAATGCCGCTTCTGGATTGGCCGATAGAATGTCAAGCAGCATCGTGTAAAAGTATTCCAGCTTCCTACACTGCACTTCAGTTTGAATATTTTAGATCTGCTCTATAAAAATGTTTAAAAAATAACTGATTTGAAGTTTTCATTGCCAGCCGTCTGTGATTGGCGTTCGGGGGTCTTTAAGTTCATATCCACCAATCAAATAAAATGTCGTAAGAGGCTATTGGAAATTGCCATTCAAGTTCAGCCTAATGTGACAGTTTAGAGACAGAAACAGATTTAACATTTAAATCGTCACTCCCTGCTGGCCTAAATATTTTAACCTCGTATGGTGGAAAATGATTTTAAAATACTAAAAATGATCTAATATCTTTATCTATGATCTAATATCTGCTCTGGCAGCAGACGAAATGAAATATGCAAGAAGAAATGTCAAATCCATTCATGATTTAATCATGTGGCTGAGATTTTAATATTCTTTTTAATTTGTACATCCACTGGCATGTTTTTTTTTTTTTAAACTTTTTGATTGGTTCTCTGATTCTCCCTCCACCTGTTTTACAAGAACACACACATTATCCATTGTTGGAAAACCTGGGTCATAATAATGAATTCATAACCAGCTGCTTTCCTTGTTTGTAAATTTGTACAATTATCTGGAGAACAATGTTTCATCTCCCTTCACAGAGCTAACAATGGGAATAAAGTACAAAATATAATTTTAGGTGATCCTGATGGTGCTTTAAAATATGTATTTTAAATCTTCCTGCAGTGATAATTGAATATTTATATCAGAAACAGACGCAAAATCAAACACATGTGAGTGAGGAGATGCTGTAAAACAGATGCTTGACCCAGCTTGATCCCGCTGCTGACAGTAAAACATAACTTGGAGGCGCTATTGTGTGTTTTACAGGCACATAGTGCCATTATGTAGCACAAACAAGCAAACCGTTACCTTCAGTTGTTATAAAATTGCTATACATTTCAAAACACAACTCCAAAAACAGATTGCAAACTGCACTGCAGAGGATTCTGGGTATGACTTGTGGTTTTTTGCTAAAGACTAAAAATAAATCCTACAACCACTAAAATCTGACACTACTCCGTTAATTTCCACATTTCTTGACGAGGAGATTTGTGCTCAGTGTCTACAGAGGTTTTCGTGTTGTTTCCTACAATGGTTCTTGGTGCAGCGCCCCCTCAGGTGCGGAGGTGAACAGGTTTTTCCCAAAGGGTCTACTGGACTATCTGCCTCCCCAAATGAGTTTTGTTAAACTGACTGAAACAAGGCTAACAGATCATTATCTTATGTCCTGATGCTCAGTTGAGCCTTTAGTGCAGTCAAAAAATAAAAGTGTTGTACCAGGTCGTGACAAAGCAGGAAACTGTGAACTGCACCTCATTGATCTCGGTGTCAGATGACGTTTTCACCAAAGCAAGAGACATGCATACATACAGATTCATGTAACCAGTTCTTTTCAATACACCAGCTCACCCGGCAGGTCAGGAAACCGTTCAATAGCAGCTGAAACGTCCAAGTCCTACCATGTTCAAAATGTTTCGATCATTTCTACAAACATTCCAACTTCAGGCCTCAAATTATTTTTTACAATTTCATCAGAATGCCATGAAAACTGGAATCACATTATGGTTCGTAAGCCGGGCCAGATTGATCGGCTCACGCCATTATCATTATTCACCTGAGAAAAATCAAATATCACCAAATGCAAATTATTCTTGACTGCATTATGATTTGATACTGCAGCATTTCAATCACTGTCCTTTCAGTTGAAAAAAGTTCATGAGTATTAATTAACTTTTCTTATTATTCCTCCGTCTCCACCACTCTTATTTTTCACACCGGCGCAGACTGGGGCACCTAGAGAGCGGCTTTAATGCCATCAGCTGCCGTCGCTTTCAGAGCAGAGGGTTGTCGGCTCAAATCAGCTCCCACTGTCACATGACATCAATCATATTTCTGCCCTCCAATCTCTTTAAATAGTTTCTCTTTCAGACGTTGGCTTCGGGACGGAGAGATAATTTTGCCTTTGTGGCTCGCACCGATGACAAGGATCCTGACTTTAACCCCTGGGTTTGGTCATAATCCTGCAGTTTATTTCAAATATTTAAGATAAAGGAAACGCGAGTTGTGCTGCCTGACAGATTAATCCCCAGCCTGATGCAACGCTGTCATGGAATGAACAATTTCATCACCTGTCAGTTCTCTTTTGGCTCACGAGGCGAAACGGAAAACAACCTAGAAAGAAGGCGGCTTGGTTTGCTTCTGGTGGCAACGGCCTTCAAGTTCAGCTGAGTATTTTGCAAATTGCGGAATTAAGAAATACGTCCTGATTCGTCTGGTGTATCAGATTAAAAGTACCTTTTGAAAATAACAACCTCTAAGCAGATATTAAGCATACTTTTCAGTAAAATCACAATTCCTCGTAAAAAATTGTTTTTTGACGAAATATTCTGATTTCAAATGTTGCTTATTCAATAACTGAAAGAAAAAAACTCACAATGGTTAAGAGAAATAAAACTGTTAAAACATTAGTCTTTGTCTAATTAATTTATATAACATGTTTTTCTTGGGCATGGAGTAGCAGAAATTAACTTTTTAATAATCTAATTTAATGTACTGTTTCTTTCATAAAAGCAAGAGATTAAATAAAATGACTGCAATATGAGTAAAATAAGTAATATCTAATTATCTTGCATATATGGAATATTTTGTTTCAAACCCTGGAAATTTCCATTTAGCAATAGTGCCTTTGAAAGAGCAATAACTTTCAGTTTTTTCATACTACTCATAAAATTCAGTAACTTTGAAAAGACTTCATGCTCACAAAAACTGGATTTTACTTTGAAGTATATGAGTCTGATTAACTATGAACTAGAGATGCGCGTTCATCATATCGTATCGTTTATTGTATCGTTTATCGTGATCAATGTTTTTCATAAGAATTTTGATGCGCCGTGGTCACAATAAATTACAATTAATGACGTTTAAAATCCCCCAAAAACTGTATTGTTGGGACTGTTAGTGTTTCTATTTTCTCCACTGTTTGTTTAATGAGAGTAATAAAAACCAATAAATGTGAATATTTTCAAACGTGACTGAAGAAGTGAGCTACACATGGGGTTGTTTTTCAAGAGCAGGATTTGTGTTAGTGGGGCTTTACTCGTCTGTCTTAGTCATACGGTTACCCAAAGTATTATCGGCAATTTTTATCGTTATCGGAATAGTACCACAAAATATTGTGATAAAACTTTAAGTCCGTATCGGCCAGCCCTACTGTAAACATTATTTTTCAGATTTTTGTGAAAAAGATTTCAAATATTTCGCTTCCGAAACACAATGATTCATTTTAAAGTACAGAATATCAATAAATTCATGGACACTTGAGGCTGTAATTTCACAATATTTGCTGTTTGCTAAATCTGCTAAATATCCAGCGGTGTGGATATTTTTTCCAAAAGCGTACACATAAAATCAGCTCAAACTGCATTCTTGGGTGTTTGTTTTGATGAAAGCAGACTTTAATACCAACAACTGCGCTAAATAGCTAATGAGGCGTGGAGTGTCATCACATCCCTCGAGCAGAAGCTAGCGGCTAGCTTGTGGTGCAGGCATGTGCAGAGGGGGCGGCGACGGGGGCTTGAGCCCCTGCCCCTTTTATCCTTTATGCCCCTAGTGCCCTTTTTGAGTTGTTTCTTTTTTTCAAAAAAATTTTTTTTGCATTTTTTATTTTTAATCTGTGTGTCAGAAGGCCTGTAATATTTAGCTAAATATAATAATTTAGTAAACATAAACTAGTCTGGCTGCCCTCAGTCTAATAATGACTCTCAGAGCCTCCATGTTCTTCAGACTCCGGGTCCATGGTGAGGAGGAGGGGCAGATCTCTGTCCTCTAACTATCAAATTATGGGCAAGAATATTTTTTCATTAACTGGTTTGTGAATAAAAACGTAGGTCTGATGTTGACGTTAGAAAAACTGTTTCTATTTATATTTTCATAATCGTCCTTGCAATAGCGGGACAAAACCCGCCTCGCCACTAAACACAGAAATGCTGCAGAGAAACTTCTGACTTTAACTTCATCATTCTGCTAAATGCCTGGTTCACTACAGACACCTTGAATCGGTCCACCGACAGATATAAAAATATCTGTCTTTATATCAGACGTCCTGACACGGTACCGACTGTCACCGCGAGTCGGTACCGCGTTGCGAGTCGCGAGCCGCAACGCATCTCAAAGCCTGACCTGCTCTCTGTTCGCCCTGCTTCTCCTTAACGTTTCTACCAGGCGGGTTAAAGCCGCTGCTGACGGGATCTGGGCTGGAGGTTCTGGGCTGTAAATAGAAGTTATTGCAGAACCTCAAGTGTTAAAGGAAGATTCGGCCCAGAGCATTTAGAGTTCACAAAATAAACATCAGAGAAAATATTGTAGCAATAATTAGAACCGCAGCAAAAAGCCAAACATGCCACAATGAAATGAATCAAAATGTCCCCAAAGCATCAGGGGACTGACATAGGAGCCACCGGGGGATTCCAGGTAGATTCCAGGTAGATTCCAGGTAGGTTCCAGGTAGATTCCAGGTAGATTCCAGAGATGCGCATAGCAGCAGCTGTTCCTCCAGGGCCAGCCCAAGGTAATACGGGGCCTTAGACAGAACCCCCCTCCCTCCGGAACCGTTCTACTAAGAACCTCAGCATTGCTAACGTTTAAATATAGATAAGGTGAATCTGTGAGAGGGAGACCAGGTTTATTGGCCAAGTTTAAAATCAATTACTGATTATTGGTTATTTGCTGTGATGTATTTGTGAACAAACCCAATTCAAACACAAAGATTACACCATATTGTAGCCATGGTAACACAACAATCAATTTACTAGATAAGGTGAGCTGCACAGTGGCTCAGTTGGTAGCACTGTTGCCTTGCAGCAAGAATGTCCTGGGTTCGATTCCCGGGCCGGGGTCTTTCTGCTCAGAGTTTCCATGTTCTCCGGCTTCCTCCCTAGGTGTGAGTGTGCATGGTTGTTTATCCTGTCTGTCTCTGTGTTGCCCTGCGACAGACTGGATTAGGGTGTTTAACACAAACAGAGCTGGAGATGAAAGCCCTGTTAAGAAGAAGCTCATATAATATTATGCAATATGCAGTTTTTTTCAGTATCCTCCAGGTGATTGCTAACTGCTGCTGGCTAGTCTGAAGGAGCTGAGTTGAGGAGTCATGGCATTAGGTCCTGCTCTGTGAGGCAGAAGCTCAGTAGCTTGGAACCTGCAGCTCTGAGGAGGAGCTGCGCCTCGAAGGCGGAGCTAGGTCCACCTGGGCGTTTTGCACAGCTGAATGGTTTAAATGGAGATTAAAGATTTTGTCAAACATGCATGAAAGAATCAAGACAACACTCCAGATATGTTTTTGTTGAGGGAATAACATTTTAAACCTGACGTAAAGCTAAAACAAATTATTTTACATAATACTGCCCTTTTAAGCAGACTGATGGCCCATAGGGTTGTTTTACATTTTCATTCCAGATGTTCAAAAGAACGGGACAGGGTGATGTAGGGTCGCCTCTCTTAACCTCTCTGGGAAACTCTCTTGGTTCCCGGCTCTTTCTCCGGGCTCCGACTCAGGAAGGTCAGGCTTACAGCGGCTCGGAGACGTGGTGAGCCGGGTGCCTGAGGAACATGACGAAGAGTGACACGCTGTGCCAGCAGCAGCACCAGGCCTGTGAGAGGAGGCAGCGCTGATGCGGGATTCACACTCATCACGCCGTGAAGTGGCCCTGTCGATGACAGTGACGTACACGGCAGGTCTGTGGCGAGAAGAGGATCTAATGCGCTACTCAGGACAATTGAGACGCCTGTGTAAAACACCATGTGTTCTGGATGTCCGTGTGTTTAGAGCATGAGTATTTGTACGGGCATGTGAGGTCATAAAACTAATGGGTGGAACATGTTGGAGAGGCAGTATCATGCACAAATTGTCTGTTTTGAACTTTACATCACGTTCTGGTGTTGTTCCCTCATCAAAACTACACCTGGAGTGTTGCTTTAGATTCTTTCAAGCATGTTTGAGAAATCCCTTAATTTCCATGGCAACTGGAACCCACCCAGGTCCACCCAGGGTGGACCTAGCATTTTTTTTTTACAGAGCAGCACTCCCCCACTCAGCTCCTTCAGACTAGCCAGCAGCAATTAGTAAACACCCGGTGGAACTGCAAATCAACTGAGCTCATTATACGAGTTAAGTCTCAGTGAAACGCTGGTGTAAAACATTGTTAAAGGGTTGATAGAGGAATGATGTCATGATGACTTCCTGTAGAGTGGAGTTTCAGAAAGAGCAGGAGTTCTTAAAGAGACAGAGGCCCAATTTCAAGGTGTTAAATTACAAAGTCAAATTTCTTTTAAGCGTTTTCTACTCTACTGCTAGACGCACATTTGTTTTAATAGTATTTACCCAGAATGCCCTGCACTGCAGTATGCTTCTTGTTTTTGAAGTTGTTTGACAAATACAGGTTTGTTTGTTTTTTTTAACAACTGAACATATCAGTTACTTGACCGTGATATAAAATGATACCATGTGGCTGGTAAACATAACAATGCCCCTTTTAATTATCATCTAACTACTCTTTTTATGTACGTTTTTTGAAATTGCACACAATCCCACCTCAGTCAGACTATTACAAGAAGATACTGTACGTTGCCCTACATAAAGTATCTGATACTTTACACAACATGATCAACATCTAGAAAAGGTCACTGCATGTAGTAATTGTATGTGTTCACAGTTAATGGCATTGATGATTAGCCTTTCTAAATAAATGAGGACAGTTGTGAACTATCCTTCAAACACACACTTCATGCAAACATTGAGTTACGTGCGCATAAGACCAAACTTGGTAACGAAATACATGCATGACAGAGAGAGAGAAAGAAAGAAACAGTCGCTAAAGGTTGAAAGGTGCAGAGAGGTCGAGATAAAAGATGAGATATAGAAAAAGACTGATAAAAAGAGTGACAGTTATTCTAAAAGTGGCAACCTTTTATTCTTATATAAGCATAGAGAAGTCTGGTAATACTTGAATCTTGTAGACCTAATAACATGTCTTCATTAAAACAAGACAGGGAGATAGTTGAACTCAGGTCAGTTTAAAGCTGCAGTATGTAACTTTTGTTGAAAAAGCTTGTTTGTTAAAGCTGTCTTTATGTCCGGACAATATAATAAGAGATAATCTGTGAAAAAAATCTCTTTATGGTCCTACTGTCATCTGCAGAAATAAACCGCTCATTCAGAAACAACCAATCAGAGCCAGGAGGAGGATCTTAGCGCTGTCAGTTATGGAAAATGTCTTCTTATAAGCTAAATAATCTGCCAATGGGACAAGAAGTTTTTCATCAATAAGAATTTATTGACTAAAAACAAGTTCTTATATTTTGCTGAAAAGCCACTTGCAAGTCATTTCAAGTGTGCCAACTTACTTGCACTAGAAACTAAACTAAAAACACTCTGTAAGATTTTGTGTTTTTGCCGTGAACGCTCATGCTAGTTAGCATAGCCACAGATGACGGCGGAAGAACATTTTTCCTGTGACGTTTAGTTGCTTCATCTTCAGCTGATGTGATCACACGAGAGCGACTGGCGAAATCTTGCCTTTGAAGCCATCTAATGGATCTGTGTTTTGTAGGAAAACAAATTCAATCGGGATTTTTGACTTTCCGGGATTTTTTACCGTTTAAACTCTCCTTGTTCAAACAGAAAGTGTTCTCCAGGGACAATCTCTCTCACTTGCGTATGAAATGCAACTCTGTTTATCTTCCAGCACGTTCGTGTTCTGGCCATTAAAACGTGTTGCACACTGTGTGTGTGTGTGTGTGTGTGTAATATCCCAGAGACAGATAATAAGTGCCTGTGCACACAGCATCGACTTACTCATGTCAATTAGAGCGAGTTCTACGACTGCAAGCTGTCTTCAGCTACATGGTGGAAAGAGTTGAAATCTCCATCTCATAAGGACAGATTTCCACTAACGGCTTAAACGGCGTAATCTCTCACATTAAACGATAGCTTAAAGGCAAGTGTAATGATGAGGAATAAGAAATACCCACAGGGTATGCATCATCGTAAGCATCAACAAGCATGAGTGGCTGTGATGAAGGATCCTGCAGGACAGGACCAGCTTCGCGGATCTGGTTGTTTTTCTACGTATTTATTTTTTTCTGAGTGTTATTAGATAGAGCAGCGTCTTGTGAACAAGGCAACAAAAAAAATTTCAGCATTTACATGAGCAAATTATGCTCGTTTTCTCTCTGAGGTGGGTTAGTCATCCAGTTTTTCAACTTTCTTCTAGGGTGAGTCACTTAGTTTACACACACAGCTGTGTACTCTGATGCCTCAGGTGCCACCGAACTGCCAGCGTCGTTCGTGTGTACGCCGCCGTTTCCTAAGCTCACACCGACGGGCCATCGCATTTTCCTGTGATGAATAATCATATCAAAGCCTGGAAATTAGACCTGGGAGTAAACTTGTCACTGGAGGATTGGCAATCTGAGGATTGGCTCAGAAACAAACAGTTAACTCACGCTTAAGGTTACTGCAACACAAATGGTTAATGTGAATCTATATTACACCAATCAATTTAAATCGGTACAATCCTAATATATGGACAAAATGTTTAAAAGAAAAAGGGACTTTGTTTCATTGTATCTGGGAATGCAGGGAAATTCAAAAATTTTGGAAAGCAATGAAAGAAACTGTAGAACCTCTTGTCTCAAAAGACAGTGCACTAGATCCGTTTTTTCTAATTTTAGGTTTGTATCCAAAAAATACTTTGTTCATCAAATGTGAACAACTATTGATTGATATGTGTCTTCTACAAGCTAAAAGACTGCTAGCAGTATTCTGGAAGAGAACAACAGGACCAGGTATCAAACAATGGATCAGGCAAATGCTGAAGACTTTACCTCTGGAACGCATAACATATCTCCAAAAAGGGAAAAGCAAATTATTTGAAAGCATTTGGAGACCCTTCTGGAAATTTGTTGAAGGTGTGGACTTGTCTCAAGACGAAGAAACCAGCTAAAGACAAGATTAATGTCAGACCATAATGTAAAACAAGGGAGACTCAGCAGTGGACTATTATCTCCTGTATACTTAAAGGAATTTATGCAGATGTGTATCTAAGAGGGCGTTTGTTGGTCTTGTTGACTGTATTGGTTATATGGGAGTTATGTCAAGTCTGTAAAAAATACAATAGAAATATCGATTGGAAAAAAAATATACAACAGTTATATAGCAATCATACACAAAATAAACAAAGTTAAAAAGTAAAATTTTTGGCTAGTTAGGCCTGTCGTGATAAACGATTAATCAATTAATCGTACGATAAATTAAAACTATCGACCTCATTTTAATTATCGGCTTTATCGTCTCTTCCGGCCTTTTTCTCTTTCTGTTGATGACACCGAATGAAAAAAGGCTGAACTTCCGTGCTCTCCACTGACATCTCTCGTCCTCATTTCCTTAGTGTAAAGCCCAGCGCGCACGAGCTGTCGGCCGATTTCCAAAACCTGACAGACCACACATTAGCCGACAGAAATCCTAGGTATAACGGTTCGATCGGGTTGGTTCCTGCCGTGTGGTGTCCAACAATGGGCACAAAATAATGGCTACAAGTCCAGTTAACTAATTTTAAAACCAGGCATTAATCAATGCTTTACTACAATCTACCTGCAATGCATGTGGCTAGTGTCAGCGTAAAGTCCTGACTGAATGAAAATCATTAGAACCTATTTACGTCATGTTGATGACGTAAAAGCTGAAAAGTTACCGGATTTATCAACTGCGGTAGCAATTTTGCTGCGCCGTGTCAGCTGTTTGGGATTCCCCTCCATAATTTCCCCATAATGATTGGCTGCCTGACACTTTCAACAGGCTGCGTTAAGCTCCCTGTCGGGGAAAACCCTGATTTAGATCAGAGCGGCAATGACGATCTACCGTAACACACCACACAATCTTAGAAAGACCAACGTTCTAAGATTGTTGTAAGGGGAAAAATAGCAGCAAAAAATCATGTAGTGTGAATTATTGCATCAGGTAGTCGATGTGTCCATCTTCTCTATTTAAATCTAATTATTACTGAAGGGCAACATAATATACAGACTTCATAATCTGCACTCTTTTGGTTGAATGCAGTATTTATTTCCACTTTGGCTTTATGTTGTTTAGTTTTTATTCAAGTACATTTTTTGTTAATGGAGACTGAGAATCCATTTTATTTTTGTTTTTGGTTGTTTTGTTTATTTTGTTTATCAGTTCCAGTGTTAAATATTCTTTTGAAAATAAAGTGTATCTATCTTTGACAGGAAATCGCATGCATTATTACGTCATTTCCATTAAATCAGTGTAAAAAGATCTTCAAACAATATTATCGTTTATCGCAATAATTTTTGAGACAATTAATCGCTGAGCAAAATTTGCTATCATGACAGGCCTATGGCTATTACAGCAAAAGACACTTTGGCTAGCATGCTAGCCAGTAAGAAAGCTAGTTTAGCCTCTTAACCCTAATACAGTCATTGCCAATAAATGTCACATTTAGCTGTGGTTGTCAGGGACATGGTGTACATGACACTTTCTTAGAATGGATTTTTCGAGTTTACTTCTATTTAGTAACGTTTAATGTCCAAATCTTGGTTTCTCTTTGTTTTTAACTGTGAACACCAGTCAGATAAGGAACATAGTGAATAATTAGCGAGAATTATCTAATTTATTTGAGTTTGTAGAACAGTATCGATACATTTAAGATATAAAACTTATATAAATAGATCAGAGAAACACTAATGCCCAATGCTCCCCGAATAAAATATTTACAAATAATTTCACCAACACTATGCGGAGCTAGCGAGGGGAATTGATACCCAGCACAAACTCATTCAAACCATCTGGACATTTGCAGCATCAAAGATTAAATGAGCTTCATATATTTCACAGACAGATTGTCGCTGTAACTGTGTTAGCTGGATGATGAGACAGGAGGCCCAGTGTACAACACAAATCACATGATGCCAGATTCTATATGTGCTTTAGATCAATGCCCACAAACAACAACCTGCCAGAATCCAGCTTTATGCTGGCAGCATGTTGTCAGTGTAATGCCAAATAAACTAGACATATTCCCCTTATTTATACTCTCGACAGATACAGTGTTGTAGAAATGTGTTTGGCATTTCTGACCATAATTAAAAACACTTAACACTGTAGCCACAATAGTCAACACACACATTTATACATCAACAACCTGATCTATGTCCATGAGACAACTCCAAGGTCAAAACCGTTGTCGATTATAAGGAACAGAAAGGCCTGTTAGGTGAACAACTTTTCTTCGGGCCGACGAAGATACATTGTTGTTGTTGGAAGCAATGCTTCTTGTTGAATAAATTAGTAAAAATTTCTTCATCTCAGTTATCCATCCATCCATTGTTTTAATCTCAATGGAATTTTAATGAAAAACTGTATTTTAACGATACAAAAATATTTTCAATTTCAAGACAAATGAGCTCAGCAGCAGATACTTATTTTTAGGTTAGTAAACCATCACAAAGTGGCAAAGGGCAATTATACCTATTCAGCTTTTGAATGTTTCAGGAACTCCTGATAATTCATGAAATTTCTTTGAAAAAACACTTTTCCACAAAGAAGAAGGCTAACTGCCTCTCTGTGTGGTGTGGAGGCTGCAGCGCCTCCGACTGGAAGAACGTGAGGAGAGTGGTGCGGACAGCAGAGAGGATCATCGGGGCCCCCCTTCCCTCCATTCAGGACATTTCATCCCAGTGCTGCGTGTCCCGAGGCCGAAACATCATCAGTGACCCCTCACACCCCCACCATGGACTGTTCTCCCTGCTGCCCTCTGGAAAGAGGTTCCGCAGCATCCGGTGCAGGTCCACCAGGTTCCGAAACAGCTTTTTCCCACTTGCCATCAGACTGCTGAACTCTTAACTGGACTGCACTCAAAAACTGGCCTCCACTTCATACCTTGCACATGTACAGAGCTAAATAACTTCTATTTTACTGTCATTCCTGCACTTTATATTTTATATTCATATTTATATTCATATTTTATACTCTATTTTATTTTATTCTGGAGTAACCTCACAACATTGGAACCTCAAAACATTGTCCTGAGCCGTATGCAACGAAATTTCGTTCTGTATACACCCTGTGCATGCAAAATGACAATAAAGTCATTCTAAGTCTAAGTCTAAGAACAAGAACAATTTTCTTTTCCAACTTTCCATCAGATAGTTTTTTGAAGTAAAAAATGAATCCCTTGTGGGCCAACAGAAGCAGTTTTGTCGTCTCTGTTGTTAGCAGATGTCACTTGTGCGTCAGATTCATGGGTGTACCAGAAACATATGAATAAAAAAGGTTCCGGTCGGAATTCTTTAAAAAATTCCAGTCAGGGGAAGCGGAAAATTCCTTCCAATGTGTTGTGAAGAAATGATAATCAAATTCTTATGATGATGTGCGCTGGCACAGAAGCCATAATTATTTGGTCCTTTGATTTAATTCCATTTCTCACCGTCACAGTTTTACTTTAACTTTAACAATGAATTAAAAGTTAAGGTGCTTCACTTTTAGCTTAATCCGTATTGAGGTGGGATCACAGTTTTCATCTGTTAGATCAGGGGTCCGAAACCTGAACATCTGGAGCCGCAAGTGGTTTCTATTAATATATCAACTGATGAAATATTGCCGTATTTGGTTTTGTTTGTTTTTATTCTTTTGTTCTGTGCCCTATGAACCCCCACTCCCGGTAAATTTGGCCCAGAAATGCCGCTGCTGCCAGTTTGTGCGAATGCTTGATGGCTCTTTAGGGTGATCTTAAACATGTGAGTAAAAACAGAGTAAATACGTAAAAAGAGCAATTTATTTATTTATCTTTAAACTCCACTGTGACCGCGTGTGTGTAGAAAAGCAAGAGAGCAGAGAAATGGCCTGCTCCAAAAAGCACTGAGGGCATTTAATATTTTACAGTACGTCTGAAAAATCTTTAGCCAATTAGGTCAAGTCAACTTTGTGTAATGGACTGGTGGGATTTTGCAGAGAGGTTCTGCACCGCTTCAAGTTTTGGGTCGGCTTTTCAAACGGAAACTGTGAAAAGAATAAATTCTGAGACTCTGGAGATGATGCTTGAACTTTTGAACCCTGAAATACATTGTTACACTTTTGTTAAAATCTAACTCATGAAAACATCGGAGGAAATAAACAAATCTTTTCACGTAGGGTTCTCCTACTCTGTGTGTGTCCAAGTGCTGCTCCCTATACCATACATTCAAAAAAACCTCTAATCTCATGAGACAGAAAAAAAAAAGTCTGAATTGTGGAAATGAAGGTAGTGTGTGATGCAGTGGAAAAATGTCACAGTAAGAAACCGAGACTTTATTCCGTTTTTTCTTTTCTGAAAATCTGTGCTCTAGTGAGCAAAGTGTTCAGCCTGTCTCCTCCCTGTCATCGGGTCCATCTGTGCTGACAGAACAGCCTGAGTGTGACTCTGCCGAGAATGTGCCGCGTTTTCAAACACTTAGGTTCAACGTTCAAGCACATCAGTCACGGCCGGTGATTTATTGACTGAGGATCCGACTTTATATTCACTGCAGCTGGGCAGGAGCCCGGAGGCTCCACACCCTGGCCTGGCCGCTGGGTGGAACGTGAAGACAGGAAATGCTCATTAGGGTTCTCAACCATCCTTGGTATTTTGCTTATGGAAACAGTCTTTCAGCCGTCCGCTCTCTAACACCGCTAGCCCTCACTCGTGCTTTCACCGGCCCGTTTGACCATGCATCTGCTTATTTACTCACCCAATTACTTTTTTTATTTATTCTTTAACAAACACAGACTGTTGGACAAAATCAAACCAGTATTTTAAAGTCAAAAAGACAGGGTTTTTTACTTTGTGAAAAAGAATAAATAATACCAACATTTTGTCATATTACAGTTACACATTTCAATGCATTGTATTGGATTTTTTTGTGAAAGTCCGACACAAGATAGTGATAGGAAGGAAAGTGTTACATGGCTATTACCGTTATGTGGAAATAAAATTCTTAAAGGTGTGGTATCATGTATTTTCCAGGCACACTTTCTAATTAGGATGTTGCCTTCAGTTGTTATAAAAATCTTATATATAGATCAAATATGAATTTGTGATTTCACGTTTTGAAATTGGGCCTCTGCCTCTTCAAGAAACTCCTGCTATTTCTGAAACTCCGCCTTCAGGACATGGCTCCTCTATTAACAACATTTCTACCTGCGTTTCACTGAGAAGCAGCTCGTATGATGAGCTCAGCACCTCTGCCGTGTCACCAGGTGTTTGCTAATTGCTGCTGGCTAGTCTGAAGAAGCGTTTGCCCAGCTGAATGGTTGCCACGGGAGATTCATGGAGTTCTCAAACATTGCATGAAAGAATAAAGGCAACACTCCAGTCCGAGGGGAGAGCATCTTTGAGCATTAGTTTCCAAGTGAATTACCTGCAGAATTCCAACTGAATATTGGTTTATCAAACTAAAGTTTCCCCACAACATGATGCTGCCACCACAACGTTTTACTGCGAGAACAGAATGTTCAGGGTCATGTGCAGTGTCAGTTTTCCTTCACAGTGTTTAGCATCTATGCTAAAAAGTGCAGTTTTAAATCTGACCAGAACTCCTTCATCCACATGTTTGCTGCATCGACAGGAAGGGTTGCGGTAAACATTTTGGCAGTTTGCCACAGATTGTCAGAAGATTCTCCCGCCTGGGCTCTGGATCACACAGCTCCTTCAGTGGAGCTGACAAAAGCCTCTTGACTGCTTCTTTGATTAGAGCTGTGATTGCCTGGTTGGTTTGTTTAGGTTGATGGCCTTGTCTTGGCAGCTTTAAAGTTATGTGGTCTGTTAGAAGCTCAAAGCTATTGTTTTCATTACCTGACCCTGTTGTAAGTTTCTCCACAATGATTGGGATCTTAGATACACATCTGCAAACGCTGTGGATTTTGAAAACGATTCATACTTTGTCTCAAGTAGTGGGTACTGCTAGCTAAAAAGTTAGTTGTGCTAACCTGAAAGTACTAATCATTAACATTAGTTGGTGTAGTACCTTGGAGGCACTACACCAACATGGTATTTAGAGGAAGTTAATGCTAAAGAGCTACACAGATAAGATATTTAGCAGAAGCTAATGCTAAAGAGCTAACTTTCATTCAACTTGTATGTGTGCCCTTGAAAACTCACAATCCCGCAAAACTGTTTTAATTTTGACATAAGCTACATGTTCTTTAGTGTGCTTAGATATAGTATGTGTTTATATTTTGTTCTCTACTGTCTGTGTTTAATTTTGTTCCTGTATTTTTGTTTGAAATAACGTTATTGGGGATTGAAAGAGCGAAAGTGAGAAGAGGATACGGAACTGCTGTGCATATAGTCTTCACAATAAAAGCATAAGTATAAGTTTTTTGAAGAATTTGATTCAAACTAAAGTTTACAAAACAGCACAGTAAATTTGCGCTTTAGAATTTAGCCGTAAAACATTTTAATACTTAGCAAAAGCACTAAGCAAAAAATTGGTTCTGCTATTAGCACATTAGCACATTAGTGGAAGTGTGCCTGCCACTGGTTTTCACATAAAATCCCGACAAAACACACTGAAATGGGTGGCTATAATGTGATAAAAAAAATTATGTGAAAGATTTGAAAACATTAGCAAGCTAGTGCAAGATTACAAAATGAGACAGAAAGGCAGAGGAAAGATGGCAATTTCCAGCACTCCACTTTTGTGTCACATTGTCCATGTGGCCGGTCGATCGTTTTTCCACTCCTGGCTTGAAAACATCGGCTGACACATTGGTGAAAAAAGTTTTCTTTACCACCGACTTTTTTACACTCTTTCGAACTGTGACAGTTGAATGGGAGCACGCCTCTCAGGCCACTGGCAGGATCTTCTCAAGGTTGCTTATTCTCACTTTAGCCGTGTGGAAATTTTCTGTTGTATCAAGGCCACTTGACCACACTTCAGAAGCTGACCGTTATCTCCGTTTCGCAAATACTGTGTGTGCCACGTGGTCCGAGACGAGCGGTTCTCGTGGCCGATCCGCGCTGTCGGGAAGCGGGCCGAGTTGCTCGGTATGCACGGCCGCAGAGATGCAAGGATTTATGCGAGCCGAAGGATGTGAAAACGGCATTAACGGAAGGCCAGGTCAGTTCCGTGTTGCTTCCCCCGGGTTTGTTTCTCACAAGGGGGTTATAGTTTCATTTAAGGCCGTGAATATTGCCGCCTGATTTTCTTGCTGAGCCAGGCCTCCGTCGACGGTGCGAACCTTGAGATAAAGTCCACATATATTTACATTCAAAGTGCTGTTTGCTTTCATACGTGACCTGAGGCGCTGGTGGAGTATAAGAAGAGAGGAAAAACACTCAAAGAGCGCAAATGTTCTGGTGGCCTTTAGCTGTCAATATGTTGCCGCTATGCTGTTTATCTGCTGCGTATCCAGCTGGTTAAAAAAGAGGAAAGTTTTCCTTTCAGTAAGAGGAGAAGAGACTAAATCCCTCTAGGAGTGCATTGTGTTTGGTTGTTTCTTCCATCTGTAGCTTCCGGAAGACAGATTGTGATGTGATGTTCACTAAAATATGAAATCCTTTGTCATTACCGTGTGCGTCCTTCTTAAATCATACAGCTGGGATGAGTATTACATCCATTAATCAATGCCATAATGGAAGACGGCAGCACTGAATGTGATGTTTCTATGCGTTTATGTTGTCATTCCTGACTGTAACAAATTGTTTTCGCTGCAGATGTTTTCTCAAGAGAGTAAAAATGATTGAAATTTTATGTTTTAAGTGTCGGCGTTATCGATGACGTTTTTCCAGAAGCGGTAAAACTGGAGCTCCTTTCGATTTGAAAGAAATATTTTTAGCCACAAAAGAATGTAAAAAAAATAAAAATAATAAATCAATAGTTAAACCTGAACGTAAAAGGTAAAGCATTATGGAAAAAAAATCACAAGGCCGACAAGTTCCCCACAGAGATATCGAGCCTCAGGCAGATATCCACACATCGTTGCTCGGTTGCTGGTGCCTATCTCCCGCAGTCATTGGGCGAAAGACGACGTACACTCTGACAGAGTGTCCAGGCTATCAAAGGACAACTCTGTGTAGACACACACACCCTCTCACAAAAGGAAAGTTTATCCTCTGTAGATCATTCAGTTAATCTACAGAATGATGTATATTTTTGCAAAACTGTGTGTCAATCACAAAACGTCTGAAAATAGTCAACCGATAATCCTACATCTCCTTTACTGGAACAAAGGCTCTCCAAGCAAAGACTCCGACTCCCAACATGCAAAAATAATTTGTGCAAAGACTGCACTTCTCCGGATTAGCCTGTGACGTAATGGGAATCTCCACTTCACACCGATTCTACAACAGGAGTTCAAACTCAGGTGAAAGAAACGACAACTGAGGCAACGACTTTCTGCTGTTGCCCCAGCAGTTTAGTTACAGAGTTAAAGTTAAAAAGACACATTTACAGTAAAAATCAAATGCATGTTGTCATGTTTAGACTGGAGTTATTGATGTTACAGCAGCGCTGTTTGCTACTAATGACTCAAATCCTTCATTGATTTCAACTCGTGAACTTCTTGGTGGTGGTTCATGGTGCAGCGCCCCCACAGGCGAGGAGGAGAACAGAGTTTTTTCAACCAGCTTGGTTTATTTGACGCAGTGCAAATAAAGCTGATGCAAACCGCAGCAGCTGAAGATGTAACAAATGTTGCAATTCTGGTCCTTAATCGAGCTGAGTCTACCGGACTATCAGGAGTAGAAACACCCTTAAAAATTAGTATCCACTTATTTCAGTTTCTATTTATCAGGTTTCAAATCAACTTATTTAGCCATTCATGGTTTTAGCATTTTGCTAATGCCTACAGCCTGGGTGTATTTGTACAACAGAGAGCCTTCTTCCTTTAGTCTCCATTTTACTGCTGTGCACAGATTCCCTAACGCTAAACACTACGCCGGGGTGACCGTCTAAATAAGTTTCTCAAGGCTTTCGGTGCCACCCACCCCATTTGTTTTCATAGCACCAACAGACCAAAGCGTAGAAGCGCAGATGCATAAATCATCCACACCACGCCGCTCCGGCTGAGGATTCTCCACAGGAAAAAAACCCAAAAAACAAGCTGATGAGTTACGGCCACAAAATTATTATTGATGCTGTTTGGTGAACAAGTTTCACACGCTGGTTTTGGCCCGTTTGGATAAGCTGCGATTGAAACGGCGCATCAGAGGATTTTCTAGAAATCAAGTCCCGGACGTTGATTTTTTCACGTCTGTTAGTGTGTGGCTAACGGCAGCAGCCAACTTGAGCATCATACTGTGAAATGTGCTCACTTTATAAACTCTACTGCAGCAAATTCAAGTAAAGTGTTTATGTTCAACTGCAGATTTGTTACCTTTGCCTTTTTTTTATCACACGTAGATAAAAAAGTAAAAGTCATATCAAACATTCGTAGCCTAAATACAAATGATGTCATTTCGAATATTGTTGAAAAGGCCATTAATTTCAGAAACTTTATTTCTGTGAAACGCATCATATAGATTATTTACACACAAAGTGACTGCCTTTATTTCTCCTATTTATTATGACTTTCCTCTTACAATTAATGAACACATGACATTTAAAATTAAAACGCTACATCATACCAATAATATAAAAAAAACTTTATACGTCAAAAATGTGGATTTAATGAAAAACATGCTTAATAACACCGGCTTAAAGAGGATTTCAAACGGTGCTTTTAATCAGAAAGCATATTGTAATTTATTGAATATGACTGCACATAATGCATTTTTCATGCATTCTTTCAAAACCAACCTGGTACTAAAAACTACATAAAAACTGATGTCCCTATTGATTTTAAGACTAGCCGTACCCGTCTTTGTGCGTTTGCAGCAGCTGGCAAAAGGTCTTTTATATGACAAGGTTGGAAAATTGTCCCTTTTTGCTAAATTGCTTTAATTCAGCATTTTTTGGTGGAAACCAGAATTCATGGTTTCATCAATTACATGGTCCTAAAGCAGCACCAGAGCATCACACTGTCTGCACCATTATTTGAAATGGTTGACCTTACCTAACAGCAAACTGCTTTGTTTTAAATGCTAATCAAGTTACATGATATTCAACATCAATATCTTACGGCTGCATCCACACTTAGATTCCTATCAGTATCCCGTTGTTGTTTTTCAACCGTCATCCCTCTCCCTTCATCTGTTTTCGAAGAGCCTCCGTCCCCGCAGTCGTTTAATAGAAAAACGCTCTGCTGCATTTTCTTTAGTTGGCAAATAAATTGATTCCAGCAGAAATCTGGCCTCGTATCATGCAATCCTTGTCCAATCTTTGAAATCTTATCAAATCGGCGACTGTAAGCGAGGGCCTGCCAGTGGTGACAGCGAGGAGCGGTCGGGTAAGGAACGGGATGGTCGGAGCGCCCGCGGCGTTTTTATTTTTTTATCTGAAGAGATTACTGACGGCAGCTATGGCCTCTCCGCCTGGCTGCCAGGGCGCCCCGGCTTTGATCCTAACTCCGTCTGAATGGTACCTGGTAATGGGACCTGGGAAAAGGTCCCAATTATCTCCCTGGAACTCTCTGAGGTACGGTGTCCCTGTCGCTCTCCCACAGCCTCGGCTTACACACAGACACGCACATCCAGTCACTTACATAGTGTACAATAAGGCGCCGACATATAGAGTAGAGTGTTACTCTGCCAACTGTGCAGGTTTGGGTTAAGAATATGTCTCAACAATGTCGCAACTGTCCTTAGACATCTAGATTATAATTAGGTTATAAGGTATTAAGTGCAAACGCTTCGACGTCTCTGTAATGTCTAAATGTTGACATTAACAAGCTGCGTTTCCTTTGCAGATGTGAGTAAAACTTTAATATTCTGCCAATATTTTGCAATTGTGGTGTTCCCATTAAATAAGAAACTGAATTAGCACCGTTAGTTCATCTGAGAGGTATAGAGAGAACCCAAAAAATGATCTGTAGCTCTGAAGACCTTTCCATTACTAACTCTGTCAGTATTCCACTAATGGCGAAAAAAAAATAAAAAATGCAATTGCGGTGTTTCCATTAAACGGGAAACTTGATTAAAATCACACACGAATAATGTTTTTTGATGACACGATATGTCATCAAAAAACATGTTTCGCCACAATCGACCCAACTGCTTCCTGTTTTCTTCTTTGTGGTTTGCACAAACATCTGGTTGTTGATCTCATGACTCGTGTGATGCAAGAAATTGTTTCCGTTGCAGTTTTTTGAAATAACTCAGTTTCAGTAAGGCCAAAAAAAATCACCTAATCGACGTTTTTTTTGAAAAATAATTCATTTTTTTAAAAATGTCGTGTTTCCATTAAGCACATTTATTTTCGTAAAGTCAAATTGCTAAATTATACGGTCAATGGAAACACAGTTACAGAAAGATCGTCAATGACAAACGTAACTTACGCTATTGTCAGTTTTCTGGAAGATTTTTATTGAAAATATCAAAGAACATTTGACAGAAGGTTTGACAGAGAACCTTGTTCTGAACTAGATCAAGGTTCTCTGGGTCTTTGCACCAGAAACTCAGAGCATCACAGATGCTAGTAGCAAACTGCAATAGGAGGTTCTGATTTATTTATTTCACCAGTTAAACTAAAATGTCTTCCCAGTGTGGCATAAAGGCCAGTTTTGTGTCTCTGAGGTTCCTCCAGTGTAACTGTGGGCTTTTTGGTTGCTTCTTTGCTGAATGCCTGGCGGTTCGTATGTATAGCCATGTTTTGGCAGCACTGCAGCTGTACTGTACGCTTTTTGTTGTAAATTGTGGGTTAAACTGCGCTATGTGACATTTTTCAAAGCTTGGAATATTAAGTCTAAGTCTGCTGTGTCTGCTGGTCTTTGTGCTGCTGTTTGTTGACTAATCTTCTCTAAGGCTACGTTCACACAGCAAGCAAAAGCCACACAAATCTTTCTTATTTTACACATCCAAATGCAACACACATCCAACTTTCTCACAGCAGTCTAAATGACACAATTCCGGTTTTTTTGTTTTACTTCAACCAAATCCGACTTGAGCCGCTTCCATATGTAGAACAAAATCGTATACATACTCGATTGTTTTCAAGGCGTCTCAAGTCTGAACGGTCATGTCATTTAATGTGACTTTTACGTCATTATTGCGAAACACGCAGCATAATTCTGCACCAGTCGTGGTAAATCTGGACATAAACAACGGCAGAAATATAGAATTATAAACTTAGAATAGAAGTCTGTGTCACTGAAGCGCATCACATCCACAATCCCACCACTCTTAGCTCTGACTGCGCATCCAAACACGCTTCTCTACAGAAGTTTCAGTCAATGCCTCACACAAAACCGTTGCTATTAGATGTGCTTTTTATTTCCATTAGCTTCCTTTGTCTTGTTGCGATTTTGTGAGAATGCTGTCGGCTCCCATCGCTGAATGAACTTTAAGATTGACCCATAGATGGTGGCGTCCGTTATTGCTTTTCGAAACAGAGCGCTGTTGTGTGATGTGAATGTCGTTCTTCTGCACATTGGGGTCATAAACCGTTCCAGCAGAAGTCTGGTTGCGATCGCATCATTCAGTAGAAAAAAAAAAGTTCATATTTCGGCAAAAAATTCGAATTGAGCACCAGGACCTGTGTGAATGTAGCCTAGCAAACAGCTGAGGCCTACACAAAGAGATGAAATTAATTTGATATGAAGGACGTGGTTTGCATTGGGTTTCTTTTTGTGGTACAAGAGTAAAAGGGGGCTAAACACAAATCCATTAAGTCCTTCCCAAACCGTAATTCACAAACTGTTGCGCGACACTGGATTCCGAGTGTCTAATCTCAAAACCCATTAAAGCTTTTCGCTAAAAACCACAAAGTAAGGCCTGCGCCCTCTCGCTTCAGGAAATGCTTTCAAACCAAACTCGATCCACGGAGTGATTTTCCCCAGCGAGTCTCTGAGAACGTAGCGCACTCGCCGGGTCACAGATGTCTTGTAGCTCGGCTAGTCAGGAAGCGGCACATTGTTTTTCCAGACGCAAATTTATCGTCTCATCAGAAGTACAGCGGTTTGAAAGCAAAGGCATGACCAACCGGAGAGGTCTGACCGAGAGGGTCAGCCGCTGGTCGCATTAGCAGCGGGGTTGAAAACACACAGCCGGGTCCAGAGATGGTGTTGGCGATAGAGAAAAGGAGAGCGTCTGATTGAGATAAAAGACTCTGCCTCGGCTTTAAGCACCTCCTGATTGTGATTGGGTAGCAGATCAGAGGAAATGACAGAGAGAAAAATGGATGGATGGAAAGGATGGATGAGCAGATAAAGTGGCGGCCGGAGCGTGGACACTAGACGGATGGTGTAGCGGGTTCCATCTCGGCGATCGCACTTTACATACCGGCGGCTTCTCGCTGTGGGATCTCAGGAAGAGATAAAAAAAGAAACACAATTCCAGCGGCGAGGGTAGACATGCGATCAGCCGGGTGTTTCGCTGTTGATAAACTGTTTTCATGACCCAATATTATACATGTCACACCCTACGGTTCTGAAATATTCAGAATTTTTCTTTTTCTTCTTTTTTTTGTTGTTGCTTGTTGCACCACCGCCTGGTAAGCGGGAGAACAAGGCATTTCCCTGAGTCATTTCTAATAAGGTGATTTATTTTTAATTTAATTTTTTTTGTTGCCCTTGAAAATGTAATCAGAGCGTTTAAAAAAAGACTTGCGGGGCTCTAATCCCTCTCCAGTACGCCAGAGTGCTGCTGTGAGATTAAAAGAAACATTGAATCACTCATCTATTTTATTTTTTTATTAATTTTTTTTTTTTGACTGTGTTAATTGTCCAAGCTCTTTTAGCAGTGCCATGATGATCCCACATAAGCTGGATTATTTTAACAACATAGTTTAGAGGAAGTGACTTAACCCCCTAATGTTCACCTCAACACACACGCACACACACGCCCTCACATCGTAGTCCAAGTAGGTAGTATGTTTGAATTTACAATTTGATGTATTGAGATTATCTTACACAGTTGGCCGTAAATTAAATCCAAAATCCTATTGTGCATTTGCTGTCAGGCTAAAGTATTTTTTTCTGATGTTATGTTACATCCACAGCTTTTATTGTAAATTATAGGCAGTTTGCAAAAATGTTGGTAAAAACGTTGTTAAAGGGTTAATAGGGTCATTAGGTCATCATGTTGTGATTTGCTGTCATGTTGTGATGACCTAATGAAGGCGGAGCTTCAGAAAGACCAGGAGTTTTTTAAAGAGGCAGAGGCCCAATTTCAAAGAGTTAAACTACAAAGTGAAATTTCAGCATGTACAGCATCTTTTAACAACTGACCTTAATATGACTACTTGATTGTGCAATATGCCTGGCATACATACAATAACTTTAATTACTAAGTAATATTTGCGGTGGAAAGCTAACACCCTAATAACACAATGTCCGCCGTCAAAGTTAGCAACATCATGCTAACACTTCAGTAGAACAGAGAAGCCGGTTAGCTTTGACAGGAAGGTGAGTCTAGCTAAATACAGAGAAATCCTGGAAGCAAAGCATTCGTTTGTGGTCTGGAGGTTAATTTCTCAAGACAGAAAGTCACCATGGCAGAAAATGTACACATCTGTCCAAAGTAACCTCACATTATGACTTCTAGAGTATTAAAAGGTATGGAGGGAAATTAAAGCAAACTGAACTTTCTGACATTAATTGAGAGGTCGCATATGGCTGGCTTTTCATTTGTGCACCAAAGTACCAATTATTATTTCAAAGTGGAGAGGTCAAAGAAGAAAAAATTTTCTATAATATTTTATATGAAAACTGGAAGAGTGTAAAATATAATCTAAAGGAAATGATGACCAGGTGAGCTGCTGGATGCTATGAACACATCTTTAAGACTCCATGGGAGATTTAGGTTTAAAATCTTAAATTTCTTTCATCAACATGAAGAAATGTAAACATTTTATGGTGGATTTTTATTGCTTAAATGACTGTATGGAGTTAATCGATTATTGAGAAGAGTTTAAATAATATTAGACATTCCATTTTTAATTAAAATGTAAATGCAGAGATTATTTCTCTTTGTTCAAATCTGGAACACTTTTTACATTGGTTTGTCTTCTTCTGAGAGCTGCTTCTCTCAAAGCCAAATTTCTTAGTTAAATGAAAATGCCTCCAAATCTACCAGGGGTATGATAACTTTTGGACTTACTTGAGAAATCAAAATTCGACATGGAAAACTCTGAGAGCAAAACGTAGATGTAGTCAAATATGGGCGGAGTCACTGCTTAATATTTGGCTCCGCCCATAACTACTTGTAAATACCTTGATATAATCATATAATTCAAATAATAGTGAAGAACGTAATTTGAAATATAAACATAGAAAAAAGGGAAAGGAACTACATGAGTGTTTAATTTGTCTCTTGAACGTTTGTTTCCCAGATTGCGAGCTTTGCAATCATGAAACTTGAACCTTAAGATGAATTTTATTTGGTCATTCTGTGATAGACAAACACAAAGTGACACACAACTGTGAAGTTAAATAAGAAGGATACATGTCTATGAAAAAAAGTTCTAAATAATAATAATTTTAAAAAAAGTAAAATCTCCATTATTGGACTAATTGTTAGATTTGAAAACATGGGAAGACATTTCGAATTTCAAGATTTGTTTTCACAGTGTTTCACCTAAAATACACTGAAGTCCATTTATTACTGTTATGTGGTAACAGGAACAAAAACAGAATATCCACTCCAAGTTTCCATGTAATATAAAAGCATCCGCAGGGCTGATAATCTGATTATCGGGTTTTTTGGTCTATCTGTGCTAGTTGAAGAGATTAGAGTGAGGAAAAGTTCAGCCTCTGGTCGCATTAGTCATGGCTACTCTACTGCACTTTTATTACAAGGAATGAATAAAGCTTTTATTGTAAAGGAACATTAAAGTGAGAACTATTACAGAGGTAATCACAAAATGGGTTTCCAGGTACCTGAGCTGTGAGGCGGCTTCTGTTAGGTGATAAAGTTACCAGTTCGCATTCGGAGCATTCCCTTTTCACTACCTATTTATGCAAAGAGAAGTAAAGATGGTGGGAATGGCAGGACCCTCCGGGGTGTGAGAAAGTCTATCTCTTCATCTTTTTCACATTTTTCTCGTGTTACAACCACCTACGTTTTACAGGGTTATTTATTTGTTTGACACAAACGTAATTGTCAAGTTCAGGGAAAATGAAAGATGAATTCCCAAATGGATTGCAATTAAAGTCTGAAAGGTGGAGAATGTATTTGTATTCAGCTCCCCTGTGTCAACACTGTGGAACCACCAGTCGCTCTCTCAACTTTTGCAACCAATAAGGTTGCAGTTTTCACATTAGAATATGAGAAAACGCTCAGTTTGCTCCTCAAAATAAAGAGTACATCCAGGCTTAAATTGTAGTCTGGCCTAGATCTACAGTACATGTCCATCCTGTATGGACTGGAAGCCAGCAACACATGGAACAATACAGAACAGGACTCTTAGATTACGACAGGTGAATGACTTCATTTTCTAGATTGCAAACAGCTGGGTTGCAACAAGACTCTGGAATATTAAAACGGTACATTATTTCTTAATCTGTATCACAAATCACAATTCAGTTGCTGTCAGAGCGAGTTTGTCCGACTGACCAACTGTGTAACATTATACAGGCTTGACACCTTGTATGTTTTCTTAGAGCTCCTATTTTAAAGTGTCTTGGTGAATGTGTGTGGCAAATGTAGCGTTCATGTAGGAAACTCGTGGAGTCTAAACGACTTCGTCTCTCAAGACTTTGGGAGGGTTGAAGAATGAAAGCAGGAGAGGAAGAAAGTGAGAGAGAGCAATTAAAAAATGGTTACAGACTAACCGTTATGCTAACGTTAGCATCTGCTTCAAAACTGAAAGCAGATACTTAGCTAAATTATTTAGCAACTCATTTCCCAGAGGGCATGTCAAAATCCAGGGGGTGCGTCCGTCGAAGGATTCAGGCTAACTGGTCAACACTGGCAAAGTCTTTGAAAGACTTGAAAGACCCAAAGACAGATAAGAGCTTGTAGCAAAACATGAGTTGTCTCTCGCCTGGCGTTTGGCTTCTGGATGGACGATGTTGGATGATCTTGCTCAATGCGTCAACCATGTAGAAGTGTGGTTACAGTGAAAGATGGCAAAACAACAAGTCAGTCTGAACACCGCACTTACCGACTCCAGAGTAGAGAGTGATGCGGGAGTGGATTTTCACTCCATTCCCATTCCTCTCCTACAAATCTGCCCCCTTCCCAATCTCATTTAGTGCTTTAGTGAAAGTTTTTTGTATTGATTAAAGGACACAAAACACTGAAATCACTGAGGGCTTCTGGGCCTTGTAGTTATTTTGACTTTCCTTCAGGAGTAGGCTTACTAAAAAAAAAAAACAGAAAACAAAATGGCAGTGCCCGTCCTGTGTTTCATTTGTCATCATCACAATTTTGTCTCTTTTGCACAATTGTGGTTCCTGCTCTCATCACCTTTTTGTCCTGTACCATCCCAGTCACGTGATTAATGATAATGTTTCCTGTGGGAATCCAAAAAAATGTCAGCCTTTACTCTAGACTAGGGTTTGCAGACATCCTTCTTCCTAGACAAGTACACAAGTGATGGGATTATTGAGAAGAGCGCACATCAGTGGTGCCACGGGGTTCTCATCAATCAAGATGTGAACACACTACAGGGGTTGTGGTATCCCGCCCATGGACATCGTCCTTCACGATTGGTCAAAACTGGACTGGATTACTGTGCAATGATTAGGGGCTCAGTGAAACACAAAGGAGGAGGACTCTTAAATCTTCAAAAACGTGTCTCTTTTTGTTCTTGTAACCCCAGTATTGAGTTTTGTCTCCTCTTGTCTCCGTTAAACACAAATCCATCAATGAAACACTCCAGATGCAAAGATTAAGTCAGTTTCTCACTACAGTAGCCTGATAGTCACCTTTGTTGACATTTTACTGAGTATATAACGTCTGGAGTCTTCAGGAAGAGGAGATAAGCGTCTGTCGGTAATGGACTGTCAGTTAGCCTTAAGGGTTCTGCAGTCATCTTGACGGTAGGTAGTTTCACTCCAATGGAGGAGGAGGAGGGGTGGCGATGTGCAGAATCTGCATAGCTGGCAGCGCTGCCCTCGTTAGCTGTACCTAACACCTCAGCTCCTCTGCTATAATTGTCTTCCCTTCAGATCAACTCACGTCTCCTGTGATTACACAGTGGACACATGGGGATCCTTGGGACTCTTATTTACATGCGCATCACAAAGAATGCAAGTAAATTATTCATACGGCTCCAGCGCTGTACGGTTGATGTACAGAGAATTTCGACGCCGGTTTTGTATGTGTGAGCTGGAAGGCACTGAGGCGCACTTCCAAGCTGTAAATAAGTGCAAAAAGGAAGTCGGAGAGTATTCAGTACTCATTATTTTCATGCGTTTCTCAGGTGGCCACTGGACGCTCTTTTGTTTCCATTACAGTATTGACTTTGAAGCGCTGAGACACTGGGAGCAATCACGCTTAGATTGTCGTAAGTTTTTCTACATCTTGCAGCAAACAGATATGCATTCCAACAGTGGGCTGTTGACGGACCGGGTTGCAATAGGTTTGGGTTCTTCAGTGTAGTTTAGCTTTATGTCGTTGCAACTTTTTGTTTGTCTAATTCAGTTAGCTTTAGTTGGTTTTTAGAGCATTTGGTAGTTTTTATTAGTTATAATTAAAAAAAATTGTTTTAGCTGAGTTTTTATTAGTTATAGTAGTAGTTATAGTAGTAGTAATTAACTTTGGTTAATCTTTAGGTGCAAGAATTCAAAAGGGTTAGAGTATTGTACAGGGTTGGCCATAAGTTTCCATACATAGAAAAAATAAACATTTTATATTGGACCACCGTTTTTATTTTTGTGGGACTCTTGTGTAGTCGCTGCACATCTTGGACCACTTTGTGGTTGATCTGCAACATTTAAAGTTTTCTGAAAGTTGCAGATAAGTTTTGCCACAGTGTCGTGTGTGACGCTTGTTCCATGTTTTCTGTTAAAGTTTTGTGCAACCATGCGACTGCTTCCCGATCCAGCCATCAGTATAATTTCAGTTCTTTGCTCTTTTGTCAAACACATCTTTTTGGGTATCTGAAATATAAAAAAAATATACATTTTACATTCTCCTATGTATGGAAATTTACATTATGGCCCACCCTGGATTTTAAGCACAATGCAGCAGCTCAAAGCTTGAAAGCAGCTTAAATTGTATTACTTTGACTCCTCCCAGTAGCTGCGTTTCTATTACAAATATGTACAAAACACTGTTGATATTTTGTTAAAAGCCCAATTTTGCAGTTGCAGTGTTTAAATAAGAAACATAATTAAAAACCACACAAGAATATGTTTGTTCATGCAGTAAGTCATTAAAAAAGATGAGGCGCCATTGTCCTCCCACCGCTTCCTGTCATCTTCTTCGTCTTTTTCGCTACTAGTAACATCTGGCTGTTGATCACACGACTCGCGTGATGCAAAGAAACTGTTTCCATTGCAGTTTTTCCATTCTCCTACAGTATGTATGGAAACCTATGGCCCCCCCCTTGGTAATGAATACTCAACAGAAAATTCCACTTTCAGAAAAATGTGTTCAGTTATTGCTGAACAACCAACTCACTCTGGTGTTTTCGCCCAACGTTTGCTGTCGCCATTTTGCAGCATACGGTAAGTGTCCGTATAGAGTACAATAATTTGCTGACAGCTGATGTAAATTGCTTGTTTACGGAAATTTCATATCAGTTAGAAAGGCGAACAGATTCATAATCACAAAAACAAAGGATATTAAGTCCCTAAAAATGCATTTTATAGTTCCAGTTAGTTGTTGTTTTTACCTATTAATTACCATTTCAGTTGACATTCCGTTTCATTTTTCGTTATTTCATTACTTCTGGTTTTAGCCTTGATCAACGGCTCCTTGGCTGGCCGCTGAAGCCTCAAACGGCACGCCCAACTCTAATCACAGTCCTTCAGTGCATCCCTAATCAAAACAGACTGACCTTTATACCCAAATACAAACAACTTATTCAGGTCAAGTCCCCTTAAAGATACACAGCGTCGAATTAAAAGTAAAGAGAGGATGGTGGATAATATACATAAGCAAACTGGACCACAATGACTTGGCTAAGCGGCGCTCCCTGCCCTGACTCATGGAGATGGCCTATTTCTGAACGAAATACAAAGGAAGCAGAACAAACAGACCCAATGAGAGGCCCTGGAAATGAGCGACTTGATAACGGCGTTAACTGTGAAAGTGGGATACTAATGATTTACAACCCTAGAAGTGCACCTGAGCCCCCTCTCAAATAGCCCTAAATGAGGTCCTCTAATTGGACTCATCCAGCTGACCGGAGTAGCTTCTGCCAGCCTGCGGCCCCCAGAGGAGCGAGAGGAAAGTGAGAAAGACGGGGGAGGGGAGCATGACGGCGGCGCGGGGGGAGGCATGCAGAGGGTCAGCTCCGACATGATGAGTCTGTCTGTCCGCAGAGGAGCTCCGGTCACAAGAGCTACTGCGACATGCCGAGAAAACGTGCTGTTACCTTAACTAAGACAGGAATCAATTTATATATATATTTTTTTTAAACTTAAATTGGATTCTGGAGGAAAACATCATCACCAAATATTGACGTCATCTTGAAGTTGAAGAGGAGTTGTCAGCCCATCTTCCCCTTTTCTAGCTTTGAAAACAGTTGAGGAGTAATAATAATAATAATATTAATAATAATAATGATAATAATGCTTTGGGGGAAAGGAAGCGATTATTTCAATCACTCCTTGAACTGCCCAAACTGCTGAGTCAAGGCTTTAAACATATAAAATGTACATGCGGCACCAGTTACTCCATGGTGTAACTCCTACAGTTACACCAGGTCATCTCACAGTTTCAGACGAGTCTGGAGGGAATAGTTTTACTGAATAAACCTAGAGTGAGGATAGGTAGAGTTAAAAATAAGATCACAAAAGGCTTTATTTTTTTTGGCTCTAGTGGCCTTTATTAGAAAGTAGTTCGACAGGAAAGAGGGAGAAGACATGCAGCAAATGTTGAGAGGCCGGGAATCAAACCTGCGACTACCCCTACGAGGACTAAGGTCTTTCGAGTTTGTTTACGTGGGTCGTGCTTTGCCCCTGTGCCACCACAGCACAACACTTCAACAATACCGTTGACATAACAGACAAATCTCCAACATTATTTTTAACATCAGAACCTCCTTTTCTGCAATATGACATATCACACAAATTAGTGTTCTTGGATATCTGATCCTTATGATTAAGAAATAACAATATAGATATATTGCACAACTGTGCAAAGGAAAGAGTTTCTGTTATCCTTTTCCCTTTGCAACTACTCCCTTTGCATGAGAGCAGTTTTAAAGAAACACTAAAACATGAATACACGCCTGAAAAGTGGACCGATCTCCACTTCTCCACTGAATGATACTGCAACTGTGTCACAGGATCATTGTCTAAAGACATGAGAATATCTTTGTCAGTTCCTGGCTCTGCTTCTGATGCTAAATCACATTTTAAAAATGGTTATAGGGTTAATAATTCTCAGCAGAAATCTCATGTTTTCACAAAGTCCTCTGATCAGTTTAGTTGTAACTAGCAACTCAGGCCCCTTTCCACAAAAAGTAGCCGTACACCACATTCATTATAGTAATATTCATTCAATGGGTAATTCTACCTGTTTATGCTGGACTTGTGGTCTCATAAAAATATTTAAATTATGCAACATTATGGTACACCCCACGCAGCTCATTGACTTGAGCTGTAATTTGGGTTACCAGTTTCATCGTTCTCATTTGACGATCATTTTTGAGAAAAAGTTGCAACTTTTTGCACATTTAGCAGTGTTTGTTTCCACTGTTTTCATTTCTCTTTCAACGCACCATTCTTGCTCTTTCAACGTTCCATCTTTTAAACTCAGCTGACTGATGGCATTGACGTTTTACTTCAGGGAGCATCTCTAGAAAAAAGAAAGGAATCTGACCGGTGGAGGTAGGTTGTGCTCTAGCGTAGAGCATTATGCTTAGAGCAGCATATTGCTCTCTGCCGCTCCAGCATCATATATCTTTGTTTCTGTAGCCTAAGATGATGCAGTTCAGGTCCAGCAGCATTTAGGCCCCGACATACTCAGGCGTACTTCCCTCTGTGGAGGTCCACATGTACTCGAATTGGAACTGTCGACTTGTCCATGCAAAGAAGTTTTTATGACCGTGTACTCGTACTCTGTATTGCACGGTACATTGATCGGCTGTAAACGGTATTCCCGTGGAACTGTTTTGCACGTGACACTGAGCTGATGAGATTTTGAGTCAGCTAACCCAGTATCGAGGATGTGCAGCGAGACTGACACTCCCTGTCCCGCTCTGACAGGTGTGCAGAGGTTAACCTGGTGGAGAAACGGGGAAAGGCGCCGAAGCTAACTAACCAAACTTGCTAGTGACCATTAGAATTGTGGGAAATGTCACGGGAAATGTAGCGAATCCCAACCTTGACCAGAGAGTGGACACAGAGTCTCGGCGGCTCACAGAGGACCCACACTACTCCTGAGTACCTTAACTCACAGCACAACAGCAGCAGCTCAAGCAATGGCTGCGCCATCTAGTGGTCACATCATTGCAACATGAACTGTTTTTAAACACTACACCACAATTCAAGCAGACATGGGCCAAGAGGCAGTGGTAGCATCATACATGATCAGCAGATACAACCGACCCTTGTGGCCCAATCGTCAGACCGTCCCAGTGGGATTTGTCCAGAACCCTTTTAGCCAGTCCAACCCTGGATGCATCTGCAGACACTTAGTGAGTGTGATATTTAGTTTTAATCAGTTAATTAAGCATAAATACCTCAACCAGCAGCATGAAGAGTTTTCAAAAGGAGAACCCTTAGAGGTCAAAGAGGCAGTTATGAGTGTGGGTTGGTTAAATATGCATTTGTCCCCAACATGATGAGGCACAATAAGGTACCAGAGTAATTAAGAGCGAGAGGAGACTGTGTCTGCAGAGGCAGACATTAAACCAGACTGTAATAAGGTTGGTGGCGTAGCAGCAGGGCAGGCTGATTTCATTGTTTTTGTATTTAGAAAAAAACAAACAAACAGAAATAGACCGACATGGAGGCCGACAGGAAAACATACAGAGAGGATGAAGGGAGGACAGACAGAGCCCACAAGAGCAGACAGCAGAGACGCACTGACAAGCCCAAAGACGGAGACGGAGTGACAAGGCTCTGAGGAAAACACACATGCACGGAGACAGACAGCAGACAGGCTGCTCTTTTCATGGCTCATTCTGCAAGGGATCAGGGGAGGGAAACGGCCTCTCAGCAGATGGAATATTTATCATGTCTGGCTCCGGATTGCGCTACCCAGTCACAGCTGAGAAGCGGCGAGACGGCTGCGACAGATCCGGGCCGCGCAGGCGCTCGCCGCGCAGATCGGGACGTGCCGCGACTGGCGGTCTCCGCGTCCGGCGACGGCGATGAAGGCTTTGTCACCAACCTGTCACTCGCCATCCGCGCAGTCCGGTCCGGCTGCCAGCCCGAGACTGCGGAATGGCCCCCGCTAATGAATACAAGACGGCACTTAGAGGTTTACAGGCTGTCGAGCACAAGCCAGATATCAAGCTAGTCGAGTGTTGTACTTGATTTCAGTTTTTTTTTTCTTCTTGTAGATGCGCGTCTACAGTCCTGTGGGCATTGCTTCCTGTCAGCCGGCTTTGCTGTCAGCTGAAGTGTCTGCACTGACGCAGCGTCTGCTATCGAGACAACAAAAATGACCCACTAAAGTAAAACAAGTGCAAGCAAAACAAGTCGCTAATGGAAAGTCAAAATGAAAAGTGACAGACCTACAGCAGGTGGAAGGTTTTTTTTTTGTTTTCTTTATTATTATTATTCTTTTACAATGTGGCTATCGGTGTCTTTAGTTTCGCTGCATGAAAGGTTTTGCTGTTTTGATATCAATGAAACTCTTACACGCAAAAAAAAAAAGTGCCAAAGAAAAGTGGATATGATTCAGACTCAGACTGACCCAAGCTGTCCAACAGACTGAGAAAAGCAATTAGCGGTTGATTAGGTGTAATGTCTGACCGGGGTGAAGCCCTAATTTTCCAAACTGTTTTTTTTTTTTGGTATATATCAAAGATATCACTTGTGCATCTGTCGTTATTTCTATCATTTTTTAGATTCCACATATCTAATGTCCTGTTTGCACTTATTGGATTGTGAAAGCCAATCTGAATTAAGTCTTGTTCTCCTTTATTAAATCTAAGATGTGATGGAAACATTTTCTTAAAACAAGAGAACATAGAGAGCAACACTGTTTGGTTTTATTTGACGTTTAATATTTTTGTTCATTCTTTCATCTCATTTTCAAGGTTTGAATATCTCTGACCACTCAAAATATGGATTCTGACGTTGTTGAAAGGGACGTGTTGAGAACATCGTTTGAGCTGTGCGCTCACGTTGAAATAAATCTACTGTGAAGCAACTCTTAGCTGCACTGAGTTGGAAATATTTTAGAAAACTGCTCTGGATTGCGAGGCTTTACAGAACAAGTGCATTATTGTAGATTCATCATGTAAGATGATTTCAATAATTCATTATCCAAAGTTGGCCGGTCTGAGGGATGAAAATGAGTCTCCCACTCTGGCGCTCTTCAGATAACGCTCCACAACTTGAACGCAACAATCGTCTTTTCCAGCATCCAGTCAGATCGTTTTTTGAAACAAAAACTAACCTCTAGTGGGTCAAGAGAAGCGTCTTTGTCTTCCAATGCTAACGTGTCAGATATGTGGGCACACCGGAAACGTGTGAATACAAAGGTTCCAGTCGGAAAGTTTGGAAAAAAGCTATTAATTTCGTCAAAATTTTTAATGCGTTTAAAACTATGTAATTAAGTCAAAGTCCAGGTATATGTATATACATGTATATACAGTATATGTATATATACACACAAAATGTGATTATATGCATCAGTATGAAAGTTTGGGCCGGTATCGATATCCAATATTAATATTGCGCTTATGGCAATAACAGAAATATTGTTAACAGATTACCGATTTTACAGATATTTGATATATTTCACTCCCATCTCAACACCTTTCGGGAAAAAAAAAATCCACCCAGAAACAGACGCTAAAAATAAATGTCGGCCCTGTTTTATTTACCGATACTGATGTTTGTGTATCCCTAATATATATATATATATATATATATATATATATATATATATATATATATATATATATGCCAGGCTCTTCAGATTGTTGTTTGTTTCATAATTTAGAGACTTTGTTTTTCTCCCACTTTAATATTACACATTTTTGTCTCAGTTTGTCATATAAAATTCTCGTGAAACACATTAGGTTTTGTGCATATAGCACATGTAGAACAGATGTACATGGTGTGTGGACAGTTTTCCTTAACATCATTACATTCCTAGAAAAAGGCCAGTGGACTCAGCAGACAGATTTGGAGGGAGACTGTATAACCTCAAATGGCGTTACCAAGCATAATTTACTTACTTTTAGCATTCAGCAGTAGCAAGCCAGAGATACCGTACACTAAAACTATTCCACTGAGTGGCCGACCTTCACTACTCTCAGTTTTAATCCTTACAGGTACCTGAACTTGAAATCTAATGTGCCATGAAGCCTGAGTTTTATTAGTAAATTACTTTCAAATTGTAATCACTTTCAAGGCTCACGATAAGTCCTCAGTAGGAACTGGCGGCTCAACCTGCCTTAGCTCTCATGCGCTTCACATACTCGGGAGTCAAGTGTGAAATATGCTACAAAGTGGTTCTTGTTTAGGGGAGATTTAGCTCACTGAGCTGGTAGAGATGACAAAAACTCATCCAACGGGCCAGACAACAAATAAAGTGCTTTGACTTGAATCTTTGAGGTTAAATGGGTTTCACTTTGTTTGTTTTACAGCTACAAGAAGTTCTCCGCTTTACGTGTTTGGGAGCGAGTGAAAATATCTTCATTGTAAAGCAAAGACAAAGTCACGGTTTAATTAATGCACACTCGCTAAGACTGCTAGTGAGCTTGTGTGCCGATGTGTAAATTCAAAGAACATGAGACGGGCCGACAAAACTCAGTTGCAAAACACTGAAGAACGTTCGAATGGTTCATCCGGACGTATTTTGCATACGCTGTCAAAAGAAAGAAAAAAAGAAAACGGTGACAGATTGACGTAAGACTCAAGAACAGTGTGTAAGCACCACAAACGTATCGCTGTTAGGAAACTCCACGTTTGGTTAGCCATTTATGTTTAAGAGCAGATGACTCCACCGCTCAAAAGAATTGACTGATTAAATCTGATCTACATAATTCCAAAACAGAAGTGAGATTTACTGCAACACAGTTTGAGATTTGTGAAGCACTAAATCTATTGGCCAAGAAGACACAAGACAGGAGCATCGTCCGTATTTTCGTTGGAACTCGAACGACATTAGAACATGAAGAAAAGCACAAAAACCATAACAAAGTCAACCACAATGAAGCCAGTTGTTATTTCGTTATACAGGAAACACTTTTGAGTTATTTTTTTCTATCACAGTCGCTGCGTCTCCTTTCACCATAGTAGTACGCAATTTGGTATTTGTAAAATGAATTTGCTTATTGTAAAAACAAAAATTTAGAAAAAAACTTACATTTTTCAATTAAGTTTTGGTGATAAAATTAGTGTTTGTTTTTTTTGGCTCTTTCAAAATTAAGTTATGCGATAGAAACGCATTTTTCCGCATCGCACGAGAGACTTGATAAACAACGGGTTGCTACTACTGACGGAAAAGACCAAGAAGACGACAGGAAGTGGAGAATTTCGGCGCGGTATGTTTTTTATTTTATAACTTAATGTGTGAACGGCTTATTCATGTGTTTTTAAAATTTTACTTCTTACCTGAAACGGCGCAAATGTGAAACAATGTTCTTTTGACATTAACGGAACACTGACAAAACTTTGTGCACATTAGTGATGGAAACGCAGCTGCTATGTTATCTGATTGGTTTAGCATCATTTAATGAAATGAAAGTATTTAGATTCTGTTACCTTTATGTTCTATACTTTTATATTTTCTTGAACATTTATTAAATAAAACCCTCCCTCAAAAAAAAAATCTTTTTCTTTGCCCAGTTAAAAATATGATCTAGTATTTTTGTGGGTGTCAATGAAAGACGACCCTGAAACCAGATAATATGAATCTCCTTCATTTGGCTATAATATCTAATAAGTGAACGGATCTCTTTATTTTATTAATGCTGATTCATAACACGGCCGTGCCTTTAACCAGTAACAACTAACAAGATTCAACTCCCTCGACATTCAGGGGAACAAAATACATGTTCCAAATAACTTGTGGTAAACAGGGCACTCTAACACCGCTGGAACCAGTTAACACAGAATTATTTAAATATTAGCGCTGAGAATCTGTTTATTATTTTCTCCCATTAGACCCCACGCTGAACTCCGCATGAAGACATCATCATCATCATCATCATGCATGGACGACTCGTTCGATTGTTCAGCCGGAGGAGAGCGGCTGCGTAATGCACTCGGTGCCGCCGGGACGCCTGAGAGTCGGATTGACTCGGAGTCGGTTACGAGACAACAAAGGCTTCCTTCCTTTACGAGATTCTGTGTTCAGTTATTAAAACACGACCAATAATAAGAGTTCATTGGTGGCCCGACATCCCTGCTCGCGCCAACACGTCATTTAACTTGAGCTGCAACGTGACAGACGCCCTTGTCGTTTTATGCGGAGCCGTAAGAAACGTTTAAAAAACGAAATTCTGAAATAAAAATGTTCACTATTCCTGTGTCTCTCTCTTTGTCCTAATGTTTGCTCATACAGAAAGCCGAGCCCACCCTGTCGGTTGGTGTACTCTTTCTTTTGTCCATGTGGAAAAATCCACCCAAAGCTCTTTTATTCCACTACAACAAAGAGGTTTCTCTTGAGAGGTCCAAGACTAAGCTTTGATACAAAATACTTTATAATAAAGACAGAGAGATACAACGCGCTCTACTCCGACTAGATGTCAATCAGAAGTCCACCCAGCGTACCAGGAATAAATATCTAGTCTTCACAAACGGTTTTCTACGGATCCCGTCTGATGACATGGGACAAAAAAACCAACTTAAACCAGCCGTTCCCACGAGGTGTTGCATCATTCCCGTGAATTAAACAAGTGGTTCTCACGAGGTGTTAAATCTCGTTTAAAAGAAACAAGTTATAACCACAAGATATTAAGTCGTCGTGGTCACAAATTAAACAAGTCGTTCTTCTGAGGTATTATGTCGTTCCCACAAATTAAACAAGTTGTTCCCTCGAGATATCTTGTTTAAAATAAACCCGTTCCCACAAGATGGTAAGTTGTTCCCACGAATTTAACAAGTTGTTCCCAAAATAAGTTGCAGCCTAGATTTACTGTCTTTGCCATGATTTTAGATACTTTTTTCCCCACGTCTCCAAGACGGGCTTTGGAGTATCCCATGATCCACAGTCTAGAACTGGACAGCTTCTCCTCTCTTGCTCTCTTTTCAAAGGGAACTTCTATCTTTTATTCCCCTAATATTGTTTTAAATGTGGATCTAATTACTGAGATGCTGAGAAATGCTTGATTGAACACGCTTCACCAGTCGAGAGCCTTGAGCAAGTTGCTAAATCTTGCGTTGCCTCACTAGATGCGCTCGTTGTTGTGTGACTGGGTGTGTGTGTGTGTGATGAGAGGGGGGTGGGGGAAATGCAGACTATCGAGAAATAGGCGCAATAAAAAGCTAGGCTAAATAGTAAACTTTAAAAAAACCATCTAATATACATTATTGCAAAGTGCTTTTAAAATCCTAATATGTACAGAAGCAATTAAACAAGTAAAAGATGTTATTTCATATTTAATTGCCTGAGTAAAGTGTTTTACTCTTCTGCAAAAACACGAAAGCTAAACAAAAAGCACTAAATTAATTATTTGTGTATGTGCAGTTAGTATCTTTAATTGACAGTTTGCGCTGTAAATATACAGGAAGGCGCTGACTGGTGACAAGCTGGTCAGATTTAATGATCAGTAATTGCAGGTTATTCAGCTAATACAGCCTTATAGATCGTCTGCTCACAACCTCACGTGTGGTTTCTATGGGCATCAGATGACAACCTCAGAAATTGTTGTTTAAGTGTTGATAACCAAGCATAAATACTAAAGTACTAAACAGACGGAGCTGAGAGGTCGGCTGCAAACCTTGATTTACGCTAAAGGTCAAACTCAAAAACCCAACCCTTTCCTGATCAGTGAGGTCGCAGTGACATTAGTATTTGATTTGAATTCACCTGTTTTGGGTTATTTGAGAGAGTAGTGATAAATGTGAAGTCGTATCGCACTAGTAGAAAAAAAACCATACTCTTATCCAACAAGCATTTGGGCAACATTTTAATGGAATAACACAAATTATCCATCAAAACCACTTTGAGGAAACGCAGGAGTATAAATATGACAGACTTCTAATTAATATTTACTCGCTACTTACTGGGTGCTTTACTTGTTATTTTTGACCATATTCTATATTCACCTCCAGAAATTAACTTTGTACATTGCATTAAAAAAACGGACATTTCACTCAAACAGCTAAGTAATAATAAAAAAACAACAACAAATTTCGGCAAGAACAGTATTCAGTATTATTCGGAGATTTTAAAATAGCGGCAAAAATTGTTTTTTTTTTCTGAATTGATTTGTCGTGTTTCTGTAACGTCTTTTTTTTTTTTTTGAAGGGATTCACTTTCATCCAAATTTTGAACATGCAATGTAAAAAAAATTTCAATTATTCTTTTTTTGCTCATCTATGTTCGTTGTAACTTTTATTTGATTTTGAACTGTTCACTGTCAATTTGTCCTGGTGAGGAAATGTAGTTCCAAATAAAGCTCCTAAAACAAACAAACAAAAAATAAAAAATCAGCAACTATTAGTGTTGGCAGGTGAAAACTTGATTAAATATGAACAGGAATTTTAATGGTCCGTCTTTGGTTAGTGAGCGTCCCATAAAGATGCAGCAGCAGTATTGCACGTAGAAGAGGTAATCTATCATTTCCACCACAGGAAGAAGCATATGTCTCTGAGCAGCGGCTCATGTCTTATCTACTGTCTTGAAAAGAGCCGCCACCAATTAAAATTCATTCTTATTCCATATTTCACTGAAACCATCTGCGACCAGAGTCATCAAATAGGCAGTACTCATTAATGACAAAATGTTTAAAACCGAATTGTGATATTTTAATGTCATCGTACAAGCTGGTGCCAAGTCTTCAGTCTTAACAATGTGGCGTGTGAGCCGCTCCTCCTCTGTCACAGACGTGACTGGCTGAAGTTGTAGTCGCTGCTAACAAGCTCGTCTCCACCGTCTCAAACGAGGCTCTTATCGGTCGACTGAATCGCAACGTGTGACTCAATGACAGCAGCTGGCGACGACCGTCATCGTTATCCTCCGCACAGTTTGGCGCATGGATGGATTCTCCCACCAGAGCGGGTTCTGGTGGGAGAACCAGAACCCGTGGGACCTAAAAGGTCCCACGATGTGCTGAGCCGCTCGTTTTCCAGAGCCGTCATGGCGATCCGCAGGAGGAAGGGACTGGGTGAGGGACGGACGTTTCTGAACGGCTCCCAGACAGACGCTTATTTAGGAGAGCAAAGTAGCTACGTTTGCGCTCCGGGTGTGCACAAAACTTTGTCGACACTCCGCTAGTGTTGAAAAAACACAAGTTTTGCAGTTGCGTTTTTTTAAGAAACGCAATTGAAGTCGCATGTGAACAAGTTTGTTCACGTGATGAGTCGTTTAAAAGAACGTGCCACGCCGTGATCCTCCAACCACTTCCTGCCGTCTTCTTCGTGGTTTGCGCCAATGGCAACATCCGGTTCTTGATCATGTGGCTTGTGTGATACGTAAAAAAAATTCCGTTACAGTTTTTCTGAATAAACCGATTTCGACGCGACTGAAAAACCTTCTCGCACTAGCACAAAACGTTTTATTGAGGCTTTTTTTTTTAAAAATTGGTGTGTTTCCATTAAGCTAATTTATTTTTGAAATGTCATTTTGCGCAAAAACATGATTAACGTAAATGCAATCAGTGTAAACACAAATGTATATCTTTGGCGTTTGCTGAAGGGAATTTGATTGGAACTGTGTGCTTTGCTCCGAGAAGACTACCATTCACTGTCTTGTATGGTAGTGGATCGGGAAAAAAAGTTAGCTTTTAGTCACAGTTAGCTTAGTCTAAGTGTGATTAAAAGCTACATTTAACTTACTAAAGACTAAGCTAAACTCACATTTACTTTAGTCTATATGTAAATGAACATTTTGTGGAACCTGTGAGGTTTTGTGTAATTTTTCATCCTCATCAATAGTGTGGAATTTATAATATTACTTTTCCTTGTCATTTGTTTTTATTAGTTTTGTTTTTGCGATTTTTTTCAGCTCTACTGACCTTCATGTGACAGCGATGGGACAGAACCTGTGACCACTGAGTCCACTGGGTGGCCCGCTTAAAAACACATTTTAATTTGTACATCTTTCTCAATTAATTTGTCAGGCCACTTTTTATTATTGATAATATGAGCTATTAGTATTATTAGGCTGCTCCCAGCAAAACACATGATCTTTATTCCTCTAAACGGGTAAATATGCTGTTGAATAATTTCTAAAATCCATAACCAGCACTTGGGGGAAACAACTTTTCAAGCATAATTTCGTACGTCTGTGAGGAAGGCAGCCGCTCTACAGAGTGTCAGCCGTGTTTTCGCAGCGAAGACTAAGCAAGGCTTCGGTAGAAGACTTCAAAGCAGCTTTTTCATCACCGGAGTATTCTGTGGATAATAGACTTAAGGGGGGAAGATTTATCAAACGGCGCACTTGAGAACTTTAATGTGAGATGTGAATACAAGTGAGAAAGAGTCTGGGTGTGTTTTGAGGATGTGGGTGTGTGTGTGCGTGCAACGTGAAGCCTCTGCTCTGGCAGTCTTTTTTTTACGCTTTAGTGTTAACTGCTTTCTAGGTGCAATTGAGACACAGAGCAGTTTAATGTGTGAAGTTGTGGTTCTAAATTTCTCATGTCAGTATGGTAGTGAGCGACCCGCACGCAGACACACACACACACACACACCCCTCCCAAGTCATCCACCTACAAACAGACTGTAGGTTAGCGATGGCTGCAGGGAGCAGCTTATTTTTGCAACATTCTCCTGCTGAACTTTGCCAACATTGATGCTTATTTAATCATTTCCTCATCCAAATCCAGAGTAGCGATCAGTCACAGTGAACCAGATAGAAAAAAAAAAATCAGAAAACTGCCATGATCATGCACCGTCACCAAACTGAAAATGGGAACATGTGATGTGAGTTGGTGGTTCAGCACGGACGGCTGGCTGCTAGTGGTAGGATAAAGACCGAACGTACATAAACACTACGGAGGAGAGTTTTCCTGCTGCAACCTCATTAATCCTGCCGTGTTTATGAGAAACCTGCAGTTCTGAAAATGTCACTCTGATTTGTAAATGATGCAACTTTTTAATCAAGTCTCGGCTCTGTAGATGGAATCCCTGCAAGAGACGTGGAGTGAAGTAAAAGTTCAACAGCTGCAAAATAAGTGTGTAAACATTTCTAAATTGGAGACTCCTTAAAGTGCTTTAATGCAATTGGTTTGTCATTCTGCTTTTTGGGGAAAAAGAAGAAAAATAAAGGTTTGTTGATGTGATTTTAGACCTTGGAACTATGGCTGAAACGATTAATCTGATTAATCAAATAATTGTCAACTCATTTAGTCATCAATTAATCATTAACTGTAGCATAAAAAATGTCCATCCGGTAAAAAAAAAAAAAATATATATATATATATATACTGTATATATACAGTATATATACTGTATATACTCAGAGCAATAAATAAGCCCACGCTGTACAAAAGATATACCGTATTTTCTGGACTATAGAGCGAATTTACTATAAGCTACACCTTCAAATTTTTTGAAAAAAACCCCAGAAACGTACATGTATAAGCCACACCGGTCTATAAGCCGCTGGTATCTCCGCCGCTCTCGGTTTTCCAATAAATCTGCTATTAAGGACGCAGCCCAGCGTCTCCAACGCTGCACCATGGATCCGTTCACGCCGAGCTTACGTGCCGCGACTCTATTTCCCTCCTGTACTGCCAGATTGACAGCCTTCAACTTAAAAGTGGCATCATATGAACTTCTGCGTGTGGTTTCCATGATGACGGGGTACGAGTTTGAAGAAATTTCTACGTTGTGCCTGCTGCTAGCATGTGCTTGTTCTAAATAAAAATGAGCACTTTCTTCTTTGATTTCCAATTTTGACTTCCAATGACCCACTTCCTGCTAAAGAGCCCCCTGGTGGTTGAAGAAAAATCCACAGAGAAGCCGCACATATATTCAAAGCGTGGGAAAAAAGTAGCGACTTATAGTCCAAAAAATACAGTATGCATTTTGCATTGAAGGTAAACATGTTCATCTGTGAATATGTTTAGGTTTAGCTTCACCTGGTTCAGATTTGTTAAATAAATGTCAGGCTATTGCCTTTTAGGCAATGAAATATTCATTGGCATAAGTCCTTAAATGAAAAATGTGTCAAAATTTTTTTTCTCCAATTAGCTGTCAGAAAAACTGGTAGAATGATGGATTTCCTGAAACATAATGTTTGGCTGCAGCCCTGTGCTTGGAAGCGGTTCATTGTGAGTGCGGTTGAGCTCCCGTCTGGGTCGGACCGTTCTGCTGATCCTAAAGCACACAAGGACATGATCCGTGAACTCTCTGCCGATGTTAACACAAGGACAAACTGTGACAAACTGTGCGAGCAACGTGTGGGTATCGACCGCGGCAGCTTGCAGGCGAGAGCTGAGGACAGTCGAGGTCAAGGATGAGACCGGCTACAGCCGAGAGTGAGAGGATGCAGGATGGACAGTGAAGTAGGAGTAACAGAAACAAGTCATCGGACATCTTTTTCTTAAAGATGTTCAGTTGGAGAGGCACTGATTAGAGTTTAAAAGTAGAATTTTTTTTTTTTCAGAGCCTTGATTTAGGCAGATTTTTTTTTCTAAGGACCATAAAAACATCATTCATGAGTTTACTGCTGTGTGGGACTGTTGGTGTCAAACAGGAATTGAAAGCAATGGCAAATGCATTACAGAGTTCATATTTTTATTGTTATCTTCAGTATGTTACGGTGCGTTCACACCAACACCTGTTCAGTCCGCTTTAATCCAACTCTAGTTGGTTTGTCTGGAAAGTCGGGCTTGTTTGGGCAATCGAACTCTCATGTAGACCTAAAAAGGCAAACTCTAGAGCACAGTTCAGTTGAAGTGAAACCTAATGTGGTTCAAATGGCTATGTGGATATCCAAAATAGCGCTGGGTTTTTCTGGGTAAATACAACCAAATCAAACACTGTCTATCGCTAGCTAGAGAAATGGCTTGTGGTCTTTTTTACCAAGGACAAGTGAAAACCTACAACCGCTAAAATTTCACTCTACACCATTTAAAACATTTTTTTTACCCCTCCAGGGGGTCTTTTGTGGGCTCTAGTGTCCCTTATATGAAAGTAGGCTGACAGGAAAGGGGGAAGGAGAGGGGGGAAGACATGCGGCAAATGTCGCCGGGTCCGGGAGTCGAACCCACGATGGCCGCGTCGAGGACTCAAGGCCTCCAAACATGGGTCGCGCTAACCCCTATGCCACCACGGCACGCCCCCAACTCCATTTTTGTTAACACTTTGTGAAGAAGAAAGTTGCGCTCAGTGTCTTCTTCTGATGTTTCATGTCGTTTTCTTCAGCGGTTCGTGGTGCAGCGCCACCACTGGCGAGGGGGTGGAACAGGCCGCTCCAAGGGTTTGCTGTGTTTGACATAATGCGCTGTGAAAGCGAACCACACCAGTTGAAAATGTAGCAAATCAACTCCAATCTAAATTTCCTGCACACTGCTCAGAGTAATGACAGCATCACATGGCAACCCGCTGTTAACCAACGTTCCAATTACATCACAGCAAACCGAATTAGCCTGAACACGTCAGTCAGGGCCAAGGAAACTCTGCTTCATGAGAGTCCAAAGAAAATAAATATCCTGCATAATGCAAAGAGATTTAAATTTTTTGAAGAGTTTAGGGAAAAATATCCAGACCGAGATCATGAAAATCAGGAGGAAAATTTTCCAAATAAACCATTGGGGGTGTGCGTGTGTGTGTGTATTAAAGGGAAACCAGCCACCAGCAACTAAGACAAATTCATAATCTTGTCACAGCCGGGTGGGTCAAAGATATAAAGTCAAACAACTGTGGATAATATTGTCATTGAGCAGAAACAGAGGGAGAAAAAGAAACAAGGCGAAGAGGTCGAAAGGAAGGAAAACCTAGAGCAAGCATTGTTTCTACTTTTAGCGAGCAGCTAAAATCTGTGATTGGTTCATTTGATGTGAAAATATTTGCTCTTGTTTTTTTAAAGATGCTTTCTTTTTTGGCTCAAAGAGTGTGAGACTGTCATTCCCTCAATAGGTGAGAAGAAAACATAAATGAATATTAAGAGCTGAATGTTGCTGAGGGCAGTAACATGCTGCATTAAATTATCTCTCTGACTCACTTCCATCTGGACAGACTGATCGTGTTTTTACCCAGAGTGTTAAGCTAATGGCTAGCTGCTCTAAAACCATGCTACATTTTGCCATATTAATTTAGATATGTATTTTTAAAATCCTATAACAGTTCTTGAAAAATCACACACATATATATCTATATCTATATATATATATGTATATATATATATATATATATATATATATACATATATATATATATGTCATAGCATCACAACAGAAAATTAGTAGGTGAAAATACGATTTCAAAGCAGTCCACACCAAACCAATGCAATGAATTGGTAAGTAATCCTGTTCTACTGAAACTCAATGATTTGCTAGCTCTATTTAAGTACAAAAAAGTTTCACTTTGTTACTGTGTGATCTTAATGATCAAATTTCAAATGTTTCTAAAATGTCTATCCCAAGTGGAAATCCCAGAGGAACACTAATGATTGTAGTAACTCTCTCTAGTTACTTTATCCGCTGGTGTTCACACACCGTTGTACCCTGATGAATGCTGAAGGTTTGACTTTCATTTTATTTTTTTTTAGTTTCTCTTTTGTAGTATTTTCATCTAAAAATATAATTGTAGTTTAAAGCCTTAAAGGTCTTTATTCAACCATTGGCCTGAAGGACAGAAAATGGTTGTAATAAAGTTATTCTTAAGTGTAGTTTTCCTTCAGATTATGTCAAAGCAGTTAAAGAAACCCAGATTTCTTTTTGTTGGCGCGTTGAACCCGTTCTGCTGAGCCGTGACCTGGAAACTGGGAGGCTGGACTGAGAGCGGGCCGCCGTCTTCCTATTTCTTTCTAAGCTTGTCGTTAGCCGATCCTGCCCTTTTGTTCCTTAATGTAGCGTCCAGGGACACCGGGAAGTCTTTTAACCTTTACAGCTTGACTTGACTGAATTATTCACTGACAATATCAACAAGCGGAAATGTCACATTGCGCCACAGAGGTCACTGCCACACGGTCCAACACGCAGCCGACTGCCAGTGCTGAAGCTTTGAAGGACCGAGCCTTTAATTCAGTGGTCAGCCTTGTAAATGAAGTGGTTTGCTGGTACAGAACAGATAAAGAAACCTCTGTGTTGTCTTTATGTTGGCCTCTCTAAAGACAGGTTGAGGGAAATATGACAGTATTGAGGAAAAACTGAGGATTGTTATGAAAGGTGTGGAGAGTTACCTAACCTTGCAGAATTTATTTATTATCCTTTTTGTCAGACTGTGGTCACTGTATGTGTTCCACTATCATTTTACCTGGTAAACCAATACAAAGTAGAGCAATAAGATTAGCTGGAAAGGAAATTATATCTGCTTTTAGCAGTTTTGCAAATAAAATCTTCAATTTTGCCATGTTTTCTTGCTGGCGTAAGCCTCTCCAACGTGGGTCTTAATAAAAGATTTATGATGATTTGACATAAAAAAGACATTTCTGAGACAATTATGAAGTTGCTGAAAACAAAAAACTGGTTGAGACCACAAATCATCTGTGTGATTGATAGGATCCTGTCGAGCTGCGCATGCAGTGCGCTCGTTACAGTCTGACTGACTTCTGCACCCGACTTACTTTCTTTATTTCCTTAACAGGTTAAACCATCTACTTTCTCCTACTCACATTACAGAACCATTTTATCCCCACACAGATAAATAGTCCAAAGCTTAATATAGAACCAGTTCTGTGAAGACGAGCAGATTTTCTCAAACGCTCTTGTGTCGCCGTAAGGCCACTTGAGCGCCGAGCACATCAAAAAATATCAGCGACACCCACGGAGCACATCGACGCGGCAGCCGCACAGCCGCACCAATCAGATGGCTCAGACTCAAAGCCATCCCTTTAACCCTGACTCATCTGCCTTCATCCTCCTTAAACCCTCCTGAAGATTTACCTCTCCACACATTTACACTTCTAACAGGAAGCGGAGAGAAGATGTGTTGCTCCTTTTTCTCGGTCGCTTGGCGGAAATCCGCGAGAGACTTATTGAGGAGGAAATAAGGCGGAGCTGATGTCTTGTGCTGTGGTCCTGGGACACTTTACGTCTGAAGAGGGACGGTTACTTCACAGGGAAGGAAATAAAAACTGTAAGGAACCTCCGTCGTGTTGCAGCAAATACCCACACACACGGCAAAAGATGAAAAGGAGCTGTCTTGCATGTAACCATGGTTATATTGACGAATACAGAGAAAAACCGTACAATGTACAAAAGGAATGTTGGATTTTTTCCTTTTTTTTTCTAACCATATATGCTCTGGTCATGCAGTCCTCTACGCAGTAGGAGTGCTCTAAATCATATAACACACTGCAGGCTATTTTCTCTGAAGGCACTTTCGAAAAATAAAGCAAAAAAAAAACAACTAAACAAACCTTCCTCTAGCAGTTGTCCTTTGGATGACTCCTGTTTTTGCAATCTGACAACGGCGCAAAGCCTCACACCATCAGATCCGTGACTTTCCTGACTTGGAGGATTTGCATCTCTTGAGATATTTTTAATCCCTTAATCTGGTTAAATAAAGGTTAAATAAACAAACCATAAAATGCTATGACAAAAAAAAATAAAATAAACTACTGGACAAATACCAGAGCCACGTAAATAAGACTTTTTTTTCTTCTCTTTGTAAAAAAACAAAGTTTCTTTTTAGCCATTCTTTAGTTAATATATTCTTTCTGAGGTCGTTTTGCCACCTTACGATTTGTAGCAAAGTGCTACGAACTACAACTCCCACCAGGCACCAGCAAACAGCAGACATGCTAAACAACTACTTAGAATCTATGACAGTTAGCTATGTGGTTAGCTTAGCCATTGCCTTTCTACTCAATTCTGCTTGATTCTCATCTCCCTTTGGGGCTCAACCTGGACTTTCTCCCATTTACTTGGATTCCTCCGGCAGAATTTCAACCGTTCCAGTCAGCGAACAGAGGAAGTTGTGAATGTTGATGTTCATTTTCTGCCGTGTTTTAGAATCGTAGCCTGTCTGTAGTTTTAGCAATGCCAGTGGAGGAAGTGAACGAAGCTGTTCAGCACATACATACATTGACTGTTCAGCTCTAACTACATAGCTATAGACTAAAATCTACAACTATTCCACTTGTGAAAGCATAAAACAGCCTGCTTTTTTGGTATGAAGATCACACCGAAAAAATAGACAAGGAGACATGTGAACCAGTCAAATATAAAATGAACTTTTTGAAACAGTTTGTGATTTTTGTAACATTTTATTTATTTGTTTAGCAAAAAGTTGGACTCATTGATTTTCTCCAAAATATTGCTAAATTTGATCTCGTCTCATTTTCATAAACCCCGTTTCTCGTATTGCCTCATGAGCGTATGTTTTGTTACTCTTCATGTACTTGATACTGTGGATAGTTGCAGATACTAGATCATTGTCTAAAATACTGTTTTATTGTGTTTTTGCCGACTAACCACAGTGATTCTTTGTCCCTTGCCAGTATCCATTCATAAAATCATTATTGTACTTGAAATATTATTCCCAGGGCTGGTTTAGAAATCAAAAATATTTTTTCCCAAGCTGCAGAATTTGTCAAATTTGTCTTAATGTGAGCTTACCTATTTATACGGGTAACATATTTTGTCATAAGCTCTGTGAATTAAGAAAAAAACTCTTCCTGATTTTTATAAACAAGATTTTATTCAGGTGGTTGGGCAGTTGTTTCAAATATTAATCTGTTGATTTCACTAAATGTCAGGTTAATGCTGATAAACAGTTAAGTAAATTCAATTTTAAAAAATCTGTTTTCATTTATAAACAGAAATAAGTCACAAAGGATTTAAATGTACAATTTTACACATTTGGCTTGATGAGAGGGGAGGCAAACATGACAGGAAAACAGTGCAGCTGCTTTTCAATTTTTCCATGCAGTTACCCCCAAATAAAAGCTGAGTTTAGATAGGCGTGCTAACCACCATTTTTTCTGTCTTCAGCAGCAAACCAACCGGCTCATAAAAAATAAAACAAGTTCTTTGCGCTTTTGTGCTTCGACAAAACGAAAAAGCTCGAGTTAACGGCGTTCACGCTGGATCGCTGAGCCAACTTGCAGGATGGATTTCAAAGGTTTTTATTTCGCCATTTTCTACCACCTATACAGAACTGCATGAGAAGACTGAACAGTCAGTTCGGTTCTGTTAGCACGTTGGTTAGCAGGGCTGCAGCTGGAAGTAGAAAACCTGACATCACTTATCCAAGCAAATGTAAATAATACTCGGAAGTATTTCAAGTACTTCAAACTTCCCACATCTTGTCATGTGTTTTTCTGTAAGTAGAAGTCTGGAACACGGTGGCAGATGCTAGGCCACCATGTTTTTGAACAATGCATGGTGGAGAAAGCGTCTCTTTTAGCCTGGCCGTTACTTTCTAGTTAAGTTCCACTCGATTCTCCTCTACCTTCACTGCTCTGTCCGGGATTTCTCCCTTTGAGCTCAATTACTCCGGTTGAATTTCAACCGGGCCAATCGGCAAACAGAAGGAAAAGTTGTGAACAATAACGTCTATGTTCTACATTGTTTTAGCAATTTGTGTTCATCCGTGTGATTATAGTTTGGCCATGTCAGCGGAGGAAGTGAACAGAGCCGTAAAGTCCGTGTTGGGCACGCTTTAAATATTGGACAAAGTCGGAATGTTTCAGACATTTTGTTGCTGGAAAAGATGTAATTTTCTCTGCAATTCTGTGTATGCAGTGGGGGATGGTTGGACTTGTAAGGAAATACGTAAGAATCCATGAAAAGACTTGAGCCTAGCGACAACAAACAACGACCCTAAACATAGAACCAGAGCTATAACCGAATTTTATATTAAGCATGTTTTGGTATTAGAATTTCTTAATCAAAGTACAGACCTAAATCCAATTGGAAAGGGTCGATTTAATTTACAAAGAAGAATGGGTGTTGACCTGGCGTAGCTGAATCCAAATCCAAAATACATTTTTTCTCAGACTTTTGCTGGTAGAAAATCTTGAAAGACCTTCTTCTACGTCAGTTATTCACTACTTTGTGTTTGGTACTTTTCATCCTAGAAAAGTACATCGACATTTGCCGTTGTTGTGAAATTGTAAAGAAAAAATAAAAACTTCCTTGGCTCACAACAATAATACTATAAAGTTGCCGGCCGAGTAGTTCACACAGTTTCTGCTGTCTGCCGGTTTTCCTTCTCACCTTTAGCCGGACGGCTAAAAAAGTTCTCCGTTTGGTTATTTAATCCTCTGACCGCGGTAACATCACACCGATCCCCTACCGAGTCATTACGTTCCATCAAGTTAGTCCGGCATGTTCAGCCACGCTTGAGTGGATGATACTCATTTATCCCGCCCCACACTCCCCCTCGCCCCCCACACACACTCCCTTCGTCGTCCTCTTTGAAGACGGGGAGCTGCCAGCTTCGTCCGTCTGCAGTCATGTTAGAGGCCTCTGTCAGCCTTGTTACGGCGCCCGCTGATCCATGGCCATAAACCTGTGCAAAGGCAGGAGCGGTATTAAGCAGGGGCCCCCGGGCTTTGCACAGCTGCTGGACGGGTGGCCCCGAGCCCAGCGTTCCTCCCTCTGTTCATGTAGCGACGCTGGCACCGAAAACCAAATGGGAAATTCATCATTAAACAGGCATTTCCTTTTTGTTTGTGTCTGCCTTTTTTTGTTGTTGTGTTTTTGGTCAAACTCACGGTAGTGACGTCGCGAGCAGCCGACCCGATCGACGTCCGTCGACGGTATCGGATTACGTCTGAATCCTTTAGTTTAATGAGCTCAAAGTAAACGGCCTACGTGTTGCGTTGTTCAATAAAAAGCAGCGAACCGGTAACACTTCTCAGGCCCGTAATCTCCCAGCGTCCTGCAGCGCCGCTTTATCGCGTCCAGGTCTTCCAGCTCCAATATGCTGCCGTGTTTGTCGAGTCCGGGCGGTTCACTGCTAGGCTGTGCTGATTTCTTTCTCGCGGTTGCTGTAATTACCCCTCCTGGAATCGGTTTTCCTTTTTCCTTCTTGTTTTTTCGGTGTCAATGTTTACTAGACAAAACACGAGCAAAACAAACCGACCCGAGGAGAGGAAGATGTAGCCGACCCGATGGGAAATCTGTACAAGATCAACACCTTAATTAATTGCTAATGGGTGATTTCCATGTGTGAGGTCAGTAAGTGCGTTTAATATTTAATCACCAGCTGAAGGTGGAGGCGGTGGAGGGGAATTAAAAGAAGATTTTTTTCCCCCTATTTATTCATAACCATCTCTCTCACTAATTCCCATTATTTGCTTTCGCTTTGACAGACCCCCGTCTGGATGTTTCTATTTAACAACTGGGGTGTGATTAATTAGCCTCCCCTCACCGCACACTTCATCAAATAGATGCTACCTGTGGCCGGCTCGGTTTTTATCTGTCTTTGCTCAGAGGCTTTCATTAACAGCTAGCTCTGTTTGTGAACATGGCAGCAGCTTCCTGTGTTTACTTCCCGCCGGCCTGCCCCGCTCCCCGGTGACCTGCTGAGCCGAAAGCGAACCCGTCCTCCACGCCTGGTCCGTAAATAGCCCGGTGTAAAAGCTGCGTCACGTGACTTTAAGGCCTTGTGCTTGGTACGCAGAGAAATGATGAAAGCGGAGAAGAAATTCAAAACAAACAATTGGAATGTTTTTCATTATGATTCTGTGTGTACTTGGGAAGAAACAACTACAGATGAACACATGAAAAATGTCACATGTAGCAATCTGAACCATAAAACATGGTAGTGGTAGCATCATGGTGTGAGGGTATTATGTATAATCAACTTTTTATTGCTTTACATCATGTTAAAAAGTTATTCCCTCATCAAAAACAGACCTGGAGTGTTGCCTTGAGTCTTTCATGCATGTTTGAGAAATTCTTTAATCTCCCATGGCAACCATATAGCTGTTCAAAACGCCTGGGTGGACCTAGCTCCGCCTTCAAAGACAAAGCTCCTCCTCAGAGCTGTAATTTCCAAGCTTCCACAGAGCAGCCCTCCCCTGCAATGTCTCCTCTAAGCTCCTATAGACTAGCCAGCAGCAATTAGCAAACATCTGGTGGGACTTTGCATCCCCTGAGCTCATCATATGAGCTACCTCTCAGTGCAACGCTGCTAAAAACGTTTTTAAAGGGTTAATAGAGCATCCATGTTGTGACGACTTCCTGGAGGCGGAGCTTCAGAAAAAGCAAGTGTTTTTAAAAAGACAGAGGCCCAATTTCAAACCGTTGTATTACGAAGTCAAAATTATTTCAAGTCAGATTTGATATATATAGCATTAATATAACAACTGAAGGTAACATAGCTACTTGATTGTGTTAAAAAAATGCCCAAATATGCCTAGAAAATGCCTAATACTGCCCCTTTAACGAGGGAAGGATAAGAAAATGTAACCTGCCTTGAGAAAAGTAGAAACAAGTCGCCAGAGCAGAAACAGAGAAAAACAATAAGCACTAATTTCTGAGAAGATAGGGATTTTTTTGTGTGTGCTAAATATGCTAATTGAAGTTATGAAGGGACCAGCCCATGCTTTAAATAGCATATTTGGAGGTTTAAAAATGGTATTCACTGTGTTTTCATTTACAGAGTAAATCTGACCTGTTTTGCAACTGATGAACATACCAGACTTTTACACACTTTTGTTATTGCTCTTGGCCAATACGTTTCAAGAATCCACACTTTCAGAAACAGGAACTCAAATAACTCGTGGAGACGTGTTTCTGGTTTTGCAAATAATTTTTATGACGGTGAAGGCAAATTAATCTCACTTCTTTTCTTTACCTGATAATGAAGAACAATATGATAGTCATCCCTCAAGAAAAAAAAAAACAACCATACCTCCCTTTGCTTAGGTTTATAATATTCCATAGCAATAAAATACATTACAAGTGTAACTATAAAAAGACGAAGTGTGGAATAGTTCAAAGTAGTATCAAGGTAGCTCTATAGGCACTCCATTGAGCTTCTTGTTTTGAGGGATGGGAGGACCCCTGACAAATATTCCCCTTGGATTTAATTCCTAAGGCCCTCATCTGTGGGAAAAAAAAAAAAAAAGACTACAGTAGGGCAGACATCTTGAGAAGGGATGAAATGAAAGAGCCGACTGGAAGCTAGATTAAAAGGTGAAGAGCAGACAGAGCGACAGCGAGACGGAGAAGGAGGAAAATGAGAGAAAGTAGACAAGATTAATTAACTTATTTTAAAACAGCAGATCCCATTAAAGCCGCTGTCAGGCTCACTCAGCGACCCGGCGCCTCGCTCCAACCCAAACCGAACGCGAGCAGCTTTGTTTCCCGGCCTTGTGTGTTTAAGTTCCATAAAGATATGTACACAGAGAAGACGAGAGCCTTGTGTTGGCGTGTGCGTGCGTTTTCCTGTGGTCAGCTGTCTGTTGCTATGCAATTATGAAGCAGCACATAGTGAAATGGCAGGTGGGCCTGTAAGCACAGCGTCTGAGTGATTCAGTGCAGCAGGCATTTCTCCAGGTCTGTAACGGCAGAGAGGAGGATGGAGGGGAAAGGTGGCGCGCGGGGCGAGAGGGCGGCCGCTGGGAGACGGCAATGAAAGATTGATCAAGGAGGCTGTTGCCTTTTCAAGGTGAGATCTCACTTCTGAGGGAGGGAGAGAGACCTCTTCCTCAACTTCTTACCTCCTCAACACAACACTGCCCGCACCGCACACTGTTCGTCCTTTTTTTATATATACTCAGTTTTCTCCGATAAAGCAGCTCTTTTAAAACCCTCCCGCTGTCTAAGCTCGACGCCCGACGGGAAGCGCGAGGTTCGTGGATAACGTGGCGGTGATGAGTGTCCCGTTAGTTACGGGGGAAAAGAAGCTCGTCAAAGCGAACCCGGAGTTAGTGCGAGGACCGCACCGGTTGCGGGAGGGTTATTTAAAAAAAATAATAAAAAAAGGAAGACGACCATTCTTTCCCACCGTCTTTTCTTTGGAATATCACCTCCAATCCTTCCCTGCTGCCTTTCTCACTCCCCGTGGAATATTACGTTAAGTGGTTATCCCCCCTCTCCTCCTCTCTCCTCTCTGCTTCTCCACTGAGGCTTTTTTAAACACTTGTAGAACTCTATTAAGTCTGTCAGCATCATCAAACACGACGACAAAAAACCCCGCCTCTGGGTGTTAACCTTCACCTTCCATCATATTTACAGCGGCGGCATTTTATCTTTTTATCTGTCTCCATCCCCACCATGCTGCCTCTCGATTAGAAGGGGGGAAAAAAACACCAGAGGTTTGATGGCATGACAACAAAGCCATACTGACACTTAAAAAGAGAGCCGAGTCATTGTTCATCTCTCGGAATGATGAGGAAGATGGGATGTGAGGGTTTCACTTAATTGGTCCCCCAGTCGACTCGGTTTTACAGGTTGAAAATATACAGACTATTAAAGGAAACATTTGGCATAAGAGTCGGGAATCGAACCGAGGACTAATGCGTTGAGGACTGTAGCCTCTGTATATGTTGCATCTTGTCTACCATGTGGTTCCCCATCTTTAGGTGTTTATAAAAAAAATATGTAAAAATGTATTTCTCAAACTTTCATGCAGCATATCAGAAGAACAAGGTTACAGCCAAGATCTGATTGCCCCCTGCCCCCCGGCCCAAACTTTAAAAGTCTAGCTCCGCCACTGGTTACAGCGCTTTGAAAAAGTATTTCCACCCCCCTTAATCAAACCGATTTTAGAGAAGAATAACCTGCAGTTTTCAAGCAGCCGTCTAAACCAAGTCGACCGTATGTGAGGAAGTCATTTCTCCCTAAACTTGGTAAAGTTTTTTGAGCTGTAGTTGATGTTATGGACTTTTTTCTTCTTTTTTTTTACATTAATCTCATTTATTTGTTGGTTTAGTGATGACAACTTGCTTTCTTTTGTTGAATTAACTTAAAAGTTTTAACATTTTAACTAGAAGGAACTTTTCACTTTGACTTACTTGAACAATTAAGTTCAATTGTTTAAGCATCAGACGTCTGACGTCATGAAGCTTCACCAGGGACAGATCCTGTACCTGTAAAACTGACTGAAATTTGTCAAGTTAAACCAACTTAATAAATTACGTTGAATAAACTTAAATGAATTACTTATCAATCGAAGCAATTCAATTAAGTTGGTTCAACTATTTTCTTTTCTCAGTGTAGTGCGTTAGCAAAAATGGGCAAAGTTTGATAACTTGCTTTCTTTGTACTGTGCAGAAATTTTCTCCACTTTGCCTTGGAGAATAGTATTTAGACACATTTTCAAGATTTTTATATACAACATTAAAACACATAAATTATCTCCTTCTTTAGATTGGAAAATAAACATTTTGCTCACCCTAAGTGTAGTAACGTGGCATTCGTTTTGTGAATTTGAACCAGGTGACGCTAGAACTACGCCACTCTAGTAGTTTTGGGGTAAAACATATTTACATATTTTTATCTTAAAACATTCGTTCATTCGTAACATTCATGTGAGCATTCAAAACATTCATATATGCTTTGCACGGTTTTGGCTTCGTTACTGTTCTGAATCCATCCATTATCCAACACGCTTGTCCCTCATGAGGTCACCATGGCTGCTGACCTCCAGCGGGCAGGAGGAGGGGTCACCCTGGACAGGTCACCGGTCCATCGCAGTACTGCTCTAAATGTAATAATTTTTTTTTCAGAAATTAACCCTTTTTTTTTAAAAAGAAACGTATATGCTCCAGTCAGTGATTAATCGATTACTAAATTACTTATTATTGATGATTATCTCAGTAACCGATTAATGTGATTCACCGTTTTAGCCCTGATTTCTTCCCTAATACATAAAATAGCCTTCTGAAAACTGCATTTTGTATTTCTTCAGGTTATCTTTTCTTGAGATAAAAAAAAAAAAATTGCTTGATCTGAAATAGTTAAGTGCGCACAGAGCCAAAAAAAAAAGGAATTCTATAAGGGTGCGAATAATGTTTCACATCACTTCACTTCTCCTTATGGGATTGTTGGGCTTTTCAGGTTGAACTCTGCAGGCAGGCAGGGACACGGTGTCTAAATGAAGAGCTCTCTGCCTTCCATTAAACACTGTGAAGGTGCCTTTAATCAAAGCACTTAACAGGAAAATTGCTCCTCAGACAAATTTGTTAAAAATCAGTTGAGATTTCCAGGTATTCCTCTCGAAAATGGATGCAATTCATTTCCTTCCCTCTCGTTTTGCTCATCTAGAGTGCTCTTTTTAGTGATGTAATGTCTTCCACACCTGGCATTTAGCCTCTGCCTCTTAACTAGACGAGGCTAACAATCCGAGTTTCAGTTTGACGGAAACTGGAGATGGACCGATCACGATACCCGTGACGGATTTGCTTTTCTCAGGTTTTTGTAAAGATCCGACACGACAAAATCGAATGCAGCCGATTCTGATAAACCAAGCACTTCTTTTTTTTTTTTTTTTTTTTTTTTTACATCTTTTTACATTTGGGAATTTGTCTGCTACGTGACGATACTTTGCTGTTATTAATACATTTACAATACATAGGAAGAAGAACATAGTTTTATGGTGGAGATTATTTGTTGGCAACTATAGAATTGCATCCATAGCCTCTGCCTCTTAACTAGACAAATCACGTTACATTGCATATTGTTATTAAAGAGAAAATTCTAAGAAAGTCCAATTTTTTTGTACATCTCCATTTATTGGCCTCGTTAGAATACGACGTAGTGAAAATAAATATTTCTGAACTGACGTCGGGGGTTTCCCCGGAGCGAGTCGGCTGACGGCGTCATGAGGACGTGCAGGATGGATGCCGTCGGTCAGGGGATGAGAAACGCAGACAGCCAACTGCAAAAACGATACGTGGGACCGTGATATTGTTTTCCTACTGTCATAATTACTGGAGTTCAAACACATAATTAAAAAATAAATCGGCCCAATCGCCCTCCCATGTCATTGTGAGCCACATTTTGTGTGGTGAATGATATCTCATTAAATGGAACCAAATAAGAAGCGGAGTCCACAAATGAAAGCAAATTGGCTGCTGCTTTCATAGAAACTGCATTACTGTGTGTTTGCCGAAGTATTCCAGTTTCTTTTTGTTCTTATACTGATTACTTCTTACTGTATAAACCCAACCAAGCAATAAAGACTGACTAAATGTGCAGTTTTGTAAAGTAAAATAGAACATTTCTGTAGCTTATGATTTGAGCTCTAATATAAAGACTACCAAAACTGCATGGATCGTGTACATACACAGTGTCATAAAATAATATTTGGTTTTGTTTTGCTTTTGTTTTTATGTTACATTTTTTCCATCACCAAACTAATTTTAATATTAGACAATGATAACATCAATAAAAATACAAAATGCAGTTTTTCAATAATTAATCCCTTTATGAAGGGAAAAAGACACTCAGACCAACTTGGTCTTATGTGATTAAAAGTAACTGCTTCATGAACTTAACGGGTTGTATCACCTTTAGTGGCAACATCTGCTAATTATGTATGTTTTCATTGTGGTAGAATATTGCCTCACTGTTTGGAAAACTGTCTTAATTCAACCTGTGTCAACCAGTGTCAGGTTCCTATAACTGCATGAAAAAGTTAATCAGACCCAGACCGTCACACTAACACTGTTGTAGATTTTACTAATCAAGCAATCTATTGATTGATGTGACGATTAATTGAGTAATCTAATAAAAATTGTCCCATTTTCTAGTAGCTACTTAAGCCAGTAAGAAACATATGAGAGAGAAAATCTGAGTAAAAAAACACAATATATATTTCTTATCTATTTTTTTTACACTTCTTGATCAGCAATTACATGTAATGTTAGCTAAAAAGTATTCCCTTGTATTTCCTTGATTGTTTGCACAGATTCTGTTCTAGAGATTACAGACAGATGTCCCCCTTTCGCACAGGGAACTTAACCATCCCTTGTTAGCAGCCGCTAACAGGCTCGATGCATGTAGAGGTTTCCTGCTGAGATGTTGCAGCATCGACGACGTGCTAAGTTCAAATGGTAACTCCGTTTTGCAGTTCATGCACTGAGCTGTGTTATCTCCTCTATGTAAAGTGATTGCACACGTTTTACACTTTTTTTGTCTCTCTGCTGTTGGTACTTCTTTCGGTCCCTCGCTGCTAAAAGTGACCGTTGGCGTTCGTCAGCAGTTTATTGGCGCAACACAAATAATCATCCAACCGGAACACAGCTTGCTAAATAGTAAAACGTAATTTAACACGGCCTGGAGGCAGGTAGTTTGACCTGAAGAATTTTGGAAATTGTGGTTCTCAAATCATTTGATTTATTTGGCTCTTTCTCTGAAGTGCTGTCTTTGTTTACGCCCATTTTTGTCTCATCAGTCCAGAGAATATTGACTTATTCAGGTCATCAATATATTTATGGTATATATTATGTTTTTTGGTTTGTTTTTGTCAGCAGATTTTTTCCCCTTGGATCTCTTCCATGAATGCAAATTTGTTTTTCAAATTGATGATGTCAACGACTTTATTTCTCATCTGTTGTTAAAGTTCTTTTAGCCGACTCCATGTTATCACACAGGTTCTAATTAAAAAAAGGATTTGTTTCTACAACTGCGGCAGTTCTCAGGCCTGGATGTGGTCAGAGGAATTTGACCACAACAATTGATTCATAATTAAATCAAACCAACAAGAAACATTTGATCATCAGAATTATAATGTGTTTAGACCAAAAGCAAAACAGACTAAATCTGCAGAGGGGCAAACATTTTTCATGCTGCGTCTGCATGGTCCACACATGTGCACTGCACACCTAAGCAAAGGGTCCAGAGCGCTCAAGGTGCAAAAATGCACATATTCTCACCTCCTCACTCCCACGTTCACACAGCAGACGTGTGCGTACGATACTTCCTACTGTACAAGTCCGACTCGTACACAATGAATCACACAGGAACACTTTTAAATAGCTGCCAACAAGAGTAATGATGCGACGCTGGCTAAAGAAATAAGAGAAAAAGCTTTTTCATTTACACACTGCAGATGCATCACGCATGGTGTCCTCGCTTCAGAGACAAACACAACGTCTGCTATTGACTACGCTAGTCTCTGCTCAACCAAAACGGTTTTGTCTGTTCTTAGTCTTAGTTGTATCAGTTGTGCCCCGTAGACGAACACACAGACTGAATTTGCAAGAAAACGTTGGCTTTTCTGACCGGCGAGGTGATATTTGCACCATAAAACATGCTTTGAAGAAGTACCTTCAAGCTTTTGCTTCTCACTCCACCCTGGTAATTAGAACAGCTCCAACAGCTGCAGCAGAGCTGATTGTTCATCCATCTCACGCTGCAGGTGAACATGCTCTACACGGTAGAGATCGCATGGAGGTGGCGCAAGACCTGTGAAATCCACTTGTTTAAATTTCATTCAGATAAAGTGTCATTTTAAAAGATGAGATGGTTCTAAAATAAAAGCAATTAGAAGGTGTTTTGTAGTGGCATTTGTTTGTGTGTGGGTTGATTATTGGGGGGGGGGCGCAGCAGGCATTGTGCTCCTTGGAGGGGGGCTCACCCTTTCATACTTTGAAAACCCCTGGTCTATCACATGTCATATGATAGGCCGTTAGGACCAAATTTTGAAATTCAATTGTACTTTATTGTGCTCATATTGATGCCCCTAAATAAAACCTCAGAGTAAGCCACTGGCCTCACAGGCCACTTGATTAGTAAATAGAGTGTGTATGTTAAGTGTCAACATACTAACACAACTGTGAAAGTCAGTGGAGGAGCATCACGGGTAACAAGTTTTCGATTTTTAAGAAACCATCCAACAAACATCTCAGCTAATGAATGCCCCCTTCCTACAACACAACAACCTGCTCACAAAAAAATCCTTCTCGAGTCGCGGTTCTTTACCGAAAAGGAAACGCTTAAGCTATCAGCCGGCACCCTAACACGGGAACTCTTAACACATGAACATTTTAAAACATTTCCTCCCATTTTAATTATTTTATCAGAGCCTTTGTATGGTAAATACGCCCTTTTTTCATTTTTCTAATGATAAGAACAACCCCAAACTCATTTTTTTTCATTTGTTTTTTTCTGTGTGCACAGCTCCTTCAGCTTCCTCTCAAAAAACTCCCGCGGCTTGGTGACTAAACTTGGGTGCTTTGTTTCAATGTGACGCCGGAGCTTACAGGGTCTCATGCTATCATTAGCCAGAACCTCCTTGCAGATTACACATTGCGGCCTTGGAGCATCATCGGGACCAGTCCAGGAAAATCCAAACTTTAAGTAGTCGTGGTCATACTTCCTCTTTTTTCTACTTACGCCAGAGCTTGTCTCCCCTGCCTTTTTCTTTACTAAAAATTTGTCCATTCTTTCTCTCACATCAGTAGACAGCAAGCAGATAGCTTCTTTTCCGGTTTATTTTTTCCCTCGCATCGCGCCTCCCCTAAAGTGCTCTGGCGCCCCCTAGGGGAGGCGCGCCTCACACTTTGAAAACCGCCGTGATAGACCATTGATACCACATAAAGTACGTATATGATAGACCAAATTTAGTACCCTGAAGTTTCTAAATGTAATGTGACAGCTAAATGGGTAAAAGATATTTACAAGTTAGTGTTTAAACATGAAAAAATGGCCTTGAGTTTGGAATAGAGTAGAGTGCCTTCTCCGGGCCGGGGATAAGGTCGTGCCTCTAGTGAAGGAGTTGACTATCTCTCAGTCTTGTTCACAACTGAAGGAAAAACTCAGTAAGAGATTGATAGACCGATTGGTGCGTTGTTTGAAGTGATGTGTGCGCTGTGCTGGTCTGTAGCGGTAAAGATCTACCGGTCAGTCTACGTTCCTGCCCTTATCTAAGGTAAAGAGCTTCGGGTCGTGACCAAAAGAACGACATTGCCAAATGAGTTTCCTTCGCAAGGAGTCTGTGTGTCCCCCCTTAGAGAGAGGGTCATCCGAGAGAGGCCACTCCTCTACGTCGAGAGGAACCGGTTGAGGTGGTTGAGGCATCTGGTTGGGACGCCTCCCTGGTGAGGTGGTCCAGGCTCATCCCACCTGGGGGAGAGCCAGAGGAAGACCCAAAACACGCTGGAGGGACTATGTTTCGCAGCTGGCCTAGGGATTCCCCCGGAGGAGCTGGTCCAAGTAGCCAGGGAAGTCTCTGCTTAAGCTGCTGCATCAACACCTGATGAATGTGGGCAATCAAACTGTAATAACCGTATGCAGATGTCATCAAAATGTTAGTAGCTGGAAGATAGATTTATCATTTGTTAGTGATGAGGCACAGTTATTGATTGCTGCTGTTATACGTGTTCACCCTATTCCAGTAGGCTTCCCCTCTGTAAGTGTAGGGCTGCCAGGGAAAGGTTTGCATGTCCTCAGCACAGTGGAGCTGATTCTCTCTCTCTCTCCCTCTGTCATCTTTTCTTTTTTTTCCCCCAAGTGTTGCATAATTCACAGCTTAACAGTGAAGTTGCCAAATTGATAGAGGTGGGAATTGAACCAACATTATTGCTCAGTGTGAATAAGTGAATAAAAATAGTAAAAATGGGACCGGAGGAAGAGGGAGGGAGAACACTGCCCACAGATGCCAGGGATCTCATTCATTTTCGCTGTCACACCCAGGAACAGTGAAGCTTCAATAAAGTCTTTGTTGCACCTCATCATCCATCATGGAAGTGGCCGTGGCAGATTCCCGGCTCTCTGAGCAGCCGCAGCCTCCGCCTGATCTATGATGGACTGAAACGTCCAAAATCGAGGAAATTACAAAGATTTATGCGACTGCCGAAGGTGTCTGATATCAGTGCAGAAGTATTCAAACCCCACAGACTTTTTCACACCTTCAAGAATGAACTTGAGTGTATTTTTTTTAGTTATGCGTCAGACCAGACCAGGCTCGATCTGATCTAAACGCAGATAGATCAAATTCAATTATCCACAAAATTCAGACGAAAGTTATCTAAAGATAAATAAATGAGTATACTGTATAATTCTGAAGTGGGAAGATGCAGCCAATCAGTAGGAAGATGAAACTAAATAGTGGGAGGGTATAGCCAATCAGCGGCAAGAAAAATGAATGACGCTTCCAGATTGACCTGCTGTCAAACACCAGCCGATAGTAGGTCAAGCAGCATTGTGTCTTGGTATTTCAGCTTCCCAAGATGCATTTTCATTGAAATATTTGAGACTTGCTTTACTAAAAAAAAAAAAAAACAGCTGTGAATAGACGGATAGTGAATTCTCAAATACTGAACCGGAGTCTGCCATAAATCTAAGCACATGGTATGTTAGTTAGTTAGTTAGTTAGTTACAAAGTGGGTTCGGCCCAACAAAGTCAATGTTTTGGAGCCACCATCACCAAAACCTTGTGAGCGAAGTTGAAAAGGTTTTGTAGGAGGACGACGGGTTGGAACCTGAGGTACCGCAGTTCTGTCAGCAGGAAGGGTTCAAATGTCCAGCAAACTACTGAGAAGCTTCTGAAAGGATGTCCAAACTGCTCGACCCAATTTAAACAGTTACTTTTCCTTGTTATTTTGTGTATGTAAATCTGTCTTTTTCTTCAAAAGGCCCAACATACCCTGAAAAAAAGAACATTTACTCTAAAATACTGCCAGACTGTGAGAACATATTCTAATGTATTCCTTTATATTCATGCCAATATCTGATTTCAGATGTATACGTCTTTGTATTTACTCTAAGTTCTGTCCGTTTCAACCCTCTAAGGTCAACCCTCGTCCACTATAGAACGTGCCACAACATGACTCCCAGGCAACGGAGCAAAGTAACAGAGCCTGAGACTTTAAACAGTATTGATGGGAGCTGAAACCTCGTGAACCCTCTGAAGGCTGTTACATTGAAGTGTATTCTTCTTTAGCTCTGAGGATTTGATCCAATCTGGTTGTTATCAGGATTGGACATCATTTTGTTCTGTGCCGTGAGCATGTAACCTTGGGTTTGTTCGGGTTGCTTATCAGACAAGAAGCCATGACACTTGACATGTGAGGAGGGGCACTGAGTTTATTTGCTGGCTCTGTGAAGTGAGGCAATGATAGGCAATCTGCTGAAGTGCCTTACAAGCTCAATTTTTCTTTTTGGGCTTTTTTTCCCCCCAGAAACCCACTCAGATTTGTATCATAACAGGAGTTGTAGCCTTTAGAAGCTATTGATTCATAATCCCTTTATTGCAAAATAGCAGCACAATTAAGGAGCAGCTTAATAAAAAGGGGTAAAAAAAAACGTTGACGACTGAACAGTCAGGATTTTTCTAACCAGAGTGTTGTTGCTACTGGAGCTGGTGGAGAAATGATGTGGTGGATTATCAAATAAATGGAATCTGTGCCGGTGTGATAGTGATTGACCTCAGATCAGTGGCTGTACGGTCGGGTCACACTTCATTAGCAAACCCTGAAGCCAAGCGTAGCCACCACCCAGGATCACATGGCAACATGTACGCCGGGGGCAACGGACCAACGTTGAAAGCAGCCAATTAGACCAAAAAAGGTAACGCGACTGCAAGACGAAGGCAACTCAGCGAACGCATGGAAGGTCTTGTAATTTTGTTCTGATGTTCTGTCTGTTGGCTTCTTGTTCTTGGTGTGAGGGATGCTCATTAGTCTGAAGAAGTCTGGGGTTCCAGTTTCAGGTTTGGCTCTTCTGACAAAGAAAAGAGAGTTTGGGGAATTATCTTGTATTCCTATTCATTCCATCTAAATTTTGCACCCATTTATTGCTGACCCATCCATGTGATTTTTTTAAAATTATTATTATTTTTTTACAGTTTCCATCTTTGCAGCTTTGCCTCTGCAGAAATATCTGCAGTAAATTCAAAGTAATTTTCCCGTTGCTTTCCTATGCAGTTCTGCTCAATTCTCATCTCCCTTCATTGATTTTCACTGATTTCTTACTTTGTGCTTGATTTCTTCAGCTGAATTTCAACTAACCCAATCAAAATGTGAACGATGTCAACTTTGTACGCTTTTTTTTTATAATAGTAGTCTGCCTAGATAAGTTTGTAGTTTGGCAAAGGCAGCAGGAAAAGGGAACAAGATCACTCGGTCTGCATTGGCCGCGCCTCTAAACATATTCCTCAGAGCAAGAGGAATGTTTAAGATGTTTTATTGCTAGCAAAGATGTTAACTTTTGAAACTCCTAAAATTTACCAAAGTTGAAAAATGTTGCTCTTTACAGAAGAGCTTTAACTGACAGAGCTAGGAAATAAATTCAGAAGCAGTATCTCACTTACCATCAAACGAGATACAAAACTTGCTGAAACGAAAAAGCTAACGACGTACAAAACCTGTTGAAACAAGAACATTCCCGTTTTAACAAGACACTTCGGTTTCTTTTGTTTGGAAAGATGTAGAGAAACTAGAAGTTGCTCCGTCTGATTCTCCAACTTTTCAGTCTGTTTCTTCTGGACGACACTCAAAACATCCCAGGAGTCGTTGCCGTCTTGCTGTTACGATCCTTTTAATTAAACAAGAATAGATTTGGGTAATATATGTTTATTTTGGATATAAATTTTGTTAACAAGAGGAACTTTTTTCCTTTCTGCAAGTTTTATATCTCACCATATCGACAAAGTTTGACGTTTTAACGAGATTCTGCTCCCGTATTCATTACCTACCTCCAGCGGTTAAACACTCCTGTACAAAATAACCAAATATGGTTTATGATTTTTTTGGGGGGCAGGGGGGGGATGTAAAAATTCAACATAAAAGATGTGTAGGAACCCTGTAATTGGCTTGTTAAAGACTTTGTGGTTGTCTAACTTATTTTCAGGGTTCCACATGAGAAAGTTGTTGGTGTTTTCGCTCCTCTTCCACAGGAGCATTTACTTTTGCTGCTGCTGCCATTTCTAATCTTAAAGCTGCTTAATAAACTAGATGAAACCCTGAAAGCGCCTAGTAAGCAGTTTCTCGTAGCACAACGATCAGTGATAGGAAAAGGAACAGTCTTTGTGTCGTCAAATGACATGAAAACCATAGCAACAGGTTGACTGATCGGAGAGTTTGCTCGAGTGCAAAGAGCTGGTGGAGGATATCAATATTTAAGAAACTCCACGGCCCTTTTCTAAACACAAAACAAGCATATAAAGCAAGAATCGATATCACTGTTAACTGTCCATTGCTTTCAAATAAGACCCATTGAAAGGACTGAAGTCAATATACTGCCACTTTCATCTCTTAAATGCAAGCTTTAACCGTGATTGACTGGCGCGCCAAGATACACCCACTCCCTAATTGCAATTTGCTGAGAAGGAGACAAAGAGAGGAGGCTCTCCTGTCACTGACAGGATGCCATGAGGCCTGGGGAAATTAAATTCACATCGAGAGGAATTTAATTAGACCACTTTGTATCTTTCACTGCCACAGAATCCTATTTACATTCTTTCCCGTGTTACTTAGCTTCCCTGCCTTACACATAATTGTGCGATTAATTCTAAAGTCTGTCTCTAAAGAGAAAGGGATGGTGTATGTGCAAAGTTGAATGCTGTAAGATTAGGTTTGGGTTTTTATTCTTGGTCTTTGTTTTCATCTTTTTTTTTTTTCAATATGCAGTAACACACTGGCTCGCAAAAGTTTTCACATCCCTCGAACATTTCTATGTTGCGTCGGATTACAGCCGCAGACTTCGATGTGTTGGCTTTGGATTTTATGTGATAGAACAACACAAAGTAGCGCAAAACTGTGAAAAGAAAAGAAATGGACGTGGTTTTGAAATATAGACACGCTGCAATGAGACATCACACGCACAAAAACTGCTCACCTAATGATGACTGCCATTGTTTTTAGCTGTCAAGTAGTCAACATAACATTGTTGACTACATATTATATATCACACATATCATATATGTGTGATATATAATATGTGTGATTATATATCACACATATAATCTTAAATATATGTGTGATATATTAAAAAAAGGGACACAGTGCTTTAATGATAATTGTCAACACTAGTACTAGATACCAAAGTACTACATTACATGTCACAGGTTAGGAAAAGGTTTAATAAAAAAGAAATTAGCGAGAGAGAGAGAAAGAGAGGTTATGGGTCAGTTACGCTAGCTTGACTCTGACAATCTTAACATGTACATGTGCTGCAGAATTCGTTGTGCTGTGGTTCAGGTAACAAAACAAAAAGGCGAACCGGAGATCATCAGTAGAGCGGGTGTTTAAATTAGCTAATCAACCACAGCTGTGTTCAGGCAATCATTTATCAATAATCACAAAATAAACATCAAGCCTGAAACAATACTCTAACGGACTGAACGCTCTGTTCTTTGTGTGGAAGAAGTTTGCGTGTTTTGTTGGTGTTGAAACCTGATACATTAGTGAAGCTGTTGTCAGTCAGTTGCTAAGGCAACGGGTCTGTGTGCAGCATCAAAAAGACTGGGGAGAGCAGCAGACAGGTTGTGGAGGAGTTTAAAGCAGAGTATCAGAACGTCCTTCAATCCATCATCTGAAAATAAGACACATCTACAAGAATATCAAGCTGGCGACGGAGATCCATGTTTCAGAAATTTTGCCATTAGTTTGCCACAAGCCTGTTCAGGTCCGACTCAAATGTAAGACTTAGTTCATAATCGCTGTGTGTGGCTTAGAACTTAACATGCGCGTGTCCCTGAACACATCATGCCCACAGCAGAAGAAGCCTGGTTGTGCTGTGTTTTCATTAGCAGATAAAGGGAAGCCAGTCAGAGTTGATGGATGAAACTAAAAACAGGGCAACCCCGGGAAGAAAACCCGCTAGACGCTTCAGAGCAGAGTGAACGTTTGCCTCCTAGCAGGACAAGAAAAGACCAATTATGCACTGCTCTCTGTTGGCCTATCACATAATGAAATACATTGAAGTTTGTGGTTGTAGCCTGACAAAACGTTTAAGACTTCAGCGGAGCATTCTAACACACGGTCAACATCTAACACGTTCATTTTGCTGTCCCGTTTTAACAATAGTTGAGCAACCAGTCTGCCAAATCGCTGTAAAAATGTCCTGCATTTAAAATCTGCTTTAAGATTTGCTGGATTAACATGATCCTGGAGGCAGGATTCATCAGCTTAGCCAAAGGAAGACGCTCCACTGTGACAGTAGGGACGGGGTTGCCCCCTGTTTTATTTTCAGCTTATGTGGAGACCAGCAAAAGGCTGTGATGAAAACCCAACTCAACGCCTCCTGAACATACATGTATTCCCTGCTTAAAGATGATGTATTGGGGACAGAAATTGCAACATTTTCATTCGGTGCATTTCACTTTCCCACTGCTTTGTGTCCAATGGTCCAAACTAATTGAAGAGACTTGTTCACTTCCTCACCTGTGGTGGCGCTGCATCAAGAACCACTGAAGGAAACGCCACAAAAGCTTTTGAAGAAGACACTGAGCGCAGAGTGTTATGTACGGTAATGCTTACATTGCACATGTTATCATATCAAACTTCTTTAGTTCTGTCACATGTTGACGTTGGGATTAAGCATTGCCACTTTTTAGCTGCGGGAGTCGAGATTTTTAGTTTTTTCTTTTCTTTCATCTCACTATTTAACTGTTGACTTTCCATAAATCAAGTCTGCAATTTACTTTCTGTCCCTTCCAGTTCACAATCAAAACTCTAAACCGATGATTATTATATTGGATTTAAACTTACGTTTTAACGCAGCTTGACGCGTTAATACTGGACATGATGTTATATGACACTGAGGTATGTAATTTTAATGTACAGCTCTGGATAAAAAGAAAAGCCCAGAGCACTGAACCCCATTGAGAACCTCCTGATTGTTCCACCAAATATTGATTTCTGAACTCTTCCTGAGTTAAAACATTAATATTGTTGTTTCTAAACGAATATGAACTGGTTTTCTTTGCACTATTTGAGGTCTGATTTTGACCATTTCTCACTTTCTGCAAATAAATACTACATTTTCATTTGACTTGGAATTTCAGAGACATGTCAGTAGTTCATAGAGTAAAAGAACAATGTTCCTTTTACTCAAACATGTACCTATAAAGAGTAAAATCAGAGAAACGGATCATTTTATGTGGTCTCTTAATTTTTTTGAGAACTTTATAACAATACAATTTAAAAAACTAGCCAGGATTCATTGTGAATCTTTATACACGTTTTTCTCTCTGTAATGTCCAATCAACACAAAACTGTCCCATGACGTTTTTTTCCCCCCACAAATATAATTTTTTTTATTGTATATAGTATTGAGTTTGTAAGTTTTTTTTTTCCCCATAGTGTTACCACTCTTACTGTTCTCGGATCCTTTTTGGATTAAAGTACACTGAAAGTCCATCCTGCTGGACAAACATTATTCCAGGAAGCTGCGTTTCAGTGCGTGGCACCTGACGAATCTCTTGCGATCATGAATTCGCACCTGTCGATTATGAAACGATGATTTGCGGTTCAACATGTGGCTTGGATCAAACATGAGCAACGTCGGTGTCAATACGTGAGGTTATCTTTGAGGGGGACACCGGCTGATTCCGTCAAACGATCTCGCTGCCTGTTCGGCCAAATAATTACAGAAGATTATCCAATGAGATGATCAGATTTTCTGCTGTTAGCAGTTTGCTGTTTGCTAACTCTAGCGTTAAAAGAGCGCCACCTTAAGAGAGCTCCTTTAGTTTCCACACCGCGACTTTTCAAACAACCAAGATTGTTTTTCCTGCAAGGAAGGAAAAAAAAATTAGTAGAAGCTGTCAGCCTGCTCTATACAGTGAGAGAAAACATTTCATCACGTAGTTATTTCTGTAATTATACTTCTGTTTAAGGGGTTGAGTCATTTTTTTTGTTCCTCATACCTAATCACCAGCAAACAGTTTACTCTTCACCCAATGAATTTTTATGCCTCTATATAATTGTTTTTTGTTTTAAATATACATTATGTGGCCTGTCTAATTTTTTCAGCATTTTCACAGGTGTATCAAGATTTTTCAGTCAGGAGTAAACGACTACAATGACGATGTTTGCATCCTCCGCTTTGAGGCTAAAGTGCGGACACACAGAAAAAAACCGCGTCGTCAACCTTAAGCGCCACAAACTTCACTCCCGGGTTTTAATTTCCACTAACCTCTCCGAGACAATGACCTTTACTGCAGCTATGCTTTCAATTGTATGTATACGGAGAAACAACCCACAGATGATGCATAAAACCCCGCTTTCTCTGAAACACGTCCTCCCACTCGAGTGGAAACGCTGTTATTCACAAGATGTAATGATATGGTTCAGAACAAACAGGGGTCACAGAGAACGCATAACCACCTGTGGCACTAAATACGACATGCATTTTAAATGGAAAAACTCACAACACGCTGTATCCAAGTAGATTCAGCAGGTATAGAATCACATGTTCTCGTAAAGTAAGCCGGAAAATGTTCGACAGACACTTTTTAGCCGGCTCCTTTTTAGCTTGTTCCTTGCCGTTTATGGGTGACATGTTAACAAAAAGCAAAAGTAAAAAAAAAAACAAAACAAAAAAAACGTAGCCACAACAGAATACAAAGTGGAAACAGTTTAAAAGCACTGAGCTGAGAAATCTTTCATTAGCTCATGTAAATGCTACTTGGCACATATCTGAGAGCGTCTGGACGGATCGCCCGCGGCGCTTTGGCCCGCTCGTACACATCCCCAGGCTTCCTCTGCCTCCCGTCGCTCCAGTCAGCTGACAGCCTGGCCCTGAACCCCATTCCTGAATCTTGATTTCACACCGCTCTCTTCTATTTCTATCCTAACAGACTGAGCGGAACGGCACCTCTTGAGGAGCCGCGGCGACTGATTAGAGCCCAATTAGCTGCCCTGTTCCAGGGCTCCTGCGAAAAGGAGGCATGTCGTCTCGCTTCTGAGCCCAGCTCCAGACAGTACGCGCTGTTCTCATTTTCTGGGAGTTCATAGGCAAAAATTAGACAAGTGGAAGAACTAGTCCTTTAAAATGACCTGACCCAAATGGGTCCCAGTGTTCTATGACATGGTATTTTTGAATTCTGATTTATAGCTTATCTTCAGTAGATTCCCTCTAGTGTTTTCCTTTTACTATAAAATCTCAAATCCCAGGCTGGCAACTTCAGTCTCAAAAAAACTGAAGATAGACAGGTGGTTGTACTTGATTACAATGTTTTTTAGCTAACTGTGGCAGCCGTAATCAATTAATTGCAATTATTTGCAAAATAAGCAACATTTTCAATTGGAAAAACCCCTTTTCTGTCGCTACATTTTTGAATAGATGGATATATCAGCTCAGCAACAACAATATTTTTTGTTTTTAATCTGTTATTTAGGTTATTGACTCATCAGATTGGTGTGAAGTGCTATTACACCGAGGCTTGCCACAATAAATTTTCCTGGATGATAAATTGTTGCTAAAATAATTGCGATGAATGACTATATTGTTGTTTTGAGATTGTTTTCAAGTAATATATTGACAACAGCATAATAATGCAAGTTTGCTCTCTCAAGCTCTCAATAAACCTTTAACACAATTACAAAACAAGAAAATAAAACCAGACACGTTAAAAAACAATAAGTAAAACGAAAATGAAAACCACACATAGCAGAAACGATGAATAGACTTGGTTGTGATCTCTCTGTAAACAAAACTGGCCTTCAAAAATTATCAATCACAATGGAAAGTATGTAGGTCATTTTAAGTTATCATGCAATAAATTGATTTATTGCTTATTGGGTCAGGCTCATTTGAACCCATTCAGCTCTCAAGTGTTTGAGGAAGTTCTGGTTGTCCGTGGAGCGTCTTTAAAAAAGAACACTGCTTCACAAATGTGTACCGTGGACGCTGACGTTAGCTTTGAGATGCTACTTCAGGTTTGAATAGGTTGGCTGACAGGCTAGCTCCTTTTAGCACAACTTGAACACAACAATAGTCTCAGCAAATATTAACAACCAGCAGGCAGAGAGGAGCGGCTTTGGCGTCCGTCGCTGTTGTCTGTGTCAGTCGTGCCTCAGATTTACGGGCGTACCAGAAACATACAAATACAAAGGTTCCAGCTGAAAAAATTAATTGTGTTAAAATCCATATAATTAATTCATCAAAATCAGTGCCTTTATCTATCTATCCTAGCTAGCTGGCTATAGAGATGTAGTCTTTACAGATTGTATTTAATTCACAAATGTTTAGAGATCTCAGTTTTGGCAACGTTTAATCAACTTCACGTAGCACGGCAGCAGTAATTCACACTGATAACCAACAGTGAGGCAAACACATCTAATAGTGTGACTTCCTGCTGTGTTGGCATGAGTGAGAATTTTGCCCTCTAATTGACTTGAAAGAAGCTTTAACTTTCTCATGAAAGCCATCACCAGGCTGTATATTTCGGGTGCAAAGAGGCCCTTGCCTGCCAGCTCAGCATTTAGTTCATTCATTAGTGCAGTCGCATCGACAGCAAAGGCCATGTCTGCTTTCTGCTCTGCACCCGAGAGCTCTGGGATGTCCTTGTCTTTCCTCTCGCTAAACTTTGCTTTTAGGTCCTATGTGCTCGATTCTTACAAAAAGAAGATAAGACAAACTTGCCTTGGAACAAAGTGTCATTTTAGCGCTGGAGACAACACCAAACAGTCTCTGATAAGCTCCACATCTGAGAATGGGTTACCGCATCTTGTAATTTAATGCGTAATTACAAGACTAGTCCTGGCTGCTGCGTGCCTGGAAGAGTGGGGCTTTGTAAAATAAAATCCTGTTGCTTTCGCAGTTTAGCTACCGCTTTATGTTCACCACGTTAACCCCGCTTTGCTGATGATTTCAGCAAAGAAACATTCATTAGTCCACATTGTGCTAAAAACTCTGCATTATGCGTCAATATATTGCAAAGTAAGGGGAGTTACCCTTTTACTACAAACCTATGTGGGCTAGTCAAAGATGGTCAGCACATAAAATGTGACTGGTGGACTAAAAAATGCCCAGGTCTGGACTAATAGTGTATTGGGGACAGAAATTGCAACATTTGCTCCATTTTCATTCGGTGCATTTCACTTTCCCACTGCTTTGTGTCCAACAGTCCAAACTAATTGAAGAGACTTGTTCACCTCCTCACCTGTGGTGGCGCTGCACATAGAACCACTGAAGGAAACGCCACAAAGGCTTTTGAAGAAGACACTGAACGCAACTTCTTTCTTCACCAAATGTAAACAAAAATGGAGTAGCATCACACTTCAGCGGTTGTAGGATTTCCGTTTTGTCTTTGGTAAATGACCACGAGCCATTTCTCCTGCTATAGCACTACACTCTCTTGTTTGTTTTGGTCCTATTTACCCAGAATGCTCTGCGCAATAGTCAGCTTTTAGAGCGGTCTCCGGTCTGCGTGTGTCCACACAATGCATTTGAACCGCACCAGAGTTCACTGGATTCGAAGAAACACAGAGGGTTTGTAGGCGAACCGCAGTTTTTGTGGTCTGCATCAGACTTTGTGTAAGCATGACTGAAATGATTTATGGCTTGAAAAAAAATTATGTTTGTTTCTAACAACTAACGTATTGTGATTTAAGTTGTTTGGTTTACGTTTGGAGTTTTGTATAAAACGAATGTATTTTATTTTGTCACAAAGAACTATGTTATCGTGAAATTTGCTTGAACATAAAAGCCTGCGAACCTTGAATAGACTGAGAACCAACATTTGTTAAGGACCTCCGAAGTGGCAGGCGGCCACAAGGTAACCGGCTGGGGTGAATGCACACTAAGACAACCATAGAAAACTGCAATAGATCAGTCAAAGCTGGACTGGAATGTTCTAAGCAAGCTACGGATTCTGTAATACACAGTTTGTTGCATACTTACCTTAGCGTCTCCTTGGAAACAAAGGTGTTTTTGTGTTTCAGTTTATGAGGCCCCACTGAACCATGACATACTGTATATCTACTGTTACACCCTTAATCAATACCCAGCATAAGTCCTAAGGTGGTTTAGAGTTTAAAATGGCTTCAAATAGATACTAAGTGAGAAAGAAATAATCTTCGTTACTCAGACCGGCACAGGAGCCACGTGTGATTAATGCACAGGATCATGTCAAATGATGTAGAGCACCACTCTCAACAAAATGGTGGAATAATAAGAGCCTTTAATGTATGGGCCTGAGTAATGGCTCGCAGCAGTCGCGACAAGATGCCGAAGGTCCCCTGAAAGTCCCTTTTTCGCCATGGCAGACACACTTGTGGCTTCAAGCAGCCGCGGCACTCGATGAAGGGTCTTGAAGTTTCGCCCGGCTCGTTTCATCACCGCCTCTCGCTCCCTTTGTCAAGTCAACTTGACACGACCATCCCCGCCACTCACAAAACTTTTTCTTTCTCTGATTAATTGCAAGCCTTTTAGGCTCTCTCACAATCAGGCCCGGACCGTTTTGCAGCCTTTTTTTTTTTTTTTATTACAAAGTTAAATGTCTTGCGATGGAATACAGTGGCGGTAAATGCCATATCCTTTCAACGTGGCAAGGGTAGGGTAATTGTCTCTGTGGCATAATCGTCCCTCAACAAAAGCCGGTGAAAATGACTGGGTTTTAACATAATAAGGAGCACTGTCATTTTAGTCCTCCCCCTCTCCACAAAATCCTCCCTGCCAGCATTAGTTTGCTTCCCTCTGTCACAGGGCATGTTTATCTCCATCTTAGAGCCTCAATTTTATTCTTTTCTTCACTGCCGATGGCCTGTAATTACACCCTTCTGCTCTTTCTTTCTTTCTTTCTTTTTTTTTTGCATACACTGTTACTCGTCCTGGCAGTGGGCAAAAGCAGCAGTACAGCCGGCTATAAATGTCAACCAAACGCCAATGAAATTCACCAGAAGCAGTTGAAATTTGTGCTTCACTTATCTGAGTCGTGATGGCTTCAACGTCACCTTGTTTGTTCTAAGTATTGTCTTAGGGAGCAGGCAGTTGACAGATGAAATGAATATAATGGAACAAATACAGTCCCTGTCTGACATTGTTATAATGTAATATTAATATTAGGCTTTTAATAATTCATTTTGACCTGTTTACATGTTGGAATGATGGTACACCTAAAAATACAAGAATTCGATTAACGAATTAGAATTTTTTGCGAATGGTCTGTGATACAAATAGGGTCAAAACTGTACATACACACCCAAATATATTCATGCATCTGACTCCTATTTGGAAAAAAGCAAGAACATGGTATGATTCTATGAATGTTTGACAACTCTTCCCATCAGAAACAGTGAAACTCTCCTTTCAAGCAGTTTTCAACAGGTTGGATCTAGCTTGGTAATAACCAGTGTCTTGTTCTACTATTGGCTTCATACAGAGCGTCTGGACTGTTGGCTAGTGAGAAACGATTATTTGTTTGAGTTGTGGGATCTCTTGACGTTTTAAATGATTGTATCTGATTTTACCCAATCGCTAACCTTTAGCTGAGTCTTTTGGAGTATGCCAGCTCGTCCCTGAAGGAAGCTACATTATGAAAGCATACAGATAATTTCGTGTGCTTTAAAACAACCAACCCCTACTGCGAAGAGAGAAGTGCCGAGCACCGACATAAAAAGTATTAAACATTTCTCTTGGCCCGACTTCACTTGCTCTGTATTTGGAAAATGGACTGAATGACTTCGCTCATTTCTTCAATTGCCATTGGCAAACTACAAACCTGTACATGCGGACTACAATTCTAAAACAGGAAATCAATGTCAGGGTTCTCTTGGCAATGGCCAGGAAAGGTTGGATATGTTCCAAAAATGTAATTTTATCCTTTAAAAACGTGCTTTAAACTCTAAACACCAAGTTGTACGTATGTAAGGGATCATTGTCCGTCTGAAAGACTGTTGTCGCCAACTATCAACCATTTAGGTATTGATTAGTGGTGAAGGTGAAAGGTTTTATCTTGCCATTTGGCTTTGGGCAGCTGTACAGTCCAGTAGTGCTTAAAGCTGTTGGTTTCAGAGTCACTGCCTTATTTCTGGGTCTGCACACTACAAAACTTACTTTCTTGTGTATTCACACCAGGGAAGTCCTTTGGTTCTCTTGTTTGGTACCGGACCAGAACCACCCCGACCACTTTCCTGACAATTTGGAGTCAGACGACTGAAACTTTAGTTTGCAGCTGGGTGTTCCAATGTGAAAAGACTTCCAGAACAAACACCAACATTTACCTGATAAAGACAAAACCTGAACTGGGTTTGTGTCAGAAAAGTAGCCAGTTTGGAATAACTCTCCCAGTTCTCACAGGAAAACTGGTCAAATATGCAAACATGGCATTCATCCAAATCTGAGTGTAGGTAAATTTTTTTTAGCCTGTATGTTGAATTTTGAGAAATCAAAATTCACATTAAAGCCAAATTTTTTCCACCAGTATTAAAACTTTCTAAAGTTGTATACTATATTATCACTCAATTCTAGTAAGAGACTGGTTTAAATTACACTTGAGAGTATTAACATTACCTTCTTCACCATGACGTATGTAAACTTTTGACCCGCGCTGTAGATTCAGTGGAGTAAATCTATCAGGTAAAGTGAAGATCCAGGGAGCAAACTCGTGACAAATATCCTATTATCTCCTTTTTTTTAGGAGCAACATATATTTCCCACACTGACAACAATCACAAACACTAAAGTGGATTCTAAAAGGGCTGACAGTAAATTTCAGGCTTAAAATTAAGCCGACACAAGCGTGATCCAAAGAGCAGTCGAGTCGGGGGTGTGCCACTCTGCAGAGGATATACATCTCCTCCAACTTTGAAGCCCATGACGCCTTCAGTGTCGCATCGAAAAAGAAAAGCACCTCAAATTGTCACACAGCTTCTCTGCATCCACCCCTCCCCTCTCTTCCATGTTTGCTCCTCTAATTCTCTGACAATATTCGCTCTGTCTGAAGAGCGCAAAGGCGCGGGGGTAAGTATCACGAAGCAATGCGATGCCGCACCTGCTACTGGGGAGCTGATGTAAGAGAGGGATGAGCATGAATTAAACATTTTCCGAGGGAGTGTGAAGGAGGCGTCTTATTTGCTCGAATACATGCATAAAGTGCACGCTTGCGAAAGCCCCTAATGTTACCTGTCAAAATTCAAGGTTACCAAATGTGCAAGAAGCGAAATTATGCCTTTTCGTGTAACGCCTGGTGATTAGGCTAAATAACTGCTGACGGCAGCAGAAGGAGCGGGTTCAGCTGCGCTGCAGGCCACTCGGCTCGCCTGAACGCGAGAGGGAGAGCGGGTTAAGCTGGCCGACGCTGTGCGAGAGTTAATTAGGTGTGGGGCTAAACTTTGTGGTCTGAGGATTTTCTCTCACTTTCCCCATAAACTGCATTACCTGCCCAATGTAAAATGGCTTTCACAGTTTGAAGCTGTCCGCATTTAAACATAATTAAGGCTGCATTATTTACAACTGGAAATGCACAGAGACATCAGTCGGTGACCAAGGTCTAATCTTTTCCTCCTGTTGGTAAACGCAGCAGTTCTATGCAATGCCAGGTTGTCCTGGCGACGCTAATCTAGCTGGCTAGTTTCTAAGGTAAGAAGACTCTGTACGTTAGCCATTTTCAGTAGCTGCGTTTCCTTTACAGACGTGCACAAGACTTTGTCAATGTTCCGCTAATAACGAAAAAGAACAATTTCTCAATTGTGATGTTGCTATTGAATAAGAAACTCAATTAAAATCATATGTGAATAGGTTTGTTCATATAAGTCATTAAAAACACGCCACGCCGTCATTCTCAGACTGCTTCCTGTTTTCTTCTTCGTGGTTTGCGCCTATAGTTACATTTGGTTGTTGGTCATGTGACTCGTATAAAAGTGTTTCCATTGTAGTTTTGCGAAAAAAAATTTAGGCCAAAAAACCCACCTCATAACAGCGCCAAAACTTTATATTGAAAAATTTAATTTTTCCAAAATTGTCCTGTTTCCATTGAGTAAATGTATTTTCCAAATGTCAAGTTGCGCAATTATGATTAATGAAAAAGTGCAGCTAGTGATGTATTCGTTTTTGATGACGTCAAGACGTGTCTACTGTTCATTCAGCTCCGTATCTGCAGGTTTCAGCAAGTCAAATTTAGGACGTTTTAAGTCTTCTCTTATGTCGCTCTGAATAAAATTTAAGACTTAAGAAACTGTTTCTCTACAGCCTTAACCTTGTATGGATTGGCAATAGAAGTGAGCCAGTGGCGAAAAAGAGCGATGTCCAGCTTACTGCCAATAAATTTGCACTTACTCAGGATGGAGGAAAAAGCGACCTAGCTACCTAGCAAGGATATATTAGCAGCTAGTTACCCGTAGCCTCAACTGCCTCTAGTCACAGAAACTGACAGAAAAGTCCACTGAGAAAAAAAATCTACATTAAACAGTCCTGCCTTGATAAATGTAAGCGGTCTTGTCACAAAGCCTTTGTATATATTTACACAAGACCGCTGTCTAGGTATTTTCAGATGTCAGCTGTAGTTGTCATGCCAGGCCACTGGGTGGCACTGTGATTTTAGCATGCCATCGAACACGTGTGAGCTTTTGACCCTTAGCTTCCACCTCATTGTAAATGGTAATCCGTCTCCATCTCCCATGAGCGAAGTCCTCATGTAACGCATTCATTCCTTATCAGAAATGTCATTTTGGACTCTTTTAGGACAAAAATATTTGTTTACTAAGTGGAGTAAACAAGAGGCCAACTCATTCAGTACCTTTGCGGCTTTAAGTGTAGGCTCAGCCTCTATCAAAACCCTGTTGTAGAGCAACTGCTCTAAAACAGGGTCGCTTCTGCTCCTAATATAAATAAGTAATGACCACTCACGTCAGAAAGGCTATAAAAGCCGTACTAAGTGCTGTTATAATATTTTTTTATTCTGGAGCTTTAAAAAGAGAAATAGGCGTCGGAATGTCTCTAATTATAACCCTTCAATACCACTGGTTGGAGCGATGTAGATAAAGTGTTTTCATTTAATTACATTATATTTCCTTTTGCTTTAATAAACTCTTTGAGTGAGAAACTGTCACAAAAAAACCCCCAGCTTTGATTAAACGCTGTCATGTACTTTTCCATCCAAGTACAACATAAAAATATGCCGGGAAATGATTGAAAATGATTTGCTTCAAGGCCAAATCAGATCGCCCTTTTTTTGAATGCGCATAACGGCTCTACTTATTGTTTCTGGGAGACCAATTAGGCAAAAGATTTAACAAGCAGATGTTTTCTGTCAATATATTGTAGCCTCTGCTTCTGTGATTTAGAAGTTTGTTTTTTTGTTTTGCTTAAACTTGCCATGTGAAGCCCTTCAGATCTTAGAGGGGAAACAAAAAAAATCTCCTGAGCTGAAAATTAGCTACAGTATATTTCTATTTGGCCAATTTGCTAGCCAAACCATTTTAGCCCTGATTTAAGTGCGCTGTGTAGAAGAATGTCATTTGGTCCGCTTAGTTTTCATTTTCTACAGGTATGAGGTTGGACTGAAATCTGGATAACAAAAATCCTTTTTCCAATTCCAGATGATGTAGCCAAACTGCTTATGTGTCAAAGTGATCATTTTCTCACAGAACCTAACGGAGCCCAAGTTATCACCTATGATACTTTACACAATATTCTGCCCAGTTAAGCCGGGCTGCCACAATTTTTGACAATGTTGAAAATCTTTGCAGTATAAACATCACGACCAAGTCATCTTACATCCCTGCATATACACCAGTTTACTCTATGCAGGCGCTTTGTCTGCGATAACGAAAATTCCCTCATCAGCGAAAGCCATTCAGAGTGCTTAAAGTGGCTCCACCTGAAGGCAGCTTGACCTAAATTCTGATTAATTCAGTAGCTTGACCACTTGGAGACATTCTTACACCATGCAGTTGGACTCTGCTTCACTCTGATGTTCAGAGCGACACATGAATGGAACGCACTAACACAAAACATTAAAGAAAGTCGTGCTTACAGTTTCATGAAGCAATTAACAATGCGCTATAAAAATAATAGGTGTGCTGTACATGCATGTTTGTGTATTTATGAAAGTAGAGATGTTATTGTACATGTATGAGCTATACATATGAGAGTACAATAGTAAAAGACAGAGGTGTGCAAAGTGTGGCCCGGGGGCCATGTGTGGCCCTGGCCATGATTTCGATCAGCCCCCTCGCCACAAGACAAGATCAATAATCTAATTTGTCCAATAAATGGAAAACAGACGACCCCAAAAATGTGTACATTTTCTGTTTTTCCGTCCAAAAAGTGAACAGTCAGAAACCTTTTTAATGTTTCTGGTCATTAAGGTTGGTGGATTTTGTTTAATTTTTTTAAAGTTGTTTATTTTTCAAGAAGGTAAAGCAAACAAACAAACAAACAAACAAAAAATAACAATAAACACATTTTTGCATGTTTAATTGAAACATGCAAAAAAAAAAAAAGAGTTTATTGTGTGTAGTTTAAATTGTCCAGTTTTGAGCCGCAGGGCAAAAAGCTTGGAAACCTCCGGTATGAGAGAGAGAGGAGACTACAACTTAAATGAACGTTTATTTTGTTTTTATGTAAGAGAAATCTAAAGTATCTCCCCATGTGGAACTATAATCCAGGTTATTTTAATACTTCATCTGTAACATGATTTTTTTTTTTTGTAAATGTAAGCAGCCTCCATGTAAGCTGACCCCAAGAAGAACAGCAGACGCAGCACGCTGCTGATGCTAATGGGAATCTCAAAAAACATCAACATCTTCAGAGCACTGAAGACCCAGACGGTCAGATGATCCTCAAATTCAGAGGAGAAAAATTAGACAATATTATTATAGGTAAAGTAACAAATTCCCTCCTGAAGCAGAAGAGTAAATTGGACTCCCTTCAGCCCAATACATACAAAACCATGTTCATCAATATCAACACACATACTTCACACGTGACAGGAGTTAATGCTCTGTAACATACGCTTCACTAATTTATGTCAAGAGTCGCATAAAATGGGTTTTTGATGCACTAAGGCAAGAGAGAAAACCGTGTAAATGAACTTTGACCTTTGACTCATTCTGTGCCACCAATCAATTGGCTAAATGTAAGCACGACAAAATAAAGCAAAAACAGAAATAAATAGAGAAAGAAGGTTAAATATGAAGTAAACTGATGCAGTTTGAATCAGTTCCTATTACAGAACTTATAGATTATTCAGTTTAATTTGGTATTAACTATTTATTCAAGTGAATTTGATTGCATTTTCAACTCATTAATATTAAGAAATTATTTCCCAAATGATTTTTTTTTTTAGAAAATACTATTTCAACATTCTAAGACAGTTTAATGTCAAACCATGACAAGACTTAAGTTTACAATTTTAAACTTTTAACTATAAATGCTGATGTCTCGGTGCTGAGATTACTGTAAGTTCACCTGACCATGGGTTTAATGCCGTTCCAGCTTTTCTTTTTTTTTTTGTGCAGAGTGGTTCTTGCTATTAATAGCACACAGAATATTCTGGGATGTTCCAACCACTTGGCAGGTTCCTGGAGTTGGACGCCGTTTAGTTTTGCTTGGCATCGACTCTAAACAGCAGTTTTGGCTGACGGAAATTCTTTTTTTTAAACCACTTAATGAAAAACATAATATGCAAAACAGGCCATTTTGGCCAAGTAGACAATTTTTTTTTTTTTTTTTTGCAGAGCATATGTGCAAAATGACAACTCCTTCAAAGTGACAGCGGTATAGTTCCTGATAGCAAAAACTGGTAAAAAAAAAAAAAAGAACAACAAAAGAAAAAAAAGTGAGCTTTATTGGAAATTCACTTTTATCAAACTGCAGAGGCACGGAGACAAAACGAGGCACACGGAATAAATCCGATCCATCACCTGAGCTCAAACTGTGCAGTCCCGGGCAGAAGATGTTCTCGGATGTTGCGCTATCAGAAACGTTTAATCTCATTTCATGCCACTCACCAACAAAAACCGCTGAGAGCTATTCCTGAGGCATGAATCACTTAACCAGTGACGTTTATTAAACATGCTCTAATTCCTCTTTCTGCTGGATTTTGTTTGCACGATTACCACAATGCAGTAACCAGGAGCATATCTGTTCTGCATCGTTGACGGAGGAGTGCTGCCGGTGGAGGAGTCTCCTTGCTGTCAGTTCCAGGGTTTCACATTCGAGAGGATCTGGCATTTATGAAGCTTTTAAATGATTTCAATTTAACCTCAAGTGAATAAAACCACACAACACCAGTTACGTCAAAGTATTAATGCAATAAATATGAAGCCAGAATGGAATTTGTGAAAACTTAGTTACGCAGCCAAAACACCGAGATATATGAATATTAACAAAAAATAAAAACGTAAAACTGAAGATCAGAGATTTGTGGCTAACTTTCAGTTTGCTAGGTTTGCTCCTGATTTTAGCAGATTTCTCTTGGCAAATGTTAAATAATAGTGTTTAACATATTTTCTCAACCACTTCTGCTTAAGGGGTGAGTGAGTATTTGTAATGGAAACAGGAGACATGAATAAGAAAGAAAACAGTGACTGCTAAGCTAACATCCACAGACCTTTTCTCCGCTCTTTTTAGGATACAACATCGTTCTTCTTTATTTCCATAAATGCCAGATTTATGTTGTTGATTACTGACAGTTATTTACTGTAAAAAAAAATTTATATATATATATACTGTGTATATATATATATATATATATACACAGTATATATATATATTTGCACTGTATTTTTTTAAACATTATCTGAGGAAACAGAAGCACAAGTTTCTGAGATTTTTGCTATTTGTTTTTGCTATTTTTGGTATTTTATACATTTCACTTCTCAACTATGCACTGCTTTGTTTTGATCTGTCGCATGAAATGACAAAATGAAGTGAAATGTGAGGCTACAATGTGACACCTGCTGCTGGTGTTCCTACTAAAACCAGGAAGATAGAGCATCCAGTTGTTAAAGCCTTCCACTGCTTCCCTGCAGCTCAGAGAATTAAAATTATTCTGTTAGTTTATAAATCACTGAACAGCTTAGCACCAAAACACTAAATTTTGGAAGGATAAATCTGCCTGAGGAGATGAAAAAAGGAGCTGTTGTGTTCCCCAGATCAATTTATTTAAGACTATTGTCTCAAACTTTCTACTTTGTAATTATGTAAATGCTTACAAACCTTGAGTCAACTTTTGACAAGCCGCTTTTTTGAAAATTTTTATACTCGTCTAATTCCAAGTTGCTCCATTTTAATGTGTCACGACTAAATCAACGGCTTCATAAATCTCAAACTGTGACATTGATGACACTGAACGCCTTCGCACCACGATACGTTAGAGATCTGCTGCTGCTGTTTCAACCTTCCAGACCTCTCAGATTCTGGTTCTGGTTCTGGTTCTGCTCAGTATCACCCAGAACCGGAACCAAACACGGACAAGCAGCTTTCAGCTTCCAGAGCAAACTTCCAGAAAACTGCAAAACAACCAAAACACTGAATTCCTATAAATGAAAGCTAAACCCCATCTGTTTACAGCTGCCTTTGATTAGTAGTAAGTGAACATTGATCAACATATTTGATGTTGATGACATTGATGATGGCATTTGACAAAATGTAACATTTACTGCTTGTCTGGTACTTCCTGTTTGACATTGTTATGGTGTAAATCGCTTTAATCTGCCTTGTTGCTGATGTGCTTCACCAATAAACTTGACTTGACACTTTGGGTCTCACTGTAACTCCAACCGTTTTCTATGAGGGGCCGTTTAGGACAAAATTTACGTTTTGTCTCTCACACACTACCAAAAAGTCTCGCATACTCCAAAAAAGTAGCCACGCACACTCCAAAAAATTACGTTTTGTCTCTCACACACTACCAAAAACTCTCGCATACTCCAAAAAAGTAGCCACGCACACTCCAAAAAATTACGTTTTGTCTCTCACACACTACCAAAAACTCACGCATACTCAAAAAAATTACATTTTGTCTCTCACACACTACCAAAAACTCACGCATACTCAAAAAAATAGCCACGCACACTCAAAAATTACTCACGCACATTCAAAAAATACTCAAATTGCGTATACACACACTACTAAAATGTCACACACACACACACAAACGTTAACTTTCTCGCTCACATACACTGCTAACAGCTCGCTCACATACACACAAACGTTAACTTTCTCGCTCACATACACTACTACCAGCTCGCGCACATACACACAAACGTTAACTTTCTCGCTCACATACACTGCTAACAGCTCGCACACACACAGACGTTTATCTCTCACATACACAAGACTAAAGTTGAACACACACACAGTACTAAGACTCGTTTTATGTATGTGTGAGAGCGAGACTTTTTATGAATGTGTGAGAGCGAGACTCTTTTTGAATGTGTGAGAGCGACACTCTTTTTGAATGTGTGAGAGTTGTCACGGAAGAGGCGGGGCATAATTTTTGGATCAAACTGCGCATGCGTAGATCCTAAACTATAAGTTTCGATTGTTGACTCACTGTATGTTCTATTACTTAGTATATTTGTGCTTTTAAATATATATAGAACGTTTAACTTTCTTGTAGATTAAATGTGCTATAGAAATAAATGAATCTGATTGATTGATTAAAAATAGCAAAATTGCTGTAGTACAATCTGTCCACTGGGTGCCAGATTGTAGCACTGCGGGCAGTCGTTGAATCGTTTAATGCGCCTGTCAAAGTGCTGGTTGCCTCCGGAGAAGATAGAATGGTGTTTAAAATGGCAGCTGCCTGACCAATTCTCTCTCGTTTCGAATTAGAGTTAGCCATGTTCGGTATAGCAAACTCTTTCTTCTTCGGCACTAGTTGGCGCCGGTTAATAATTCCTGTAATACTGGCACCCAGTGGACAGATTGTACTACAGCAATTTTGCTATTTTTAATCAATCAATCAGATTCATTTATTTCTATAGCACATTTAATCTACAAGAAAGTTAAACGTTCTATATATATTTAAAAGCACAAATATACTAAGTAATAGAACATACAGTGAGTCAACAATCGAAACTTATAGTTTAGGATCTACGCATGCGCAGTTTGATCCAAAAATTATGCCCCGCCTCTTCCGTGACAACTCTCACACATTCATAAAGAGTGTCGCTCTCACACATTCAAAAAGAGTCTCGCTCTCACACATTCATAAAGAGTGTCGCTCTCACACATTCATAAAAAGTCTCGCTCTCACACATACATAAAACGAGTCTTAGTACTGTGTGTGTGTTCAACTTTAGTCTTGTGTATGTGAGAGATAAACGTCTGTGTGTGTGCGAGCTGTTAGCAGTGTATGTGAGCGAGAAAGTTAACGTTTGTGTGTATGTGCGCGAGCTGGTAGTAGTGTATGTGAGCGAGAAAGTTAACGTTTGTGAATGTGCGAGCTGTTAGTACAGTGTATGTGAGCGAGCTGATAGTAGTGTATGTGAGCGAGAAAGTTAACGTTTGTGTGTGTGTGTGTGACATTTTAGTAGTGTGTGTATACGCAATTTGAGTATTTTTTGAATGTGCGTGAGTAATTTTTGAGTGTGCGTGGCTATTTTTTTGAGTATGCGTGAGTTTTTGGTAGTGTGTGAGGGACAAAACGTAATTTTTTGGAGTGTGCGTGGCTATTTTTTTGGAGTATGCGTGAGTTTTTGGTAGTGTGTGAGGGACAAAACGTAATTTTTTGGAGTGTGCGTGGCTACTTTTTTGGAGTATGCGAGAGTTTTTGGTAGTGTGTGAGAGACAAAACGTAAATTTTGTCCTAAACGGCCCCTCATAGTTTTCTCTGCAATTCCCCCCTCACACACCTGATGTAGAAGAAGAAAAGATGCATCCTCATCCTCGCACATCCTCATCCTCGCATTTCTTCCATCACCCTGAACTCGGCCGCTGCCAAGTCCTGATGCGTCTCCTCCGATCATCCACTCGCATCGTTGCCATTTCCAAAACGGCTAAAGGCCCGAATCTCTCGACGCGTCACAAAAAGAGGAAACGGCAGAACTAATTGCGGCAGCGAGGGCCGTGCGGGCCGGCCGGCGGGCGGACGCTCGCCGAGGCCTAAACATGCTAAATGAAATCCGAAGAAGGCACATGCGTGTACGCATTCCCTCAGTAAGAGTCGAGCAGTACGAGCTAATGACGCGCGGCTGCATCGCGCCGATCTCGCATACATCAACTCGACGAACCACCGGAGAAAGACATTCATTAGACGGGACGGTCATTACGGCGGGCGCCGTTTAATGCTCGGTTAACCGCACCGACTTGTAGAGCCGCGCGTCTCTATCTGCAGAACATCTCTGCTCTCAGTCTGACCATTTTTTCTGCCAACCTTCAGGCTAAGATTTCCTGTAAGTGCTTTGATCTCTGATGGACGGGATCATGGCGCCCCGGCAGGTATGCTCTCGACGTTTTCAACACATAACCCCCCCCAGCCCACTGACAAGGTGAGAAAATCTGCAAAGAACAGACAGGAAGTGACTGCTTCCACTTGTGCTCTGACTGACAGCTGAGCATGGGGGGGACTGTGTCTTACATGCAATGTGAAAGAGGGGGAGGACTGGGATTATGGGGGGTGGTTAGGGTCACATTTGACCCCCCCCACCCCACCCCTCATCCCTACATGTACAGGAAGGTGCATCTCTTCAGAGCACCCTGGTGTTGCCTTAACAGCGATGCTCAAATCAAATCACAGCCGCGCCAGAGGGAAATGGAGTCTGAGATGCAGAGCTGTCATCGTTTAGGCTATAAATCTTTCAAATCCAACCCCCACTGCACTCCCACCCCCACCCCTCCATCACCCATCTGTACATCCGGGCTGCAGAAGCCGCCGCTCTGCAGGAAGGTTTATTTCTCCCGAGGAGAACGTTTGCAGATTTCGGAGCAGGGAAAATCGGGTGGGGAAATAAATCAGAGCTCATAGCACGTATTAATTTGACAAGCCGGGAACAACGCGGGCGTCGGAAATAGGGCAGAGTGAGGTGTAACGACAAGTGTGTGCGCGTGTCTACGGGGGTGTGCTGGCGTGTGTGTGGGTGTGTTTGTGTGTGTTCGCCTGTGGTCACTGCTAATGAACTCGGTGTTTGATTTGCTTGTGGACACAACTTTCAGTGGTGTGTTCTCTAAAGCCTCTTGTGTGGACACAAACATGGAGCGTGTGTGCAGATGCCAGCGGCGCCAGCCGAGGGAGGGGCGGCTAGAGGGGGGAGGGGGGGCAGAGCTGGCCTTCATGTTTTCATACCCAACCTCTTTTATTTAGGAACGTAAAATTAGGACATGGGAGGACAAGTCGGTGAGTTGCAGCGTTTACTTATTCATTCTCCGGCTAACGGGGCAGCGCTATGTAAAATGTACTTTTTTGAGCTTTACTTCATGTTATAATGTTTCCTCATCAAAATTATACCCGGAGCATTACGTTGATTCTTTCATGAATGTTTGAGAAGCTCTTTAATTTCCCATGGCAATCATTCATCTGTGCAGAACGCCTGGTTGGACCCAGCCACCCTAGACCAGAGGAGGAGCTTCGAGGACGAAACTCCTCCTCTGTTCTGCAGTTTTCAAGCTTCAGAGGTTCCTCCTCACAGAGCAGCTCTCCCCCACTCAGCTCCTTCAGACTAGCCAGCAGCAATTAGCAAACAGCGCATCTGCTGGAACAGCGCAACGGCGCATTATAGGAGCCACTTCTCAGTGCAACGCTGGTGAAGACATTGTTAAAGGGTTAACACAGGAGCCGTGTTGTGATGACTTCCTGAAGGCGGAGCTTCAGAAAGAGCAGGAGCTTCTTAAAGAGACAGAGCCCCAATTTCAAGACGTCAAATTACAAAGTCAAGTTTCTTTTAAGCCATATTTGATATAAACAGCATAGTGCTATAACATGGCACTATGTGCCTGGAAAACACATTTTAGTTTGACTGTAGGACACCTGGGCCCTTGCTTATAGCAACACCTAAAATAATAATTGTTGGATATTATACAAAAATACATTTTCCATCAAATCGTTAATAAAAGTATCATCTTTATCGCAGCTGATGGAAACCCTGAGTTCAGTTTCTCACACATTTAGACTATCTAAATAAAACGACCCATGCTTAAAACTTCACCTCAAAAATATGCTCCTTACAAAAACAATGTTCTGTTCTGGGTAGAACATGCACCTGCAAACTTGGCTTGGGTTCCTTTTGAATCCATTAGGTGGAGGGGCTCGGCTCGTTGCCTTGGTTTCCTTAATGGAGGACTTCAGCTCATCTGCATTGTTGGCTCAGGCGTCTCTCATCTCCTGCTTGACAAACGTCCAGTAATTCCCTGTCGGCCACAGTCGGGACACTGTGCCCAGCGGCTAAGCTCAGTGACTCCATGGTTGTTCCAGCTGGTCACCAGAGGGCGCCGTCAGGGTGTGGAGGTGGACGGGATTTGACTCATTACTGTCTGGATCTCTGAAACTCGTACTTGGTGCCTCTCCACTTTTCCTTCACATTTTGGGATCTTGATTTTCAAACGAGGGACAAAATATTAACTGAATTTGACAAAAAAAAAAAATAAATAAATAAATTTTGTTTACTGGTGCTACCATCCAGTTCTTTTTAAGGTTTTCTCTGGCTCAGAGGAGGCCCAGCCTATTCTCTAATGAACTTTTTGTCTTTTCTCCCACATTTTCTTCCTTCCACCTGACTTTCCCTTGTTCTTCCTATATGCAGCCCGCTGCTTTCAGAGTGATCAGATGGCCTCAATCATCCGTCCACCTAGTGATTGTGTAGGCGTATAGCAGCTGCTGCACTTTTGTACCAAAAGTAACTTTTTGGATCATTTTTTTGATTGTTATATTCACATTTTCAAATAAAAAAATTTAAGATTACATAATGGAAAAAAACTTTTTCTAATATATTTTCATATGTTTAGGGGATCAACTTATAGTTATGGTAAGTTTCTTTATAAACAAAAAGAAAAGAAAAATATGTGATTACTGAAGCAACAACAAACGTTTTCATGACATTCTCCTTTATTTAGATGCACCTGTAGTTGAGATGAATTTTCCAACTCCCCCCACTGCCAAAACGATCAGTGGGGCCCGCCACCAAGACCGCCCATTTTCAAACTTTCTGGAGCCGCCCCTGGCTCCGGCAGCGCTTTTCTCCCCTCTCTCTCTCTCTCTGCTGCGCACAGCTCTGCTCAGGAAACCAAACTCACCTGCAGAGGCAGGTGCACACCTCACATCACGCGCTTTTCCAACATACATGCGCGCGTGCACGCCCACACACACACACCCCCACACACACACACACAGCGACACTTTGACACACATTTATCTCCACTTGCATGTCAAAATCCAACACAAAAATGAAAAAAAAAAGCAATTTTCCTCCTAATTCGCGCAGAGAATCGTGTCCTGAATGCAACTTAGCGGGGAAATAAAGCCTCTCAAACTGCGCTTCAGTCGGACACCCAGCAGGTTATGTTCAGAATATATATTTTTTTGTTTGTCTGTTTTTCTTCCCCCTGTTAAATACCTTCACTGGCGACGGATTCTGCAGGGAAATCCTGCATCCAACTTTATGCGCCCCGGTATATAAGGACGCCGCCAAAAGCTCCGTAATGAGCGCGAAGACGAGACCGAAAAACAGGTCAGACAGCCCGCCGCTCTGCAGCGAGCATCCCCCGCAGCTCCCCGCATTCATCCCGCACAAGTTCGGCCGCTTTCGCGCACAACTTACCGATGAGAGCCAGATGAAGAAAGTACAGTCCGAGGAAGTCCATAACGGAGTAATTCAGATGGATGCAAATCCCGGCCAAGGAGACAGGCGTTGCGCCGCGATGAGGATAATAATAATAACAATATTTAAAAAAAAGAATAATTGGAATAATAATTTTTTTTAAAAAAAGCAGGGCTCCCCTCCTTCTGCTGTAATTGGCACCGAAATTAAAGAGCGAAAGAATCGGAGCTATTTCTCAAGTGATGACTGGCCACTTACGCTGACGCTGAAATCCACAGCAGTGCGTGAAAAAACAGCAGCGGAGCTGAGCAGCATCTTTTCTTTTTTTCCTTTTTCTTTAAAGGAGTCAAACTTTTTTTTTTTTTTTTGCTCGTTTTTTCTTTTATTTCCTGTCTGGAAGGCGATTGTAGCTCCGAAATTCTCAATAGAGATGCTGGAAATTTTATATATATATATATATAAAAATTAAGAAATATATATATATATATATATGTGGTTTAAAAATGATATTTTGTTTCAAATCTTGCGCCTATTGAACATCCCTGACTGCTTCATCAGATCCGTCCCGAGCGGCTGTTTGCTCTCCTCTTCGCCTCCACCTGCGCGCAGCCTGGAAACTGCGGATGAATCACTGAATCACTGGCGCGTCGGTTTCTTTCTCCGATTCTCCCCCTCTTCTTCTTCTTCTTCTTCTTCTGCTTTGTCTTCTTTTGCGCTTTCCGACCTGAGAGGCAGCCCGTGTGATCCTTGGCTGCTGGGTGTGGGGGTTTGGGGGAAGGAGGGTTGATGGGGTGCCCAGCACCTTTAAAATAATAAGAATAAAAAAATAAATAATAATTAAAAAAAAAACTGAGTGAAAAAAAAACCAATCCTGGCCAAAGAGTTGAAATAGGGCAAGTGAAATCGATAGCCTATTTCACACAGCCATAAAATGGAAATAACAAAACTGGAAAATGGTGTACAGGAGAGTGTGGGTACAGTTCATCTGCTCTTTCACCTCATAGTGGAGTTGTTGTTTTGTTTTGTTCTGTTTTTTTTTGTTTTTTTTAAAGAAACTTGTAGTAAAATGGAAGAATTTGTGATTTGTATTGATGTTTGAGGCAGCAGACATCATGTCTGGGTCACCACAAAGAGCCTCATGACCTGTTCCAGGCGCTACCTGAATCTGCATTGTTTTTTAATAACTTCATAATGCATTTTGACCTTTTTTTTTCCTCCAAGTGGATTGTGCAACACTTAACATCAATGAGTTTTGAAAAAAAAAAAAAAAACAACTAAGAAATTTATTCTCAAGTCTTGAATTTTAGGCAGTTTGTTCTGGAACCTCATTGGCCGTTGACTTGATATGTACAGTTGAAGCCAGAAGTTTACATACACCTATAAACAGACACACACACACACACACACCAAACAAAATTCTCACTGTCTGGAATTAAGACAGACTAAACTAATCTTGTTTTAGGTCCGTTTGAACGACCAAAATTATATCGATTTGCTAAATGTCAGAGTGATGTGAGAATCTGTCAAAGATTTATTTATTAAGGTCTTCAAAATCGAAGGCCAGATGATGATGAACTTCTGATAGGTTAACTGACACGTTTGAGTTAATTGGAGGCTCATCTGTGGATGTATCCTATGGCCACCGCTTTCTTGTTTTGAAAGCCAAAATAAATAAAAAGATATGAGGAAGAGAATGATGAGTTCCAGTTGGATTCATCCGCAGGAACAATTTCCAGATTCTTGAAAGTTCCGCGATTCATCTGTTCAATCAGTTATATGTGAGTGTAGACATGATGGGAATGTCCAGCCCTCACACCTGAGCGGTGTGACGGCTGGATGAGACCCTCATCTCTGGGTGTGTGTCCCAGAGATGAGGGTGTTTAGAGGTCTCAGAGGAAAGTGGCGTACTTTTTAAAGTAGATGGCATCATGAGGGAAAACCGTTAGGTGGAAATATTGAAGCAACATCTTATGACATCAGCCATAAAGTTTATCTCCAACTGGGTCTTCCAAATTGACACTAACCCTAAGCATTCAGCCAGTACTGCATCGAGTCCTGACATCAAGCTGATGGATTGGAGCAGAAACTCTTGAGCCAGGCATTCCTGTCCAACACCGGTGTCTGACCTCACTCATGACTCTAAATGCTGCGGAAAGCCTTGCCAGATACGTAAAAGGTGACATATCTGGCATCAGAAACATACATGGAGTAATGCCTCATTCTTTCATGCATGTTTGAGAAATTCTTTAATCTCCATGGCCACCATTCAGCTGAGCAAAACACCTCCTCAAAGGAGGAGCCCCGCCTTTGAGACGCAGCTCCTCTGTAGCTTCTGCGCTTTCGCCTTGCAGAGTAGCTCACCACCAGTCCTCCCACTCTCAGCTCCTTCAGACTAGCCAGCAGCAATTAGCAAACACCTTATGGAACGATGCATCTGCTGAACTCATTATAGGAGCTACTTCTCAATGCAACACTGGTAAAGATGTTGTTAGAGGGTCAACAGAGGAGCCATGTAGTGATGACTTTCTGAAGGCGGAGTTTCAGAAAGAGCAGGAGTTTTTAAAGATACGGAGGCCCAATTTCAAGGTGTTAAATTACAAGGTGAAGTTTCTCGTAAGTCATATTTGATATATAGCATTTTTATAACCATTGAAGGTAACATAGTTGCTTAATTTTGCTGCAAAATGATACGATGTGCCCAGAAAATACGTAATACCTCCACGTCCAGAAAGGTACACCACGTAAGTTTATACTTTAGGTGTATTTGGGTTTGTGTCTGAATAGATTAAAGGAAATTCACATTGAATTCAAATTCGCACCGAGTTCCTGTTTGTGTCGTGCATCGAATTCCACCTCAAGCGCAAAAATGCAACTCGTATGCCTCTTTAGTCGCCCAAAACTAACGTCACGCCAATTCTGCAGGGATGTAAACCTAAAGCCCACACCGTCTACAGAGCATCCTCACGCTCTCCTTTCGAAACAAAACCAAGAGTAATCTATTTTCATCTGGGTTTTTGGGACAGCAGCAGTGATTGACGCATTAGGCAATCTTTACTGTGATTATTTTGAGATGTAACCCACTTTTTCCTCATCTTCTGCTCCGTGCGCCCGGAACATCCCGGTTCAGATCCAGGAGAATCCGTCGAGGCGCATATGTTTGGAGTGGCGTGCGCCGACAGCTGCTCTGCGTGTTCAGTTCTGACATTGCTTTTTATGTTTCGGTCAGAGTCTGAATTTTCTTTCAAGCCGTTAAAGCCCTCGCAGCTGACAAATTAAATTTTGAGCAGTTGCCCCGTTGGGACTTGTTTTCCCTTCTCCAGCCTATTCTTGGACGTTTTACAGCTTCTCGTTGACACTTTCATCTGAACGCTTGCTTGTGCAGTTGGTGAAAAGAAGAAATAAAAATTCCACTAATGGAAATATAAGAAAATTGACGCCTATTTTTTGTAAAAGAAAATAAAAGTGCCAGACACCACAGACCTCTTTTAAGCTATCTAGTCTTTTCAAAAGGAACGTGGGGACACTGCGACTCTGAGAATCTGGTTGCTGAGATGGTGGGAGGGCTGAGAGTGGAGAGTCTGCAGGGGGCGAGACGTATCTGGGTGGATTTGTCCTCCAATGCCCACTGCGAGAATTCCTCACAGCTTGCCGCAACCTTTGTAGTCGATTTCTCCACTAAAAAGCCAAACTGTGTCTTTCACCGTCTTTATATCCGTGGAGTTTTCTCTGCGGCCCTGAGGATGCGTTCAGTTACTTTAGGGTTACAAACATAGTCTCTAAAGCCAGCATAATATTTAAACACTCTTCCAGGTCTTTCAGATGCCAACACAGACAAGCATAGACCAGGACAAGATGGTCTAGACCACTTTCAGCGTCTAGAAACGTCAAAAGTGGCATGCATATCTAATCATCTAAATAAACATTTAAGGCTGGAGCGTTCTGCATCTTTGGCCACTAAAGAGAGTGAAACACCTGAATGTAATGATTTGCATGGACAAATCAATATCTTTAGCAATACGACGTCTTTCGCAAATACAAACGGGCAATTTAGACTCATGTCTAATTTCTTTTCCATTTCAGAACTGTACTACTTTGTCTCAATCTATCAAATAGCTGTGCTTGGCAAGGCAACCGATGTGTGTGTGTGTGTGTGTGGAGACTTTTAGGCACATTTTTGGAACTTCTTCTTGGACTGTGTAGACTCAAGAAGAGGAAAAAATAGCAACAGAGTCCAAGGTTTGGACTCCTTGGCGGTGGTCCAGAATCAGATAACCTGAGAACCTCCTGCAGCAACAACGAACCTCACCGCCTTGCTGTTGGGCAAGGAAAGGACGATACAATCCTTACTGGGGATTTCAGAACATTGTACGCCAACGTTCATCTCACCTCAACCCTACCTTCCTGCGAGCTACTTCAAATGTACATCGTGTGCCAAACTCCCCCCCCCCACCACATCGATTGCCATATTTGAGTCTCTTTCTTGTTCGGGGAGAAATATCTCCTGCATCCATGCCTTTTCTTTCTTTTCCTTTTAAAGCATTTGCCACTCTGATGTCACAACCCGGGAGACAATATAGGACACGTATCTTGCGCGCCAGCCTTGAAGAGGCTTTCGCTCCCCATGAGGTGTTAATTTATCTAATGTATTCGGTTTAACACCATCCCCTGCCTTGTTTCTTTTCATTAGAATTTTCAGCATATCTCTACAGAGTCGCACTCTCACAGAGACACACGGAGAGAATTTAGAGGGTGAAGAAGAGCCGTGGGGGGGCGGAGGGAGAGAGGGGGGAAATGTGAGAGAACTGGCGCTACACCACCTACACAATCCAGCCAATTCAGTGTGACGCGACGTTCGCAATGGAGTCACTTTGTAGTCCTGCTATTGAGCGAGGACGGAGCCGAATCAGATGCTGGAACTGCTTCCAAGGCCGTTCTGCACAAACAAAGTCTGGCTGGGCAACGGAGTTACAGTTACAGGATAATAACCCAAGGCTGACTGCAGTGCAGCTCTTCTGTTTGCTGCCATTCTTTTCACTCTTAGCATGTCTCAGTCTTCCAGTCTCTCTCTCTCTCTGTCTTGCAATTTTTGACGTTCTCTTGTTATGTTTCTCACAAAACAGCTTTTTCCGTAATTCAATTATGAGTTTAACGTCGGTTATGCAGTGTTTAGTGGCTGTTTCCTGAGCAGGAGCCCTAGGCTAAAGTCTTATTTGTAAGGACAAATGCTCTCGCTCAACATTTTATTAGCTGCAGCTGTTCTATAGTTTAGCATAAATAGTGAACCAGAGAATGACGTGGCAGCAACTCGACGCATGTAGGGGTCTAGATGTGAAGAAAGAAAATAGCTAAAGCTCAAACCGAGAATCAGAACGCGAAAGAAAGACGGAGTTTAACCGATGCCCCCTCACCTGATGGTCTGGGGGCATCAGTTTGATTGGGGACCAAAATTGCAACATTTGTAACATTTTCAGCTTCTGCTTTTCACTTTTACATTGCATTGTGTTAAACGAACCAAACCCTATGAAAAACCTGCTCACCCCACACCTCTGAAGAAGACACTGACCACAACTTCCTTCTTCACAAAATGTAAACCAAAATGGAGTGGTGTCAGATTTTAGCGGTTGTAGAATTTCTTCTTTGTCTCTGGCAAAAGTTGAACCATTTTTCCTGCTAACGCTAGACACATGTTTGTTTTGGTTGTATTTAGCCAGAATGCCCTGCACTGTAGTCCACTTCCTGCTTTTCGAGCGGTCTCCGGTCCGCTTGGCATTCGCATATGCGTTCGAACCGCTCCAGAATTCACTTCGACTGAGCCGAGGTTGAGGTTTCCACACAAACCAGAGTTTGCTTTGTTTTGGTCCGCTGCTTCGATTGCGCATTCACACCTCCTCAAACGCACCGGACATTCTAGGCAAACGAACTAGAGTTGGATGAAAGCGGACTGAACAGGGCTGGAGTGAACACACCCTGAGTCACTTCACGCATTTAGAGGAGGCGCATGAGCTATGATTACTCTTTTTTAGTGCTGAATACAATCTCAATGCACAACACATCATCAAACCATTTAGCAGATGGGGTACGGCAGCTGAAGACCACACAGACAGCTGCTCCTTCCCGCTCGTTACAGGCAGATCAGAATCAGACCGTTGTGATTACAGATTGGAAAAGTGTTGCCCGGCCTAATGAGTCAGATTGGGTCGGATTGGTTTGTAGACGACAGAAGCGTGGTTCCACCCTGCTTTATGTCAGCATTGGCGTGGGCAACAATTAGGAATATTTAAACGTCACAGCACCTGAATATTAACAATCATGTCACTGCATTTCCTGTATGATCTGACGGCTACTCCCAACTTGATAATGTCAACTATCTCACACTAATTTCTTGAATATGACAATAAGTTCACTGCAGTGTGATAACATTCACAGTCAGATCTCATTCTAATGGAGCATCTGTTTGATATGGTTGTACAAGGGATTCATATAGCCGATGTGAGCTGCTACATGCCAGTGTGTACCGAAACCTCTGAGTAACGTCTCTTACACCTTGTTGAATTCATTCTGTGAAGAAATAAGGCAATTCTGAATGGAAATATGGATCCAACCTACTAATAAAATATCCCTAAGTGAGTTTGACTACATTAAAATTAGATGTCTAAATTGAACAGATCAGCTATGTAATGCTTTTTCTCAAAGTGTGGCGTGAATTTCATGCTAGCTGTGGAACAGTGAAATAGAACTTTACTCCAGTGGAACTCCTGAGGAGTTAGTGGGAGTTCAGTTTTCCAGTTAGCTTTTTTGTTTGAGAAGGGTGCTGCCGTAGAAAAAGATGCAAATAAAAATGGGGAGGATTTTTCTGCCTTAATTCGAGAGCACACATTTTCAGTTTGAAAGCAGGACTTCATGTCTTTGTTCTCAAAACTTATAATGCTTGTGCTCAAAACTTCTGCTCTCTTTCAAAAATATTCACTGTGCTTTCTCAAACGTTGCTCCTCGCGCTCAAAACCTGTCTCTGCTCGGAGCAAATCTCTGCTTGCAAACCTCTCTGCTCACTTGTGAATCTTGGGACAAAAAAGTACCGTCGCCTGGCAACCTCTCAGCCAATAGAACAAAAGTGTTGTACTGGGTGCATTTGTTTCCTGCGCCATCCACTGGATGTAGGGAGAAACGACAACGTCAGCTTTCCACTCTGTGTTACTGCCAGCAGTATGCTACTGATCGCTAATAGCTACTGATCGCTAACAGCTACTGATCGCTAATAGCTACTGATCTTAGGCAGGAGTTTGTTCACCCAACCAAAGAAAATGGATCCACAAAACCAACCGTGTTACAACTTGAAATGTAAGCACAAGTATTACAAGTTTTGAGAACCAAAGACATGAAATCCTGCTTTCAGACTGAAAATGTGTGCTCTCAAATGATGGCAGAGAAATTCCCTCAGAAATTCCCTCTGGACTTGATGGCTCAGTGTTGAGCTTGTTAGTGGTGCAAGTTGAACTGCGCTTGAGATTCCCCATTTTCACAAACCCTATCTGTAATATTCATGGTCAAAATTTTTAAGGCGTAGTTCTAAGAATGACGTCGAGGTCGGGACCCTCGGTCTGATCTTTGCTTTGTGCTGACGTATTGGTTCTGCGGTCCGTCACTACCGAAAGGTTTCACCCTCAGACCTGGTTTCAAAACGCGTCGGTGTGACCGACTCCGATCACCGTGGTTACAAAACCTAGCGTCTGGATCACGACGCAACATTTTAACCGTCTGTAGAGATTCAGTGGACTGAACAAAACAAACACAGAGTTCAACAGCAGGACAACACTGGTGAATATACAGAACTTGTATGGAACTTGTAATTAGTTTATTTCCTAAAGGACACATCGCAAGAGATCAAGCTATACTTTAATTACATTTTTAGTAGTAACTACATAAACTCTTTCATTTACGCTATATTTATGAAGGGATATCATAATGGCTCGCCTCGTCTCCTTATGAGAACTCTCCTGATCTGTAAGCGCTGTTTATATTTCACAGTAATAGAAAAAGCTTGAGTGCTACGGGTATTCAGTGTTTTACATCATTCTTCACAGTAGACTACTACTATCATATCACTATCACAGGATTTCTATCATAAAGTTTCTTCAATATTTACTGATTATGGTGCAAGCCCTTGCGTTGGTGAGGCGTTATTTATTTCTAAATCATGAACCAGTTATTAAGGTTAAAAAAAATATTCCTGTATTCAAAAAGTTACGATTGTCCATTTTGTCAGGATCTGTGTTTTCTGTGTTCATTTAGAGTTTTTTGTGTCCTTGCGTCTCTTCGTTGTCCTGTCCTCCCCTTGATTGTTCCCAGGTGTGTCTCGTTCTGTCATTACCCTCCCATGTATTTAACTCCCAGTGTTCCTTCCGAGACTCCCAGTGTTCCTCCTGAGACCCTGACCTTCTGCGTTCCTCCTGAGACCCTGACCTCCTGCGTTCCTCCTGAGACCCTGACCTCCAGCGTTCCTCCTGAGACCCTGACCTCCAGCGTTCCTCCTGAGACCCTGACCTCCAGCGTTCCTCCAGAGACCCTGACCTCCAGCGTTCCACCCGAGACCCTGACCTCCAGCGTTCCACCCGAGACCCTGACCTCCAGCGTTCCACCCGAGACCCTGACCTCCAGCGTTCCACCCGAGACCCTGACCTCCAGCGTTCCACCCGAGACCCTGACCTCCAGCGTTCCACCCGAGACCCTGACCTCCAGCGTTCCACCCGAGACCGAGACCCCCAGTGTTCCACCCGAGACCCTGACCTTCTGCGTTCCACCCGAGACCGAGACCCCCAGCGTTCCATCCGAGACCGAGACCCCCAGCGTTCCGACCGAGACCCCTTGTGCTCCGACCGAGACCCCCTGTGCTCCACCAGAGACCCTACCTCGGGGGGCTCGTCATCGCCGTCTGTGGGCGGCCCCCGGGGCTCATCATCGCCACCTCCAGGGCCGCGGACGGCCGCTGGACCGCCTCCTGGGGTCCCGCCTCCGGGGTTCCCGCCTCCAGCGCCGCGGACGGCCGCCGGACCGCCTCCGTGGTTCCCGCCTCCAGCGCCGCGGACGGCCGCCGGACCGCCTCCGTGGTTCCCGCCTCCAGCGCCGCGGACGGCCGCCGGACCGCCTCCGTGGTTCCCGCCTCCAGCGCCGCGGACGGCCGCCGGACCGCCTCCGTGGTTCCCGCCTCCAGCGCCGCGGACGGCCGCCGGACCGCCTCCGTGGTTCCCGCCGCCGCGGACGACCGCCAGACCACTTCCGTGGTTCCCGCCTCCTTTGCCTCCGCCCACCCTGTGGGTAGTTTTTTGTTGTTTTTGGACTCTTGGCCCTCCCTGTGTTTCCGCCCACAACGGTGGGTTGTTTTTTGTTTTTTCTGGACTCTGGCCCCCCGTCCAGCGCCCCTCCGCCCACTCTTGTTGTGTTTTTGTTTTGTGGGCGTCTGGTAGCCGCCCTTGAGGGGGGGGTACTGTCAGGATCTGTGTTTTCTGTGTTCATTTAGAGTTTTTTGTGTCCTTGCGTCTCTTCGTTGTCCTGTCCTCCCCTTGATTGTTCCCAGGTGTGTCTCGTTCTGTCATTACCCTCCCATGTATTTAACTCCACCTGTGTTCCTTGTTCCTCGTCGGGTCCTCGTCAACGTTAGCTTATTCGTCGTCAGTGTGTCCATGTTCCTGCTGTTCGTTGTTTGGACTAGTTATTTTCATTAAAAAATTACCATATTCATCATACCTGGGTCCGCTGCATCTGCCTCACCACCAACACCACCCGCACTTCATGACACATTTAAAGAATTTAAAAAAGATTCTAAAAAATGTACAGCGGGACTGGAGTGATTCATATCAATAACCCTGATAGAAAAATACTGACAAGCTTCTTACTTATTTTCCTCTGAGAGCGTGTTTTAAGGAATATGTGTAGCAGTGAAAAAGATAGTTAATTTAAAACACTTGGATCATGTTACACCGTTTTACTGAGAGTCAAGGTTGGGTCAGTGTGAAAATTTGATTGCTCATCCTTAACAATTTTACAGTGATAATAGAAATACAGTCGGGTAAAGAACTTTCCTTTGCAGGGGTCTTACAAAACATATTAAGTTTATTAAAAGAAAGGAAAAATTTAAAAGTTCTGTTGAGCCATTAAAGTTGTTCCATCCATCCATTTTCTGTTCACCCTTGTCCCTAATGGGGTCGGGAGGGTTGCTGCTGCCTATCTCCAGCTACGTTCCAGGCAAGAGGCGGGGTCAACCTGGACAGGTTGCCAGTCTGTCGCAGGGCAACACAGAGACATACAGGACAAACAACCATGCACACCTAGGGAGAATTTAAAGACACCAATTAACCTGACAGTCATGTTTTTGGACTGTGGGAGGAAGCCGGAGTACCCGGAGAGAACCCACGCATGCACAGGGAGAACATGCAAACTCCATGCAGAAAGACCCCAGCTGGGAATCGAACCCAGGACCTTCTTGCTGCAAGGCAACAGGTCTACCAACTGCGCCACTGTGCAGCCCTACATTAAAGTGGTTATAAGGGGCAATTATTATTAACAATTATTATTAACATTTATTAACTTCATGAGGATAGAGTCTAATGTAGATTTTGAAGCTTCTTTTACGACAATTTTGTCTATTTGGATCATCCTAAAAGCACAGTCTGGAACACAGTAATTGGACAGAAGAATTTCAGAGCATTTTAGTGTAATGTCAAATCTTCAATTTAAAATGTTTTATGTTCTTTACATTTGATTAGTTTCCATGGATACTCACCATTTGCTAATGCCTTATTCTGCCTTTGTTACCTCAGCTAGTTGTGTGGCATCCTAGAAGAATGGCGCTGAGAGGAACTTTGGAAGACGCACTAGTCCAGTTTATTAGTGACGTGTGAACTGAATCAGAAGGCTTTTTTTTTATTTCTAACCTTCTTGCACAGACTTAGAATTACAAAGAAAAAATGGAACACAGTGGACTGATTAAAATAAAAGTTTGGTTGAAGGGAACTCTGGCGCAGTTCGAATTACAAGCGTACCAGAGACCGCTCCAAAAGCAGGAAGCGAACTATTACACATAGCATTCTGGGTAAATACGACCAAAACTAGTATGTGAGTTCTGCGGCAAAACGAGAAATGGCTCGCGGTCTTTTACCAACGACAAACAAGAAATCCTACAACCACTAAAATCTGAAGCGACTCCATGTTTGTAAGGAAGGAAGTTGCGCTCATGTCTTCTTCAGGGGTTTTCATGTCATTTCCTAAAGTGGTATTTGGTGCAGCGCCACCACAGGTGAGGGAAGGAACATGTTTTTTTGGACAGTTTGACACGGTGCAGTGTGAAAGCGAACCACACCAGCTGAAAATGTAACACTCGAGTCTAGCTGTAAAAAAACGCTTACAAGATGGTGTGAAAGGAGATACTGGACATGCGCCAATATGGAAAATAATACAATGTGAAATTAATTGTTTCTGTAATCTAAGTACTGTGCTTAAATTAGAGCGTCTGCTGTGGTTCATATTACTTGCGTGTTGGCTGATCGTCCATGTAGCCCTCTCTGATGCTTTGGTTTGCCGAGGCGCTCGTGTGCAGACAGCATTCTGTCGACTCCTGGATGGGGGTCAGTGGGCCTCGACTCAGCTGCTTGCTGCAGCATTTTGATGTCAGATTTACTCACCGAAGCAAATCAAACGGCGATAGAAGAGCACAGAACAAACTCAATGACACGCGAATAGAACTACATCAGGGTCTTCTCAAAACAGTGAGACTTCCTCACTGTTTTGCATTTTAGTGAGCTAGCGAATGCTGTCTGTATTGGGCCTTTTTACCAAGTGACTTCCTGTTAGCCATCCACTTCAGGTTTAGTGAGATAAGACAAAATCATCAGGGGTGGTGTGTATAAGTGATGATTTCCAGAACTTTACTATTATTTTCACAGTGTCCTTGGTGTTAAAGGTGACCGAGATCTACTGGCTACACAAAACAGGCTTATTATATTTTTTGAACAAAATCTTAGATAATGAGATTTTAATCTGTCACTGTCACTTTAAATCCAAATAAGCTGCTTCTGGCCACGCCCCACAACTCAACGCTTACACTAGCACATGTGCAATTATAAGTGTACATCTTTAAAAAGCACGCTAAGTTAACAACAAAAAACTGGACTTTTCCAGCAGCCATTGTACACGAGACCTGTCGCAATAAGAAATTAATCACATGATAAATTAAAAATGAGCTCAATAATTTGCATTCTTATGATTAATACTTTTTTAAAAGGCAATTTGTTTTACAGAGACTTAATAATTCATTTTATCTTTGGTTTCATTTATAAGTCGTTTTTATTCCTGTTTGTTATTTGTGGTTGTTGTGCTTTATTTTCAATATTTAAAATATCTTCAAGTTCCAGTGTGGAATGTTTTGTTTTTCTTTTACAAAATCAAATTTTATTGGTCTTTGAGAGGCTAAACTTACAATATCATGTCATAATCGTTACATTACTTGAAGATGGTCTCAAGACAACAATATTATCATTTATATAATATTGTTCCTGGTATAATTTATCGTCCAGCAAAACGTGGTCTGATTTGAAAACCCAGCTGACCAAACGTCCTGTAGCTCAGCTTTGGTTGCTAGGCGACGGACTGAGCTTCACTGGGGTTACGGGTCATTTTCTAGACACCAAAACATATTAACTTATTGCCAACAACCGGCTGGGAAGTTTTCTTTTTTAAACGCTTGAGCTGTTTTTAGAAGCAGTAGAAACCCAAAATGAAGTACAAAAATGTTCAAAATGCGAGTTTTGAAAACGACGTCCCCGTTTAAGCTCCAAGCAGTTGGTTAAGGATCGTGTGGCCAACTACATCCACACGCTTCTCCATCCTGGATCAGATCGATGACCATCGTGTCTTCTTCAAGCTTTAGGAGCTTAACAGATATGTGCGGAGGTATCAATAGTTGGGAGGGAACAGAGCAGTGGGAAGAAGACGCAGCCCTGGGGAGAACCGGTGCAGCTAATACTGGATTTTTTTTGCCTCACAGAATAAAATATCAACTCAAATTAAAGGTATGATTTTCTAAAAATGTACGTGTGGCATTATACTGCTCCTGAATGTATTTTCAGGCTTTTTAACCTGGGATGGTAAAACACGAAGCTGCCGCTGTAGCAGTACGGCAGAATCTGACGCTGTCAGAACGAGACACGGTTTCTTCCTGACCGAGAAACTTTACTGGGAAAAAAAATAAAAAATCTTCTTGACTTTGAACAGAGAAAATATTTATATTCGTGAAAAGTTTTTGACCCACAATGACATATGGAGAAAGAAAACAGTTTAGACATTAATGCAAGTATTTGTTAAAGTTGCTTATCCCTCCAGAAATAGTGTAGCTGACTTCCAGCAGCAGAGCCAGACTAAAAATACGTGGATGATATGCAGCATAGAGTTTATGAACTTCTCCTCACCGACAATGGAGCTGTCTTTCTGAACAGTGTTGCACAACGTTTGCTTATAAACCAAGGTTTAGTACCACCTGCAGAACAAATCCGCCACACAGACACAACCTAGATGAATTCATTTACCTTCTAAAAGACTCAAATGATGACACACACTTGTGTTTTTTGAAACCTCAAGGTTCCTCTCAGTGCTAGACTTTTATTTGGGTACATTTTACGTTTCCACCACAGCAGTCCTTTTTAGACACCGTCTGCTCTTCATCGCCGGATTGCTTTCACGGTTTTGTGATGAGCAACATGTTTCTGCTCCCATGTCTTGTCTCTCCAACACCTGATTAGGACGCCGACGTCTCCTCTGATTGGCTGATGATGACCTCTAGCTGAATTATGAATTTGTCTGATGTAACTGTTTACATCCGCCGCTGCCATGTTTTAGTGACTGTTGATTTGATGTTTTATTTAATGGAAACTCCGATAGAAGCTGAATATTAACAAAAATTTGCGCACATTTGTAATGGAAACAAGGCTATTTGGAGGTCTTGGTTATTTATTTTTTAAAGGTTTTTTTTGGCTATAGTGGCCTTTATTTGAAAGTCCTAGGACAGGAAAGGAAGACGAGCGGCAAAGGTCACCAGGCCGGGAGTCGAACCTGCGACGGCCGCGTGGGTTGTGCTCATGTGGGTTGTGCCACCACAGCAGCCCAAGAGGTCTTGCTTATTGAGAGTCGATGTAAAAGCACCAGAGGCTTGAGATGCAACAAGGCAGATTTAACTCTCGTTTTCATGAAGTGTGTTTGTTGTGGATTAAGGGTAATCTGACAGATTAGCCACACCTTCAGCTGCTCGTCATGTTTTAGCAGTGGTATATTTCAAATCCACAGCAAGGACGAGTAGAAATGTGCAAAGTCTACGAGGCCTTCCTGAGAGGGGAAGCAAAAATGGAGAAATGGTTCAATGTTCCTTCAGCAGCAGCCTGAGAGACCTAATTATTCCGTTCATTAGCATGACGCAAAAAGAAGAGAGAGGTCTTGTTTTGTTCCAACACACAAATATGAAAGAAAATTCCTTTTTAAAGTCCCTTTTGGAAGTTATAGGTCATGTTCTGTTTTGTTTTTTTAAAAACCTAGCAAAAAAATTTGCAAACTTCCTTTGAAGAGTGGCTCCAGATCAGGCTTTGTTTGCTTCAGAATATTTTTGAATAAAAAGACAAGGCGAGCTTTAAGAGACGACTTTCACATGCAGATAACGAAAAAAAAAAAGACAAAACAAAAACCGTAGCCCGAGGAAAATAATGAGATCAAAATTCTGTTGCCAATTTTGATATTCGAGGTCGACTGTAAAGACAAAAGATACACAAATACATGTTTTTATGAAGATGTAAACAAATATTCCAAGGCAGCTGGGCTGTCTTAATATAAATCAATAAATTAAACTAAAATGTTTTAACAAGTAATTATGCACAGTAGAGAAATTTGTGAATGTTCATGCTGACATTTTTGTTGCCATGAAGATGCTGTTGATCTTATAGTAAACACCAATCTTATTCTAAGTTTCAAGTTCAATGGAACACAAATATGTTAGCTATTATTTGTCTTCTTTGTTACAAATAATGTCTTGTCAAAGCCTTCATTTCTGACTCCCTCAGCTTCAGAGCAGAGGTAATGGAGCGCACATGTTAAAGCAGCAGTACATTTTCACCTGAAACGAAATTGTTTCTTTCACGTTGTGTGTATAAGCTGTGAAGGCAAAGCTGCTAAAAAATTCAAACCTTCAACCTCAAGTTGAAATCACACAAAAAAAAAAACGATGTGCTTTTCACAATCTAACTACATTCTTACATATTCATATAAAAAGTGGCCTGCCTTGCATTGAACTGAAAGAGCCGGCCCAAGGCATATTCGAGATAAGCGGCTGCATAGCACCTAGCTACCATCATCAAAACACATGTAGTTTTTTTTTTCTTTTGTCGCAGAAAAGAAAAATGAAAAATTTCAGGGTTAAGACGACGTGTGACTTTATCTCGGCATCCTAAGGCAACACGTTTTGCGTCGCCATACGATGTGTGGCAGCACACATTGCCATATGATGTGTGTAGCTTCAATACTTTATGGGACGTATTAAAATATTAAACTTTTCAAATTAGTGATAGTTTCATGTACGTTTTACGTACAGCCGTCTTTACATAACTTGACTATTAATTCCTGAAATGTATATATAAATAGCTCCGATGCTCCACTGAATTAGGGGGAGCAGATACTTGGAGAGCACCGACATCTGGAACATGATCATCAAGCCCCAAAGCAGCCAGCGTGTCGGAACTTTTTTTTTTTTTTTTTTTCTTGTACTTTTTCAGTTTCCAGCTTTCAAAAACACTTGAGATGCATTCGACCTCTAAACGTGACGCCGGGGGACCCGATGCCATTTCAGGAGATAACGCTTTTCCCTCCTGCTCATGATATCAATAATTACTTACTGGCAACATTATCTCTCATAAACTTGAGTGGGTGGGATGGAGGGAGAGGGAGGAGGAAAAAGCAAGAAAAGTGCCTGGCTAGACATCAACCTGTGAGAGTTTTCCCCTAAGGTAGCCTGTGCAAAAAGAGATGTGTGTGCGTCCTAAAGCAACACAACGCGTTGCATTTTTAAACAGGCAGATGTGGTGTAATTTTTTAAAAAACATGTCTTTCCATCCTTGGACTATGGCTTTTAGTGTTTGGCCCACCGGGCCGAAGAAGAGGCTGCAGCCAGAAGAAAAAGAACAAAATAAAAATTTTCTTCAGTCCTTATGAGAATCAAGACAGTTTTAGAGGATGATGATGATGATGATGATAGTAATTTTTGTCACTGAAGAAGAAAGAAATGAGGCCAGTTGGAAGCTGAAATGTTGTGACGACTTCCTGAGTTTCAGAAAGAGCAGGAGTTTCTTAAAGAGACAGAAGCCCAATTTTAAGGCATTAAATCAGGAAGTCAAATTTCCTTTAATAAATACAGCATTTTTATAACTGGAGTTACTTGATTGTGCTGTAAAATGATACCATGTGGCCGGATAATACATGGCGCCGCCCCTTTAAGCTTAAGCAGGTCTGAATCCCTGACTACCAGATGTCTAACCACACAAGATTTATCCACAGCGACACTCGGAAGATACTTGGATGATATGAGTTGTGACATTTCATTTCCCTTTGGAGTAAATAAAGTATTTTTAAAATCAGTTGATCCAAATGTTTTGCTGCAGGGACTAAATGGCATTATGACGAAGACGAAAGAACATCATGTGAAAATATTGAAGCAAGATCTCAACGACATCAGCCAGGCAGCCACAGCTTGGGCACACGCAGTCTTCTAAGTAGACGGTGACCCTAAACATGATGCCTGATTAGTTACAGAGTGACCGAAGGACGATGAGCCCTGACCTCAGTGCTGTAGAAAACTTGTGGGCCGATTCATTTACGTCAGTTCTTTCTATATATATAAACCGATTCTCTACAATAATTTTCTGCAAAGTCTAAGTATGATTTATTGACAATAGGGGGGGGGGGGAAGTCAGGCATGTTTGCTTTCCACAAATTGTTTAAAATACCCCAAAAAATTAAGTAACCAATTACATTATGCAGTTTTATGTGAAATCAACTTTTTTGAGCTTTACATCATGTTATAATGTTATTCCCTCATCAAAAACATACCTGGAGTGTTGCCTTCATTTTTTTATATATGTCTGAGAAATCCCTTAATCTCCACGGCAACAAATTACCTGGTTGGACCTAGCCTCGCCTTTAAGGCACAGCTCTGCCTCGGAGGAGCAGTTTCCAAGCTTCCCCCTCACAGAGCAGCCCTCCCCCACTCCGCTCCTTCAGACTAGCCAGCAGCAATTGGCAGACAGTCATCACAGGAGCTACTTCTCAATGAAACGCTGGTAAAAACGTAGCTACAGGGTTAACAGAGGAGCCATGTTTTAATGACTTCCTGAAGGCGGAGCTTCAGAGCAGGAGCAGAAGTTTTTAAAGAGACAGAGACCCAATTTCAAGTTGTTACAATATGAAGTTAGATTTTTTTATAAGTCGTATTACATACATGCAGCATTTTTATAACAACTGAAGATAACTTGATTCTTCTATAAAATGGCATTGTATGCCTTGAAAATACATCATTCTTCCCCCTAGCTTTTCCCTAAATTTCACCAAACTCTCCTTGGCATCCAGTTTTCTGCAAGAAAAATCTGGAAAATTCCAGCAAGGAAGCCCAAAAATTTTCCCTTCCACCGTTTGTTAGGAATTTCAGTCTCCCAGTTTTTTACTTGGCAGTGGTGTACAACTTAGCAATAAAACTCTCAGAATCGAAATAAATACTTCTGTTCGCCCTGGGTGAGATATTTCTAACGGGTCAGAGTGTAGATGGAAAATAAAGTTGACCCCTCCATGCGTCCCCAATTTTATTTTCCATCCATGTGTTACTCTTTTCATTCATAATCTGAACACACGCACACTGCATCCATCCCTTTTCATTAAAGCGTCTGTTCAAAACCTGATTGGTTGGCTTCGGATGTTCCCAACATCAATGAGGAGGAAGAATAGGAAGTGATATTTTTTTGGGACCTGGAGTTAATTGTGCTGCTGCTTCCATAGAACCGGCAAGCCTTGGGCCGTTTGTAAAGTCACAGAGGAAAGACTTGAGGATGATATTTGATTTCAATTTTGAAAACTAGATGTTTTCAGTTGTACAGTGTCATTTTTTTAAATTAAGGCTTGGACCAGAAGTGATATCATTTTTATCTTCTAAAAAGACTTGGTGCCGGTCATTCACACGTTTATTATATCCCAACTGGATCATTGTAGATTGTTTTTCATGGTACTGTAGTCAGACCTGCCTTCCATGACCGGTTTCTGTCTGACACCCTGCAGACACCCTATTGGACCAAATTACAAAAATGTGGCCCTGGTAATATTGCCTTTTAAATTCAGAAATGCACTATGAGGAAGAAAAAAAAGCTCATTTGATTTCAGAAGGGAACTTTTTGGTCGAGATGAAAAAGAGCAAGTGATCTATAGCATTTTGAAGTTTTTTTTTTCTATAACAAATTAAAACCCAATTCAAAAAATTTCATTTTGTATTTTCCAAGTTTTTTTTGTTTGACATTAAAAGGGGATTATTTTGTAAAAATCAACCAAATCAACTAAAAACCATACCTGGAGTGTTGCTTTGAGTCTTTCATGCATGTTGGCGGCAACCATTCAGCTGTGAAAAACACCTGGGTGGGTCTAGCTCCGCCTTCAAGACGCAGCTCCTCCTCAGAGCTGCAGTTTTCAAGCTTTTTAGCTCCTTCAGACTAGCCAGCAGCAATTAGCAAACATCTGGATGAACTGTGCATCTGCTGAGGTGGTTATAAGAGCTAATTCTTAGAGCAACGCTGGTAAAAACATTGTCAAAAGGTTAATATAGGAGCCATTTTGTGTTGACTTCATGAGGGCAGGAGTTTCTTCAAGAGACTGAGAACCAATTCCAAGGTTCAGTAAATCAGGAAGCGAAATCTCTTTTCAGTGATATTTGATAACAACTGAGGGCAAATATTTCCTTAATTGTGCTACATGTCTGGAAAATATATAATACCTTTAAAATTAGATTGTCCAAATAAGCAAAAACTCAAGAATTTTTCAAGAGAGTTAATTGTTTTTCACAACAATCTATAGTTCTAGTAAGAGTCAGCTCACATACTGTACAGAACCTTCAAGCTACTCAGGGCTGACCAAGTAAAACGAGTGGAGTTGCTTGTAATTGTGATATTTTTGCTCCATCGTAGCGTGTTGCTCATAAGTCCGTACAAACGTCTCTTACAATCTCTCATTGGCCTCGTGACATTTTCCAATGAGGTCAGGAAGAATGGGCAGGAAAAACCCATTAGAGTTAATGATTTTGACCATCCAACTGTGTCCCGAGCGCACCCTGGAACCGGTGGCCTCTCCCGGCGGAGAAAACTGCTCAACAACAAAGCTCCTTTAGGTTTTTGTCAACAAATGCGACAAGGCCACTGGATGTTAAGCTCCCGAGATCTCAGCCCGGTCACTCATCTGGAGAATCCAGCGGACCAACCCAGTCCATGAAGAAAGCAAGCCAACAACCCACAGGACCCCCAAAAGTCCCACTGCCAATATTTCAGAGTCCAACATCACAGAACCCCCTCAGAGGATGAACGTCTGTGTTCCAAAGGGTCACAACTGTTGTGGTCAAACAAGCCAAGTCAAGAACTTACATCTGTATATTTGTTTGACAAAAGACACACAAATACAAATGTTAAGGTCTGTTGAATGAATAAAACACTTAAACGCCTAAATTTGACTTCTGATTTATTTTGATATTAGTAATTTCAGCATTTATTAAAAGCTGAAATTTAATAAGTGCTGATTAAACGCATAAGAACAACTTTTGAATAATGCAACACAAATGTAGCCTCTGTTGGTAATGATCTCTTTATATTGGGTAACCAGACTGGACGTGCACGCTCTGTCTTAGCTTAGCATTTCCTTTACAGATGGAAACTCCACAGTGTATCCATACAGAGTCATACTGAGGAACGCCCAGCAGCTGCTCTAAAGCTGCGTAACACCAAGAGCATGTGAGAAGAGTTGATACATATTCAGATTTCCTATGCCATAAATGTGCTAAATCCACAAGTTTAAATTATTCCCTGATATATAATTAGTGGTACATTACATTTTATGTACAATTTTGAAATCTAAGGGTGTTTTCACACCTGATAGTCTGGTAGATTTGGTTCAATTGGGAACCAAAGCTGGAACATTTGCTTCATTTTCAGCTGATGCAGTTCGTTTTTTACACTGCTCTGTCAAACGAATCAAACTTTTGAAATAACCTGTTCACCTCTTTGTCTGTGGAGGCGCTGCACCAACAACCACTGAAGGAAAAAACCTAAGTGAAACTTTCTTCTTCATGACATGTAAACAAAAATGGAGTGGCGTCAGATTTTAGCGGTTGTAGGATTTCTCTTTTGTCTTTGGTCAAAGACCATGAGCCGTTTCTCCCGCTTGCACTTGACACAAGAGTTTGTTTTGGTTGTATTTACCCAGAATTCCCTACACTATAGTCTACTTTTTGTTGTTCGAAAATATGCATGATAGATCGATAATTGTAATTTCTAATTGACCTTGTGAGGCGGTGGTGCAGCCATATCAGGTTCAACCTTTTTCCCCACAGACCTTCCATCTGTTTTACCATCAAAGTTAGCTGCTGTAAGGCCGTGCCGTACACTGTACCACCAACCCTAAAGTTTTTTGGGGTTTTTTTATCGCCATGCTTGCTGTTTGTTCTTGAAAATAGGCCGACAATTTTAAGATCTTGCCTAAAACCTTCGCCTATATGCTGACTTCCTTTATCAGTGGATATAAATTAAAGGGGATGAATATAAATTAATGCCACAGACTTCATATCATTTCTTTGTGTAAAGACTATTAAAAACTACATATCATTCCCCCCCAACAATTGTGTATCACATAAAACATGTGAACGTTTGTGGTTGTAACATGGCAAAGTGTGAAAAAGTTCAAGGCTTAGGAATATTTTGCAAGTGGCTGTAAAGTGTGATGATTATCCAGCGATCAATAGGAACAGCACAGGCCCTCGTCGCCATAGTTATTCATCTCTTCTTATTATTGGGACTCCTCAACGCCAAGCGACGACTTCAGTTCTAAGGCAGGAAAATGAAAGTAGGCTTCAGTGTTTGCGGCGTTTTGGGACAATGCCTTACAGTGTGCGTTTTGACAGGGATCACAGGCCGGCTCGCCTCGCACACAAACACAGCCCCCAACCGCAGACAAACAACGGTGCTGAGTCTGACAGTGCTATCAGCACTAAAAGATGGGTGCTTTTCCTCAAGATGAAAAAGCTGTTGACCGGGAGACGAGAAAAAAATCTCAACAGGAGCGTCAACGCGAGCCCTTTTGAAGGTGGCACAATCGTTTCACCAGAGGACGTGATTTCCCCGAGGTCTTTAATGACATGTCTGCAACATGTTTTGGTCAAAATGCAGCAGGATTATTGAATCACTGTTATCTTCACCACTCAGACTTTATAGCTCCTCGCTTTCCGGAATGAGACACCCAAACTTTGTTCAATGTGAGGTGTGTCTTTTGACACGGACAGCGTTCCGCCATCATATAGCTCTTCGTGTCTGCTAACATCACAACAGGTTGTAGAACGTGCAGAATGCTACCTGTCAATAATACAACTTAAAATTTTGACAGCATGAGGCAGTATTAGTGACTCCATTGTACTTTTGTATATATTTTTTTTAGTCAGACTGAATGTCATACAGCTGGGTAGGAAGGTTTTGAATGAGCCCTAGTCACAAAGACTTGGTGTTTGTGTTGTTTGGCGTCGACAGAGCAATGCGTACTTAAAATGTACGAGACAGTAGGTCACATTTTTAAAGTCCGGGGTGTGAATGCATAATCGAACTCTGATGCGGACCAAAAGAAGCAAACTCTGGTCCGCCTATAAAACCTTGCTTTGGTTGACGTGAAGTCTGGTGCAGCTTGAATTTATATGTGAATGAAGGTGGACCAGAAACCTCTCCAATATTCGTAATAACTCGGCCTGAGCAGCGAATCGTATTTTGACGTCATCTAAGCCCCGCCCGCTTAGAACTGGAAGTTACTTTTTTTTTTTGAAAAGCTCCATCTGACCCCTTTTATCTAATCAAGATGATTTCGTATCAGAAGACAGATGACAAGTTGGTCTCACTTGCTTTAAGAGTTTTCGAGTTTCGATATTAAGTGAGTCAGTTAATTAAGAGTTTCTGAATCACTGTAATAGATTTTCTTTGGTTAGAAATCTGACATACAAAATATTTCTCAATTTCTGTGTGAATAACTGCCCAATGTGGCGTGGTTGATGGGGTAACGGTACATAATACAGTGTTGCGGTCCCTCGACTTGAATGGCCTTTCCATCATCCAATTGTCCTGCCAATTTTAAACTGAGAGAAAAAAGAGAGAAAAAATGCATTTCGATCCGCTGGTTTAGAGTGAGTCAACCAGGCTGCGCAAACTATGATTCATCAGATGTCGACACATGGTAGTAATGAACAGGAAGTAAAGGTTTCAACCTAGCATGTGCAACTTGTAATTGTTCTATCATGTCAACTAGTATTGACATGACGATGCTACATGCTGTCTGGAGTTGTAGAGAAAGCATTGCAATTTTAGCAAAACAGTTAGCTGGTCATGCTAGGTCAATGTTAGCTACTTATTTGACAAATTTTTGCATGAAAACGAAAACCACCTCAAGTGAGCGTAAAAACTTTTCTGTGAAGCTTTTTCAAATTTTGCTGTTTTCATCAACCTTTTCTGTTGCGATACGTTGATGGAAACATGGCTAGCGACTGTTAGCTTTAGCCTCCGCCAACGACTAATCTGGATTTATGCTAACCGAGGACAGAGCTAGCTACCACAAGTACGTTTTTTTTTTAAAACAAAATTTTGTAAAAAGAATACTCCTTTAAATTTTAAATTCCATGTTTGAAGTTCATCACAGGGCTAATGTAGTGTTCTGACCACGATAGAAGAAAAAAGTAAATATCCTCCCAACGGCCCCCCTCTGCCCCCCAAAAAAAAGTAAATGAAGAAAATGTTCAATAATGAGTGTGTTGCATAGCAGTGGTGAGCTGCGTTCAACAGCACACTAATGAGCTCACTGAGGGAGAAACGGCGTGGATGAGAAATGGTTTAGTGCTGACATTCATTCGACAGCAGGCTCACTGAGCTGATTATTTCATTCATTACAGAGCTGGGGAAAAGAACCTTGTTATCGGAGTCGCCACGCCGATCCCACCTATTTGTTTCAATAATGAACTTTTGACAATCATCGTACAGAATAAAGAGCGTGCTTCGAGAAACCGAAACCAGATTAGGAGGAAGAAGAAAAAAAAAATGATTGCGCTGCAAAATTAAAACATGTTTATTTTCCTTAGGTGTGTGGCGTTATAGGTTAATGGCAGCGTGGCAAGAGGCCCGCCGTTTGTTCATCTCACAGCAGTAAATGGATCATAGATTAGAGCGGTCTTTAACTGAGAAAAAAGTCATTATTTTTATTTGTTTCTGGGGTTCGTGTTCTGTGAACATTTGTTTCATATTTCTCCAGCAGACCTTAAACTTGTTCTCAACACCTTAAAGGAAAGAGACTAAAGTCTAAGCCCTACGAAGAAAAATGAGGACATATTTTTTCTTTCTACCTGAGAACGCAGTGGAAAAACAGCTTTCAGTGTTTCGTTTGTCATCCGTAAATATTTTAGATTGTCAAACAAATTTTTATATCAGACAAAGAAAAGTTGAGTAAACCAATCATTATCAAATACCAATTAAATTGACGGGAAAAAAGTAATCCACAACAATCTGGCATTATTTCAAAAAGTACATAGTGTGAATTAACTTGACTTTCAGTGCCACACACCTGGAATCCGACACTTACATATAAAATGAAGTTCCAAAGTGAAAAGCACAGCTCTTCAGAAAACATGACTCGTGACCCGTGTTTGCCAAGAAATATCTTACAGATCCTTTCTGAGCAACATTTTAGGGAAATATTCCGATGGCCGAAAGTGAAACGTTGTGGACGGTGTGTGTCTTTACATCTCATGTATAACCAACACCGCATTTCAAAACGAGAACATCACACCCTGGTCAGGGCAGCTTCAGGCCTGGACTACTCGTTAATGTGACCGGGAATTCTGCTCTCTACCAGGAAATCCTCAGGCACCTTTAATGACCTTCAGCTCATGTACATTTGGATTGTGCCTGACAACATATGGGCGACCATAGTTGCCTGCCTAATGGTAGTAATAAGTTTTAAAGGGGCGGTATAGATGCTCAATAGTTGCTGTGGAAGATTAAAGACTTTCACAAACATTCTAATATGATGTAAAGCTAAAAAAAAGAGTCAGTTTGGAAAGCATTTTGTTTGGTGTTACCTTTTATTTTGAAATTAGTTTGATGGTCTAAAAATTATGGTCCGACAAGAAAAAAAGAAAAAGCGAGAATAGAAGGAATCTATAAGGCTGGCAAATACTTTTTATACAGCACTGTGTCCCACCCACTCTCTATTATCATCATTTAAATTTGCCCAACTGTGAAAAGCAGAGTTCCACCACATTCCTGGACACATCAGACTATGTTAGACTAAAGCAGAGTGAAATTTGCATGCCGCTACACCCAGTAGCCTACATCTCAAACATTTCAAACGCCAGCATTGTGGGTGTGAACAGTTAATTTGCTGTCGGCATCAGAGATTGTTGCTTTATTTCTTATTCAGCAACAAGAAGATACAATTCCCATGAGGTGCTGTTGTTCAGCGTGGAATTATTTCTTTCTTTTATGTGAGGGAAACATTTTTCTTTTGGTAGATATGGAAAATTTGGGGTAGTTAAGTCCAGCTAGCCAGCTAAGTAAGTGGCTAAGTACCTAGCTAGATACGTAGCTATCTACATAACTGCTAACTAGTTGTTTTTTTTTCAGCTTTGGGCTAGCAAATTACTTCGCTTGCTTGCTAGCCCTAAGCTGGGCTACTTAGCTAGCTCAAAGCTGAAAAAAACTAAAAACTAGTTATTTACAATGCTAGCTACCTGGTTCCTTAACTCCCCTATATTTTTAATTTCTATGAAAATAGAAAAGAAAAATGTTTCCTTCCGACAGCCAGTTTGTTGTTTTGTTTTGTTTTTCAGCTTTGGGCTAGCTATCTTAGCTAGCCACTTTTTTGGCACTTTTATTTTCAGCTTTATTTTAGTACTTACATGATTTAGCTTCCATGTCCAAACAATGTGCAACTTTATGTTGTATCCCATTCAAATCCCAGTAAAATATATCCACGTCTATTGTAACGTCATTGAATGTAAAAGAATCCAGGTGTTCGAATGCTTCTGCAAGGTACTGTATGTTCAAACTGACAGCAGACAACCTTGAGTTGAGGTTTCTGAGGGGCCAACAATGCTCTGCAATAATAGTACTTTGTCACCGTGACACACTGATACGTTTTCTGTGCTTTTTAGTGTGATGTGAGTCAAGTGTCACTGCCTCATATTACAGGGCGGCATGGTTTTTATTCCAAAGTACAAGAACTTGAGCGATGTGACAGCAAGTAATATGTAAATCCCTTTTTAATAAGTCTCTCCACTCTCTCCTCTGTGTGCACAGACCATTTCATTTGTAATGAAGTCGGTGCGTCTTACGCCTTGATAGATTGAAGACTTGAGAACATGAGCAGCACAAAGAGTTAAAGGCGGCACAATGGTTAAGTGCTCGTAAAAATCTCTTAAATGGTTGAAGTGTCACAATTTAGATTCCTAAAAATACGTCCAAAAAAATTATTATGAGCTACTTCATGTCAGTTTACTAACTTTGCCCTTTCCTCTAAGGGTGCATAATTAAGACTTTTTGCAAAATTATAATTATTTCAGCAGATTTGTTTTATTTTTTTGGTTTATTCCTACACTCACTGGCCAATGTTTTAGAACGCATATTCAATAGCATAACACAATATTGGGGCCACACTAAGAAAAACATAGAAACATAAACTTGCGAGAATAAAGTCATAAAATTGAGAATAGTCATGTTACAAAAATAAAGTTGTTTGACAAAGATGAAGCAATGTGATAAAGTAGTAGCATTTTGGGAATGAAGTTGTATTTCGAGAATAATGTAATGCCGTTAGGTTAGGTAAGGTCAGGTCATTTTATTTATATAGCACATTTTCAGCAACAAGGCAATTCAAAGTTCTTTATTCTGGTGACATTATCCTGATATTCTTGTGTTATTTCTACCATGATCTTGTAATATTATGGCTTTTCAAAATTTTAAGGCTTTCTTCTTTCAATTTTATTTTTTCAATAGCGTGGCCCTAATACTCCATTGTACAATAGCTTGTATAGCTGGTAGGATTATAGTTTGGTGTAAATGACTTGAAAGCACAGATTCATCCTGCTGTATGTTAGCATTTAAGACTCCTGGTTGAGGTTAAACGCCATGAGGGATCGTCTCAACCTAGATTCCAAAACATAACATGGAAATCACTGAACTCCAATGATCTCCACAGTTAGATCGTCTCAAGTGTTCGTACGCCCGAAAGGTAAAAAATTATGTACAAGAATAATTCAGCATACCGCACACCTGTAATTTACCTTTATTAATCACAGCTACCTAAAAGTTCTGCCATCTGAACACCAACAATAAGCTGTCAGGGTCAATGGAAGCCATGTTAGGAATGTGACAGTGTACTGAAATTACCCTGCTGATCAGTGTCCTTTGATGATTATCAATGGTAACAGCGGACAACCGAGAAAAGAAATGCAATATCAGCGAGGCAGGAATGTGTTGGTGAGTGAGGTGGAGAATAGGAACCGCATCCTGCTTGTCGTGGCCTGACAAATGTTGGTTCATCGAGCGGCAACACAGACGACCACGGCTGAGGTGAACAAGTGGTCAGATTTGAAGATGGAGGCGAAAAAAAGACTGACAGGCCCCTCTAGGACGTGTCAGCCACGGGTCGGGTTACGGGTAAAAATGAACCGATACCCTTAGACAGACGAATGGCCTCCACACTGAGGGAGACGAGCATGTATAGGTGTTGTGTCAGGAAAGGAGGGAGACACGGATTTGGAAGGATCAGGATGAGCAAGTAAAGCAAATTAAAGTTCTATTATTTAATCTGTTAATCAAACATAAAAGCACATTGGGATAGTATGTTGTCCTCATATCTTGAATTGATAGGTGGTATGAAGGGTACGACTGAGTAGAGTCTGGGCGAGGGAGAAATGGGGACCAAGGGTCCTGTGAAGGTCATAGCAGAATAGTACTTTGGGTTTCACATATTAGGTTTTCATGGACTCACCAAGAACCCAGTCTTCACCTATAGTCTCTTCCCTGTTGTCCATTCCCACAACTGCATCGTCATATTATAGCATGCACACAATGCATGCACAATGTCCAGTATTTGGAAAACTGGACATTGCTGCAAACTGCCTTCTAAAGTAGCGGTGTTACGTGTTTTCTAGGCACATGGCGTCATTTTGTAGCACAATCACATAACTGTTACCTTCAGTTGTTAGAAAACTGCTGTATATATCAAACATGACTTAAATGAAATTTGCTTACGCAATTTAACGCCTTGACATTGGGCCTCTGTCTCTTTAAGGAGCTCCTGGTCTTTCTGACACTCCCCCTTCAGAATGTCATCACAGCAATGCTCCACCTGATGCCGTTTAGAAGTGTTCTTAGGAGCGTTGGACTGAGAAGTAGTTTGTATGATGAGCTCAGCAGACATGCAGGTCCACCAGGTGTTTGCTAATTGCTGCTGGCTAGGCTGGAGGAGCTGTGTGAGGGAGGGAGGTGTGAGGCAGTGCAGTGTTTGAGCAAGGTTTCAGGCACCCCTGAATGGTTGCCACTTGACTGGAGACCAAAAGGAAAACAACCTAAAAATATATATATATATATTTTTATTATTTCTTAAATATGTTTTGGAAAAATATGTTCCAGTCGAAGCCCAGACCCAAATCTGAATCTGACTTGATGTTTGCCATTAACGGATGCTCTCCCTCCAATCCCACTGAGCCGGAGCTGCTTTGCACAGAAGGGGAAAAAGATTCATTCTGTAAATGCGTCTCTACCAAATCTTGAAATTACAATGAATGCCTGACTCTTTACATTTCTATTTCTAAAAATGTTTTGCACTCAGGTATTAAAAAAAAAAAACACTGAGTGGCTGGTGTGTCTATAAAAACACTGTAAAAGTTCAATTTCCCTTTCATTTTCCTTCCACTACAGTTGTATACCCCACTGTTTTGACCTACTGCATAAAATGCTTTAATATACAGTACATAAAAATATGTTCCTGAAATATTAGTGTGAAATACTTAAAGACACGTGGATGCAATTGCAACACACTTTACGCCTCTTTTTAGCATGGACTTGAGGAAAATCTTCCAGCCTAAATGTGATGTTTAGGCTGCTGTGAAGGCTTGTGGGTGTATAGTTCAATCATTTATCCCGATAGACGCAGAGCCGCACGCTCCAACTACAGCAACAACCACTGTGTTTACCACAACCCCACTGCAGTAAATCAAACCATGCTGTGTGAACACCAGAGAGTAATTCTGCTACTTTTTTTATGGTTGATTAAAAACAAACATTCTGCTCTAGTAAATGTTTTCTACATGTTTGTTAAAACGGTCGCCGTGTCCTGACAGATTGAGACGGATAATCTGTGAAAAGTTTGATCTCATCCACCTCTTCTATTGAAGTCTGAAGAAACGCACCGACCGAAAACAACCAATCAGAGGCAGAAGGAGGATCCGAATGCTGTCCATCAACCTTGTGAACACACTGCTAAATGTGCTAATGGCGGAGAATCAACTTTCCGTTCTCTGCCGTCATCAATGGCCATGCTAACTAGCCTTAGCATTTATGACAGGATGTGCTGTCATACTACTGTGCATCCTACTCTCTGCAGAGTAGCAGAGATCAAGGGGGTGAAGGAGACGGGTGATTGACAGCACTAAGACCCGCCTCCTGCCTCTGATTGGTTGTTTCTAGTTTGCACTGGGAGAAGACAGTGAATTTTTGAATTTTTAAAAAAAAAATTTTTTTTTACACATTATCTGTCTCATATCGTCACAACATGGTGACAGCTTCAACAAATATGTAAAAAAATGTTTTAAGTTAAACTTAATTAAGTTAGTGAATGCGACTGTTAGCTTTAATAAACTAGCCTCCCTTTGCTCTACCTCAGCTGCTGTTGAGGAGATGAGGGGAGTGGGGGGGATCTTCCCATTTCATTTCCCCGTTGCCATGCGTCTCCCTGCACTAAATCAGAGATGCAGCGAAGCGCCCGGCCATGGCCGTGACTCCATCTCTGCTTTTTTTTTTTTTTTGCTCTTTGGTCAAATCGTGCGGCGACCGGGACAAAAACATTTCTCCTTTTGCTGGCTTTCCCTGGGAAACAGAAGTCACTCTTCCTTCCTCCCGACTCAAATGCATCAGAGGAAAAAAAACCTCATTAAACAGCAGCACTGCAGGGCGCAAGTGTTTATTCTGCTTAGCGTCCTCTAGGTGTGTTATCAACCTGTGACAGTTTCTATTTGCAGGTGTTAGATACCGGCTTGGCTGCCTCCCTTTTTTCCCCTCTCCTCTCCCTCTCCCTCTCCCTCTCTCTCTCTCTTTGTCACGGCAAACATGACAGAGACTGTCACCAGCCACTGATTTGCAATTTCGTGCAACTCTAGCAGGGTTGATGTTATAAAGAGCGAGTTAGCTCTGCGGTTTGAACTGCACTGCAGCAAAAAAAAAAAAAAAAAGGGAAAAAAAATCATTTTAAGAAATGCCCTAAATCACCAGACAGGCAGTCACGAGGGAGAGTTTCACCATTTGCATGAAAGCCATTTCAGATTCTTAAAATGACATCAGAAAGACTTTAATGCAAATCTGAGGCGCTGTCAGGTTACTCTGTGGTGGTGCATGTCTCGGTGGGCAGAGCGTGACACTGACACTTTTTCTCGGGTAAAAAGCTGAATTCTTCGAGCCGCTCGGCAGGCGGGAGAGTGAAAGTGTTTGAAAACTCCGTGTTGACACTGTAGGTGCTTCAATAATCAAGCGACTGGAATGTATTCCCTCTGTGGGGACTTCCGAATTAAGTGACAGTAAAGAAAAAGATGCAGAACGAGCTTGTTGCAACTAGGAAAACAGTTGGCTCATTACAATATGTTATTGGATGTCAACAGAGCTCCTTTTACTCGGCTGTAAATACCAGTTGCTCCATCCGCTAGCAAAACCGTCTTTCTTGTTTTTTCTCTAGGCATACTTTTTGTGATGACAAAACGTTTTTGTGGCAGAGGCCAGACCAACATTTCAAAGTCGGTTCATTCAATTGGGGACCAGAACTGCAACATTTGCTACATTTTCAGCCTGTTCTCCCCTCTCTCCAGTGGTGGCGCTGCACCAAGAACTGCTGAAAGAAACAACACGAAAACCTCCAAAGAAGAGTGCCACTTCCTTCGTCATGAAATGTAAACAGAAATAGAGTAGCGTCAGACTGGAACAGTTGCAGGATTTCTTTTTTGTCGTCGGCGAAAGACCACGAGCCATTTCTTCCGCTAGCGCTAAGTACGCTCGTTTGTTTTGGCTCTATTTACCCAGAATGCCCTGCGCTGTTGTCCACTTCCTGCTTTCGGAGCCGTTTCTAGTCCATTTGGATCCACATATTTATGGAACGACAGTTTATTTCAAAGCCAGGTTTTCAGGCAGACCAGTGTTAGCTTTTTTTTTTTTTTGAGCGATTGCGCATTCCCACCTGCCCGAACAAACTGGACTTTCTAGAGTTTTGATGAAAACGCACTAAACAGGGCTGGCGTGAACGCACCCAGTTTCTGTCTTCACCATAGTCGTATAATCAGAAAAAGACAAAAAAGTTTCACTTCCATGGGAGGAACTGGACATTTAATGAGGTAATCTAATTTTTTTCACGCCACCTAAACCGTCCAGGGATACAATATGCAGATGTTCTGTCTATGCTGTTGAAGTTTTGTTCGCCTTGGGTTTTCCCCAAATGCCTTGTTGACAATACTTTATGTATGAAGCACTTTAAAACGATACTACTGGCCAAAGTACTGTGCACTAAAAGCAACAAATAAAATATTAAAACCAACATCTCAAGCAGAGGCAAAAGCCAATATGACAGCAAGTTTTAAATCTTAAAACTCCCTCTTTTAAGATTTAAAAACAGGAAGTAAATTTGTTCAAATTAACCATCACCAGATGGTTAGTATATCCTTAAATATGGAGAACAAGATAAACTGAGATACTGACACTGTACCACACTGAATTTTACAGTCTTTGTCCCAATGCACATGCTCTATTCAGAGATGCTGCACCAGAAGTGACATGCGTTTCATAGACACGACAGGATTTCATTTTTCCTCAAAATGTGCTTAGAAATAATAAGAAAACATTTTTTACTTCCATTCCACTGATTCGGACTACAATTTACTGGAACCGCCCGGTAAAAAAAAAAAAGAAGAAAGAAAGAAAGAAATTACACCTCCAATCTAAAACTGGGAGAGTCATCTTTCTTGCTGTGCCTCAAGTTTAGAAAAAAAAAAAAATGTTGCAACACAATAAAATTGAAATAAATTGCTCTGTCTGGGTCAACCTGTCTGGGAGCCACTGCGTTGGACCAAACGGTGAAGAAAGGAGCAGTTACCTCTCTGTTGGCTTTGTTTTCCACAAGACGACTCGACAACTGAAAACAGCGGCAGACTGACAGAGAGCAGATACTCTTTCCTGTCAGAGGTGGCCTTTTCATATCTTTGTTTGGAGTTCTTCCCTCACTGAGAGGATTTTAAAAGAGAGAGAGAGAGACGGGGGCTCTTTGTCCAGGCGAATCATGCGTGCTACAGGCAAAGGTTTAAATAGTTGTTTTTGCTCTTTTCAAACTGTTGCCCACTGCTGACATAGGGATTGAAATATTGTAAAATGGTTTCTATGAGCATTTTAAATCAATATTTTACATCTTTTCTGTAGCCTACCAGTTATTTATACACCTTGCAGCTGTTTGTGTTTTCTGGTGCTACAACTGCAAACTTTAATTGATCGTTTTGACATTTTATGTGATAGATCAACAAAAAGTTATGCAGTATTTTGTAGCGGAATATAAGGTATACATAGATTTTTTTTCTTCTTTTTTTCAAATATCGGTCTACAAGCTGCAGTGCGCATCAATTCTACGATGACGTATTAGGGCCATTGTAAATAGGAAGTAAAACATTAGACTTTAGCCAAAAAACTCCAACATTTTCTAGAAAAAAAATCTTTTCAATTTCTGAGCTCAAGAAGTCAAACTTTTGTGAAAAAGGACTCAGAAATTTTGAAATAAATCTCAGAAATTTTCTAGGAAAAACGTGGAAATCTCTGAGTTTCAACAGATGAAAGTGATGGAAATCTTTTGAGTTTCAAAAATCAAAATAGAAATTTCAGCGTTTTTTGGTGGAAATCATCTTTAAAATAAAATATTTTTTTATCTATTTATAATTGTCCTAACATACCGGCATACAATTCAGCCACTCAGAGTACGACGCAGATCCAAATTTCACCACGATTTTTGCCAGTTCTGTGTAAAATAACTCACACTCGGTCAGGTTGGGTTGCCATGGCGCTGCTATGAACATCAATTTTCACATCTGGACTCTTAACTGACCATTTTAGCACATGAACATTTTAGCACATGAACATGTTAGAAAACATTTTTGCCGCCGCCAACAAGTTTTCATCTGGGATTATCCTGCATCTAGTTTCCTAATCAACTCTGAACTTCTCTGTCGATGCTGAAGAAACATTTGCATGGCATGATGCTGCCACCACCATGTTTCGACATACATGTAGGTCAAAGAGTTCAATTTTTTTGTCTGCTTGGCCATAGTGCATTTCCATACCACACTTTGGGGTATTCATTCATATTTTTCTAAGTATACTACCATCCTGCATATTTATATGGTAAATATGGTTTAGAATTTTGGTGGATCTACAATATGTTTTGTTTTTTTTTGGTCAAAATTAAAAACTTTTATTTTGCATCAAAATTCTCAACCACAGAGAAGTGATGTTCAGTGACTCACACCTCATCTGCTGATAATATGCCTCTGATTGTTGAGCAGATTCATGGTCATTGACTTTAAATAATTGGGTGTCTTGTTCCTGAGGAAAATTGGCTGCTTCTCCTTTTCTTTGAAGCACTGAACAATTGGCATGCAAGTCAAACATTTGAAATGACATCTGAATGCCAACTGAGTGTGCTCGTCTTATCAGAGAATCTTATCAGACGATGAGAGCACTAGTCTCTGTTGACTAACCATCGTGAAGCTGTTAAATAAATGACTATTAGACACTCCAGGTAGCCGTGTTCAGGAATCACAGGTGCGCTTTAGGCAACGCTAAACCTTTTGTTAGCAGCAACGCTGTGTTAGACGTTGTTTTGTTTTTTTGGGCATTCCTTGATTCAATGAAACATCAGGAAAAAAACATATTTGGTAAACTTGGTGATATTAGAACATTTGAAGGAATTCTAGAATCCTGTAACTTCTGAAAATGGACGAAATGCATAAGTGAGCTACATAAACGTAACGTTGGGGAGTGGCTCAGAACACAACCAAGTGATCAAAGCAGTTCACTTTGTAAATGTGGCCTTGTGTGGAGGTCATTGCACCACTTGGAAAAAAATCCATAAACACTTGTTGTGTGGAGACACTCTGGTGATGTAAGGGTTCGATAATGTTGACTTGTTGGAAGGCTCTTCATCACACTAAAACACACCGGTGATAAAACAGCAGGCTGTGGGGGGAGAGTGCACCACTACGGAATTCACCTCAATTTTTTAGGGAAATAAATATTCATTTAGCGTCTATCAGCCTTTAGGGATTAATCCCTGCGCAGTGAATAAAATCCAGAACACAAAGCCGCACAATCGCCATGTTAAGTCCATTACGTACAGTAAAGTAGCAGGTTCTGCCCACAGGAGACTAATGGCTTTTTATCAAAGATCCCTGGAGGGCTGCTGCCCTCCAACTCCCAACAGCCCTGGCTTCCATTAATGCGAGGCAGGTTCGGTTCAAGAGCACATTTTCCAAAATGCGCCTGTTTTAAAAGTAAAATGAGTGACATTAGTGAGACAAACAGCCCACGATTTTTCTCTTTTATTTTCACAGAGGGCAACCTTCAAGATTGCCTTTTCTAGCTGGAATAAAACGCTCCTCTCTGTTGTGGATTCGTTTACATTATTGACGGCGTTGCATTTCGCCTCGTGATGGCAAACGTGCTAATGTCGGGGGGTAAACCAGGAACAAACACAGGGCAATTAGTTTGTTGCAATGAATCAAAGTGTGATATTGCACAATTTTACAGCCGTAAGTGGAGGGGGGAAAAAATATTAGTCGTATGAAAAAGCTGCTAGTTAGTCATGCAAGATAGATGTTTGCATCTAAATTTGTTACTTTATCTTTTGTCATTAGTATGCTGCAGCGGTATAACAAAAGCTGTGGCCAATTATATTGTTAAAACTAGCTCAGAGTACTTTTGTCTAAACAGTTTCTGTAACAAAAAGTAAAACATTTTTTAACACGAATCAGCAGTGGTGTAATAAGATCTTGTGGTAGAAAAAAATATTTCCAAGATGTGTTATGTATTTTCCAGCACGATAAGAAATTGTTACCCTCAGTGCTGCATATACCGAACATAACTTTAACGCCTTGAAACTAGGCCTCTGCCTCTTTAAGAAGCACCTACTCTTTTTGACACTCCACCTTCAGGAAGTCATCACAACAATGCTTCTCATTATGCCGTTTACAATCGTTGGGCTGAGAGGTAGCTTGAATGATGAGCTCAGCAGACGCCCAGTTCCTCAAGGTGTTTGCTAAATGCTACTGCCACTAGTCTGGAGGAGCTGAATGGACGAGAGGCATCTTCAAGGAGGAGTAAATAGGCGGTGCTCTCCATGAACATGTGTTGAGTGGCTCCCAAGTAACATTATAACTTGACAAAAAGCTAAAAAAAAGTATTCTTTTTTTTTTTTTTTTACATAACACACTTTTAAAGAAAATTGTAAAAAAAATAAAGATGAAAAAAGAACAAAACAGCTTAACTAATTCCCTTTTATCGGTTCATTTGGCTATATTTGGTTGCTAGGGCTTTTCATTAAGAATTGGTAATGGCTATTTGGTACCAGGTCCTTGTTTAGTTCCCACTTAGCCGGCGTTCCAAGCGAGATTTTACCAGAACATCTAGCCTGGTAAAAACCAGCACCGTGTTGTACGCTTTGCTTCGCCCAGAGAGTCTGGACTCTTAGCTGTTGAGAGTCGTAAACTCTGTTGAGTTTTTAAATGTTACCCAATCGCTAACGTTTGCCTGTGACGTATGTAATTTGCCAGCTGGACGCTATGGAGCTTACCAGAAATGGCCTGACCTGTAAACAACCATCCTCCTCTGCGATGAGAGAAGTGCAGATTGGAGCGAGGCAGATGTTGATGTTAATTCAACATTTGGAGCCAACATGAACTGAACGGCTTCGTTGACTTCCTCCGCTCCTGTTGCTAAAACTAGACGCAGACTACATTCTAAAACAGCGCAGAAAATCGACGTCATCGTTCACAACTGATTTTGTTTGCCGATTGGCCCTGTTGAAACTCTACTGAAGGGAATCTGCCTCAATGGGAGAAAGCCAAAGCATAGCACTGAATGGAGATGAGAATCAAGCGAAAATGCGTAGGAATTTTCACTACAAGATCATTAACTAGGCCTTTTTTATTTCATTACCCGAGTCATCTGCTGTGCTGTGTTTGGGCTTTTTTTTTTAGCTTTGGTCATCAATCACTCCTCTACATCTGAGATCTTCTGCTAAATTTTGCATGTGGACCCAAATTCCTTTCCATAAAAAGCTATGCTGTTAGGTGGGTGGTTATCAAATCCACAGTTCAAGACTAATGTACTGTGAAAGGCCTTTATATAACATTACATTGTTCAAGGTGGGGTCGGATTAGATTCCACCTCCACTCCATCATGGAATTATGACTTCAGAGCTGCTGATAAAAGTCCTGCTCGGAAAATTGGTTCAGGAAAAGGTTTGGCGTCTGCGCCTGAGTGTGGGGTTGTTTTAAAAAAAAAAAATGTTTAAAGGAACTGCTCTTTAACGCATTTAACATCTGTCTGGTCTGCTCCCTGAGTTTGGCAGACTCAAATGCCACGGAGGTAAAGGTTTTGATGGGTTTTTTTTTGAAGGATTTAAATTGAAATATTACAATGTAAATTTAGCAGTGCTGAAGAAAATGTTGTGTTCCAATGTGCTACCTTCAAACGAGGTTGTTGAATGTCCTTGTTAGAGCAGAAGAACAAACAAGCTCAGCCTTAAACAGCTACCTTCAAGTGAGTCCCATTTACATTTCAATGTAGTTCATTAAGCTCAGACACTGGAATCCTGGTTTGATGTTCGCATTGTGGAGCAAACACTTCACAGAAACGGTTCTGCAGTCGGACTGGAGATAGAGTCAGGCACAGTGAACGTTAGAGCTCAGAAAAAAAAAGTATTTATAGCAAAGGAAAAAAAAAAAGAATCGATTTGCTTTATGGGTCTTCAAAAAGGAATTAGCCGCCTGCTCATCAAGTTAGCATTATGGCACACGTTTAAAATCGGTCTGAAGTTTTAGTTCTAATTTCTTTCTAATTTTGATAGCGGAACGTTAACCTGAGTTCATTTAGAAAATAGTTTTTAAATGATAGAATTTAATAGTCATTACGCTTTTACACTGACTTCTGCTAGCCTGGGTTGCGCGTCTGTATGACCTGAAAGATCTGTTAATCACCTAAATCAAAAACCTAAATTAATAATAGAAATGTTGACATGAAGTAGGCTACATGATACCTAAAAGTCAAATATGATGCTCTGAAATTGAAGAATTCAAGAACAGATTTGAGAAAGAAAACAAACGTCATTGACATCCATCAGTTTGGAAAAAGTTATGAAGCTCTTTTTAGGGGCTTGAGACTCCAAAAGCAGGAAGTGGGCTATGGCGCAGGGCATTCTGGGTAAATACAACCAAATGAAACATGCTAGTCTAGCGATAGCAGTAAAAATGGCTCTTGGTGTTTTACCAAAGACAAAGGAGAAATCCTAAACCCGGCTAAAATCTGACTCCACTCCATTTTTGTAAACATTTTGTGAAGAAGGAAGTTCTCTTTCTTCTTCTGAGGTTTTCATGTCATTTTCTTCAGTGGTTCTTTGTGTAGCGCCACCACAGACAGGGTGGACTAGAGGTTTATCAAATGATATGCCCTCCATTCCTCTTGCTGCTGAGGTCGAATCCAAACAGCTCGATGCCTCCACCAATATGCTTCAAAGTAGGGTTTATGTGTTAAGGGAAAAATGTGATGTTTTAGTCTGAAAATTTTTTGAGTTTGGGCATAGGGTTAAATTTTGGTCTCATTTTGCAAGAGAACCTTCTTCTCCATATTTACCATACGGCTTGTGGCAAACTCTAAATGTGACCTCAGACATTACGTCTTTCTTTAAACAGTGGCTTTCTTCTCACCAATCTTCACCCAGAGACCCAAAACTAAAAAATGTCCTGTTAACTGTGTGGGGATTTGGATTTTGTTTTGCTTGTATGTTACTTTTAGCTCTATTGTGGGCAAATGGAACTAAAAGTAACATACAAAAGTAACATTAGAGCTATAACTTTTAGCTCTAATGGGCAAACCAATAAGTGTTTGCCCATTTATTGGTTAATTGATTATGCCATAGTCTTCTTCATGGAACCGGCTGTGCCTCGTTCTCTGATTATGTCCCGTAGGTATTTCCTTATCCTGAGTTGAGTCATTGGAGTTACCAGAGCTACCAGTTCTCCAGCCTGTGTCTGTTCGAGATTCCACTCAAAGTAATTAAAGATGCTGAGTTGACTAACCTCTACCGGTTGTCTGAGTGGTGGCATTCTTCTCAATTAGCAAAATCATGACAAAAATTTGAGTATGCTTGCATTTGTGTTACACTCCTTTAATTTTCAAATAAAAAAGTTCTCGGATTTTTTCAGGCTTTGTGTTCCATAGAATCTGTTTACCATTTCATTTTATTTAGTGAAGCTAAAAGTATATCTACAACGTTTTCAGTCCTTACTTGTAAATATGTTGACAACCCTGTACTTCACGTTTCACTTTGGAAATATGTGCTGTTTTCTGGTTAAAATAATGTAAAATCCCAATTAAATACATTGAGTTCAGTGGTCATAATGTGAGAAATTATGAAAAAGTTTCTCCAATGGAGCATTTTCTCCTGGCAGAAAAAATGTGATTAAAGATGGAAGTGATCACTTTTCTGATCACTTTTATTATAATAAAAGTGATGACTTTTATTATAATATATTATCTAATACAGAAGCTATTCCAAATTCTGCACAGCACATTACAAATTTAACTAATCTAACCACATCATAAGTCACTATCACATAAAAATGCTCATGCTTCATTTGGAAGCTTCTACTTCATTTACTCTCGTGTTTTCTGAGTGATCTGCATAAGTCTTATAAATGTGTTTCTAGCAGCAAAAATCGCCCTTTTTCCCCCCCCTGCAGAACCGCCTTTCTGATCATTTCTTGTAGTAAAGACAAAAAGAAGTAGTAAATCATCTGGAAAGTCCATCACAGTCGAAGTACAAGTCAAAAGATTTGTTCGTTTAAAAACGGCTTGTCATTGGAGGTCATCGTTTACAACCCCGTAAAAAGCCCAATTTTCTCTCATTTCGCTCTCGATTATAGTGATGGAGAAACGCTACCCCCACAGAGGAGAGGGCTCTAAAATGCATGCAAGCCAAGTCTAGGTGAAATGTCGCTGTGTTTTGACTAACGGCGGTAAAATTGAACGTAATTTGCCCGTGTCCACCTGTTTCTTGCCACGGAAGATGATTGAGGTTCTTTTTATATGCACTCGGGGTCTATCTATTTTAATTTGCACATCTGCAATCAAGCCAAGTGGAAAGGTGCCCCAAAGGATGGTGAATGAATGTAATTATTTTTCCTCGCTAATTAGCAAAGCATTTAAATCAGAGCTAATTAAATAAACCTCTGTGTTGCTGGGGTGATGCCAAGTGGAGTACATAAAAAACTGGTCACAGGATCGCGACTATTTTTTAAAGCTATTTTATCTGTAAAGCTGCAGTATGTAACTTTTATAAGGATTCTTTTTTTTTTTTTTTGCACATTTGTTAAAACTTTTACCGTGACACCGACAATATGTGGAAATTTTTTTTTTCGTTTTTCTGCAGTAGTTGGCATTTGCTAACTCTCTGCTACACTGCCGAGTACCAAAGTTGGCAAATGCTAACTAGAGCTAAAGCTAGTTAACATAGCCATGATGACAAATGGTTTTCTTATAAGAGTAAGTTGTTTCTCTGCAATTTAGCAGCATGTACATGTATTTGATTGACAGTGGTAAGACCCTCCTCCTGGCTCTGATTGGTTGGGAGTGGTACATTTCTGCAGACTGCAGTAGTAGCTCTGCGTGGAGGTGGAAGAGATCGATTTTGTTGACAGATTATCCGTTTCATAACAAACTGTCACAACATGGTCACAGTTTAAACACATTCATGTAAAAAAAAAAAAACATTCTTTACAAAAGTTACATTTGCAGTTTTCAGAAAATTGCCATTTTAAAGCGAACATTAAAAGCTATGAATTCCAAGGTATTCTTTGAGCTCCAACTTACTTCATTGCTTAGGTTTTATAAGAATTATTTCAAGTCCTGCTGCAGGCTTTATTAAAATTTCTTTCAAAGTATACACGTCACATTTATTCATTTAGAAACCTTTAGAAGGTTTTCCTCGCCTGTCCTGTGACGTAGGAAGGCAATCTCCGAGGGTTTGGGCGTCAAATGCATGTTGTGTGCCATAAACACAAAGAGTTCACAAAAATGGATGGCTTCGTGTATAATCTCTGTTTAAAATCAGTCGGTGGATTAAGGTAGTTATAGTTAATGAAACGTTAAGTGAAATTTGAGAAAACATTTTCGCTAACTGAAATGAAGAAAAAGATAATTAATGGGTAAAAGCTATAAGTAACTAGAAGTATATTGTGGCTTTATAAATTTTAAATGTACTGGAATTATACATATAATCTTCATTTTCATGTTTATGAATCTATTGGTCTTTAAAATCGATGTGAAATGAATCCCCCTTCCTCCCACACACACGCAGTTTCTGCCAACTGTAGGTGAATTACGGCGCTCTGTGCTCCTCCTGGTGGCGCTTATGCTAGTCAGCAAAATGGCGACAGGAAGTTTGTTGGTTGTTTAATGATAATTGAATCCATTTTTTTGAAAATAGTATCTTATGTTGAATATTCATGACCCAAAGCACACGTAATCACGTTACAAAACTTTGATCTTTTTGAATTCTGCACCTAAAAATTCACAAAGTATGAAAAAAGATCAAACTACTACTATAACTAATAACTAACAAACACACTCCACAAACGAACTGAATTAGACAAACAAAAACGTCACAAGGAAATAAAACTAGACTATAATGAAAAACCCAAAACTATTTACAATCCTAAAGTAGCGTCATAGCAATGACTCAGATGTGCTTTTATTTTTTAGCAGAAGATTTTTAGAGAAAAATCAAATTTGTTAAAATGCTTGGTCTTGATGTACACAGTGATGGAAGAATGAGGCAGAAATATGGAACAAACACTGGCTGAATGTAAACGCTTTTCAGTGAACATGCACATTGGATCCAGTCATGGTGCAAATTATTCCTGCCTTATCTCGTCTCCCATACTGAAACTAATTCCTCAACTTGGCGTCCTAACTTATTACGTTTCGATGATGTTCGTAACTGCCAGCTCTGTAAATTCTGCCAATCACGTTTCGGGTCTTGGTGCTCCTATGATTAACGTCGCATGAAACGCTACTTGTATGACTGTTTGGAACTGTACTGTTGTGAAGCTGCAGTTTCAAACTGTGCCTTGGCAGCCCATTATGTCCTGATGAATGAAGGCTAATCTCTGTAGTTATATAAATGTCAAATATACCTCTCACTTTTTATTCTCTTCAGCTCAAAAATAGCCTGCCCATTGTCTTCCTGTGCAACTTCCCACGATAAAAAAAATCCTCACTTCCAGCACAGTCTGGCCTTTCTCCCCTCCACTCGGATTCTTTCCGGTAGATTTTCTACGGGGCCAATCAGCAAACAGAACTGTGTAATTGTAGTCTGCCTGTAGTTTTAGCAATGGACGCGGAGGAAGCCGTTCAGTCCCTATTAGCCACGCCTCCAAATGTTTATTTAGCATTAACGGCCATTTTGTTGGGCTCAGTGCGTCTCTCTTCGCAGTGGAGTACGGTTGTTTACATCGCAGGCAATTTCTGGTAAGTTTCACTGCGTCCAACGAGGGTAATAATACATACATCACAGGCAAACGTTAGCGATAAAATTTCAAACTTAGAGTTTACGCTTCCAGGAAGCAAACATTTCTCACTGACCCAGATCCTTTGTACGAAATGAAGCGTAGAACAAGTTCTGGGTTTTGGAAAGCTAGCTCAAGAAGCTCAACAGAGTCAAAAAGTCAAGAGTCTACGTACAAAAAAAGCAATTAGCTACAACACTTGGATTTTGCTTCATCATTTGTTTTATCGATTTTTATTACTTCATTTTTTTGGTTAGCAATTAGTTACTTTTTTTTTTTTTTTAGAAATCTATATAAGCAACAGTTCCTTGTTACAGTCACTACTACTCTGTTGTTCATGACACGTTGTCATAGATGTGAGTATAACTCATACCAAGAATAATACTGCGAAATTTAAGTTGTTTCAATAAAAGAGGGCTGGGACTTTATTACACTTTGAGTGATTTAGAAGAAATAATGGGCTAAAGTAACACACTTAGTTGCACATTTCTTAGTTCACTCATTCCTGGTCCTCTGCTAGCTTTCTCAGCTAGCACACAATTATTTTTTTTACATTTTTTTGTTAAAATTAAACATTAATACATCTGTATGTGTGGATTTATTTTGAAGAACCTACACGTTTAATGACGTGTTTTAGTTCTTTTAAGTTGTAGCAAAGGAACTGCTCATTTTTAAAGTGAAATAATCTTTATTCTGTATTTTATGAGAAAAGAAACTAATGTTCCATTTGTTCTTCCCGCAGTAAAACTGCAGCACACGTTTCACTGTGAAGCAACTTAGCATTTCTGCTGTGTAGACACCCATTCCTCGGTTCTGGAAATGCCCTTTAATATCAGCGGCTGAAATATGAGAGTAATGCATAGTGTAATGAATAACTATCTTATTACCTCTCTAAAAACTTTAATGGCTATTGACAAAAATTCCTGATTCACTTACTCTGCCCTCCCCGAGCAATTACCAAACAAATTAGACTTGAACAGCACAGATGTTTGTTGTCTATTAAATGCACAGATGACTCTTATTGGAAAAAACGTCACAGGAATTGAGGGAAAGCCTCATTATCAGGTTGGTTTATTACTTTTCGCCTCGCTCCCATTATGAGAAACAGCATTTTATATGAGCCAAGGGCTCTGCAGTCGGTGGAACAGTGTCCTTGGTGTTGTCGTGCGATGCGGGGCGTTTGGCCTTCATGCTCTAGGAGGCTCCCTCCCCTCTCCACCTGCACAAAAACTTCCCTCTCCAAACTCACTAATGGGGCTGAGCTGGGATTCAATCAACTGTGAGGGCGACAATGTGCTTCCCAGACTTTTCAGGCCAAACCACGGCGGCCTGTCATTCCCGCACTTTAAATGTATGGACACCCACAAGCCTCGCACAATTAGGAAACAATTGTTCTCTTGCCACAAAAGCGATGGCTCAGCCTCTGACTCTTCGCAATGTGGTGCAAGAATCGAGTTTTCGCAAAATTTGGTATTGGACACAAGTTGTCTGTCAGTCCCTTTGTCATTTTGAATCATCTGTAATGGTTTCTCATTACTGGATGCAGCGTTCCAGTCTGTAATTCACTTCAAGTTGATGAATCTACATTTCTATCACTTCATGTTTTTAAAATCCTTAGTGGGAAATAGAGACATTTTGCTCTGGTTTAGTTTGTAGCTTAGAAAATAAACTAAAATGGCCCACAGTCCATAAATTTGGAGGAGTCTGGTTATGAGGGTAAGAAGCACAAGAGTAGCTACAAAAGCTGGTTATATCAAATACTTGTCAAAAGGCAAAGAAACCAACAGAAGCTGCTCCGCAAGGTTCACAATTTTTTAAAATGATTTTTTACTTATCTTTTCTGGGAACAGTTCCAGTGGAGAAGTATCAACAAGTTTACATACTTACACAATTGTTCAATATTAATGTCCATGTTGTCCTGTTGTGAAATTGGTGTCTTGTTTCTATAATCCTTTCATTTTTCCAGTTTTATAACAAATTGACCCTTATGCTATCAGTGTATGTTAATTTTTCCATCACAGAAATCTCCTCCACAATGCACAGTTGGTGGTTCCTCTTTACAGCATAACCTTGTGATGGCTTCCTTACTTGCTGAAAGCAATTTTATTTTATTTTTTTTACTATTTTTGTAGTATGTAAAGTGTAAGACACCCCAAATTGTGGCCTACATGTTCTGGGTATTTCATATCGTATATATATATTTTTAAAGTTAGACGTACTTTATCGCAGGATCCTGTTATCTCTTGTCAGAACCAGGAAATAGTGTCACCATAGAAGAGTTCAAATAAGATGAGTGGAAGAGGATACTTTGAATGTTTATCCAACTTATGTCCATGGCCATCAATGCATGGGCAAATGGAACCATCGTTTTTAGAGACTAGAAAGAACCCGGCCCCCACGGGTGACGACGAACGGCGAATGATGCCGGCTGAATAGAAAATGTTAATGTCGTTTGCCATTGCTTCTGCAGATGATAACACTCGGGCGTCGATGGATCAACTGCCAGCTCCTTTCATGGGGCGTTCAGACTGAACGTGATTTGAGCATCTGGCTATGCGGATGCGTGTCTAGAGCACGTCGAAGTCTCGTCTGCAGAGTTTGAAGAATTTCGACGCGTCCGAGTTGGAAAATGTACAATTTTGCTGCTGGATGCGAAGCGTCAAGCAATCAGACTTAGTTATGTGATGCAGTGAGCTGTAGTTGGTGTCCTGCCAGCAGACGTATCCACTGATGTGGCTCAGTAGGTCGTCAAACTGGGCTCAGGTGAGACAACAATAACGCTGAAAGCAACTCTTGTTAGCACACAGCTAGGTTGTGAAACTCACCAAACTCACATCACGACGACATTCACGTCCTCTCCGTAGGTGAAGCCAAGACCCTCAATTAATACTTCATCCACCATTGTACAAAGAGACCAGGAGAAGAACAAAAGGCAAAAGGGTTGTCCCACCCCACCATACCTGCCCATGGTAGCACCAGACGGGAAAAAATCTCCTGTAAAATCCAAAACTTGACATGTATGCAACCTGCGTCTGGAGTTATTTTGACCCCCGATATTAATTGTCTGACTTCAAAGTACGGAAGCGCCCAACTTGAAGCGTTGGATGCGTTTTTGACGCGGCATTATCCAGCCATCGATGAGGCCTGATGCAGAGCAGGTGTGCGGCAGGAACCAGCTCAGCCCTGCCCCCCAAAAACCACATACGACTCGTTTTGTGACATAAGGTTAACTGTAAGTCCTCTATAAAACTCCAACAATATCTACATTTCTTTCTTTTTCTTTTCTTAAGGTAAAATTTCTGCACTCTTTACCGACATTGGGCTGCATCTCTATAGGAAGCTGAGTCCAGACTTTGAACAGTCAGACTGGGTTTAATTGAACTCATCACAGGGCTGACCTCTCTTTTTATTCTTCTCCAACACGTGGCAAGCAAAGCTTCCTGTCTGAATGCGCGCAGCTCTCTGAAGGAAGCCCAAAGCTTTACAGCGCCTGCAACACATGGCTGACACGCCGATCCCAGCTCTTCACTCTTTTGCCCATAAACACGGCACCGTTACGTCCAATGAACCAAATACTTTATGATCCATCATTTCCTTTTTTCTTTTTTCCTTTTCCTTCCTTCCCTCCCTCGGCCCGTTCTGCTAGCTATCTCGGAGCATCGTTCCAATAAAACTGTGAAAGTGAATCAGCAAGCAGAACTGCAGTTAATGTTTCTGTTTAATGCATCGAAGGGTCACAGAGGTCTCGGAAATGTCGAGGTGTTCATCGCGGTGCGGGGGAGAGGGAGGTGAAAGAGTCTCCAGCACTTCATATCAGAGGAATAATTTATGTTCTGGGGGGCAGAAAGGAAAAAAAACCCACACAGCCTGTGACATTTGCTTCTCGTAGTGATTTCTGTAGATATTTCCACCGAACCATTTCCAGTGAGCAAACTATGAAAACATGTCATGGAGACATTAAGAATAAGAGCTTGTGATTGATATTCTGAGTGTGCCGGAGCTGACTGCCAAAATTGCAAGTCTAAACAAAATGCGGTCTATTGAAATGCCGACTCCGGCTTGCCCTAGTTTTTCCCCTCATATACATTTATATTGTTTGGGGCGGGGCTCGGGAACGGGGACTTATCGCAAAACGATATTATCTTATAAACAAGTGTGTGCGATGCAAGTACCTTTCTTTGTTCTGTGGGACAGAGATATCTCTAGATGCTGGGGGAAAAAAAAAAGAGAGAGAGAGAGAGAGAGACAGGCAATCGAGATAATTCTGCCCCGTAATCAGCTTTTTGTTTTTGCTTCCATCGCTGACAACTGTGTCACCTGCGAAGAACTTCCGCGACACATCAAAGATAAGAGGATACATTTTCTCAGAGAGAGCCCGCGATAGGGAAATCTGTGTGATCGTGCAGGGAAAATGACACTGCAGGTAATCCTTTGTGCTGAATTCCACTTTTCGCAAGGGGAGTCGTGGCGTCGCGACGAAGGAAATGGAAGCGCTCTTCTCTGTGCTGTGTTGACTGGTTTTGTTGCATATCCGAGCATATTTAATTTTAGTGATGTGATTCTGCAAACGATGCCAAAATTAATCGAGGCGCTCAGCAGGCAGCGCTGCATAACCGGCTTATGGCCTGAGATTGAATGTGAATCATCATGAGAAGGGAAGACGTGATGTAGATCAACTGCAGGGAAATTAAAGATTTATTTTGTCTTTAGGAGAGAAAAAATTATTTTTGTGTACGCTTTTTTTTCCAAGAGCTTAGTGCTGCCACTGAAAGCACTAAGCTTTTAATGAAGTATACTTTGTCTGCTTTGGCCAAAGTTTTCATACCCAATAAGATTTGGGTATGAAAACTAAACCCAGAGCTAGGATTGGTTTGTGTCATATTTTAGGCTCAAACCTTAATGTGTGCATAGCTTCATTTCCATTACAAGTGTGCGCAAAACTTTGCTGATATTCTACTAATGTCCAGAAATAACAATTTTGTAATTGTGGTGTTTCCTTTAAATAAGAAGCGCAATTAAAACCAGAAGTGAATAAGATTTTTAACATGTCATTAAAAAACATGCCAGGTCATCATCCTCCTACTACTTCCTCTCGTCTTTTTCATCTTTTCCACCAGTAGTAACATCCGGTTGTTGGTCATGTGACTCATGTGATGTGAAGGAAGGTTTTCCATTGCAGTTTTGCAAAATATTCTCATTTTGATACAGCTGACGAAACACCTTATTCCAGCGCAAAAATGTATCAAAAAACATAAGATTTGTCTGACCTGGGTGCGTGCTGTGGTGGCGCAGCGGGTTAGCACGCCCCACGTTTGGAGGCCTTAGTCCTCGACGTGGACGTCGCGGGTTCGACTCCCGGTCCCGACGACCTTTACCGCATGTCCTCACCCTCCTTCCTGTCTGCCTACTGTGGAAAAAATACGAGCCACTAGCGCCGCAAAAACTCTTCGGAGAAGAAAAAAAAAAAAAAAGATTTGTCTGACCTGTCATGTTTCCATTGAACAAATTGATTTCTGTAATTCCAATTTGCGCACTTCTATGGTTATTGGAAACTCGGGTTTCCATTGACTGTAAAATTGTGCAAATTCTAGTTATGAAAATACATTTGCTCAATGGAAATGCGCCAATTATGAAAAGAAAACAACAACTAGGTTTTGCCGTAGGATGAGTTGGTATTTTGGTCATGTCAACATTTTTGTGCTTCGAAAAACTGCAACAGAAACTTTTTTTTCGCATCACACAAGTGTGTGCATCCATCGCTGACAATTTTTAGTCATGTGAAATAAACCTTTTAAAAAAAGGACAAGGTATGTAAAATATGATTACTCGCATATATATATAATTTTGGTTCCACTTCGCAATTATGTTGTTCCACAAATTTTCAGGGTGCCTGGTTCCTTTCAGAAAACATTTCTTGAGTTGTCCCCCCCCCCTCCCCCCCGGTTTCACATGTTTTTATTTTACATGCCATTAACTTTAAATAAATGTTAAACCAGACGTTTTCTGTTTTTTTTTCCCCGACCCAACGTGGAAATACATTGAGAGCCACTCATCCGCGTTGCTCTCTCCTAAAGGCAACGGTACATTCCAAATGAATTTGAGCCTGCACAAAATTAAACGGCCGCTGAATTGGTTTCCAACGCAGCGCTTGGAGCAAATATCTGGCGTGCTCACTGCGACTTGACGTCTGCTCATTTAGTGACACTCCATGAATCATGCCAGATGGAGCTGCTTGGAAACTGCAGCTACATGACAGAGAAAGACACAAGTAACACTGCTGATACTGATCTACACCCACGGAGGAAGAAGGTTGGGTTCAAATCATCAGGCCAGGCATGATTGGTTCAATTCAAAACAATTAAAGCAGCAACAAGAATTTTAACGGATGTTGTAATGGTAAGAGAAAAAAGCAAGGACATGAAAATAAATGGAAGTCCTTTTATACAAGCGTAGTCTGCAGTTGTGTGCTCAACTATTACTATTACCAACAAAATCAAGGCGCTTTTTATCTGTACACTGCCAAATTACATTAATCAGTCCCTCCAGTTTTGTATGATTTCACAAATAAATTTGTGCAAAGTCAACAGATTTCTCGCACCTTTTTGGTGCCAGTGTCTGCAAAAATTGTCTAAAACATTGGATTGTAGTGAAGCTAACACCCACCTGAGGCTGGTCGATAAAACTGGAAAACGTGTCACGATATAAGCATTTCATACTGTTCGATATTGATAGCTATATTGTTTATTTATTCATATTAAATATCTGAAATGCTGACAAATTCCTGACATTAATTTCCTGTTTTACCCGGTTTTTACTCCATGTTGGTTTTTTATTTTATTTTAGTCAGCTGTGAAACACAATGAAACTGCTGCTGCGCATGTTACTGAACAGGTTGTTGCTAGGTAACTAAAAATGAGTGAGGGAGTTGATACCATCCACCTAGCTTAGCTAGCCGTGAGAGGTTGAGCAGCTAAAGTCATTCATCTGCCTACATCCCCCATAATGCTGTGCTTTCTGGATCGGCATTATTTTAAATTATTGAAAATTCTATCAGATGTATTTCCTATTGATATTGATTACATGTCTAGCGTGATATTATTGATTTATTGTCCAGTCCTCCTCCCACCTGTAGGTGGCGGTATTTCCAACTTCTACTTCGTTGGTGCCTCAGCTTTACTTGATGTCAAGTTTTGATGCGTTATCGATACGGACAGTAAGAAAAAATTATGACATAAGCACAAAAATTGCATAATTCCTTGCAAATATTTCTAACATGAATTATTTTGATAGCAAAAAAATTACAAAAACAATCATGGAGTGACTGATTAATTTGAAATAAATGTTCAGCATTTATTTATTTTAAGAACTTATGGAGTGCAGAGACAGCTATTTATTAATTATTTTAACAGTTTGAGTTTTATCAATATGCTCTGTCACAACAGGCTTTTTGAGAACATTCATGATCTTGATATGAAAATAACTCCAATCTAAATTTCTTTCCATTGATTTTTAGTTTGAAACAGGCCAGATGATTGGCTGAGCCACAAAAGACGTTTTTCTTACCTTATCAGAGGAAGCAGTCGGGTTCACTTCCTCCAAAAAACACAATACATAGTTTACATCTTTTTCCATTATTTGCATATTATGCCTACTGCATGTTCTGTTTTATCATCAATAAATGATCATATTCACTTGCACATTTCTTCAATTCTGCATTAATCTATTTTGTGTAGATGTATTGTTTTTATGGTTATGTATATTTGACCTTATTTTACAGTCTCTATCTCATTTCTATTTTTATTGTTATTGTTTGTCACTTTGCACCTGCATTTCCCCCCTAAGGGGCAATAAAGGATAATTCTGTTCTTTTCTATCGCGTCTCTCTGAAACCAATTAAGACTTTCCGTTGGCTATGTGTTGGGACTCTTGCTTTGCTGGGAAGTCCACACATGTTTCAACCTCAGATTCTCATTAAAAAAAAAAAAAATCCCAGTACATTTTTTTATTCATCCATCTCTTAATCACAAACTCTGCCAGCACCATACGCTGGAAGACAGCTCACCCGCCTGATGTTCCCCCCGGCAAACTTCACTTTTGTCATGTTTTTTCTTGTTTTCCTTTTTTGGCATGTTCTGGTCAGCCTCATCTGACCAGACTGTGTTCTCCAATTTATACCTTGCTTGTCCAAAGATTCTGGAAATTTGAGTAGTTTCTAATTGTGGCTGTAGCCAACACCACTAGTGTGTTTTAGCTAATTACTGCAAACCACCTTGTGCAAAACTTTGGTAATGAGAAACCTTTCTAATCAGCTTTCTGGTATAGGGATCATATTATGTAAAATCAGATTTTTTTTTTAAAGCTTTACATCATGTTATAACGTTATTCCCTTATGTTTTGATTCTCCCCCTCGGCTTCCCCCCTCAGCTCCTGCAGACTAGCCAGCACCAATTAGTAAACACCTGGTGGAAATGTGAGTCTGAGCTCATAACACGAGCTACTTCTCAGTGTAACGCTGGTAAAAATGTTGTTAAAGGGTTAATAGAGGAGCCATCACTTCCTGACGGTGGAGTTTCAGAAAAAGCAGGAGTTTTTAAAGAGACAGAGGCCCAATTTGAAGGCGTTAAAATCTGAAGTCAAATTTCCTTTAAGTGATATTTTCTATATGTAGCATTTTTATAAAACCTGAAGGTTACATAGTTACTAGATTCTTCTATAAAATGGCACTATGTGTCTGGAAAAGACATAATACAGCCTCATTAATTCCAGCTTACATGGCATTGTCTGTATTTTTGTATGTGTTCAATATCTATTCACAGTACAATTCCACTAAACTTGTGGAATAATTTACCTTTATTTTATTTGTGTGGATTACATAGATTTTAGACTCTTTTTTGGTCCAAAAACACTTAGCATGAATACCATGAGTTTAGTAAACTCTGTGAGCAAATGGGGAAAACAACCTACATATTCTAAAGTATTTTCCTAAATGAAGTCTGCTTGAAGGTGTTGAAATGAGACATTTTATATCCAGTCATTTTGTGCCTTTTCACAACATTTCATGTTACCATCTCTTCAGGGCCTGCATATACACTACATTATACCAGTGACATGATGCATAGTACTGTACTCACCACAAGACAAGATGATATTTTAACAATATGTTGGGGGGGAAACTAAGACATTTTCTTTTTGTTTGTGTATTTGTTTCCACACACACAAAATAGACTAAATGCGTCACAAACCAGGTTTTAGAGACTCTGGAATCACCACTGTTTGACCTACATATTGATATTTTCATATTTGTCTGACTCTAAGATGGCCTTAATGACAAAAACCATTAAAACATTTTTAAATTGACGAGAGGTCTGTAGGTAAATCTCACAGCGCTAAAAATGCCATGCTATCTCCTGTAAAAGTTAAATCTGTTTAAAACAGTGCTGACCGATTACTTTAATCGTGTGATTATATCTACAGAATCAAGTTGAAACTATTATCATGGTGGCGAGAACTTGGGTTAAAATGCTAAAGTAACGGATATTAATTGTATAACAGTAGATACAAGCAAGTATTTTGTCACTTTGTTGCCGTTTTCACTTCTTAAAGAGAAAATCGCAGCAAAATGACGTCTTTATAGCTCAGGTAGCCAAACTATTACCATCACAAAACCTCACTTCAAAGAATGCAAACTGTCCCTTAGAAATCATGAAAAATTCTAGAATGTTCCAACACCTGCTACGTTCATGCCTCACCGGTAATGTATTCAGACTGGCAGTCTGTACAGGTACAGTATGTTCCTCTTGTAGCCGCTGCATATTTTCTTCATAGTCAGCAATTTGTGTAATTATCTTGGCCTTGATTGAGATCCAACTAAAGAATCGGTTCAATCTTAACGCCCCCCCCCCCCCCCCCCCCCCCCCCCCCCCCCCCCCCCCGCGCCTCCTCTCACCACCAGTGCATCATGAGCATGTGTGCCACAAGCAGTAAATGAAACTGAAAAGAGCAAATTAAATTAGATTCAGCAGACATCAAGGTCATAACAACAGCTCAACCCTTTGACAGTCATCCTTCAGCTTTTTTTTTATTTTTTTTTATGAGTTTCTCTAAGAGCAATCAATCACAGCCTGACCGTAACTTAGGCTGTCACATAAAAATATTCACTCCACATGACATTTTCATTTCACCAAATTACATGGAACTAATGGCATTTTCACTTCAAAAGCTAAAGGAGAAAGTTTGGCACATTCGCCAGTCGACGATTGCTTTTCTTGAAAATGAGGGGGGGTAAAAAAAAATAAAAGAAAATAAAATGGATTCTAACCGAACTAGCGAAAGGGCGGCGGTGGGAATGCCTTTGGTGCATACTGATGCTCCCTGACTGTATGTAAGAGGCTGCAGACAGTAATAATGAAAACGTCTGAAAATACAAACAAAGCCTACACACCTGTTCTGTACAACTTCATGTGTTTTTTTTTTCAAATTGCATTCCTTACGATTTATTAATATTGTCATACGTAACTTCCGTCTAAACATATGAGTCATTCATACATTGAAAAACCAAACTGGTTGTTTCTCTATTGGCTTCAGGCTCAAGATTCTAACCATCCTGTTCTTAAATTCCTGGTTCTTAACAGCAGACGTATTTTGGGACGAACGTTTCTGCGATTGGTCAGGAATCTGGAGTGGGAGACATGTAAGAGGAGTTCCCAGTAGTTCTGCTCCTCAGTTGTTAGAAAGTGTGACACTTCTTGTCCAGACAGAACTCTGTTGCTGTTCTTGTCATGCAGAGTACGGAACACGTTTCTTCGTTTTTGGGAATCACGAACATTTCCTTAAACCCGTGCGACGTCCCAGAGCGGTCCACTTGTGCTTTTCTGAGGGGTTTTTTCCATCTCTCTCTCTCTCTCTCTTTTGTGGTTTCAGGAACTGACGGTCTGACGGGACACTCCCATGTCCTTTACAATAGAGAGACATTTTTACAGTGTAAAGCTGAAAATTCAACTTAACTGGAGGGGAAAAACGTGATGTATTTTCTATTTTTGTTTTCTGAAGTTAGAGCACTGCCAATAATTAATCCCTAACTCATGGTTTTAAAATAGATACATATATGGAGATATGAAGAAACTAACATTTTCTTTGATAGATTGGGGCCAATGTAGTACTTTACACATTGAAGAACTTCCAAAACAAAGCTTTCCTATTTCGTTTTTATATGCTACTATGAAGCCAAAGAGCTGCTCTGGATCCCTGGCCTGGTACAACAAAACCGTTTGTTTTTATTTTTATGTAATTTCTCATTTTGAACTGTATTGGATTTCATGAGCTTTGGTAGTATATTATCTAAAATCTATTTCATGTTCGTTTAACATAATTTTAAGCTTTAAAAATATCGGCCAAGAAACTGTCTGCCAGCTTTGTTGTCATAAGATAAATACGGACGACATGTGGGAGGAGAAACTCAAGTGTTTGGGTGAGTAATGGACTGACTTGGCTTAATAAAGCTGTAACTCACCAGTCTCGGCTCCGTTGGCGCTCAGCAGCTGTCTGAGAGCGGCGAAAAAGACGAAGACAACAACCGACTGGAAGCAGTCGAGCAAATAAGTGGAACAACAATCTGAAAGGAGCCGGCGTCTTTACAGGAAGTACACGAAGACAACCCCGTCACGCGGGGCATGAAGTAAGGGTTTAACCACTTGAATTAGATCCTCTCCTTTGTAATGCCTCAAATTACAACTTTAAATCAGCCATCTTGTGTTGAATGTTTCATTTTTATTTTATTTTATTTTTTAACAGCTACCATTAAAATCTACTTTCAGGCCGGATTTTAAATTGCTCCTCACATTTTTAGAACCGTTTCCTGAGGTTGAGAAGCTTATACAAAATTCAGCATTTTGTAGAAAAGTTGTAATCTCGTTCTGGCTCTTGTGAAACAAAAGCCGGTTTGTGGCTGAATTAAAGGAGATCATCTGGAAATTTTAGAAATTAAACTCTTAATTGAAAACATCTATCTCAATAACTTTAAAAGTTATGATGTAATAAAATTTCAGTTTCGTATGCAGTTAAATCTAAATGTGTTTGTACTTTTGCCAGGTTTTACAGTTGATTTTCGGTGAATTCAGAGTTTTGTCACATCTGTCCAACAACACGCAGTGGAGCAGAAATATGAAGTGCGAGTAAAAAGACAATATGACTTTTAAAACGTTTTCATAGATAAAAATATGAAAAGTGTGGGATAAAGTTGTATTCTACGACAGTACACTAAGCCCACCGCAGAGGAAAAAATGAGGGAAGGGGAAATTAAAAATCTTGACAATCCTGGGAATTTCATAGAAAAAACAGAACATTTTTGAGTTTGAAAAGAAAAAAACTCAGAAACTTTGTGATTAACCTGAGAAATGTTCTATAAAAACATGTAAATTTGAGTTTCGAAAGTTAAAAATTTCTCAAACTTCTCAGGGGTTTTTTCTAGAAAATTTCTCAGATTCATTTCAAAATGTGATTTTTCTTTCTAGCAAATTTGAACCTTTTCAAACTCAGAAAAGTCATTGTTAGATGTTTTCTGAGAATGATCTCAAAATTTCTTGGCGCATATTTTGTTTAGAATCCGTCTGCATCTGTCTGCGGTGAGACTTGTAGAAGATCTTTTCCCTGCAAACCTAGTCTTCTGGAATGTATAGTTAGCAGTCTGCACACTGAAAATTCATCCGTTTACATCAGAGACGTTCAAAACTTTTAACATTTTTTTCTAACTCACTGTGACTCTGCTTCAAAACGTCTCCACAGCTTTCTCCCCGAGCCGTCTGCTTAGTCTCCATGCTGCTCGCATCGCTGGCTTTTATTTAGGGATATTAAAGTAAAAGGGAAAAATCATTTCTTGTTGTTTTCCCTTCCAGTTTAGATTTACACTCTGGGTCGTAGTGGTCTAAGATAAAATATGCCTAAATTTGTGGATGTTATGTAACGAAATTGTACAAAAGTCAATAAATATGAGTGAACAAAGCAGAGTTCTGATTCCACACTTGGAACGGGGAGAATGATTATTTGGACTCTGAGCTTTTGCTCTGATGTCAGCAGCCCACTGATCAATGTTGACAGCTTGGAAGGACCTATGAAAGTGACAGAGTCGTTTTGGCACAAATTTCAAGTGGAATATTACTGCAGACACCTTGAATACATGCGCTAAAATAACAACAAAAGAAAAAAAGTGTTTTAGGCTCTATAAAAATGTCTCCTTTTAGGCCTAAAACTAGACAAATTGTCCAAAAATACTGTCTTAAATAGAGAGTAAGCTTCCCAGGGTCTGTCAGGCTTGAGTGAAACGTCACCCAAATGAAGAATGGCGGCGATATCCAGCTAGAGGACAGCTTCTTCACTCTCCCTGTTTTCTGAGCTCCATAAATCAAGCCAAGGTTCCTCGGTGATCCTCTCTGTGTCAGGCGGCGAGGTGACGGCGCCGGCGTTGGGATTTATCATTCCCAGATAAAAGCTCAGACCATATCGGCGCTCACTTTCACGCCCGCCGCGGGAATTTATGGGAACTCGCGGCGTCACGTGTGTGTGTGTGTGTGGGGGTGCGTTTGTGTGTGTGTGTGCGGTTTTTCACCAAACCCGGGTCACGATGCGATGCGCCGAGCGTACCGCGCCTGTTCATTTCATTTCTGTTGAATAGGAAAAGAAAAAAAAAGAAAAGAAATGCCATTCAGATGTATAAATCTAAACGGCATTCGGGTTTATTTTTATTTATTTGAGTAAAAAATTGAATTAATCGCTCTTCATTTGCTGTAGATCATTCTGTTAACACTTTAAAAATGAGGATTAGTGTTGGCGTTAAACATAAATATGAATATAGTGTAAAAAAAAAATATGGCCATTATATAAAATAACTTGCAAATACAGCATACAGTTATTTAAAAACACTGGACCGATTACTTTGAAACCATGAAAGTGACACTGTTGCCATCAGGCTTTCCAACGCCAAGTCCGTGCTAATTGATTCAATTTTTTTCTGCGCTCATTTATAGGTTATTTATTGATTCATATATTGCATGCGATTGCTTGTTATTTATTTATTTGTTTATATCTAGTCATTTTGAACCATCACTCTTAGGTATATATGTATTTTACAAACTTTGTGTTTATTACCTAAGATGCAGTAGCTTTCAACAGATAAGCAATTTTCCCTTGGGGATCGATAAAGTATATTTTATTCTATTCTAAAGAAGAAAACTAAATAGTAATTGGGTTCATTTCAAATATAAAGGACACAAAATGAAAAAAGGAGAGCATTTCTGAAAAGAAAACAGAGAGAAATGAGCATAGAGAGAACACAAGTCAACAGTCTGCCTGCAGAAAGAGAAAAAAAATGTAGTCTGTAATAACAGTACGGAGTGTATCTGTTCAACACTTTTTATTTTAAACCTTTATTTTTACTAAGATGAAAAAAGCCCATAGAGATTAAAAACATCTACTTCAAGGGAGTCCTGGCCAAGAGGCAGCAACAAACACAACACCGAAGAATAAACACAAGAAAATGTCAAGCTATTTAAAAAAAAAAAAAAAGGTACATGTTGTAGAATCAGCCTTTACAACTTCTAGTTTAGATTTATAATCACTAAATGAGACGAGTTCAGTCAGTCTTAAGAGTTTCTTGAAGCAAATTTGGCGCAAAAGAGACAGAAAGAAGCAGCGAATCATGTGAGCGAAAAGCAGAAGAGTCAGCGTTTCTCAGTCAAACTGCAGTACCGCTGTGTGCCAGCAGGAGTCCAAGTTGATAAAACGTAACCCTGAATCCAAACCTGGTTACAACACAGTTCTGCTCCAGCTTCAGTCACACCTTTGAAAGGAAAGTGTGTTTAACCTTTAAGTTGTGGTTTCTGTCATGGTGACTCCGTTCTGTTCCCAAAACCCCCCAAAATAAAACAAAATTATTGTAATGTTATACATCAGGAAAGCATTACTAAGCATTATTAAGCACCACATCCTTTAAACCTCAAAAATAATCCTTCACATTTTCACCCCTGCTCATTCTAATGAAGAAATAGCTCCATGATGACAGCTTCCAACCTGTGAAATCTGTCTGCGGAAGAGCGGGTTTAATTATTTTTAGATCATGCCGTTTAGTGAGACACATCTGCTGGAGATGAGGTGATGAAGGCGTCATGGAGGAAGAGCCACCAGCCGCCTTTAAATGCTCCACAGGGCTCCGGATTGCTTCTGCCTGGCGACAAAGACAAAGAATGGTTCTCATTGTGATGTTTGGGAAAGTTCAAAGTTTGTCGGTATTAAATCATTTTGAAAATGTTTTAGTTTTTTTTTTCCCTTCAAATTTTAAGCAGGCAGATGTCTGCTTTATACTCGGCCCGTCTCCGATTAGCCTCAGTCTCCAGAACCAATCAGGATTCAGGCTAAATCAAGAGTATACTGTACTTTAAAGAATCTTAAAGGGCCAGTATTGTCTGTTTTCCAGAGACATAAAGTCATATTATAGCACAATCAAGTAACTGTTTCCCTGAGTCGTTATAAAAATTCTGTATATATCAAACATGACGTCAAAGAAATTTGACTTTGTAATTTAATGCCTTGAAATTGGGCCTCTGTCTCTTTAAGAAACTCCAGCTCATTGTGAAACTCCGCCTTCAGGAAGTCATCACAACATGGCTCCTCTATTATTGTTAACCCTTTAGAGACATTTTTACCAGCGTTGCACTGAGAAGCAGCTCCTGTAATGAGCTCAGCAGATGCGCCGCTCCACCAGGTGTTTGCTAATTGCTGCTGGCTAGTCTGAAGGAGCCATGGAACATTAAAGGATTTCTCAAACGCACATGAGAGAATCAGAGCAACATTACAGGTATGTTTTCAATGAAGGAATAACATTATAACATGATGTAAAGCTCAAAATAAGTGGACTTTTTAATAAACTGTCCTTTTAATGATTGTGGTAAACATTATTTTTCATGGGAATCCACAACACACAACCCAACCTGTGTTGTGAACCTCCTTTAACACGAATCCATTTCTCATCTTGTTTTGTTTTTCTTTCTTACAGTAAAAGATGGCTTCGCCCACTCCCGCTGCCTCCTCACCTCGTCCAGTGTTGCTCTCCGTTCCTTGAAAAGAGTCGTTCCGCGCTCATTAGCCGATATCCTGAGGCACAGCTGTCTATTTTTTGCTTGTGCGGCGTTTGTAGTTGACCTCCGGGTGCTTCTCCGCCAGCCCTCGCTCTCCAACGGGCTTCCCGTTCTTCCTCCGTTTCTCCCTCCGTTCCCCTCCGCCGTCGCCTTCTGGCCTGCGCCGTGAATCTCTCGCTCTGACGTTTTCCGTGAACGTCCGCTCGCAATGCGTCGCTTGTCGAATTGTTCGGAGACTCGTCTTTACTAGGCAGCGCCGGTAAAGACACGAGGGCAAATCCCTGAGGTTTTTTTTGTTTGCCCCGCAATAACTGTGTGTTTACCTTTCAGATGGGATCTAATTTTCTCACACATAACTCAATATATGTTCTATATGAGGCAAAGTGGGAAATAAGCTCTGTGTCCTGAGAGCAAAGAGCTTTTGATTCAGGTCACATGACTGCTCCCGTCTTCTTCTTCTTCTTCTACTCCACATGTTTGGTCAGCAGAAACGCTTCATTTACTATCCCACTCATTCTGTTTTGACAGTTGGGCTTTTGTTTTCAGCTGACTCAGCTTAATCTCTGCCTCATCAGCTGAGTCACCGAGGCGTTGGAGGACTTGGAATCATCTCCACTGATCAAAGGCTCTTGACCATCAGCAAAAACGGAAACTTTGGCCGACCACAGCGGGTGGATGACGTTTGGAGAGATGAGACGTCTCTAAACTCACACGGACACTTAAATCCAGCTGAGACACCTTCTCTCTTCTTTTTTTTTTGGTTAAATCTCTTTCAGAACTCTGCTTTTTATAAAGTATGGTGGAAAAAACAAAGCAGTGACTCGTATTCGGACATTGCCTTGGGGTATTTCCTGCACCTGCATTCGCTCACAGCGGTGCTGCAAAAGGTTTTCCTACCTACTTTGCTACTACAGCCACAAACCTCAGTGTGTTTGGGTTTCGTGCGATTTTGGATGTCATCTCGAAGAGGAAGTAAATTCCTGACGGATTTTCAAAACCTGTGCAAATGAAAAATCTGAAAAGTGTGGAGCAGAGAGCCCTGTTTGCGCTGAAACTCGGAATAGCATCCCGGGTTGCCAGTTGGATTCAGACCTTCACACTTTAATGCTTCAGATCAGATTTCTGCCTGAATACTAGAGTGATTGATTCACTTATTCGTGGTAAAAGTAAACCCAAACAAACCTTACCTTATGGGCAAACGTGTCACCCACTAAACCTAACTAGTCCTTCTCTGCTTCATGTTGCAATACAGCCTCTATTTAAGTGAAGTCTTGATCGTCCCGCTCTAATTAGCTTTAACCAAACTGTAGTGTGTTTTTCTAGAAAGCCTGGTTCGTTTTTGTGGAGTTGTGAATGTGCAATCAGACTCTGATGCCAACCACAAATAGCAAACTCTGGTCCGAGTTGAAGCGAACTCCGGTGCGGTTTGGATGCTGCAGTCGGAGGCCGCTCTAAAAGCAGAAAGTGGACTACAACACAGGGCATCCTGGGTAAATACAACCAAAACAAACGTGCAAGTCTGGCACCAGCGTTAGAAATGGCTGGTGGTGTTTTACCAAAGACAAAAGAGAAATCCTACAACGGATCAAATCTGATTCTAATCCATCTTTGTTTCCATTTGGTGAAGAAGGACGCTGCCTTCATATCGTCAGAGTTCTTTGTGTCGTTTCCCTCAGTGGTTCTTGGTCCAGTATAAACAACCATAAATGAGATTGGGATTTTTTTCTTTTGCTTGAACTTGGAGACATAACCAGCCCGGACTGAGGATTTGTACTTTTTTTCTCCCCCTTTTGGTTCTACACTCATGTTTCGTTAACTTGGCATTATACATCAACAACTGCATGTGTTTCGTTTTCTCAACGTTCGTTTGATCTCTGAGATAACCTCGCCTCATCACCAACGCCTGCCGCCAATCCAGAGGAGCAGAAATAAACTCTGTGGATGAAATGCTGCAGGTTGATTAAGGTAACGGTGAGTTCTTTGCACAGATTGTAAACGCAGAAACTTTCGGAGGCGAGCTGACTGTCCTCACCTTCGGCCCCCCATCCCGCTCCCAAACCCCGTTTTTTTTTTTGTTTTGTTTTGTTGTGTTTTTAAATGACCCGCTTGGCATTTATAGTGGTGTTCCTACGCACCGGCGGCCACAGCAAATGGGAGTATATTGGCCTGCGGATGATAAGGGCGTACAAAGGGGACGGTGGGTTAGGACGGTGTGAGGAGGGCAGACCTGACTCAGCTGAACGCACCGGCGGCGATGCAGATTCCAAGAAGCCGCAGCTCCACCTGCGACACACTCTGTGCCCTCGGAAAAGGAAGGAAAACAGAAGGAAAACACACACCGCATGGCTTGGAAAATATTCCAAAACACAAAAAGGGGAGTTAAGTAAATATGACAGGTTGTAGAGGTTTTTTGCTTCAAGTACCTACTTTAGCTTAGTGTAGCATTCCCCCCCCCCACTAGCACAAGATAGTAATGACGATAAATAATCTGCCCCCCTTGAATGTTTCTCCTCCGGCGATTCTAAAACAGGTAACTGACTCAGCCGTTAATCCTTGAAAAGTGAGGAGATGCTAATACGAATTCATGCATACTAATTCCAAGCTGACATGGGGGAGAGCTTATTAAATTTCAGATCTTTAAAACCGCCGTGACATTCAGGAGTCGAAAATCCCGTCCTAACCTTGTTAGCTCGTGTAAATAACAACGGCGGCGGCGAGGCGTAACCCCGGCAGAACGAAACAAATGAAGATGTGTTTTGGCATTTTCACCCAGGGAGAGTCAGTCAAAAAAATAAAAAAAATAAAATAAATCAGCAAAGAGGAAACAATAAGAGCGTTTCTCTGAGGAGCAGGAAATCATCACAGGTTAAACTGTGAAGTCAAGAGAGGAGTTCTTAGAAATGCGAGCGGAGCTGTGGAAAGAGAAAACAGAGATGTAACAAAAAGTAGAGTGTTACGCAAAGGTTTTCACATCATTTAAACTTTTTTTTTTACATTTTGCCGCGTTGCGACCACAAACCTCACTGTATCTTGTTGGGATTTTGACCCATTTTTTCCCACACAGAACCAGGTTTTTGGGTCATTTTTTATCCTCTCTCGGGTTCAGTTCTCTCCATAGATTTTCAATTGGATACATGAGTGATGACTGAGCTGCGGAAACTCAAACTCTTACCAAGTTATCTGTTTCCAGCGCAAAAATCTTAGTACACTTGAAATAAGACACAACTAACTTTTCAGCAAGTTATAGGAGCTAATTGATCTTTTAAAAGTGGCAGGTTGTATTTTTCTGGCTTGAACAGATTTTACCCATCAATAAATGAAAGCAAGCTTCAGCGTTACTTTCAGCAGTGGAGTCTTGTGCAGTGAGTGTTCATAGAGGTTTAGTTTAATGCACAACTTTTTGTTTTTTTTATGGTAAAACCTTCAGTTTCTTGTTCATTAAAGTTCTCTTACAAACAAGTGAAGTCTTCCTAGAACAGCTGATCTTTAAGGCCTTCTAATAATCGAGATAAATGAAACACAAGTTGACTTCAGTTGGCAGTAAGATTAAATCTGAAGGAAATCGCTTGCACTGGATTTTATTTAGGGGCATCAAAGTACAGAGGATTAAAGCCGTCTCACTTTTCAGACATTTATTAGCATAAAAATTGAGGAAACTACGCAACATTTTCCTCCAACTTCACAAGTTTGCACCATGTGTGCACGTACCACCCGAAGCACGACTGTAACCCGGCGAGATGCAAACGCTCAAGAGTTGAGATCGCAGCGTCGGAGCACTGACGTGTCCACCACGTGGTTCTCTGTGAAACACGGCATCCTGCAGCACAAAGACTCTGACGCTGCCTAATAATAAACTGAAAGAATACGCTTCGGAATGACTGGGAATTTCCTCAGGGCCTTTCATAAGTTATGCAAATGTGCGAGAAAATAAAGCAGCGAAGCTTAACGGAGACGGTGCGAGGTCAAGAGCAAGAAGGAAGAACTGCAGCCGCCGTTTCCCCTCTGGTCCTCCAGACGCTGCGCCGCGTCTTCTTCTGATTTAAAAACACGTCCTGACAACAAAAAGTGTGCACATTTGCAATTAAAATTTAGGCTTCCGACGGTTCCGAGCGTTTGCGCTTGACAATTTGGGTTCAAATAATTCTTCCGTTTATCGTTTGACCTTTGACCGCTGCGTTGAACACGAGCAACAAAAGCTGGACAAGAGTCAGGCGAGGCAGATGTCCGAAAAATAAAACAGATTTTGTCATCTTGGGTGAGAAGAGCAACTGCCCCGAGCAAATACTAAGGTTCACTCAGGGTTTTGCCTTGTTAAAAAAAATTTAAATAAATTTAAATTCTCAGTTTTTCCAAATAACAGCCTTTGTCGGGGGAGTGAGATTCAAATTTTATTTGTTATTACTGGAGTCACTTTAGCAGAAAACCGCTTAAATATTTGGAGGTTTCAGGAAATGGCTTCCACAATTGATTTTTTTTTTTTTTTTAAAGTTGAGCCTAATTTTATTTGAAAACAAATACACTCCTGTAAATGTCTTCAAGTGTTTCTTCTACTTCTACTTATAAGATTTCTGAATGCAATGGAAACTGAACATCAACCTGGAGAACACCATGTTGAGCGCAGCAGCAGCAGCAGCAGCAGCAGCAGCAGCAGCAAGCAGCAGCAGCAGCAGCAGCAGCAGCAGCAGCAAGCAGCAGCAGCAGCAGCAGCAGCAGCAAGCAGCAGCAGCAGCAGCAAGCAGCAGCAGCAGCAGCAGCAGCAACAGCAGCAAGCAGCAGCAGCAGCAGCAAGCAGCAGCAGCAGCAGCAGCAGCAGCAGCAGCAGCAGCAGCAGCAGCAGCAGCAGCAGCAGCAGCAGCAGCAGCAGCAGCAGCAGCAGCAGCAGCAGCAAGCAGCAGCAAGCAGCAAGCAGCTGCAGCAAGCAGCTGCAGCAGCAAGCAGCTGCAGCAGCAGCAGCAGCAAGCAGCAAGCAGCAGCAAGCAGCAAGCAGCTGCAGCAGCAGCAGCAAGCAGCAGCAAGCAGCAGCAGCAGCAGCAAGCAGCAAGCAGCTGCAGCAGCAGCAGCAAGCAGCAGCAAGCAGCAGCAAGCAGCAGCAGCAGCAGCAGCAGCAGCAGCAAGCAGCAGCAGCAGCAGCAAGCAGCTGCAGCAAGCAGCAGCAAGCAGCAGCAGCAGCAGCAGCAGCAAGCAGCAGCAGCAGCAGCAGCAGCAGCATAACAGGCGTCAGTGAAAAGAAAATGATATTCTCTGCCAACACTTTAACATTTTCTGCAAAAACCCAACAACCTGTTGATTACTATAACATTTCTGCATCTCGACATGTGAGTAAATTGAACCGCATGACGTGTCATTATTCAATTAGTGCTTTGAATTCTCCTGTTCAGTTCACACCACAGTGGCTATGAAAGGCACACTCAGCCCTGGGAGAATGTCGGCTTATGTGACGTAAAGGAAAAAAATGAGATCTCCATAATTAATAGCAAAACCTGCTCCTGATTTATTTCTTGGCGAAATCCAGCAAATGTTTCCAGAACAACAGTTACACAGAAGCTGCGTTTATTCCTGAAACTGGACAAAAAAAAATTGCAACTGTAGATTTAGTATAGCCTACTGGATTCTTTTCTTGTAATAATGGAAAACTTTATAAGTGTTTGAGTTGTTTTTCTGGATTTTTAGTTTGTTCATTTGTTCCCTGTGTTTGTCTTTAGAAGAGACCATTCTTGGCTACTTTAGTTTGATCATGTTTACGTATTTCTTGAGTTCAGTAATTTGTTAGTGTTTCTTCTCCTCACTCTCCAGTGCCATTTCTCTCTCTCTCTCTGCCTTCTGCTCTCCCCTCACAGCTGCACCTCATTTTGTAATTAATACCAGCTTTTTACCACCTCTCCTTCATTCACTCCTTGCTGGATTCTCCTGTTACTTTATGATTCCTATTTCTTGTGTTCTCCTTGTTTTGTAAGTCTGTGTCCTACTGTTTTTTTTTCCATGACATTATTCGTCCCGTCTCAGCCTGTTCTGCATTTGGGTCCAATCATCTTCAAACACCGACAGTAAGGGCACAACCATTTATTAAGTTGTGGATCTACTGACTTACACATCAGTTTCCTAAAAAAAAAAATTGCACTACTTTGTTTAATTAAAAGGATAAAGCTTTAGGTTTGCACTAAATAACAATGTATTTTTTTTGTGTGTGTGATTTTGTATATTATTAGTAATATTTTTGACAACATTTTACATTTTAGCCTGGGCGACCAGAATTTTGGCTAATGTAAACCCATGGAAAAATGATGATTTCTAGTTACGGACTGACAAAAAAGAAAGTCTAAATTTAAAATTTGGTCAGCTGTGACATTTAGTAGTACTCTATATATATATATATATATATATATATATATATAAAAATCCATTTTTAAAAATCCTCACATTTAACGTTTGGCAATCACCCGACATATTAAACCTCCTTTTCGCCTCTGAAGCTGTTAATGAAAGTCTAGCTTTTGAAACTATACGTTGGTGACAGATTTGCAATGTAGGCATCTGCAAAATGAAGTGCAATAATTGCTCAACTGCCTCAGGTATTACCACCGGCTTCGGCTGTTCATAATTCACACGCTGTAATTGCATTTCTTGCGAGGGGCTGGTGAGGGTTTGGCTTTCATTACTCCTGTTGGAGGTTCGTTTGACGTGCCGGCAGAACAGGGAGGGAATTTGTACAAGTTCACAATGAAAAGGCTATTAAGTGTTCAGTGGATTTGATGGGTGCTACACGCTAATGGTGCAAACTTTAGTGGGCACGTTGACAGCAGAGTCATTACAACTGTCCTTGTCCAATGAGATTCGGAACGACAGCTCTGAATCTCGCCCGCATTCCTTCATGTAATCATGAAGTCTCATAAAGCGCTGCAAACACCGTCGATGTTCTAATTAATCCGAAAATATGCAGCTGCACAACACAAATCTTTCATCACAAATACAAAACTGAATCTATTAAGTCCTTTTTATTTTTTTTTTCCAGTCCGTGTTACACATCGGACTCTATTAATCACGGTTTTCTGCGACTGAACAAAATGTCCCTTTTCTCTCTCTGTTTTGCTGAAGGTTGGCCGAACGAACTCGGCATTTAGGCCTAAAGAAAGCCCAGGGGTACAATTTCCTGGGCTCCGCTCCACCGGCGCCAGCCAACCTCTGCGATTGGTTCGTTTTTATTCTTCCTCATTAGTCACACCATCAGCGTGGTTGGAAGTTCCAAAAATTCCTTTTTTTTTTTTTTTTTTGTTTTAATTTCATGGATTTTGTGTCTGAGATGGGTTTGGGTCCAATTACCCTCAGTGTGGCCGTTTTAAGGCACCACTTTAGTGCCTAAAACCCATGTTGTAAATTGACTTAAGAGAATAATGGTGCAAAGAAGAAAAAAAATCACAAAAATTCTGGACAACCCTGAACATTTTCATGAGGCTGAAGACATTTTGTTTTATGATAGTCTGTGTAACACAAGAAAATCTGCAATAAATCTTTTCCAAAACATCAGAATCTACAACAACTCTTTGACTAACCTTAAATAATTTGAGTTAGAACAACATTTATTGTCCTTCTGGTATCAATAATCAATTTTTGAATTGAACTGAATTACTAATAGTTGTACTTTAGTAATAGTGAATGCTTTAACTCTGTTAGGATTGAGTACATAACTATACCTTATTGGTTTTTGACAGGTATTTCTTAAAAGATAATAAACCAATATAAATGTGGAATGAGTCTTAATTAAAAACATGAATAAAAAAAAACAAAAAAACAATTACATTTGGTTAAAATTTTTTAGCATTCCCGACCAAAGAGGGTTATGAATAATTTTGGGCTTAACTGCACAAATGTTTACTTTTTTTTTCACAGTACAGTTAGTAAATTGCCTTAAGTACTCACGTTTTGACAGCTGCGTAATTAACAAACCGGCTGTTTTGCTGACACTACTAATTTATGCCAAACATCAGGTTTGTTTGTTTTTTTCTACAATCTGTTCAGTGAAACTAAAACAAATATGCAGGATGAAGAGATTGTAAATACAGTATTTTATCATTTTCAGACAATATTTAGACTCAGATATGTGCGGTACACTATTTCATCTTAGTCAACTGTATATTTTAGTGCATAGGACTCAGTCGATTGATCGGTTTAAAAGTGATGAGATGATTATTTTAATAATCGTCAATTAATTTGGAAATCAATGAATCGTTAACTGGAAGATACAGATTCAAAAATAGACCATTTGCTGAAAGAGCAACATACATAAAGCAATAATTAAGACAAAACTGTACAAAAACATCTGTATTTTGCATTTAAGGTAAAAAAAAATTTAATAAAATTGCCAGTAAAAACTTAAGTGGCATAATTTTAGCTGTGCCAGCTCCAAATTCCGTGACTATATATATATTTATATATATATATATATATATATATATATATATATATATATATATATATATATATATTAGGTAATTCAGTTTATGTCTGTGTTTCATGGTCATAAAACGCAGATATAGGCAATAAAGTGTTTGTTTTTCGTATTTTAAAAAAAGGCTGAATTGGTTTAATGAAAAGTCTGTAAATAAAAAAAGTAAGATTAGTCGTCTTACTTGATCTTATTCCACTGACTGAACTAATTAAAGTTGGGTTGTTTTTAGTTACTTGCTTGTGAAGCTATTGTTGTGGTGTTCTGGTGCAGAGTTAGCAAATTAATTTGTTATTCAGTTCACTTATGTCTCTGTTTAGAAAAAAGAAACATTTTAAGTTAATTAACCGTCTTTCTGTATCGACTCGGCATCGGGCGATACTAAACCTCAGGTATCCATATCGTATCGAAAGTGAAAAAAAAAATGGATCGGAGCATCAATAAGAATATTTAGACTGTTTTCTCACATTTATTCAGGTTTTCTTTGCTATTAAAATCAATTGATGAGGCGGAAACATAAAACTAAACAAACATGCAAAAACAGAATAAATCTGTAAAGGGGTAAACACATTTTTCTGTCACCGTCTTTCTGTCACCGTCTCTTGAGGGTCCACTTGAATGGTGGCTCACATTGAAACTAATTCACCAATAGAGCGTCTGTGGCTGTTTACCCGAGTGCCGACCTTTCAGCAAATTTCCCAGCTGCCGACTTTAAAAAGCGCTGACTTACTGTGCATTTAGCTGGTACTTAACCACGCCACGTTGAGTATGAACAAACTCCTAATTGCTGCATTATGGCCGGAGGGAGAAAACCCGACACGGAGTCGAAGCTCAGGGCTGCATTACGGAAGCATCGCGCTGCTGGCAAGCACAGATCTCAAAAAACAAAACGGTTAACGAACAAACACTTTGTTAATGTTTCTGACAATTACGTCCAGATCCGGTGGATTACTGGCAACTCTCGCGTGTGAGATAGAAAATGAATGTCTGGTCGAACTCAAGGAAACGTTTTGTGAATGGGTTTTCTCTCCAAATCGGCGCTAATTAGAGACTCAGCTGTACGTCCACATATTTATACACCTAGAGTTAACTGGAATCTTCGGAAACATAATCCTGAGGGTAAAATATGCACAGTAAATTACAGCTGAAAAAAGCATTAATTTTGAGGAAGGCGCTTTGTAAAAATACTGTAATATGGGAATAAATTCCTTATACAAAATAATCTGAAAAGTCTGTGAATTTCTGTTCAAATGTCCTGTCCTTATGATGAGAATAGACTTAGACATTTAATACACAATCCAACATAAATACAGGTCAATTACATAGGGAGAATATAAAAAGACTGAAAGAACCTGAAGGTGCATGTGGTGTTAAATATTTAAAGCTCCAGTATGTAACTTTTATGAAAAATGTTTATATATTTGTTAAAATCATGACTATTGAGCTCCTCTGCTATCTCCCAGTGCTAACCAGAAGCAACCAATCAAAGTCAGGAGGCGGGTCTTAGCGCTGCCAATCTCTCGTGTACACACTGCTCACATTCCCCGCTCTTTCTCTCTGCTATGCTACCGCTTCATAGTGGTAACATAGCCTGCTGTGAATGCTAAGGCTAGTTAGCATGGCTATCAATGACGACAGATAAACTATTTTCCTGTAACTTTAAGTTGTTTCTCCACCATTAGCACATTTGGCAGTGAGTGCATGAGTTTGACTGACGGCGCTAAGCCCCGCCTCCTGCTTCTGATTGGTTGGCTTTGATGCATTTCTTCACACGGCGATAGCAGCTCAGGGAGGAGGTGGAGATTGAACTTTTCACAGATTGTCTGTCTCATAACATAATGTCACGACATGGTGGCAGTTTAAACAAATATGTCAAAAACAAAAAAGAAAAAAAAAGTTTTTGTAAAAGTTTGAGTTGTTAATATTTGACCAGTATGTCTGGCTAAGTGGCAGCAGTGTCTCTTGTCCACAGCCTTCTGCAACTGAGGACATAAACTGGCTGATATTTGAAACTTGAATTTTTACCCTCCCTTCTAATATCAATATTTCTCTTTTGAAGGATTTTTTTTTTTCTGGCTCTATTGGCTTTTATTTAGTAGCAAAACAACAAGAAAGTGGGCTGTGATAGTGGAGACAGACATGCAACAAATGTCAATAAGTCAAACAATAGATTCTCCAAACTCATGGTTGACATTAACTAGGACCATCACAGACTTTGATGGTCGATAAATTGTCCCAGAAAGTATTGCGATAAGCGATAATATTGTTGTGAGATCATGTTCAAGTAATATAACAATAATGGCATGATGATGCAAGTTTGACAAAATGTAACTTTGCACTCAACGCTCCACACTGGACCTGGAAGACATTTTAAATATCCAAAATAAAACACATCAAGCAAAAACAATAAATCTAAAGGAAATAAAAACCAAGACACAAAGTACAATGCATTATGAATGATGTATCTTTCAAATGATATTAAATAATCAGACTGGAGATTATTGAGCTCATGTGAATTGATTAATTTCTTGATTCGTGCATGCGTTGTCAAGCCTCTTTGGTTAACTACTAGGAAATAAATGGTCTAATAATAATTGAATAATAATCTATAGGTTCAGTTTTCTCTTCTTTGTATCCAGTAGTTTCTACTTGAGCCTGTGAGCTGGCACCATTAAGGCTTCCAAACAACTCAGCCTCTCTGATCCCGAGCAGCAGAATCTCACACTCCTCATCATGCAGAAGCAGCTGGAAGTCGCCTCCGTTCCAAACCTTAACAGTGGAGGAAAAAAAAAAAAAACAACGACAAAAACACGTAACGGCAGCTGTAAACAACGACCTCTTAGTTTGTGTGTAAACCCGATGGATAATGACCCCATTGTGTCGGGAACCGGGCCGGCGGTAAAGCAGAGCCGACCGGGTCGTTTGAACACCAGCAGCATGATCTGACTCAACAAGCTGAAGAAGGCTTGTTGTGTATCGATGCAGAATGGCCGGATGTTCTGCCAAACTTGACGTTAGTACACACATTAATATAACGTTGAAGGTCTGCATTGAGAAGGCATCGGCGTCCAGCTTGTGAGTTACAGTAAACATTAAAGGCACCGTAAAAATAGTTCCGCCCACCGTTAAGGAATGGCCGCGCTCCAGCCGTAGCTTTTCTTCATTCCTCATCGTGCTTTTGTAAAACAGACGTTAGTTCTGCACATTCCTGTGGACATTGATATGAATTATGTGTTACACACATTGCCTGAAAAAAAGCTCCAAAATGTTTACTATGCAGGGCTTCTAGAAAATATTCGTCTCCTTTGATGTTTTATGCTTTTTATTGGTTGAAATTGATCAGGATCAGTAAAATTTTACTTTGACAGAAAAAAAACACTCTTTAATGCCGAAGTGACATTATTTGTAGAAAATGAAAATACAATAAAATAATTTAACATAAAATAAATCCAGAAATACATTCTTCCTGTCAGTATAAAGGGGCAGCATTATGTGTTTTCCAGGCATAATATTACTTTTTTAGCATGATCAAGTAATTGTTATAAATATTCTAGATATATATCAAACGTGACTTAAAAGAAATTTGACTTTGCAATTTAACGCCTTGACATTGGGCCTCTGTCTCTTTAAGAAACTCCTGCTCTTTGTGAAACTCCTCCTTCAGGAAGTCAGCACAAAATGGCTCCTCTATTAGCCCTTTAGCAACGTTTTTACCAGCGTTGCACTGAGAAGCAACTCCTATAATGAACTCAGCACATGTCCAGTTCCACCAGGTGTTTGCTAATTGCTGCTGGCTAGTCTGAAGGAGCTGAGTGGGGGAATTGCTGGAAGCTTGTAAACGTGGAACCTCCAATTGAGGACAAAGAGGAGGAGCTTTGTCCTCAAAGGCGGGGCTATACCCATCCAGGTGTTTTTCACAGCTGAATGGTTGCCATGGGAGACTACAGGATTCTCAAACATGTATGAAAGAATCAAAGCAACACTCCAGTATGAGTTTGTGATGAGGGAATATCATTATAACATGATGTAAAGGTAAAGCTGTCAAATGAATTTGTGTGATTAGTTTTTTTTTGGTGGAATTACATTTTATTTCTAACTTTCCTTTGCCTCTATTCCTTGTATTGTAACTAAACAGATCTTTTCTCTTTGTATAAATAAAAACCCTGGAGTTGAACCTCGGAGTTCCCCGGTTGTAATTCCAACAAGGTTCTTATCTAAAAATCAGCCGTCCATTTGTCACGGCGAGGCCCCAACCTCTGTCAGCGCGCTACACGAAGACCGCTTTCATGATCAAGGTCAAGCCAGGCAAGATGAATAAATCAGTCAGGTGTCACAAACATCAAAGCAGTGCCCGTCTGCCTGCGTGCAGCAGCCAGCTCCATTTCCTTACAGAAGGTCAGCTCTGGCCACGGGGGAAAGCAGAGAGAAACGCTCCGATGATGCGCGCGGCCATTCGTTTTTAACCGTCCACATAATGATTTACATGAAAATAAAGAAACATTTGCCAGTTCTATACGCTTTACATGCATATACATCATAGATCCAAAAGGAAAGAAAAATATCTTGGGTGTTTGCTGTATTGAAAGAAAGGCATCCAGATTTCTAATTCTTGATTGGCCTGACTGGGCAAATTTAATCTCAGTTGTAAGAACAGGATTTGGGTCAATTGGAAAAAAGTGGGATAACTTTGCTGAAACACGTTGTTTGAGCTTTTCACGGTGTCCGTAGTTCTCTAGATAAAAGTGCTGAACAAGCAAGTGCTTGTTATGATCGCTGAACAAGCACCCGTGTATTTTGCCACCTGGGCCGTGCGGAGCGTTGAAGAGACGCCGAGGGAACCATATCTGATGAGGAAACACGAATTGTAGTAACACCAGCACTGTCACTAGTTTCTTCTTCTGTGGATTGCAGGAAGCAGCTATGTTTAGCGTAATATTATACATGAGCTCGGGATTCCCTGACAGAAAAGATCCATTTGTCCTGTTTACAAGACAACGGACACCGGTACGTTTCAGAACCACTGCGCTCTGGAACCCGTTCTCAAACTGTGCCGTTGTCAGAGAAAACATTCGGTGGTTTCATGTAAATGTACAGTACAAACACAACAAAACTCTTCCATTTTCACCAGAAATTGTTGTCGCTTAAACAGGGCCTTAGTCTCTGCTCGGACTTTCTGCTTGCTTTTGGAACCGCCTTTTGGCACAGTCGCCTGGCAACCTCTCAGCCAATAGATTGAAAATGTTGTACTGGGTGTGCCTGCTAGAAGGCACACCCGCTGTAGACGCACAACGTGTCTATGGACAAGAAATTATCAGCTCATTCTCACAAGGATAAATATTTTTTAATGTCTTTTTCAGACCAAACTGCACAGAGGCCAACCTTTCCACTCGCCAGCTCTTTCCTAAACCCGGCTTTATCCTTTTGGTTTGAGTGGCTGTTCCTGGACCGTCATTAACAGGCTGTTCATGCGTCCATCTCCTCTTCCTCTTCTTCTTCTGCCTCTCAGACATTCAAATCCAAACCATCACCTGTAGCCTCCCCAAACTCTGTGAGCTGATTCCTGTCTGCTCTCCTCCAGGCTCCTGAAATCAGAGTAATTATTTAGCACAAGCGCCGTGACCTCACACACAGCAAGACGCTTGATTTCAGGCTGTAAAGGCGTAAAGCCTCATAATTATGTTTGCTGGTTTTCTCAAAGAGCTGCTCTGTTTACACACACACACACTATCCAGCTTTAATATTTCACTACTCATCTGTCTGAGTATCTTTTAGCGTGCAGCAGACAGTTGTGTGAAGGTCAACTCTGTTTCTCAGTATGTGGAGTGAATGCTGTGCGTAGGTGATCGCTTTAAAAAAAAAAAAGCACTTTAATTACTATAAAAAAAAAAGATTTCTGGGTAAAAAAGAAAGTAGACAATCATTTTTTCTAACAGAACTTCTCTTGTACCTGAATTGGTTACGGTCTCAGCGCATCTTGAACTCTTTCACATTCTGTCGCATTATAGCCAAACATTTCTGTGCTTTTTATGAGGACTGGATTTGATACACTGTAAAAACACAAAGAGTATTTTTAGTCTGGTTTCTAGTGCAAATATCTTACTACAGTAGAAATAAGAAAAAGCTGACTTACAAGTAACTTTTCAGTAAGACATAAGAGCTTGTTTTAAGTCAGTAGTTCCTTAATATTGATGAAAAACATCTCGTTCCATTGGCAGATTATTTCACTTATAACATGGGAAAAAATGTCTTGTATGTGAAATAATCTGACAGTGAAACTGGAGCTTTTTTTATCCATATTAAGGAATTACTGAAGGAATGTTGGAGGCTGTGTTCATAGTTTTAAGGTGTCGTAACCAAAATGAATTATTTAACAAAATAATAAACAACTAAATGGAGAAAACATTTTTGATAACTGGAATAAATAAAAACTGCAATTAATGGGGAAAAACTAACTTGTTTATAAAACCAACTGAAACATATTGAAATTATAGATGTAATGTCCTTCCTTTTCTTGTTTATGAATCTATTTATTACCTTTTCAAACTGGTGTGAAATTCTTTGTAATTTCTTCCCACACAAGCTGTTCTTACGTCGGCTGTGGGAAAACAAACGTTGGGAGAAAACCCCCGAGTCGGTTGTTCACCAATAATTGGCATCTTCTGTTAAGAATTCATTACCCAATCCAGAACCACAATACTATACAATATTAATACACAATACTTTGACCTTTTTGAATTCTGCACCTAAAAAAAATGTAGTAAATTATGAAAAAAAAACTAACCCTACAACTACAACTAATAGGAACTAAAACTAAGCAATATCCAGCTAATAAAAACTAGCTAAACCTAACTGAATTAGACAAACTAAAAGTCACAATGAAACAAAACTAAACTATAATGAAAAACCCAAAAGTATTAAAACTTCCCAGAAGATGTAAAGCCGCAAAGGGAGCCAAAGTCATACCAAACTCTGTTAAGAAAGAATGAGATGTTATTGTATCGTTCTGTAACTCTGGTTCGACAGACTGTTAGGATTCAGAAGAGCTGGATCCTCATCAAGGCTGCAATTATCACCTCTTTATCTGCACAATAACATTTTTTTGTGTGTATTTCCCTCCTGCTACACAATAGCACGCAGTCTATCGCACACACTCTAATAATATACATTCAAGTTTGTTGCCATTAGGTGATAAAAAAAAGTGGAAACGTTGTGAATGCTTTCAGGAAAGTGCTATAAAACAGATTCCTCAGGTGGGTTGCCAGGTTCACTCTGAACTGAACCATCACAGCTGATAAATGTTTTGATTAGAGTGAAAAAAGTGACTTTGCTTATGACAAAAGACTATATAAATTATTGTTTGGACATTTTTTAAAAATTAGAACCACAGTACAAAAGATGCTTTTAATAGAAACCGTGAAAAAAAATAAAATAAAATCTGGTTCAAGGTCAGTTCCTCATTCCTGCTCTGAGTTTCTGTTTGAACTGTTTGAATTTGTCGCCAGCTTTACGCTGGTTTCACACAAAGACTTTCTCAACAGTTTCTTTCTCACTTTTCTTCACGGCTCGAGTTCTCTGCATAAAAAGTGTTGCTGCGGCTGGGAAAAAAAAAACAAAAACCCCCAGCAAAGTGACGGAGTTTAGCTCAGAGGACAGAGAGGACGGTTAGCTCTGCTGCTTCTGACGCGTCAACAACGGCGCATAGCTACTGTATCCACAAACAGATATGTCGCAGCATTTCGTCTGTGTTGACATACCATCACAACCACTGGATGTGTTGGCGACAGATGAACAGATAATCCCTAAAAAACAAAAAAAGGAAGAATTTGAGTTTTCGCATGGAAATCCTCTAAAATAGTTCAGATTCAAACTGAGATGCGTCGTTCCAAAAGCGGAGAAAATCAAAGTGTTTCTCTAAATTTCTTGTTTTCCATTTTGTCTAATAACACAGGTCAAAATTCATTTTCCAGAACAGAAAATGAGCTTGTTAGTGTTTCTACAACCTGATAAAAAAAGAAAGAGTTTCAGTGTCTTTCACTAAAATTGATCCGTTTGGAAAATGTGAACAAATCCAAAATGAAATGCAGCCAGCAGGTTATTCAAGCAAGATTAATATAAATCTAAACTCAATTTCTTATTTATTTATTTTAGAAAAATGAATCATTAAAAAAAACAAAAAAGTTTTTGTTTTTTTAGAAAATCCACCAGACAAACCATTTTTATTTGGGCTTTTTGAAATATCGATTTGCCTTATGACAAAGTTTCAGCTGGTAGATCAACACAAATCAGTGCATAGTTGTGAAATTAAATGCAAATTTTGTTTTACAGTTAAAAATCCAAAATGAACTCCTGTGGTGCGGTTGGAATGTGAATGCCAAGTGGACCAGAGACTCTCACAAGAGCCCGAAGTGGGCTACAGCGCACGGCATTCTGGGTAAATAACAAAAACTAACGTTAGCGCTAGCGGGAGAAATGGCTCTTAGTATTTTACCGACATCCTGCAACCACTAAAATCTGATGCGACTCCATTTTTGTTAACATTTTGTCAAGAAGGAAGTCGCTCTGTGTCTTCTTCAGAGGTTTTTTTTTTTTAAGATTGCAAAAGATTATACTGTAAAGTGTGTTTTCATTTATATATACTGTAGATAACTGTATTGTTTGTTATACTTTTATATCAGTAATTGTTAGCTCTATACTGTATTTTGTCTTGTTACATTAAAAGTCAACCTCATCATTCGTAGGACAGAAGCAGCAGCAGGACACAGAGATTAAATAAACGCTCATCTAAAACTCACATGAAGCTCATGTAATGTTTGGCTCTCGTTGGCAGACGTCAAAGACGCGCATTAACTTTAATTATAACTATTTCAATTATTGATGTCGGTTCAAGTGGAGGCTGGAAGGAGCAAAAACAGGAAGCCAGGTTTATTTCGCCGCGTGTCAGCGCTCGGCCAACTGCGTCTGATTTGTCTCGATGTGTCCATCCAGTCTCTGCTCACATTTAAAGAAAATTATCGAACAAGTTAAATAATAATTATAACAACAACAAAACAAACATCTTCCAGTAAGCTCGCCCGCGCCCCGGTCACCGTCACCGACGGTCTGGGAGGAAATCTTCCCCCTCTGATGACTCTGTAGTGTAACATTGTGTCCGTGTCAGGAGATCGCCGCCTCCTCCGCATCCGCGACGCCCTAAAAATAGCTCCGACTCCCGACCAAAACGTTTACAACGCCATATGTGTGAAAAATCTGCGGGACTGCTCTGGGTGATAGTTGGAGATATAGAGGCAATTACACAGTAATAGATTCAATCTCAGGCCAAGAGAAACATAATTGGAGAGGGAGTTCTAGCCTACGGGTCAGAATGTTGTATACTGCGGCACTTGGCGGAGGGAGCGGCACCGCCGCCAATTTAAAATCAGCATATGAATGGCTGATGTTAAATACAGATCGACGCCGTTCTGTTTGTCCTTGTCAGAATCCAAGCGGCCCGTTTGTTTTCCTGCTGGCTGCTTGGATAGAAATAATAATAATAAAAAATAAAAAGAAACAGATCAGTTCCCACTCTCATGTTGTGTTTGAACAAAATGCTAGTGTAAAGCAGACGTTTGGTAGATTTGAATTGTTACCTGCCAAAGCGTTTGACTGATTCTGTTGTCCAGAGGCCGTTTTATGAAATAACAAGAAGATCCCTGACAGCTAATGCCAGAGAAATCTATTAACGGCGTGTTTTCACTGTTTTATACACGACTGGGACGAACGAGGGCTAACGTCAGAGAACAGTGGATGTTTGGGCCAGGCTGGCAAACGTACAGCTGACCTTGTTAAAGAGTTTGTGGTCAAACGACTGGAACTTTATCACGTTCTCTGAAATTCTGCCGTAAAATTCAGCTGGGAAACAGACACAAGCAAAACAGGAGGAGAGATTATGACCGGCCTCCGACTCTCCATCCCTGCTGGGAAGCATGAAAATCCTTTTCTTATAATTCTTTGAGAGCTGCGGTGCTGCGACTCTCCAATCAGAAACTCAACATTTGACTCTAAGTATTTCCTCCAGATACTGCAACGTTTTGACATTTGCTGAAAATACACTGAAAAATCACTCGGCAACATGAGAAAATCCTGATAACATTTTTTTTTATAGTCATTGTTGTGATTAATTAGTTAAAAGGGATTAACATTGAAATCCTAATGAATCTCATTTATTTACTTGTACTTTTAATGTTCTCTTAAAGGGACAGTATCGTGTATTTTCTAGGTACAAATTGCCATTTTATAACACAGTCAAGTAACTACCTTCACTTCAGTTCTCATAAAAACTGCTGTATATATAAAATATGACTTTAAAGAATTTTGACGTTGTAATTCAACAGCTTGAAATTGGGCCTCTGTCTCTTTAAGAAACTCCTGCTCCTTCTGGAACTCCGCCCTCAGGAAATCATCACTACAAGCCTCCTCTATTAACATTTAACTGCGTTTTGATGAGAAGTAGCTCGTATAATAAGCTAAGGTGTTTGCTAATTGCTGTTGGCTAGTCTGAAGGAGCAGAGTGGGGGAGTCACGCGGGAGGAATGTGCAGCTTTGAGGAGGAGCTTCATCTTCAAAGGCGGAGCTAGATCCACCCAGGTGTTTTGTGCAACTGAATGGTTGCCATGGAGATGAAAGGATTTCTCAAACATTCTTGAAAGTATCAAAGCAACACTCCATGTATGTTTTTGATAAGGAAATAACATTAAAACATGATGTGAAGCTAAAAAAAAATTGATTATACATATACAGCCCCTTTAAGAAGACACACATACAGACTACAACTTTACATGTTGGAGTATGAGGAGGCGTCAACTTGCACTTGTCCACACAACAATGTCACAGGGCTAGCATGAAAGTACCACCACAGGACTCTGGTATCCCAGAATTCACTGCTGTGTCTAGAGGGACAGATGTTACAGACTGCAGTGGAGGAGAAGGAAACCCGATGGGTGTGTTTTGGTTTGAAGCCGTTATTCCTTGCAGCTATGGAGTAAAACCCAGGCATGCCAGATAGCCGGCGCATTCACATCCAGGCCACGAGTGGCCGTCATTAGCTGAAATTACAGTGTTCCTAGCAGTGATTGGCCAGCAGCAGGACAGCTGGAGTTACATCAGAACCCGCTGAGCATCTAAATGTATCACTAATACTAAACATGAGTTTAGGTTGACTCTGTGTTCGTTTAACACAGTTAAAGCCATAAGGTCGATGCAAATGAAAAAAATCCTTAACAGTTCCAATCTTCAGCTTTGTTGGCCACAGAAAGCCTCTAAAACACTTCACTAGTGTGGATTGAAAAGAGAAGGTTTATGTATGAAAACTTGAGTTTATGGATTTGATTTGATTGGTAGTTTCAATGCTGTGAAATTCAGAAGTCATCTCCATTCATCCTGTGCCCAATGAAACTTTTGGACTAAATGTGACTTTGGCCATTATTTTTTGGAAGGTGACAAAGTTTTGTATCCTGTTGTTCTAATAACTATGCAGTTGTTAAAAAGAAAAAACACCTTTAGCCATTTACTTTAAGGTTAAGAGAAAATACATTAAATCGCTCACCTCCTGTTCAGACTGCAGGACACCAGGGATTTAAGTGTCTCGCTGTTATAAACATGCTTCTACCTTCCTACCATCTCATTGGAAACAACACGCTCAAATTGACGATCATTTAACTCTCTCAATAAATCAGTTTCATGAAGTCTTGAATATACTCCACAATGTGGTGTAGTTTATTTTTAAGATGTACATGATTTCGGGGACAAACAAGAGCATTTGAATATGGTCTTTAACCGATGAGCGTGTGTACAGTGAAGCGATTGCCAGGCAGGATGATACCCAGTGGGGTTGTCTGTCTGTCCAGATAGAGATAAATGGGCAGTGTTGCTTAGAGAGGGGAGGGGGAGGCAGGGATTGGGCAGCGAACTGTGTTTCATAAGGAGCTCAGCTGTTAACATTTACCTTAATTGTCCTGTAATCACCTGGTTTGTGAGAGAAGAACCGTAAAGATGGTGGGAGTTTTCCTGCTGCGTTGCACCTGGACCCTGATCTGGGGTATTTAAAATAACAACCCCAACCCAGCACAAGCTATAGAAAAGCAACATGAGTCATGATTGCACTGGTTGAACAAAATTATTATATATATTTTTTTAATTAAGTGTGACCTAAACCAAGTTCTTTCCCAGTGCTCCCGATGACAAGTCGGTTCTGCCTGAGGCAACATACCAGCAGCAGGAATTGTACAAACTGAAATTCTGAAAATAAACTAGCTTCATGTAAATACGCCAATCTAAAAAAAATTCATGTTTTTCATTAAAAGGTTTTGTGTTAGGATGAGCTTTCGAAATAGTTGTAGTTTGCAAAACTGCAACGGAAACAAAGTTTCGCATTGTGCGATTCACGTGATCAGCAGCCGGATGTTACCACTGGCAGAAGACGACAGGAAGTGGTAGCAGGACGACGGTTTTGTTTGGTTTTTGTTTCGGACCACCAGAGCTCTCAGAGCATCACGCAGTTCATAAAAAGTTGTGTCGTTTGAACGTGTTGAATCCATCGCTCTACTGTAAAATCACAGGCCTGTCGCTTCAACGCTTGATAAGACGCCAACGTTTCCTTCGATGTTTGATGAGCGCCAGCGCCATGGCTGAACCATGAAACTATCTCACGGAGCTGTTTACATCTGTTGCCGCCATGATTCTTAATGACTTATCACAATTACAAGTTATTTTAATTATTGTTATTTTACTTTAATTTATTTAATGGAAATGCACAATTGTTTAATTGTGGGTTGTGGTTTTTTTGACAGAACATAGACAAAGATTTGTGGACGTTCGTAGTGGAAACGGAGCTACTGTTGTGCAAAGTGCATCTGAAACTTCCTTATTGGTGAAAAGGCGATGAGGAAGTCATAAAAACTAAATTAGAGTTTAAGTCAAGGTGCCCGCGTGTAGAGCGAGATGTTTTCATTCAGCCATCATGTGAAGTATTATCAAATTATTTTGAATTCTTTACTGTTTTTTCAGAGTGGCATGCCTATACAATACACTTCAGTAATAAAATTAAACAATCAATTATGCATATTAAGCAAACTACACATACTATCCCAGTAAAATTTGGATTTATTTATTCACAAGTTGCAGAGAAGCCACACGTTTGTTGAAGTCATGAAGGAAGTATCTTTCTGGGTGGATGTTTGACCAACCCTCACATCAGCATCGGTGGAGTTCGTTTAAACCGCTTGGTTTCTTGACATGGAGCCGTTTTCTAAATATAGTCCACGAGGTTCAAAGAGTGTAAGCACGCTCATCACTGTGGCAAACAGCCGAATCGCTCGAAGACCTTTCAGAGATCCTAAAGTCTCTGGCACAACTTCATCTTCTTCTAACTCCCATAAAGAGGGGAAAGGTCTGTTGAGGTGAAGACTCCAGATACTGAGAAAACAACTTTAATAAGTCCAATAAAGTTATTTTGAGTGCTGCTGGAGTTTTCACCTCCCTATAAAGCTTTTCTCCAGCTGGACATTTCAGTTTAGATAAAAATTTCTCTTTTTGTTGGCACCCATTAAAACGGACTCTGGTCGTCCTGCATCTCCCGGTGTATGGCAGTGCCTTGATTCTCGCTAATCATCCTAATCAATTTCCTTTCGCCTGAAAATGACAATGTGGTTCAGATAGCTGCACACAATTTACTGTTCCAACAAGAGAATGTTCCAATTTGCATATGAAAACTAGTTTTTTGAAAATATAAATCAGGTTGAGATTTAGCTTCTGAAATAACTCAGACATTGACCTGTTTGAAAATCTAAGGGCAGTGATCAGAAGCTGTAATTGCGTCAAAAAAACCCCTGTGGGGCGTGCCGTGGTGGCGTAGTGGTTAGCGCGACCCGTATTTGGAGGCATTGAGTCCTCGACGCGGCCGTCGTTGGTTCGACTCCCGAACCCGACGACATTTGCCGCATGTCTTCCCCCCTCTCCTTCCCTGTTTCCTGTCAGCCTACTGTCATTTAAGGGACACTAGAGCCCACAAAAGACCCCCTGGAGGGGTAAAAAAAACCCCAAAAAACCTGTGAATTTAAATGAACCCACCTAAAAATGTTGATCTAATATCAAATCAGAATTCTGCCAAAAACCAACTGTATGGTTTGATTGCCACTTCCAAAGTTATTTCTCAAAATATTTTGAGGCTTTGTAGGATGTATTTGTACCTGGATGTCTCACTTTGACCATGTGGATTGACAGAAAAATACCAAGAAATTAAAAATTGTGGACCATATTTTGCATAATAACCACTTTCCCCTCAAATTGGTGCTCTTTAAATGAAAAAACACATGGCATCAAGTATCGGCAACTCTTAGATTTTTGCACTTCGGACCATAGTGCACGATTGTTAACAGTGAAACTCCTGAGCTACTCTTGAAATCCCATCTCATATGGTAGATGAGATGGTCAATACTACAAATGTAAGGCTGGAAATATACATGCCACTGCGAGTGGGCGTTAATCCATGACAGGTTATATTTTACTCCTCTGTCCTCTTGTTTTATCAACATTCTCCAGACAGGCGCGCAAATCCGATGCTTCTGTTTCCACAAAGTGTCAGACGACCGAGATGAAATCTGCAGCTAATTACGTCCGGCGGCGGCGCTCTGACAGAGCCTGTCCGCCTAAACCCAAAGAAGCGCCCGCGATCTCTGACATCTGCTGGAAAGTCCATGTGATTCCACCGCCGCTCCGCCCAGTGGCCGCTCCCATGAGACGCTCTCCATCGGTCGCAAAGAGACGGGCAGGAGGTCGGGCGTCAGGGAGGCTGAGGAGGCTACCTAGACAGAGTTAAAAGAAGAAAAGAAAAAGAAAGTCCTGCTGTTGATTAGAAGTATGGACTTCAGCTGAGACTCTGACAGGGTTTACTGTGAACTGGTTTAACAATCTACTATATTCTCTAGTGAGTGCTGGTACTGCTAAAGGATATCTTTGTAGTAGGATACGTTCTTGAGCTGCGTTGGATTACGTCACTTCCAGATGGATTCCATTTGATATCTTACAAGAACGTACTTACAGGTCCTCATGATGCAGGACCCATAAGTCCTGCATCATGGCTTACAAGTCCTCATGACCTGTAAGTCGTTAGGACTTACAGGTCATGACTTACAGGTCAATAAAGACAATGGTTGCTATCGGTAACATCACAGCGAGGCGGATGAAAACATCAGAGTACTTGTTTTTGTTTGATGTTCTTGTTTCTTCACTTGTGTTATAGGTTGAAAAGCTTTTTATAACTAGTATACTGTATATAAGCAAACCAAAACTTGAGAGACCACCAATGGAGGAAACCTCTTTCTGAACAAAAGAAGCATAAAGGTTGGCTAATGGCTAAATGTTATCGTGATAAAGGGCCCAACAGTTCCAACTGTTTTAAAAATGTATTGATAATTGTGTACACTATTTAAAAGTGACATAAGATCTCTAATAGTTTGATATTTAATAAGACTAAGCTCCCCGTGTTACACATAATTTAGGTTTGTTAAAATATATAAACATTATGCATATAAAAATGTCCAAATGCTCTTTGACTCAAACTATGTTTCCACTAATCATATAATTTTGCAATTTGACAGTTCAAAAATAAATTTGCCTATTGGAAAAATGCTAATTTTGAAAAAACAAACTTGTTTATTGGTGAAAAGTTTTAGTGCTGAAATGAGGTGGATTTCAAAATTTGAGGTTATCGACATTGGTTGAAAAGTGGAAACACTTTTTTTTTGCATCACACAAGTCACATGATCAACAACCGAACATTGCCTCTGATAGAAACCACAAAGAAGACGACCACAGGAAGTGGTTGGAGAATGGTGTTGCGGAATGTTTTTGATGACTTATCGTGTGAACAAACTTATTTAAATGTGATTTCAATTTCGTTTCTTTTTTAATGGAATTGCAAAATTGTGGGCGGGGGGTTTCAGAACACTGAAAGTTCTGCATACGTTTGTAAGGTGGCTAGTGTGGAGTAGTGACTGCAACACAGACACACTCCTGTGGGTATCCCACTCAGGATATCTCTGGTGTGTAAATTACAGACATCTGTAAACACATTCAGCTCAGTTATTGCCCCGCAAGTCTCAATTATGAACTTTAATCCTAATCAACTGCAAGTTTACAAACTTAAATCAATTACATTCATTCTGCCTATCAAAATTCCATTTTGTAATGATTACAGTAATAAGCCATCAGTCTAGCAAGGCTTGTAGTAATGAACCTGATTACTGTAAACACAAGAAATATGCCCATAAAGCAGCAGGAGAAATGCAATGGCAGACTGCTTAGAGTGGAAGAATCAGGTTTTTCTCGCTAATGGACTTCTACTACGATAAAACTTTCTTTTGATAACTTACTGTGGCCAGGAAGTTGCTTCTCTCTTCATAAATATTCATGAGAAGCTTCACTGATCCTTCATGCTGGTATGTGTCAACTGTATGGTGGGCTCAAACATTTGGCAGTGAAGTATTGTAAGGCTGAATGAATATAAAGGAGACGCTGTGATCGTTCAGGAGAACGTTCCTTCCACGTCAGATGACCTTCGGTTGGTTTACCGTCTGAGGGGAGTTTTTTTTCAGAGCGTCCGTTCATGTTGGTTGTTGGTATTTATGCAACCAGGTGCATAAATACATATAAAGTACAGAATTTGTCTGCTTTATGCTAATCTGCTGCTGCAGTAGAAATCTCATGCTGAAAAAGGTGGAAATATTTAATTGAAAGCACACAGATATTCACTCAGGGGGGGAAAAAACTGGCATTAAGAAATCAGCAGCGCCACACTTACAGGCTCCCTTCCTGTTAGTGGTTTGTAATAGCTCACCCTTTTTTTATATCATTTTCACAAGGTTGAAGACTTAAATAGAGGTATCATTCTCTCTGCAGAATATTTTAAGAGATCACCCAGAATTGTGGTTGCTCGATTCTCTTCGACTCAACCCAAGATTTTTGCTTGGGTTGAGTTACAGTAAAGATGTAAAGTTTCTTTACTGTAACTTTGCATCTGCTGTCTGGTGAAGCATTTTCTTGAGGATGCAGACTTAGTGTTGTTCCGCTGAAGTATCCAATGAAAAGCCACGTTTCAAGATTAGTATAAAGAGTTCATTAAGGTCTGGACTCAACGGTTCCCAAGGCCTTTGGAAGAGAAACAGGCCTGCGGCAACGCAGATCCTCTATTACCAGTGAACATGAGGTACGTTTTACATATTCAGCCCAAACCCACCCAAAACACTGTGAGAAGAAATATAAATCTTACTGACTAAAGCACATGGTTCCAAATAAACCCCCAGTAGTTTGGAAAATGTGTGTTTGAGGTGGCAGGACCAGAGAGACTTTGTCTTGGCAGTCTTCAATAACTGGTTGGCATGTAGACAGTGTCTAGGGTTTGCTGTTGTTTTGCATCTTGCATCTTTTTAAATCTGGTTTTGCTAAGGGGTTTTATTCCCTTGTTTATTGAAACACTTTGTTTTAATCTTGAAAGGTGCTTTGGGAATACTGTCATTAGCTGTGTTTCCATTAGCCTTAAAATTGAGCAAATTGGAATTGAGAAAAATATATTAACTTAATGGAAACACGCTGTATCAAAATAGATGTATCTCACCAAACTTGAATGGAAACATTTCTTTTTTGTTTTGAATCACTGGAGTCACATGATTAACAACCGGATGTTACTACCAGCGGAAATGACAAAGAAGACGACAGGAAGTGGTAGGAGGAGGATGACTGGATGTTCCCTAATGACTTATTCACGTGTGATTTTAACTGCGTTTCTATGGAAACACCACACTTGCGAAATTGTGTTTTTTAGACACGAGTGGAATACCTGCAAAGTTTTGCCCACATTTATAACAGAAACGCAGTCGCTGACGATTGGTGTCTGGAATTTAAGAGATATGTTATCTTTGAATAAAATAAGTGGATTATCATCCCTGGTCTGGCATGAATAGTTTTTTTTCTGTTTCAGGAAGATGATAAGATTTTAAAAACTCTTGATCACTCCAGTCCTTATTGAGTCAGTCTTGCAGACATAAAGTATCCCTGGAGCAAATGAAGAAGAGGAACGAAGGGTTAGTGATTTTTTGGGGGGGAAAAAAAAGATCTTTTAGTCAATTTAGCTACCCCAACTACACAGACGAACCAAAAAGACAAGTCAATAGGTCTTCTGGCAAACAGGATTGGTCACGCAATACATTTGTTCCGGATTGAGTTGTTTGTATGCGATTCTATTTAGTGCATCTCTTCTTTCGTGGTTGTCAAAGACAGTAAGGTTTTGGACATGTGACGAGTTCCACTGGGTCCTGCAGAGAAGGCCTTGAGGGAATCGGAGTAAGGGGGTTCATGGTTCTGAGAAGTAGAGGCCCTTAGCTGGACGCTCGAAGGCATGTAACTGGCTCACCCAGAGGAAACAAAGGAGAACGAGTCTGAAGAAGAATGAAAGAATAACATTTCTACTATGGCAACAGATAGAAGGTGAATAGAAGAAAGAAATGTGTTATAGATTTTACTGTATTTAATGAGGTAGTGAAGGAAAACAGAGATTCAGATAGAAAGTACGAGGTGAAGGATAGAGAGAGACGAGGACCTAGAGAAAAAGACAACAGCGGCCAGATGAAAGCCGGCGAGCCTGCTCCATTACCAGGTCCTCTGGAACAGGAAGGGGACGCAGGGCTGGAACAAATGGACAGTAATTGCACACAATCTGTCTTCAGAGCTCAATCACTTTGCCCTACAGGGGCCATTGGTGAAACCCTTCTCTCAAACTAATCTAATAACTTTCCTCCCCACGGAGACGTTACCTTTCACCTTCAGGGCGTGTTGCGGAGAGGGGAGAATGTAAATCAGCTACTGGTGGTAATTAGCTACGCGCATAATACACTGAGTGTTTCCAAGCGATATTAAACAGGAAGAGTTCTCAGTAAATAAAAAATAAAATGCTTAGGAACTGAAAAATTCCTCCATTTAACATTAAGATTGGTTTGGCTATAAATTACTATTAATAAGTGCCAATTATTAAAGGAGCAGCTTCATGTAAAATTGACTTTTTTGAGCTCTTCATCATGTTATAATGTTATTCCCTCATCAAAAACAAACCTGGAGTGTCGCTTTGGTACTTTCATGCATGTTTTGAGAAAACCTTTAGTCTCCATGGCAACCATTCAGCTGTACTAAATAACTGAGTGGACCTAGCTCCGCAATCGAGGAGCTGCAGTTTCTAAGCTCCTGAGCTTCTGCCCGACAGCTCCTTCAGACTAGCCAGCAGTAATTAGCAAACACCTGGTGGAACTGCGCTTCTGCTGGGCTCATTGAACGAGCTACTGCTCAGTGCAATGCTGGTAAAAACATTGTTAAAGGGTTAATAGAGGAGCCATGTTGTGATGACTTCCTGAAGGCGGAGCTTCACAAAGAGCAGGAGTTTTTAAAGGGACAATTACAAGACATTGATATTAAATTTTCTTTTTTGATATATATATGGCATTTTTATAACAACAACTGAAGATATCATAGTTATTTGATTGTGCTATAAAATGGCACTATGTGGCTGGAAAATACATAATACTGCCCCTTTAAGAAATTCTATTAAAATAACAAAGATGGCAAACAATCCAATTATCAGGAAAATATCAGCCATATATTTTTCTGTCTGTTATTGCTAATGAATACCTGTCTAATAAAGATTAACTATTAATGCGAAAGTATTAATTTTAAGTTCAGTTTTTGAACAGCTTGGCTCTTCACGTTTCCAGAAATAAGCACAAGTTCTCTCCAAAATGAGTTTACTATATATTGGATTATTACAAGATATATTTTAAATACCAAATGGACCTAATGCAAGAATCAACATTGAATGATCTGGAATCTTAGAATTTATTAATATAAAAGTCTCTGTATTTCTTAGGGTGGTTAGTTTATATGAAAATTTGTTTTGACATGTATCTATGCCAATAAGGGAAACAAATCACTTTTGGGTTTTCAACATTAAGTTCAACAAACCTTTTTCAATACGAAAGCCTTGACTTTTGAACCTGCTTTGAATGCTAGCACGGCTACCAAAGACAGCAAATAAACAGTTTTCCAGGAATGGTAAGTTGTGTCTCTGACATTAACATATTTAGCACGTACATGAGCTGATTGACAGCACTAAGATTCTCGTCCTGGCTCTGATTGGTTGTTTAGAGGGAAGGTAGTTTCTATCACAGATTATTTCACGACATAATGACAATTTCAACAAATATGTAAAAATTATATGTTTTTTTTTAAAATAAAAGTTACTTACTGCAGCTTTAAGTTGAGTCTCAGCTGAGACTAAGAGGTTGACTAAGTGGAGCTGCAAAGATTTTTTTATTTATTTTTATTTGGGTTTTTTTGGGCCAACCTGAAGCAACACTCTGCCTTTCATACGAAGCGTTTCTACAAATTCTGCTGACTACGTTAGCGGTCGCCAAAGGAAGGGGTATTTGTTAAGCTATGGTGACAAGTGACATTGATTTCATTTATTTATTTGAATGAAAAGCAAAATGATGTAGTGAGAAAATAACGGCAATAAGGCCGAGAAGGCCCAACTTCAGTTCAGCATAGATTTCACCAGCTCTAATAAAGCCATTAGGCATTAGGATGCACACCACTTAGCTGAGGCAACTCATCCATGAAAGTAAGAGACATGCTTTCATTAAATGAATGTCAATTAATTTTACCATTAGCTGAACCAATATTGAAGCTGCACATTATGATTACAGAAAGTAAAAAGTGAGTAAATCTTCTCCCTGGTGCAACACTTGGAGGCTATCGCTAACCTGTGTAAAGCCTGGCATACGCTGCACCGTATTTTCATTGGTGTTCATCACATCTTTTTTTTTTTAAAAAAGGAAAATGACACATAGTAACGCTCCGTGGCTCGGTTAAGTAGCTCTAATCTTATTACTGGTTTAGAAATAGTAACTCGTTTCTGGAAAAAGCCACGTTAGCGGCGTCACAGCTAGCCAGCAGCACAGGTGAGAATAATCAACAGCTAGCTGAGCGGAGGCACAGGTGAAAACAATGAGCCAATCAGCAGCCAGAGAGCAGAGGATGACACGTGGCGGTTACAGGACAGATTGTGACATAAAAAAATAATTAACACCATATTTCATTCCTTTAATTTCCTCAGCTAAATGTCTGAATGCCACTAGCTCTGTTTTCCTTACAAATGTGCACAAAACTTTGAAATATAGCTAATGTCAAAAAAACAAAATTTTGCAATTGGGGTGTTTCCACTGAATAAGACACGCAATTAAAATTATAGTTTAGAAATTACTACTTTATTAAACATGGGGAATCAGTACATAGTTCTATACTATTATCTTGTCTTTCTTTTGGTTGCTTTGGTTGCATTTCCTTCTGTCAAGAAAACTGGCATAAGGGTGTGAGATCTTTCCAGGTACACGCAGAAAAGGTACAGAAAGGCCTGAGAAAAATACAGCAAACCTACGATTTGATTACAATAATAATTTCTTGTGATTTGATTATCTTAATGATTAATTGTATATGTAGGATATGGGAATAACATTCTGAAATATGTGAGTAATGATCTGTAACAACAACAACAATGAAATGATTATGTTTGATGATTTATAATAAGTATAAAGATGTGATTTATTGTTGATGAATACCAAAAGCTGTAATGATCTGCTGTGATGATTTGAAAATCCATTTCATAGTAATACAGGATCATATGTCTAATGAATAGTAACAGATAATATACTGAGTTAGAGAAAGAAGAGGACTTTATGGGTGAAGTCCTGATAACAGGAAATGTCGCAAGCAGTTCTGAACAGATGGCCAGGGCGCACAGGATGGGTGGTGCGGTGAGCTTGGCTGAGGCAACGGGGAATGGGGAAGTACGGGAATTTCCACTACGGTCAGCAAAAACAGGTTGGGAAATGTGGGGACTTTTTCATGAGAGACAGCAGATGTGAAGAAAGTCACGTAGACCAAACCTCCCCATACACACACATGGTGGAGAAATGCATAAAAACGGGCTGAAAAGAGGAACCAGTTGTTCCCAGTCCGGCGGCGCAGAAGAAGAGACAACCTGCAGGAGCAGATTGAGCTACGGACCGCACTTCAGAACCACGGGGAAGCTCGGACTTCACACCGCTAAGAAAGGACTGGGTCCCATCGCCCCATCTCTGGTTCTTTATTCGACCGATGGTCTCGTCTCAACCCAGCAATTTCAAACTCTGCAACAAGACTTGGAGGAAGGACAAAGGTCCCTCAGGGATACAAGACTGGGTCTCGCAAAAGGATTCAGACCCTTTCTGCTTTGTTTCCTTGCTGAGGAGGGTTTTTCCACACCAGGCAAAGACCTCAACCAAGGATGCAAGAAATTCCTGTTGCCAAAAGATCCACCATCACCGGGGTATGAGTTGAATCTGCTCATTGAAATTCCATTTCAGAACGTGCGACTTAAATTAGGGAAAGGAGATAGGGTAGTATGATTGTACATGTAAATCTTATTACACTGTTTTTGAATTATATACGATTGATTATTGATTTGTATGTCGCATATCCCTGCTTAAGCTTGCTTAATAAATTTATATTATAAAATTCTAATGAGGTTGGTGGACATTGGAATTAATAGAGTCGTTTAATCTTTGTCCAGTTCTTTTAATTAAGGTAAAACTAATGTACATGATTCCAGTAAATAGGAGGCTTCATAATTTCCTTTGGTGAGAGTAAATAATGACCCTGGGACTTACATCTAAGTCACTAAACATAATCTAGCCGGTTCCAAGTGCAAGTTATGATTTAGAAAGTGGGCTACCGTTAACAGAAGTGGTTATTGGAATTATGCAGCTGCGAGGGCTACTCAGCTGATGGTTTCTTAACTGTAAAGGGTCATAACTTCTGGATTGGAGGTAGTTAGAGCTAGACGAATCACTTTCGCCACCAGTTTAAATAGATTATCTCTTATAGAGTACTTTTAGGGTAATACCCAGGTCTCAGAGATTTTCCAGACCTGTTAGACGGAGAACTGGTCAGTAGGCAGCCCTGGGGAGTAGTGAGGAGTGGGCGGGGCTGACTATTGCAGGATAACCTTCACTTCTAATTCATGTAAAGCACTTTTAACTGCCTTGTTGCTGGAAATGTGCTATATAAACAAAATGACCTTACGTCACATGAATGAGTTTGTACATGCGATAAGTCATTGGAAAAATATGGGGCACCATCATCCTCCTGCCGCTTCCTGTCGTCTTCTTTGTCATTTCGGCCAGTAGTAACGTCTGGTCGTTGACCATGTGATTCTTGTGATGCGAAAAAAGTGTTTTCATTGCAGTTTTGCAAAACATACTAATTTCAATACAGGTGAAAAACCTCCTCATCCGAGCGTCGAAACCTTTCATCAAACGACGTGAGTTTTTTCAAAATTGACGGGATCCCATTCAGTGAATTTGTTTTCGTGATTACAATTTGCACAATTTTAACCGTCAATGGAAACAAGACAGTGAGTCTCAGGGTAAAGAATGTTCAAATAAATTGGTTTAATCCTCAACGGAATAGAACCAGTACTGTAGATTTATATATGTATTTATGTAAAAATGTTAATGACCAAATAAAGCTTGAAATGAAGCTCAACAATGATCATCTATTCCTTGAAGGCGCCTACATACTGTATATGTCATAGTGACAAGCATTTTCCACTTTGTGTGATGGACTGAGATTTGTAACTTAGTAATAAAAAAAAAGCTAATATTAATCATGAGTAAAACATTTACCAAAATGACAGAAGGCCACATTTGTCACCTTTCACAGCTGTCAGCTGCTGCCGCATTACCAGAATTTGGGATGTCGCTGTCATTTTGATTTCAATTAAATGTAGTTTCCAGTGTGGCTTCATCATATTTACTACCAGAGATAGCAGCATTCCACAGGGGGGTTTCTGTATTATTAAATTTACCGGCCCTGGTGCATCACTGTCAGCTGCTTTCTCACTGACAGTTGATGTGTGTTTTATGTACCAACCTACCTGCCCTGGGTTGTATGTGAGCAGGTATGTAGTCTACACTAGTTTGTCCTCCTTTCAGTAACGTTGCACATGTGGGGCCATCTATATGTTTGGGGTGTACATTTAATTGAAACCAGGCATCATATGAAAAGACATTATTAAATTAGAGAAATTCTTTCCTGTTTTATGTCAATTTTTAATGGCCAACTTTATTTCTAGAGTAATGAGAAATTGCTTTTGTAGAAGTCGTAGTTTTACGTACATGAAAGATGACTGTTCCTTTGAAAAAATGGGAAAGATTATGGTTTTGTGAGGTTCTGAGGCCTCAATGTGCGTATGCGCAAAAGTTTTTACGCGCAAGTTGGAAAGTGTAAAAGTAGACGCGGTGTGAAATTGCGCAAAACACCCAATAAACTACAAATCACCAAAACTCACATAAATGCACCAAAATCTGACGGCATTCAGTTCTCTTTAAGCCAAGAAGCGTCAAAGGCATTGTTTTTCTTTAGCTCTTATCAGTTCAACACTCCTATGAACGGTTTCAAACAGCATAACAGAGGCGGAGTGTCATAAAGAACAGGAGCTTCTTAAAGAGACAGTGGCCCAATTCCAAGTTGTCAAATTTTTATGTAGGTTATGTTTGACATATACAACATTTTTATTACAACTGAAGGTAACAGTTACTTTATTGTGTAATAAAATGGCACTATGTGCCTGGAAAATAGATAAAACCGGCCCTTTAGTTGAAAGAGAACAGAAGAATCAGTAAGACCTCACTTAAATGTAATATATTTGCCTCTAAAATCGTGTTACTTTAAATCAGTTACTATGGCGCTTTGCATGTTCTGTTCTTATTGTTCTTTTCACACAGGAAGATCACTGGTGGTGCGCCACCTCCAAGTTCTACTTCTTGTTTAAGGCTCATTGGATTTTCCGAAAATAAACACTAAATGCAAACCTGACCGCCGTTTAAGAGTTCATAAATGAATGTGCGTTCAGGCTGCGTTCACACTGCAGCCTGAAGTGACTCAATTCCGATTTTTCTGACGTAACGCGACCTGTGACCTGTATCTGATCTTTTCATGACAGTCTGAACAACACAGGTCGGATTCTTTCCGAATGCGATCCAGGCCACTTGCATATCTGACATGTATCCTATTCAAAAGCGACCAAACGTTCAGGTCGCATTCATTTGAACTGAACGTCACTAATATTCAACAAATCTCACTATTCTGCGTCCTGATACGCGCAAGCGGGAAGAATAACAACATCCATGACAGATTATAAGGAGGATTAAATTGTTAATATGCTGCTCCGGCCAGGCAACAACTTCAAATGTGTAAGCTATGCTCCACCTTTAGCATCCATGTTTACTTCCACAACTACTGAGCATTTCTTCTTTTTATAAACACTGTGAACGCCGACGCTATTGCGCCCTCTACTGTACATGCGGGACACTTTCAGGTCAATGCCCATTCACACTGCAGAATACATACAGGTTGCATAGGCAAAAAAATCCAATTTGACAAAAAATCGGAATTGGGTCACTTCAGGCTGCAGTGTGAACACAGCCTTAGTTGTGATTTAAAACAAATGAGTCTTGGCCTGTCTTAGAATAGTGGCCAATGAATCTCCAAATAAATGGATTCCATCTGTGTGATGGTTCATCTCGGTGTCGGGTGAAGTCAAAGCAAACATAATTTGGTTTGTCTGTCACAGAAATGACACGCCGACTATCTCCCAGGTCAGTTGTTGATGCAGGTTAAGCCAATCCCATTGATCAAAATCTTGCAGTCTTTTCCAACATTTTGATTTCATTCTCCATGTGTTTCCTCTGCCATCTACCTGGATTATACGACATACAAAATAACAGCAGCAGCTCACACAGTGCTTGCAATCAGAAATCAAAAGCGTCAACAGACACAGCCAGACCGAACACAAAAATCCCCATTGGCCTGACAAAGAGGGCCATGTTACAACCAGGCCGTGTTTACAGCATGACTGGCCTTCACTGCTGTCAAAGACCCGGAGAGATTAATAATTTATTAATCCCGTTCAAACAAAGGTTGCTGTCATAGACAAAACGTTACAGGGATGCTTTATCTGACTGTAAGAGTGCACTCCACCAAACATACGTCCTTGCTTCTGCTAACGTCTCTCGTAGCTTGATAGTTTGCCGTTATATTGGCTTCTTAAAGCACATGGAAATTAGCTGTAAAACCCCAGGGTGTATTGACTGTACATCAAGTCTCTGCTAAGCATCAGTCAGCACTCTGGGAGGCGAGTCCCAGGACGTTAAATCTTCATTTATTAGAGGTGGAAAGCTATTCAATGGGTTTACTGAACAAACGTTGAGTAAACTGTACTCTGTTTTATCTCTCACATTTTGAAGTTATGTTGGGGAAAACCATCCATAACTTCCTGACGTTTGCTTTCACGTTTTTAGAGATGCACCAAAAAATCGACCGGTGATGGGAATTTGTTACTTAGGGAGGAAAACACCATAAATGTCAGCCATCTATCATTGAAGTCTTCTAAATTAATATTGGTGGAAACTATTTTTACCATGTTGAGGCATGTTTACTCCTTCAAGCTGCGAAATAAGGTGGCTACCAGCAGAGAACAGGAAGGCTGCTACAAGTAGGATTTTCTGTTCTGTTCTTTAGAGCTTTTAACCTCGGTCTGTCATGGATCATCCACGATTTGGAAGTGTTGGCAGCCTTTGGGAAAACCCCAAAAATATGGATAAACCTTCAATGGGCCTGAGGACTCCAGCTCGTTATTCATCATCCTGTAACTCTTAGTTGGATCCCTGATCCATCCACCCATTTTCTTACACCCTTGTCCCTAGTGGGGTCAGGAGGGGTGCTGGTGCCTATCTCCACACTATCTCCACTATTGTGTATCCTGCCTCTCGCTTGAAAGGCGAGGTGGCCAGTCCAACACAGAGACAGACAGGACAAACAACCAAGCGCACGCACACACCAAAGAAGAATTTAGAGAGACCAATTAACATAACAGGTTAGTTTTTGGACTGTGGGAGGAAGCCGTAGTACCCGGAGAGAACCCACTCATGCACACGGAGAACATGCAAACTCCATGCAAGGAGTTTGCTGCAAGGCAACAGTGCTGCCTACTGCGCCACTGTGCATCCCAGACCCCTGATCCCAACACACCTTATAACCAATAATCTCCTCAGCATGTCTTAGAGTTTGGGAGTCTTGTAGTAGAATTGCATCGTCATCAATATTTGCTGACCTTTCAACAGTGTGACAAGTAGCTGTGCTGCCATTGACCAACTGAGCAATTTGACATGTCTGGAAAACATTAACTAAGCGCAACTACAAATGAAGACATTTGTAATGAAACTCCTATTAAACATTCATGGAAATATTCCCATAACAACCACATTTAGCACTCTGATCACTACATACACGTCCACTGCAACAATCGCTACACCTTCCCATGTATACCCATTAGTGAAAGAGCTGATGTCTTTTTATTTCAAGGTCTTTTTGCATCAGTGTGAGGAATCTAAGTCCTACTAAAGGTAGGTATGTGGATGAATCAGCGTCTCGGTGCGCGCTGAATGCTGATTAGAGACGCTAATCTGCAATAAGGAATATTCATGCGTCTGTGTAAGTGATCGCAGGAGCGAAGCGGAGCTGCTGTCGCAAGTACAAATGAACAGTGAGGCCGCCATTGTTTTTGCTGCAACTGGTAGAAATGCGCTCATTAGGATTCAGCGAGCTGCCGAGTACAGATGCCTGAGCACACTGTGTGGAGATTGAGAACTCTTGGCAATTAACTCTCACTAAATACTACTCGGATTATTGCTTCGCGAGCGCACCAGGATCTTTTTTCTTTTTTCTTCTTTTTTTTAAATACCTGCCTTATTGTAGCATTTCATTAGATACAAACTAGGGAGACAGAAGGGCTTCAGCTCCCAGCAAAGGCATTCACTGGGATTTATTGTTTGCTCCTAGCAGGAACTTTAATGCAATGTGACAAGAATGTTTATGCAGATGCAGTTTTGTTTTTACACGCTACACTTTTTCAGATTTTGTCACCTTACAATCAAAGTACTTTTTATTTCAAATAATTGATCGTATGAATTAGGGCGTAATTGTTAAGTGGAAGGAAAAGTATACGTTTTTTAATAAAAAGAAAATTTATATTTACTAAGCCCCCTGTTACTCTCATACCCCTAAATAAAAGCCATTATTGAAACCAATTTCAAAGTTACATCCAGCAAGTTACATCAGTTGTTAAAATATTATTCAGAATGTTAACTGATTATCCAGCAAAAATAGTCCATTTGTATGTGATGTGACATCAGTATAATTATAGATTTCCTATGAAGGCCTCAGGTAAAATGAAAACAAGATTAGTTTTTAAAACAATATTAATCAACAGACAAAAAGAACTGCAAGATGTAACTCCCACCTAAAACGGCCTGTATGTGGCACACCTTTTGGGTTATTATTAAAAAATTTACTATTTTGAGCTTTATATTGTGCTATAATGTTATTCTATCATCATAAATCTATTCCTTGATTCTTTCGTGAATGTTTGAGAAATCCATGTCAACCATGGAGATTGGGTGGACCTAGTTCAACCTTTGAGAACGAAGCATCTCCTTGGAACTGCAGTTTCTGCCTAACAGAGCCGCTCTCTGAGCTCCTTCAGACTAGCCAGCAGCAATTAGCAAAAACTTGGTGAGACTTTGCATCTGTTGAGCTCAATATAGGAGCTACTTCAGTGTTAAGAACGTTGTTAAAGGGTTAATTGAGGAGTCATGTTGTGGAGTTTCAGAAAGAGCAGGAGTTTCTTAAAGAGACATAGGCCCAATTTCAAGGTGTGAATTATGAAGTGGGCTGCACAGTGGCACAGTTGGTAGCACTGTTGCCTTGCAGCAAGAAGGTTCGATTCCCGGCCCGGGGTCTTTCTGCATGGAGTTTGTGCATGATGGGTTCTCTCCAGGTTCTCCACAATCCAAAAACATGTCAGGTTAATTGGTCTCTCTAAATTCTCCCTAGGTGTGTGTGTGTGTGTGTGCATGGTTGTTTGTCCTGTCTGTCTCTGTGTTGCCATGCGACAGACTGGTGACATGTCCAGGGTGACCGCCTCTCGCCTGAAACGTTAGCTGGAGATAGACACCAGTACCTCCCGACCCAACTAGGGACAAGGGTGTACAGAAAATGGATGGATGGATGAAATCAAATTTCTTTTAAGTCATGTCAGATATATACAGCATTTTTAAAACAACTGAAGTTAACATAGTTACTCAATTAAGCTGTGAAATGGCACTAAACGCATAATACTGCCCCTTTCAAAAGAAAACTAACACTAAGCTTCATGAAAGGGATTGTTTGTTCATAGCCAGTCTTTGTTTGGCTATGAACAAATATTTCAGGTGTATTTAACAATACATTATTATACGCAGTATTTTACGCAATTGTGCCCTACTTTGTTTTTCCAGCTATATCAAATTTCTACAAAACATTTTAAGGTGAAAACTTCTGCAAGGTACTGCATATGTTAAACAAACATAAGCTGAGCTGATTAGTGGGTGATGGGGGACAACATTCAGAGTTTTATCAGGATTTCAGACTGCAGCCATATACAAGTAAAAGGGAACTGATGGTAAGACAAGAAAATAAGTAAAATATAGAACCCAATGATGAACGTAACCGATGTGTAGGGGTAGTGAGAGTTTTAAATAAAGTCCCTTAAACTTCCTGCTTCAACCTGTCCTAGAACAACCTCCTCCTTTGTTGTGTCTGAGGTCTGCCTCCCTGTCATGGAAAACACAGCAGCGAGGAAAGATTCACAAACCTTTTCCATTACTGTAATGACCTCCACAACTTAAAAAAAAAAAATCCTTGTGAGACAGGAAAGCGTCTCCATCAGGGCCATTAAGTCTCTCCCCATGAGCCCGAGGATGGGAACACTGAGGGAGGAGGGAACGTTGGCGGTGTAGCCTAGCATCATCGATCACAGCACCGGCACTCACACTGAGAATCCAATTCAGCCGACTCACGAGTCCGAAGAGATCGGCAGGTTAAAGGCTTTCACTTGTGATTAAAAGGAAACCTGTTTGTCTTACAAATGGGTAACAATGCGAGTGTGTCTGGTTTTTTAAAATTCTTTACTAATAACATTACTAATACTCGAAAGAAGTAGCATAAAGTCATATATGTGGATCCATATTGCAACAGCGTCTTCACAGGTCTGTCCAACAAATCAATCAAACAGCTGCAGCTGATCCAGAACGCTGCTGCTGGCGTTCTCACTAAAACCAGGAAGATAGAGCACATAACACCAGTTTTAAAGTCCCTCCACTGGCTCCCTGTAGCTCAAAGAATAGACTTTAAAATACTGTTGTTAGTTTATAAATCACTGAACGGTTTAGCACCACAATACATTAAAGATCTGCTGTTGTTGTATCAACCTTCCAGACCTCTCAGGTCTTCTGGTTCTGGTTCTGCTGTGCATCCCCAGAACCAGAACCAAACGAGGAGAAGCAGCTTTCAGCATCTATGCACCTGCAGCATAACAGCTGAAACACTGAGTTCCTTTAAATCTCGACTGTTTAGGATTGTATTTGAAACGTAATGAATCACACATTTAATGATGGAACTTTACTTAATGTCATGTTTTGATTGTTGATTGTTGTGTTTCGCTCAAGTCACTGTTTATGCGACTTACATGCGACTCCCAAACTCTGGCGTGAACCACAGCCAACACCACCAGATAACGCCTCGTTTGTCAGACAAAACAGACATCCGAAGCCGCACACTGTGCAAAGATTTGTTTTTAGGAAGCAACCTTCAGCTCGGGCCTCTGTGATTGCTCTCAGAGCCTTAGCCTGCGGGCTAAATACCCCCGTTAGCTTTTGTTTGGAGTCATACGGCTGTTTTTGCCGAAGATTTTGGAGGCTAAGAACATTTTCCTCGGCCCCCCGCGGAGCCTGATTTGCTGTTACTTAAACACCTACTCACTTCAAGATGCTCTCAGAGGCCTCCCCACCTTCCCTCTTCCGTGCTCCCCCATACCATTTTTCTTTCACTCGCTCAACCGCAGTGTTCTCTCTCTCTCTCTTTTTAATTCATTTCCGCTTCTCCTTTCTTGCTTTCCTCCTGATGTCTTTGCATCGCCCCCCCCTCTCCCCCCACTTTCACATACTAGTTCTTCCCTTCCTGCCTTTTCCTCCCTTTCTTTCTGCCTTGCTCGTATTCCCCAACTCTCCAGAACACTTACACTGCAATACACTTGCCGTCTCATACACTCCAAGGGAAGGTGTTCAACTGGTACATTATGTCTCTCGGGTATTTCATAGACTAATGGAAAACACTCAAAATGCCTCGGCATTCCATCTTCCACTGGTAAAGCAGAAAGTCTCAGTCCACATATTGCCTTCGTAAGGGAAAGTTATTGCTAACAAGTTCCTGCAGCTTCTGGTTTTCAGAAGCACTGCCAGCTCTTTTCAAGTAGTTTTATTTATTTATTTTTTTCTTGCATTCAGGTTGGTTTGAAGTGAGGCTCTGTGCGGTACTTAGCACTTAGCATGTATCTTGCATGTCGGAGACAAAAGTCATAACGTTACTTTGGGGAACAACAATAAAAAGCTGCCCGTATGTTAAAGAGATTATAGATATGTTGAGTGATTTTAAATAATGAAGAAATGAGGTATATTGTGTAGTATTAGCATCTTTGTAGCACGCTCAACCAAAGAGTCACTATTAACCACTCAGTTGGAGCTGCGTCAAATACGCACTTGACATGGTATTGCAGGTCAAAGTTCACCATGTTAATGTTAATATCAGGTGATTACTGGCAACATTTGAGTAACATATGGATCAATTCCAGAGCCTAGATGCGTATTTGAGTCAGAATCAGCTTTCTTTGCCGCGCACAAATAAGGAATTTGATATGGGTTCCATTTTGGTCTCAATATGCAGTATTTAGTATTTAGAGAGGCGGTGTTATGTATTCCTCAGGCACTTTGTACCATGAATGTACCACTATCAAGCAAATGTTACCTTCAGTTATGAAAATGCTGCACATATCAAAAACAACCTAAAAGAAATCTGACTTTGCAATTCGACGCCTCGACGTCGCCCTCCGTCTCATTTTGGTAAAACCACGGTTTTATCTTTCTCACAAATTTAGACAAAGCAAACGTTTCAAAACATTTACGATATAACCCCATGACAATAAAATACCATCTTATCCCCTCCTTTTGCACCCATGTAATCTCAGTACTCCTCGTATTTATATAACGGTCTGTGTTTTTGTACGTGCTTAGAAGTCAGTGAGTGTGTAAGAAGTAATACGACTCCATGATAAATAGCTTAATACTCAGCGTAAAAAATGTGAGCTCCCTACGCGTTTGGCAATCTCTGCGGCAAATACCGCTAAGTGTGAATTTGTTATGTTGTTCTTTCACTCCGGCTATACATGGTTTTCACATTACTGTATGTCTTCCATATTGGGGACGGCTCGAGAGGAAGTCAAGCACATATAACCACGGTAACTGAGGAGACGTGGAATCAGAGTGGAATCACGCTGATGTCAGTATACTCTATGTTTTAAAGTATAGTTTCTTTATGTCGAACTCTTGAATTTGTGTAAGGAAATTTGAGATTATACTCAAATTTTCATGCAACTACAAAGCAAAAATTGTATTCATATCATAAACTGATATTTCAACTTCAGTCGAGCAGGAGAAAACACAAGTTGTCCGAATTTCTAAGTCGTATTTTCTTTCATACCCTACTTGTCTGCTAGGCATTTGCTCACCTGTCTGTCAGATTTAATCTTATCTTCATCACCAATCTTTTTCTTGTTTCGTTGATTTATGTAATCAGTCTGCAGCAGATGGGTGAAAAGATGTAAAAGATTGACTGAAAAAAAAAACAAAAAAAAAAACGTGAGCCACGTGGCAACGTTTCTGTTCCGGATTCAAACAAAGGGGGCGTCCTGGAAACGCCACCGAGCCAGAGGAGCCGCCAGGACCGTGCGTCTCTTTGAAGATCACTTGTGACTGGAGGACCGTTTCTACCAGGAAAGGCTGTTTATCTGGAAGATAAAAGCACTGCGGCGGTAGAGACAAATGAAATATGCATGCTGAAGTGCCATACAGATTACAAATCTCCACAGATGTTGTTGTGTTCTTGGTTCCCCACAATGTGCTGGGAACCACCCTGCACGCCGCCTCCTAATTGCCCCCATTATACTGTCATACATCATACTGAACACGGTTCATACTGTAGTAACATGTTCAACTTTGTCATGTAGCGCAAAGCTAAATATTGCTGCCATTGTTCCAAAAATTTTTTTTGATTTCTTCTGTTTTTGCTTCTTTTTTTTTTTTTTTGCAAACTTTACATGCTTTAGTTTCATTCAGTTCAGTTCAAATACACCTTATTAAGTTGATATAACTTTGACTGTTGGAGGCCTCAACAAATTCTCCGCCTGGATGTTGTCTGGTTCGGGCAAAGTGAGACATTGTACCGTTTTCTCCTCGTCATTTAATGGCTGTTTCTTCAATTGTGGATCCACTGCCTTCGGTGTTTCAGGGACCGACTCTTTTTCATTGACCAGTTGTGGCAAAGAGGTCACAGTGTCCTTGGAAAAACTCTCATTTTCTAAGGGACAATCACCTTCTTTTGCTTGCGTTTTAATGTCATCAGCAAAAACTGTAGATCTGATCGAGGTTCTGACTCAGAAAATGTTTTCTGAAAAATCGTTTGACCTATTGGGCCTAGATCATACACCCAATTTCCATATGTTATAATTTCATTATTGTCATCCTCCCATGTTGCTGGTGTCTTCTTCACACACTTAGATGGCCGTTTCTCCCGTCACTGACGTCTCCTGAGGTTTATAGGTGGACTCTTTTATGGTCACCAGTGAACCATCTTGCTTCTCAGTATTTTCATCAGAAACCTTCTCATCAAGGGGTGAGTGTAATTCCAACCAGGCCCGAAATGGTATCATCTTCTTCTTCCTCTTAGGCTTAGGCGGCTGTTTGTCCCCTTGCTCATCCACTGTCTCCTGAGTTTTAGAAATCGATTCTTTTACAGTGAGCACCGAGTCGTCTTGGTGTAACACAGATGAGAAGGGTATTTTATATATTAGATGAATGGGCCAATAGGTTCGACTATCGGAGCATAGTGGGGTGTTTAAATGACACACAAAGGCAGTTAAATGAATTTAAAAAAAACAACTGGCTTTAGTGACATAAACCATGAAATTAACAAACAGTTATACAAGACACACAATTATGAAAATAAAATTACACACAATAAAATACAAAAAAATAATACAAATACTTGGCCAAGTGCTAGTTCTCAGTTTTGAATCTTTTGGGTGCACCCTGGTAATCTGAATTCTAAATCGTAATAGGCAACAGATCAATCAATTCCAGTTCCAATTAGGTTCAGCTCAACACCATTCACATGAGGAGAATTTCCTACACAGCAGTTTGTTACGAAGTACCAAATAAAAACCAGTCCAAAAGGTGAGATCAGAAATTCCAGGATTAAACAATAAAAAGAAAAATGTCAGTCAGGGGTCTCATTCATAACCAACTGTGTGTGAAGATGTGAGTGGTACCAGCCTACCACACCGCGGGGTGCAGCAGGACTCCAAACGGAAAAGAAGGAATCCAGGAATCCAGTTCTTTCTAAGTCCAGGTGGGAAGGCTCGCCATCAAAGTCACAGGAGGAATCCACCTCAGGAACAATCCAGCATAAACAAAAAAACCTGACCTGTCAACAGACAGGACCAGCAGAATCATAGGATTTTATTAAGCTGTTCTAGCTTTAATCCTTAAATCATGTTTCTGTATATTTGACATCAATTACTGTAAATTACAAAAGCATTTCTTCAAACAATATTAAACATTACATTTTATCCAAAATCAGTAAAAGTTTACATTTTAATAATCAAATAGTTCAGATAAACAATATTATTCAACAAAATGTGATAAACAGAACAAAAACCCAAATGAAAGGCACAGAATATGCTCACCGATCTCAATGCGACACGTTAGGGACAACAATATGGTGGCTCTCAGTCCGGACCCGTGAGGCACTAGATAGTGTAATAAGGCATATTTTCCATGCTTTAGCCTTGATAATATGAGCTATCATTGTGAACAAAGTAAGAATATAACGTAAATTAGGTTTTACCTTCAGCTGAACGGAGAACAAGATGAACTTAAAACGTTAGCCTAGTAGCCGTTAGAGCTAAACCAGTAGCCGTTGGCCGTTAGAGCTAACGAGTCAGCTCTAACGGTGTTCAGCAGAAAAAGTGAACTTGTCTTTCCTTTTCTTTTTTTTTTCACTTCACGCGTCCAGCTTAGAAGTCGGATGATCTGGGAAAGCGTTTGTTTAGAGTTGTATAACTGTTTTAAAACAGAGACTCTCACGCTGCCCAGCTTAATCGTTTCCGGATCTCTCTCGCTTACACACTCAGTGCTGCGGAAGGGCGGGTCCTGCAGCGGCAGTCCGAATTCTGATTGGTTTAAACTCACTGGAAACTAAACTTCCTATTGGCTAGGTAGACCACCTAGCTTCCCTAACCTCCGTTTCTTAAAGAGGCATCCCCATTTTATGTGGGTTACACCCTCCCCTCTGAAGGGTATGCCCGTCCCTGGGCATCTGCAATGTGACACTGTGTCACACGGCTTGCACATGCCTGACGGAATTATGGGGTACATTCTCAAAACCATTCAGGGAGCTAGTCAATGCCTCACTAAGACCCTGGAAAAGAGAATTCACCACCATTATCAGCGGATTTCCAAGTTTTACATATTCTAATCTATTAGGCTTTGTGTGCACTCTTTGAGAGCGACGGAGGGATGTTTCACCATCTTGAAGTCCATCAGTCTGAAACTTTAAGGGTTCAGGCTGGGCAGTTGCATCACAACACCCATCATCACATGCTGCATCTGAGCTTATTTCATTATCTGGAGGAGTTTCCTCAGACTGCTGTAAATCCAAACACTGGGGGGATCTGTTAACTGAGTTCAGTTCAGGTGAAACTTCTGTTTGTTCAGGTGAGTTGTCATGTTCGGGTGAGTTGACACTTGATGCACCGTGAATATCTCCAGTACTTCCATCTCCTACAAGGGACTGAGTTGCTGGAGCATCAGGTGAGAGGGGAACTACAGACTCCTCTGTTTCTGCTGCTTTCTGGGCTGCACAAGGAGGCTCACTCGACTTGTGAGTTTCAGGCACTACAACATTTGTATCAGGTTTTGATATAATACGAGGGAAGAATGTCCAATCAGGTACATCATCCAAATCTGAGATGATCTCCTCTTCACTCTCGACGACTGGACATTGTCTTGTTCTTGGTCCCTTGTTTGGACGAGGTTTGACTGTTTCAGGTTCTGCAGCTGCTGACAGGAATCCACATGGCAGAAGCAAGTCTCTGTGCAGAGTCCGCACTGGTCCATCTTTACTTTCAGGTTTGACAGTATAAACTGGCATTTCTCCAGCTCGCTTGAGGACAATATAAACATCCTCCTCCCACTTGTCTGCCAACTTATGTTTTCCACGCAGCTTCACATTTCGTACAAGAACTCTGTCTCCTGTCTGCAAGGTTGATTCAATCACTCGCCGGTCAAATCTGGCTTTATTGCGACTTGCATTCTTTGCTGCATTATTAGTAGCAATACGGTAACTTTCTTCCAACCGAGATTTTAGATTGCCAACATACTGGGAATGAGTCTGCTTACTAGCACTGGTGGGCAATCTGAAGATCAAGTCAATGGGCAGTCTGGGTTGTCTCCCGAACATTAATTCGTACGGGGAGAATCCAGTCACGTCACTCTTTGTACAATTATAAGCATGTACCAGAGGTTTGACAAAGTCTTTCCACCGGAGTTTATCTGACTTATCAAGTGTTCCAAGCATCTGAAGAAGAGTGCGATTGAATCTTTCAACCGGATTCCCCCTGGGATGGTAAGGGGTTGTGCGCACTTTCCTCATGCCAATAAGTTCACAGAGTTCTTTAATGGTTTTTGATTCGAAATCAGCACCCTGATCACTAAGGAGCTTTTCAGGAAAACCATAGTGAACAATGAAGTTTTCCCAGAGGCACTTTGCTACGGTCTGTGCTCGCTGGTTTGGAGTTGGCATAGCCACTGCATATTTTGTAAAATGATCAGTTATTACAAGAACATCTTTTGTGTTTGAGCAGTCTGGCTCTATTGACAAAAAGTCAATGCACACCAGTTCAAGGGGTCGGCAGGTCTTAATGTTCATTAGTGGAGCGGCTTTCTCTGGATGTGTTTTTCGGCGAATACATCGCTCGCAGGCTTTAACCGTTTTCTCTATGGTCATGTACATTTTTGGCCAATAAAATCTGGTTCTTGCCAAATCTACTGTTCGTTCGACTCCAAGATGGCCCATATCATGATGAAGACTCCTGAGTGCTGTAGCTCTTAGCTCCTCAGGAAGCACAAGCTGATATGAAATGTTTGGACCATCCTGTCGCTTACGATAGAGCACTCCATTCTGCATCTCCAACCGAGACAACTCTCTGAGTAACAAGGGTAGTTCTGGTAACTCCAGCTTAAGGCTGGGACATGGAGTTTCACCAGTCTCCAAAAGTACAATGACTGCATTGATAGCAGGATCTAAGGTTTGTTTTTGCCTCAACTCTTCTTCTGAAAATGAATGGACAAGAGGGGACCCATCTACTTGCTCCTGCAGGAAGCAGTCGGGAATTGCTGAGGACTGGTGAGTAAGGGATTCAACCAAAGTCAATCCAGGAGTGGTAGCTTGAACATCAGGTACTGATGAAGTGACCAGATGACGTTCACAAATAGCCTTGATCACCTCCTGGGAAACAGTTTCTGGATTTTGAAGGTTACTCAGATGGTACAGTGTGAACTGCCGGATTCTCTCGCTTTCCTTCTTGGATGCATAATCATCCTTTGGTGGATCGTGAGGTCGGCGAGAGAGTGCGTCGGCATCTAGATTTTGCTTACCCGATCTGTACTGAAGACTGAATGAGTAAGTAGAAAGACTGGACAACCACCTGTACCCCGTCGCATCAAGCTTTGCGGATGTTAAAATATATGTAAGTGGGTTGCTGTCAGTCACTACTGTGAAATCTGTACCATAAAGGTAATCAGAAAATTTTTCTGTGACTGCCCACTTAAGGGCCAAGAACTCAAGCTTATGAGCTGGGTACTTTCTCTCACTCTTGGAAAGTCCTCGACTTGCAAAAGCTATGACTCGAGATTGACCATCTTGAACCTGATATAATGCAGCCCCAAGGCCAACAGTGCTGGCATCTGTATGTAGGACATACGGAAGTTGGGGGTCTGCAAATCCCAAGACTGGAGCTGATGATAGCTTTCTTATTATATCATCAAAGGCTCCCTGACATTGGGATGTCCACCGCTGACCAAAGGACTCCTTTGGGTCGCGATACTCTGAACCTGCATTTACCTTCTGTCTCTTGTTCAACTTTCTGAGTGGTGGATAACCGGAAGTTAGTTCATTAAGGGGCTTTACAATAGTAGAGTACCCCTGAATGAACCGTCGGTAGTATCCAGCAAATCCTAAAAAGGATTGAAGCTCTTTAAGATTTGTGGGGATTGGCCAGGTCTTTAAGGCCTGAACTTTCTCTGGGTCGGTTTCAACACCTCTCTCAGAAACAATGTGACCAAGGTATTTCACTGATGTTTGAAAGAATTTGCACTTCTCTGGTGCCAGTTTCAAACCATATGTCATCAATCGTCCAAGAACACGCTGCAAGCGTTGTTCATGTTCTTCCAGGGACGATGAGAAAATAATCAGGTCGTCAATGAACACTAAAACTTCTTTTAGGTTCATATCGCCAACACACTTTTCCATCAGTCTTTGGAAGGTTGAAGGCGCATTTGTTATTCCTTGGGGCATCCTGTTAAATTCCCAGAATCCAACTGGACACACAAATGCAGTCTTATGCTTGTCTGCTTCTTCCATTTCGACCTGATAGTAGCCTGACTTGAGGTCTAAAACGGAGAACCACTTAGAACCAGCAAGTGCAGTGAAAGCATCTTCCAGTTTTGGAAGAGCGTAGGCGTCTTTAATGGTCTGCATATTCAGCTTTCTGTAATCCACACACAGACGAACAGAACCATTCTTTTTGCGAACCACAACGATTGGGGAAGCGAATGGGGATTCAGATTCCCGTATGACTCCAGAATCAAGGAGTTCCTGTAGATGTTGTCTCACAGCATCCACATCGTTGGGGTGTATCGGACGTGCTCTTTGCTTAAAAGGCGTCTCATCACTGAGCTTTATTCTGTGTTTCACCTTATCAGTATGGCCAAAATCCAGGTCATTCTGAGAGAAAACGTTTGGCATGGTGTTTAACATTTTTGTTATTCGCCCTTTCCATTCAGTGGATAAAGGTGAATCTCCAAAATCAAAGCTCAGTTCTGGGGAAGACTCCGCTTGAAATTGAGAACAGTCTGGTTCATTGACAGTGTGTTCTTTGTGTAACACCTGTACTATAGCATTAACATCTGCCACAATAGTTTTGGGGGGAATGACTATGTCATGATTGGTGTCATTTCTTAGTACGACAGGAATATGACATGAGCGTTTGCTTGGTAAAGTTACTGCAATCGCTGAAACGAGTAAGCCATTCGGTAGAGAAGAAGCTGATGGTTGCTCAAGAATGACATCTCTTTGAATGTTCAAATGATCAACATGAACAAAAGCTTCAACAACAGCGGTCTGCCTTGCAGGGACAACTCTAGGCAACTTGCCCGTTAGTTTTGCACAACCAAGGCTGCTGTAGTTAAGCTCCCTTTGTCGTATCTCAAGTATTTTGAGAACAGCCTGATATCCATTCATCAAAGGCTGAAAAGATGAACGTTTCTGGTAATCAGCATAAAGAACGTCAAGTGTGTTTGTGCCTATAAGCACCTGTTCATGGGCTGCAGAGCGGAGGTGAGGAATAACCAAGGCCAAAGTGTTAATTTTAATATCAGAGCCAACAAACTCTTTTGGAAAGGTGATGGTAAGCTCAACATATCCTAAATAGGGAACAAACTGGCCATTAGCACTCTCCACTTCAAGCAAATCATTTAAAGAATGAATGGTCAGATCAGAAAGGTGTTCTTCATAAAAGGACAGGGGCACAGTTGTGACTTGTGAACCTGTGTCCAGGAGACAGTTTGTGTCTTTCCCTACAATGTATACTTGAGCTGTGGTTTTAGTTCCCACAAGGCCATGTGGTAATTTTGACCCTTCTACCTCAACACTCTTGACAACAGATTTCATGGTTTTGGGACTGGAGTTTTGTAACTTTGCTCCCATACGTCCCTCTATGGGAGCCGACACTAGTTTAAATGTGTCTCACTTTGAGAAGCATTAGAGGCTTCCCAAGCAGCCTGCTTTTCTTTTAGCTGTTTTTTCTTAGCTGCTACTAGGGAAGGATTTGGTGCTTTATCACAAACTGAAACAACATGGCCATCCTCTCCACATTGGAAACAGTACCAGGGACGTGGTCTGCCATTTGCTTTAAATGTGGAGGGATGCTGATGGGCTGTTTTTGGTTTCACCACATGGGCTTCATGTGTGACACTTAGAGGAACAGACTTTGCTTTTTGTTCCTTAGGTTGTTTTGGCTTTTGGCCTGCGGACACCATGCTCTTCACCTGAACGCTGAGGTCAGCAATTTGTTGCTTGAGCATCTCAAAATCGGTTTTATTTATCAAATCAACTGTGTCATGTGCAATATGTACTTGTGACATGGCACGCTGCCTGCTGGGGTTATGGCCAGACTTAGCATGGCCAAAATGCTGTCGCATGCGAGTCATTTTTGCAGCCTGTTTATCTTCTTCTGTCCTAAGAAGGAGCAACAGTTCTGCAAAGGTAGGTGGTTTTTCTTTCTTTTGTTCCAACTGAAGATCGACTATTAAAGCGTTTTCCCAACAACCTCTACAGAACTGCTTTAAAAGCTGTTGGTCAAACTCATGAGCGGACACACCACCACGTCTCATTGTTTTGCTTAGAGCAGTGTGCAGTCTCTGCAGGAAAACAGAAGGTAGCTCTCCATCATTCTGGAACGTGCTCATGAACCTAGCATAAAGCTCGTCACCATCTTCAACTGTACCGTAAGCGGAGTCAAGCAACTTGAGATAAGTTGAGGGACTAGACTGTGGGCTCAAATGTTTGATCATTTCAGAAGCAGGAGGAAGAAGACTGTCTAATATACGATGTGTGCAATGCAAGTCTGACACAGATGGGTCTCTGACAAGAATTTCAACACTTGCACGCCATGTATCATAATCTGCTTCATGGCTTGGACGTGGACTCTTGCCTGAAAAAGCTCTGAGTCTACTGGGTGAAGCAAACTGGGGTGAGTTATCATTGCTGCGCACCACATGCTCAACCACCACTCGCTGAACTGCAGGTGGGTTAACATCGATTAGGGGCATAGCAGTGGATGCAGATGAAACAGAAAAAGTCTGTGGGGGGTTGAGATCAATCAGGTTTTTACTGGAAATGGAAGGGGTATGAGGCTCACTTGGATCACTTGCCGGTGTCAAAATCGTGGATTTGGTAGGCGTCACTGGTTGAGGGTTTTCAGAAGATGAAACATCTCTTTGGCTAGTTGAGTCTTTTCGTGGGGTTGGACTCTGTGAAGCTGAGGATTCTGGATCAGTCTCAGGTGATTGGACAAAAATACTTTCTGCAGATGAAACCAGATTTTTAAGTTCCTCCTTCAACATTTCCCCTAATGAATTTCCACTCAGCCTGGCAATTTCAGAGAGCTGTTCCATGTACATCTTAGTAGCTTTGCTTCTGGCGTCTAATGTGTAGACACTTCCTAAAGCCTTTAACTCATACACAATGCCTGCTTGAGTCGTGCTTGGAAGCTGAAGAGGCAACAATGGCTCTAATGTCTGCATGGCAGTCTCATGTGAAAACTCAATAATCATGTTTTTATGGAAATCTGACTTAGGATCATCTAAGCGAATGTAACGATTAATGGACCCATACTTCTGGAGAAAGGTGGACACTTCCTCATCTGTCTCTGACCCTGTTAAACCACTAACAACCACAGAATGGGAAATTTGTACGGACTCCCGGAGTACCACATCCATTTTTCTTTTCAGAAAAAGTACTTGGGACGTTCAAACAACAGGGATAAGATGTCTGACACTTAAACACACACTCTAGCTCCTGGCTGGCTCGCCAAAGCTTCCTCTGTAACACAGATGAGAAGGGTATTTTATATATTAGATGAATGGGCCAATAGGTTCGACTATCGGAGCATAGTGGGGTGTTTAAATGACACACAAAGGCAGTTAAATGAATTTAAAAAAAACAACTGGCTTTAGTGACATAAACCATGAAATTAACAAACAGTTATACAAGACACACAATTATGAAAATAAAATTACACACAATAAAATACAAAAAAATAATACAAATACTTGGCCAAGTGCTAGTTCTCAGTTTTGAATCTTTTGGGTGCACCCTGGTAATCTGAATTCTAAATCGTAATAGGCAACAGATCAATCAATTCCAGTTCCAATTAGGTTCAGCTCAACACCATTCACATGAGGAGAATTTCCTACACAGCAGTTTGTTACGAAGTACCAAATAAAAACCAGTCCAAAAGGTGAGATCAGAAATTCCAGGATTAAACAATAAAAAGAAAAATGTCAGTCAGGGGTCTCATTCATAACCAACTGTGTGTGAAGATGTGAGTGGTACCAGCCTACCACACCGCGGGGTGCAGCAGGACTCCAAACGGAAAAGAAGGAATCCAGGAATCCAGTTCTTTCTAAGTCCAGGTGGGAAGGCTCGCCATCAAAGTCACAGGAGGAATCCACCTCAGGAACAATCCAGCATAAACAAAAAAACCTGACCTGTCAACAGACAGGACCAGCAGAATCATAGGATTTTATTAAGCTGTTCTAGCTTTAATCCTTAAATCATGTTTCTGTATATTTGACATCAATTACTGTAAATTACAAAAGCATTTCTTCAAACAATATTAAACATTACATTTTATCCAAAATCAGTAAAAGTTTACATTTTAATAATCAAATAGTTCAGATAAACAATATTATTCAACAAAATGTGATAAACAGAACAAAAACCCAAATGAAAGGCACAGAATATGCTCACCGATCTCAATGCGACACGTTAGGGACAACAATATGGTGGCTCTCAGTCCGGACCCGTGAGGCACTAGATAGTGTAATAAGGCATATTTTCCATGCTTTAGCCTTGATAATATGAGCTATCATTGTGAACAAAGTAAGAATATAACGTAAATTAGGTTTTACCTTCAGCTGAACGGAGAACAAGATGAACTTAAAACGTTAGCCTAGTAGCCGTTAGAGCTAAACCAGTAGCCGTTGGCCGTTAGAGCTAACGAGTCAGCTCTAACGGTGTTCAGCAGAAAAAGTGAACTTGTCTTTCCTTTTCTTTTTTTTTTCACTTCACGCGTCCAGCTTAGAAGTCGGATGATCTGGGAAAGCGTTTGTTTAGAGTTGTATAACTGTTTTAAAACAGAGACTCTCACGCTGCCCAGCTTAATCGTTTCCGGATCTCTCTCGCTTACACACTCAGTGCTGCGGAAGGGCGGGTCCTGCAGCGGCAGTCCGAATTCTGATTGGTTTAAACTCACTGGAAACTAAACTTCCTATTGGCTAGGTAGACCACCTAGCTTCCCTAACCTCCGTTTCTTAAAGAGGCATCCCCATTTTATGTGGGTTACATTGGTTTTCAGGATTTTCAGAAAAACGCTATTTGTTTTCCTCCAACCAAGTGTTGAACGGCACCTTCTTCTTTTTGTTCCGCCGGGCCCCGGGGCGGCTCAACTTCTCTTACCGTACTCTTGTTGGATGTTTCCATTTCCATGATTGGCCGGTTTGACTGCATTCTTTCAGATTCTGGGATAAATCAAGTCTTCAAAGTTGAGAAACTTGATGAGATGTAATATTATTTTAAACAAACATTTTAAACAAGTTGGGCTTTAGTTTTTTTTTTTGTTTGTTTATTTTGTTGTTTTTTTTGCCAGCTGGTGTTAATACACAATATGAATCACCTTAAACCTGTTGCTAGGCAACATTCAAACAGGACAACCATTTCCTAGACTCTTTTGTGTTTAGTTCTGTTCTCTCTGTTAGTCCCACCCAGCTGATCTGCGTCTCACCGGGTTTTAGGAAAATCATCCCCTCTCCTTTTGGCGCTGGAACGATTTTTGTTCATATGTTTTCATATTTGAAAAGTTGTTAGGATGCGTATAGCAACAAGGATTTTTTTTATTTAATTTTTTTCCAATGATTTGGACAGCGGACTGGACTGGAGATGCAACAGTGAAGCCGTCTCTAAAAAGGGACAAGAGCAGGATATGTGCCTGCAGAAGACACAGTCCCGCCCGCGCCGTTAAACACTGAATGCAAATCTCCCTGCCTCCGTTTTGATAACGAGGTCCTCCAGCTCACGATGCATGCGCGTTCCTGCGTCGATTGCGCTTGCATGAGGTTTTAGTTTCACCAGGTGACTCCTCCAAAATTATTAATACATCTGAAGGTGCGGAGGCCAGGTGGTGAACCGGGCCGCTGCGCATTACTGCTAATGATCTCTCTCAGCAAACACACACACACACACACCCCCACCCACACGCTCCAGGCATACGCACATTAAGGCACAGGTACGAAGACGCCCGCGTGTGCGTCGGTCCGCAGACAACCATGAGGGTCTGCACGCCGAAAATAACGTGTGGGAACAACAATTATGTGTGCATATTCACACATTATGCTGATTAATACTTGCACCAACAGAGCGAAGCGCGGCGTCTTTTAGACGCGGTGAAGCGGCGGCGCGTAGTCAAACTGATCTGGGTGTTAATGAGGGAGGCGCTGAAACTTTGAATCAAACCCAAGAGAACCAACTCGCTGCTTTTATTATGGAAAACGCCTGACTCCTCTAGACGCAGCTTCTAATATTGTCCCGTAATGAAGTGCTTTCACTGTCATTTTCGCATAAAAGTTATGTAAAACCAGAAAGCACAACCTTATTTTAATAAAACCGATACAGACGAAACAACACATGTTTTAGTCAGAGTAACTGTGGATCTAATACAAGCCAAAAAAAAAAAAGGAGAAGCATGCTGCTATTATTCATCAGCTTGTTTCAGAGAAATATATACTTATATTTCAGGTCAGGTCCGGTCTGCCTATCTGTAGATTATGGATTTAAATCATGCACCGTTTTATCCTTAGGGCTAATTTATTTATCCTCTGGTCAAACGACTCAAACTATTTTCCATACTTAATTCAGGATGCACAAAGTCAATTATAAACTGATTTAAATTACTTTAAATATTATCAAGGTGGAATATTTACCCCATTTTACAGATAAATATGCGTTGCTCCTAACATCCAAATAGCAGAAATGAATTACCTTTGCATAATGTTGAGTTTCTGAGTGAATCAAGCTGGAAGTGATTTTATTTTGAAAAACCTTTAGTGTCTTTCTGATACTCTGTCATGTTTGAGTTTGGTTTTAATCTGTTTGTATTTTGATTTGTTTCTTTGTTTATTCGGTTGTCTGATGAGTTCATCCCTTCGTATTTACTTTGCTTGGTTATTTTTGTTCTTTATTCGTTGGAGTTTTATGCTAAGCCTTCTCCCATTGGTCACTATTTACAGTCTCCCTCAGGTTTATTATCTTCCTTTCCTCAGCTTGTCGGTTTTGCTCCTGATCCTCTGCTTTCACACCTGAAGGCGGATCCAATCAGCCACCTGTTCCTCATCCAGTAATCAAGCTCCCAGTGTTTAAGCCCCTCATGTTCTGTCATTCACCTCAGGAGTTTTCTGTTGTCCTCCAGGAGACTCTGCCTTCGTCCGTGAGGAGGAGTTGGAGCGAAATTGCTACCGCAGTTGATAAACCCAGTGACTTTTCAGCTGTTCTTCGTTAACGTGACATAAATAGGTTCTAATGATTTTCATTCAGTCAGGACTTTACGCTGACACTAGCCACATGCATTGCAGGTAGATTGTAGTAAAGCATTGATTAATGCCTGGTTTTAAAATTAGTTAACTGAACTTGTAGCCATTATTTTGTGCCCGTTGTTGGACACCACACGGCAGGAACCAACCCGATCGAACAGTTATACCTAGGATTTCTGTCGGCTAGTTTGTGGTCTGTCAGGTTTTGAAAATGGGCCGACAATCGGCCGACAGCTCTAAGATCGTGTCGTGTGCGCTGGGCTTTACACTAAGGAACTGAGGAAGGGAGGATCAGTGGAGAGCACTGGAGTTCAGCCTTTTTTCATTCAGTGTCATCAACAGAAAGAGGAAAAGGCCGGAAGAGACGATAAAGCCGATAATTAAAATGAGGTCGATAGTTTTAATTTATCGTGCGATTAATTGATTTATTGTTTATCACGACAGGCCTAAGTCAAACAAATTGAAAAACTTGTTTCCCTCCTCGCCTGTGGTGGCGCTGCACCGAGAACCACCAAAGAAAATTACACAAAGACCTCTGAAGAAGAAACTGAGCACAACTTCCTTCTTTTCAAAATGTAAACAAAAATGGGGTGGTGTCAGATTTTAGTGGTTGTAGGATTTCTCTTTTGTCTCTGAAATATATTTACTTAGCACTAAAAAATAGGACATTTGAATTCATCCTCTACTTAGAATTCTCAACCAAAACCTCCCTCTCAGGTATCGAAATGTATTCACCTGAAACAGCCAAGTGGATTGGCACTTTATTCATGGGAAGCTATGCTAAGAGTGCTGAAAGTTTTCAGAGTTAGCAAAAGTGCAACACCAAAAATTAGCTCTGCTGTTTGAGCATTTGTAGAAGTGTGCCCACCACAACTTTAAAAAACTACTGTTTTTATCTGAGCACATCTTCATCTGACTTCTCACAATTCTTAACCAAAACTTCGACACAGACTTTGACATTTATTCAACTGAGAGCTTATGAAACAACCAAGTAAATCATCACTTTAGAATACGTCAGGAAAGAATTAGGGAACGCTGGGGTGACCATGGTAAACATTTTCAAACCAAAAATTAGCTCTGCTAATTTAATCCACGACATTAGCTGAACCACTTCCTGTTACACAAAGCACATCTTTTACAACTACATTAAGCCTCTTCACATATTTTCCTATCTCTGCTAACACAGGGCATTCTAACGTTAAATGTCTCCATTTTCAAAGTCCGCTGAACTTGATGCGTGATCCCAGCTTTAAAAAGCTACACTGTTTTTATCTAAACGCTGCTTCGCCTGACAAAAACACAATACCCTTAATTTATGGAATCTTGTTATATTACTATGGCTGCACTTACGTGTTCAATGACCAAAACAAAAAGTGTTTCTCTGGTACTTTGTTACAGCTATTCTTCTTTCTGCAGCCTCCTCTCAGCCTGCATACGAAGACGTGGACGTATGCTGCTGCGTCTCTAAGGTGCTTGGAGAGTTAGCTGTGCATTTAGTCCTGAGTGCTCTATAGTTAGGTTTAAGTGGCGCTAAAAATCCTGCTGTTTACTTCATTGCCTAGTGTAAAAATAAAATGCCTCCATTTGTCGCCCTGACATGTTTAATCCACATACTCTAAAGTTGAAACCTGTAAACTTTCAAAGATGTGTTTTGAAAACTTGAAGGAGGGGAATAAAAAAAAAAAAATCTCACGTGAACCAAATAAAGGATGAAAAGGTTTTCCCACAGCCACAGGTGAAGTGTTGTCTGCCTGGCTGAGATAAGGCAGGAATGAATCGCTTGTCTTCAGGAGGTTCTCCTGTCTGCTCAATCTAAAGTCTCGTGGCTTTTGGGATGGCGGCGTGAATCTCTACGATTCTTCTACTTCAGACTGAAACTTTGTATGTATATTTTTTTTAATCTTAAACATTCGAGACCCACCATGTTTAACAGTAAAATGTTTAACACTGATTTAAAAGTTGTGTTTCGGGGTAAACAGACATGCCGTTGTCTGCTGAAGAGTGTGGATCTTAATGCCAACCTTTTACCACGTCTGTCTTTCTGCTTTTTTCTGTGTCTTCTCCATTTTTTTTCCTGTCTTTTTTTGTAAATTTCTACTTTACACACTTTCGTCTACACTTTGCTTTAAGTTATCCATCCTTCATTTTGTTCTTTGATTATCCTTCCTCCTTTATTTTCAGGCTTTCTTTCCGCTACCTCACGTTGTTTCTTTCCTTCTTTCCATTTTTAATGATCATTTTCATCTTTCTATGCTTTCTTTTGTTCCATTTTTCCTTTCTTTTACCTTTCCCTCTTTGTTTCTGTGTTTGATCATTCAACATGTTACGTCATTAGTTGGTCCAATTGTTTATCCTTCCTTTCATCTATCTATTGTCCCATCCTTCTTTCCTCTCTTCCATTTGTTTATCCTTCATTTCTTTGTTCCTGCTTTCATCATTCCTTTCTTGTGTCCTTCCTTCATAATTGATATTTTATTTTTACCATGTGGAACTCAAATAAAATGACAGTGGTTTTCTCCGGTATTTCGGGTTCTTGTTGACTTACGACACGTTCTATTTGCTTTCATTTATTTATTTCCTCCCTAAGCTGTTGAATTTCAATGAAAAAAATTCCTAAATCAGAATAAAACACCTATTTCTTCTAAAAAAAAAAAAAAAATTGTTTTTTAAATGCCTAACCTGACAAGCTAAAGCAATTACAATTAAATCTTAAAACTGTATGTTTTACTGAGACTTTTGCCAGCGACAGGCAGTAATTACCGACAGCTTTATGTGGGACGTTTGAGATGCAATGAAATGGGAAAACGTACTTTTTGCTGTCGCCGCTAACGAAAGAACAATAAAAAAGCTAATTACTCGACAGCAGCAGTTTTGATCAGCAAAAGTAGTTTTCTGAAAGGTTCTTTGTGCGGACGGCGGTAAAGACCAAACGTGTTGATAAAGGTGCCATTCATGTTGGTCCAATCAAAACCCCCAAATAACAGCGATCAATACCCAGCCGTACGACATGATCCCTCTTTAATTAAAACCCGAGCATCAACCCTCACGATGCGAGAGTCGACCAGTTAATGAACGAGCAGTACGGTCGGAAAATTAGCATTCGGAAGACGTCTGAAGGCGCATCGTGAGACAACAGCAGCGATCAACGAATAATTAGGTTCTAAAGGCGTCTGAAACGACACAAAGGGTGAAATCACAGAGGAAGAGAATCGGTGTGTGATGATGGATCACAGCTGGAAGGGGAACCATTTTCTGCTTTTTTATTTTTTAATCAGATTCCCGTCCAGCATAAGGAGGCAGATCATGCATAAATATGTTGATGACTGCTGCTTTTACTGGAGACATATGGGAGCGTCGCAGTGCGAGCTGGGGATCATCACGTCTCAGAACTGTTGGGCAGTTTTGCCTTTTTCTGGTCTGATGTCACTATAATTAGATCAGGGGTCTCAAACTCCAGGCCTCAAGGGCCGCAGTCCTCCAACTTTTAGATGTGCCTCTGCTGCACCACACCTGTGTACAATAATTAGGTCATTGGCAAGACTCTGGAGAACTGATCTACACAAGGAGGAGGTAATTAAGCCATTTCATTTCAGCGTTTTGTACCTGTGGCACATCTAAAAACTGCAGGACAGCGGCCCTCCAGGACTGGAGTTTGAGACCTGTGAATTCGATGAATCATGATTTTGTAAAGAAGTTAGCCCTGGTTTTGTAACGTAAACTCATTCAAGGGACAATAGTTGATGCACCTTTTTTTTAAAGAGTATTATGTATTTTCCAGACACGATGCCATTTTACAGTACAATCGAGTAACTATGTTGTTACCCATAGTTACTATAAAAAAACATGACGAAAAAAACGCTTGAAAATTGGGCCTCTGTCCCTTTAAGAAGCTCTTGCTCTTTCTGACTCTCTGCCTTCAGGAAGTCACCTTTGCAATACTGCCCCTTTAAAGATAGTTGGATGACATGAGTTACATCACCAATTAAATTCCCTTTGGGATAAATAAAGTACTTTTGAATTTGGTTCCTCACCCCAATAAATACAGCTCTATAGAATTATGCTTCAATGTCAAAATGAATTTTAGATTATCACAACAAAAAAATCCCAATAAAGTCCGCTTCAGTTGTGATCGCAGTGTATTGAGGGGTGCTAATACTTTTGCAATGCGAGCTACACACACTTTACACTAGACGGCAGTGAAGCACAGGAGTTTTCAACACAGGAACACACACGCCCACACGTTTAAGCCCACATAATCTCCTCTGCACTTTAAAATGAATAGATTTCTAATCCCGGGGCCAGGTCAGGAGATTGAAGCATCGCCATTAAAAAGCCGGGTCAATATGTACCGAAGGAAGCTGTCTTCCCTCTCTCAGAAAACACACCGCCGCCGCGTCTCTCTGCCTCTTGCCTGGCTTCATCGGCCCTCCCCGCCTCGGGCGTCCCGCTCTCACCGCTCCGCATGGACACCTCGGCAAGCCGGACGCCATTAGGGCAGAGCCCGCTGCAGCAAGACTCATAAATATTGACTTGGTTTCGGCGTATCCCCCCTCAGGAAGCGCTCGAAACAGCAGGTGCTGCATTAGCGCAAACATCGGTCAATACGGGGAGGAAGCTGCTTCACTTAACACAGCACCCCGGTTGGCTTGTGCAGAAACACCGCCACAGGATTAAAGGTGATGGCATGGGGAATATCCAATTAGCAGCTGTGTTAAATGTCTTTTTGGTGAGTTTGAGAACCAACAAAGGGGTTATGAATATCTTTATATCCTACATGTTGGCTTTCCACATAAGAATTGATGTGGCATCTGGAGAAACCGAGCTGCTTCCTTCGGCAATAGCAACACTATCAAAGTAGAAATGACTGTTCATCAAACCGGCACCTGAATGAATCCAGTTCAGTGGATTGTATCCTCCTCCTCCCGCTATAGGTGCGGTTAATTAAAGAGGGACTGTTTTTGTTCCCCTGGATGCGAGCAGAGATTACGCGCAGCTCTCTCTCTCTTTTTAAATCTGCGGGGAAGTCTCCTGGCTTGGACCTGTTAATCAATCTTATTTGGAAGTTCACTAATTACGTTCTCCCGTTTCACAAGATCGGGAGCGGCGAATTAGTCGAGGCAAAGCTCATTTTGCTACGGCAAGGAGAGGCAGTCAGGTGGAAGAATTAAATCATTCTTTAAGGAGCAAAAATGAGGTTTGAAACCTGCCCTCTGCTGTGTTGGATGGATGGATGGATGGTGGCTCATCGTGAATCGTTGGGTTATGAACAGATTCAGTCCACTGGTGTAGAATCTCAGAAAAACGCCAGACAGCCATTGTGTATGTCTAAGATATGTGGACATATGAATATTTATTAAAAGTACCTGTAAATAATAATTTTAAAAAAGTAAGTTCTGGTCAGGAGTAAATAAGGACACCCCTACATTTACAATTATCCATGATAAGAACACTGTAACTTTTTTTCTCTACAATTGCAGGAGAAAATGCCATTTTCCTGGTAACTTCACCAATTTCAAAGTATTTGCATCACAACATCACTAGTTGTTCTAGACCTTTGATCTTATCTAGAAACCAGGTGTGGCCCCTTTAAGATGAGGATTGAGGTCGGATAGTTGAGCTGAGTAAACATTTATGTAACGACTTATTAAATGACTTTGTGGCCATCCAAATATAACTATTTGTCAGCTGTTGCACCAGCTTCAACTAAAGTTGCATTCGAGATCGCCTCTGCTTAAGGAGTCTTGAGAGTATCAAGCAAAGTTTTAACGGTTCAGCATTTGATTAAGCTTTGGTATATATGAATGATTGAGAAGCCATTGCTTTCCATCTAATCAACATGAAAATGTGATTTGTTAAACGATGTTTTATTGATGTTACCTTCGAGTATAGACAGAGCCTATGGACTTCAAAAAGGTCCAGATATTATTTTACTCTTTTGGGTTAAATTATTGAGACATGAAAACATGCCCAGAGTTTGGAGCGACGTTTTTCCACTAAATATTATTTTGACCGTTAGACAATAAAATGTTTATGAACTGATGGTCAAAGTATTTTTCTGAGTAGAAATTTGGCAGCTTTAGCACCAGGCAATGAATTAGCTTCTACCAATTAGTTTTTCTAAAGTAAATATATACTGTATATACAGTATATACAGTATATATATATATATATATATATACAGTACAGACCAAAAGTTTGGACACACCTTCTCATTGAATTCAATGAGAAGGTGTGTCCAAACTTTTGGTCTGAACTGAGTACAGACCAAAAGTTTGGACACACAGTTGTGTCCAAACTTTTGGTCTGTACTGTATATATATATATATATATATATATATATACAGTAGCTACTCTGCTTTGCATTTTTCGTTTTGAGTTTCTCCACTGCCACCTCTACTTTTAATGTATGTAATCATTTGCTTCTATAAAATCGACCACTTGTAAAATATTAATAAAATGCTAATAGATTGTGTTAATCTATAAACTCATAACATTTTGGAGGTTGCTGTTTTTAAGACAAAAGAAGTCTGATTTGGTCTCATCCGTTGTTGGACTGGCCATTAGCTTCACCGTCTGGGGGCAGCTGATTTGTATTTTCACCACATGAAAACGGCAAGAGTTACTGGCTCAGGTCAATATTTGAACTGTTAGCAACTATTTAGCAAAAACTCACTTTAAATGTTCTCTATAAAGTACAGGAACAGGCCTGCTTAGCGTAAACCTTCAGGTATAGCGGGTTAGCTGCTACGTTTGGCTCAAATACAGGGAGGGTGAACTCAATCTGTGATGGGATCAAATTACTATTTATTTATTATTTTTTGCAGTTTCACCGTCATCTTTTATGGTTATGTGAGAGCCTGAGCAAAACATTGAAAACCTAAGACTCAATTTATAATAATAATCGAAATGCCTACAGAGAATGGAACAATCAATACTGCATTACACAGACATAAATTATGTCCAGTGAAATTAACAAACAGATGCTATTGTTTGTGCATGTTCTTTTTAGGTTTCTTGTATGAACATAACTGGAGTTGTTAATATTCTGTTAATTCTTTAGTATTTTTCCAGTGAGACACCAGTTATTACTACTAAAAAAACAAGATATTAATTGATCGACCTGTTATTTTCATCAAATTTGTTACCGGAAAATTATTGCCCTCCATCCTTTAGTTGTTAATTAGAATTCAAATGCGATTTAGGCTAAAGTATGTTTATATGTTAGAAGCCATGCATCATTTTCCTTTCTCTTCATAATTATGCACAACTATGTGCAGCCGCAGCCCTAGAAACTTTATAAATGCATGAAATCTATTAGGGGTCTTCTCTGGGAGGCCAGCAGGGTGAGAAGCAATTTTCCACGTGAGGCCATGGCCCCTCCTGCCCACCCCTTAGGATAGCCTAAGGGGTGGGCAGGAGGACATTCTGTCGTTATATCAGAAAAAATACAAATAAATCCCAACAAAATGCTAAATAAGTTTGTGGTTGTAACTTGATGAATTGCAAGAAAGTGCACAAGTGCTTTTCCAAGGCATTGTATGTCTACAATATAAGTAACAGAGCTAAAACTGACATGTTTCAAATAAAGCAGTCAGTCCTGCTACTTCTAAATAAACCGTTCACAAAGGTTATGTGTGCAGATGAAAGATCACAAAAACAGTTTTTAATACTTCATGCGTTGTGATTGACAACTTAGTTTAAAAATACCTTATTAGCGTCGGATGAGCCTCACTGTTTGGAAATAACCAAGCTAAATGTTTAATGATGTTTGTGTTGAAGATCGCTCAGTGTGCTTGGTGTCTGAAAGAGAGTGACAGCATAAATTTACAATGGGGCTCATTAGCTGCCATTTTGAGGAAAATGAACTAAAATAGCAAGTGTTGTGATTAATTCATTATGTTGTTTTAGCTGTCATTAAGGAAGGGTCTTACTCAGAATTGTTATTTTTCTCTCTTATGACCAATTTATTTGAATTTTGTACGTTCTTTATTGTAATAAGAAGTCTGTATTTTAGTTTATAGTGATCTAGAAATATGTACAAAGAAAATAACAGCTTTCACGTAGAATGTGAATGTGAACCGGAGACCATTCCAAAAGCATGGAAGTGGACTATAGCCACTTAAATAACACCAGAACAAACGTGCTAGTCTACCGCTAGCGGGAGAAATGACACATGGTCGTTCACCAAAGACGAAAAAAGAAACCTTACAACCGCTAAAATCTGATGCTACTCCATTTTTGTTTCCATTTTGTGAAGAAGGAAGTTGCGCTCATGTCTTCTTCTGAGGTTTTTTGTGTTGTTTGTTCTCTTCTGGTTCTTGTTGCAGCGCCACCATAGGCAAGGAGGTGAACGGCTTTTTCAGTTAGTTTGGGCCATTTCACACAGTGTGGTGTGAAAGTGAAACACACTAACTGAAAATGTGACAAATTTTGTCATTTTGGCCCCCAATCAAACTGGGGGTCTGACGGACTGTCAGGTGTGAGTGTGTCCTGAAATAAGGTTAATTATTGTTTCGTATGACTCCATACCAGCTTCTGTCTAAAAGTACAATAAATTACAGTTATTAAGTATAAGGCAGAAACACAATTTTTTTTAAAAGAAATGCAACAACACACACACACACACATAGGTGTTTAGATTCAGATGTTTTTAGATTAAATGCGTCATATATTGCATTGTACATTGTACCATGTACTTTTCAGTGATGTTGTGGTTATAATTAAATATGCTTATGCTGTTTGTCACTATGGTTTCTCTGTTATTTTTTGTCTCTTTCTGCAGGTGTAGAAGCAGACTTCTTGGGTGTCTTGTATATTCTCTCTCTCCTCTGATCTCCCTCGAAACATTTTTCTCCTACCTCTCCCCTGTTCGTTTCCCCTTCCTTCCCTTCCACGTGGCAAAAAAAATACATCTTACACGTTTCATATTTTTATTTGTAAAGAGCTTTGAGAGCCCAACAAGAAACATCGGGGACAAAAAGACATCAAATAGAGTCACAAATTGGATCACTGGATTTTTATGTTGTCAATGCTTGCTAAGCAAATTGCAGAATGTTTTTCTCTCGCTTCTTCTCCTCTTGACCAGTTTCAAATTATGCATAACTATGTGTGAAAACAGTACATTATGTTGTTTGTGTGGAGCAGCAGCCGGGAGATTAAATTCCATTTTGTGTTATTTTATTTATTTAGGCCCCGGGAACATCACTGATCAAATATAACCCTGAAATCTAAAGGAGTTTTTTCTGCTGAGGCAGGAGGAAAATCCTCCACTTTCCCTTTGCAACCGGTGAACTGTGCTGAGTTATTGTCATTTTTTGAACAGTATTATTAAAAGAGAGACATGCATATATGTGAGGGTAGAATCACGTTTGTTTTTGTCTGTAAATAAGCCCAGATGGATGAACTTGGAATTGAGAAAAAATAACACAAAAGGGAGGAGGTCTGACTTCATAAAAATTTAATTCACTAAATGCATTTAGATCTGCCAAACAGAAAAGCTCACGAAAGCGTTAGCTTTCGAGATATTAGCACACCGACTATTACAAAAGCCATTCTTTTTTTTTCTTTTTTCATTTACCACTCAGACAATAAGTTGTTAAGAAGGGAATACTTTACCAATACTGGCTGTGTGATATGTAGACTGTAGGAGCTCAGTGTCATTAGATGAAAAGATGAAAGCAAAATGATTCCTTTTTGGTTTCTAACAAAATCCTTCAGCAGTGGTAAAATAATAACAATAATAATTTAAAAAGCACCATTAATATCAAATGGCATCAATGGGACCATTTTTGTGAGAGCGCCATCGAAGGACACAAGAGTGAGTAGAGATCTGCTTTTGTTTGAGTGACTTTAGTGGTGGAGTAATAGGGCTCTGCTAAGAATAATCATTTTTAAAATTGATTTGAATAAAGTCAAAAGTATGAGAAAGTTTTAACATTGTGAGAATGAAGTCACACAAGAATGAAGTTAACAAGAATAAAGTCAAAATATGATTTTCTCATAACTTTATTCTTATTTAAACATTATCAAATGTTTTTGTTCTCGTAATATGACTTTATTCTCGAAATTTGACTTTATTCTCGCAGTTTTTCTAATTTATTCTCATATTATTTAGACATCCTCGAACAACTATTCTCGAGGATGTCTAAATGTATGTCTATATATACGACTCTATTCTTGTAATTTTAGGACTTTATCTTTTATTTTTATGGCCCTAATACGCCATTGTAGGATTTTGACATTAGTACCATATTATTTGCTGTGTCTCCTGGATGATGTAGCACAAGATATTTCTCATCAAGTTGCTGTAACATAAAAAGCTTTTTAGGTTTTTTTAGGTTTTCTGCTTATAGAACCCCTTCTGGCTCCTTCAGACTAGCCAGTAGCAATTAGCTAACACTTGGTGAGAGCAACATTTCTGTTGAGCTCGTTGCAGGAGCTACTTTTCTTAAAGAGTTAACAGAGGAACCATGTTGGGATGACTTCCTAAAGGCGGAGTTTTAGAGCAGGAGTTTTTAAAGAGACAGATTTGAAGGCGTTAAATTCTGAGGTCAAATTTCTTCTGAGTCATATTTAATATATATTGCATTTTCATACCAACTGAAACAAACCTAGTTACTTGATTGTGTTATGAAATGGCAATATGTGGCTAGAAAACATAATACTGCTTGTTGATCTTTTTTTTTCTTTGCCTTTTGGTCAGAAAAAGCCTAATTTTGTTGATCGTGATTGATTTGTAAAAGCAATAAAAACGGTAAAAGATTCTAGGGGTTGAACGGCGACATGGCTGGTCAGACATGGTCTAATAGAGTCTCCAACTTTAATGAAAGTTAATAACAACTAGAGCCATGTTCTCTCTGTGGAATGTGGAATTAAGATCAAAAATGATCATAGGACCGATAAGCTGTCACTGTATGAGATCTATGATGTGTGAAAAGCCGTGCATCGGTTTGGACAGTAATGTGTCTCCAGCTGACTCGGTGCTGTTCTAATTTAATTTAATTGGGAGACTAATGAGTCTGAGCTTCTGTGGTTAACGTATCATGCAACTCTTAGCCTTACAAGAGATTTTAAACCTCATGAATGAAATAAAAATGCAGTCCGCAAACCGCCAGATTGAGTGTATATAGCACTAAATTGTTTTTGTCATCAAACTGTATACAGTATGTGTATCCATTGAGTTAGTAAACCATTTTTTATTTTCTTAGTGACTCTCTCCATGGACCACCTGGACAGTCAGATGGGCTCAGAGGACTGTAAACTCAATTGTCCTAATAAAATTAATGTCCCTTATATTCTGAGCTGGATGGTTGTTTTCTTCTACTGGGAAAAAAAACAGTTTTCAGCTTGATTTATCAGCAAAAACTCGCAGAGAGAGAAACCAATAACTTTCTTTGTTCTTTTAAACAAAACAACTTCTACATCAATAATGCATGCTGGTTTTAACGTTGCGCAAATTTGGGACTCCGAGTCATTTGTGTTCGCCGTAACCTTTGGAATGTGAAATGTAATATAAATTTCCCACTAAAGTTTGAGTGTGCCGAAGAAGGGAATCTACTTAGTGAGAGGCTGCCAAGACTCTAGCAAACAAAACAAAAGAACGTCGGACAATGAAGTCCATTCATCTTGGAAAGTATTGCTGAATCGGTAAAGAGCTTTGCAAACGCTAATTAAATACCTTAGATGATGTTTCTTATGTCAGCAAACAACCAAGAAGAAAATAAATCAATGAGAAACAAGAGGGGGAAAAAAACTATTTACAGAAGTTTTGGGAATGAGGCATCAGCTAAATAAAATCTCTACAAATATACATTACATGACCTGGGGACTTGGGGAGTCAAGTAGGTTAGGTGCAGTTGAGCCAAGGTAGATCTTGGGGTTCCACCACCATCTATCAGGCTAACACCTCTAGCCAGGACCGGTCTTTACTTATAGTATAAGTCTTAATGGCTAATGCCTCTCCCATACTTCATCCCATGATATGCAATCATGTGGTTACGGGACGTTCTGATTCAATCACACCGGTGTTCCACTCCATCCCTGCATCCTCTGTTTCAATTTTACGAAACGGTGATGGAGAGAGCGCCACACTTTTCTGGAGACATTTGACAAACTTTGCAGTTATTTAGTAAAGAATCGCACTGTAGAGAATTATCCGTTCTCCATGCTGAGTTCTTGATGAATGGGGTTGAAAAAGAGTCAGTGAGTTGAATTCAGGAATTCCATTTATTAATCCCAAAATCCTGCTGGTCTACTTTGACATGCTACCTTTAGGAGCTAACAGACAAAATGGCAACCAAGAACAGTTTGTGATCTGCTTTGTTAGCCTTTATCTAAGCTACGCCCCAAAGAGGGCGTTCCCTAGTGTGTCATTTCCTTTAAGCCCGGCTCTCATTTGCATTTCCTAACATGTCGTTTCCTTTAGGTTTAGCTTAGCAACTAGCTAAAAGAGATAGAAGGAAAACAGAATTTATTTATTCTCAACGGTACGTAAAAATCCTCATGGCGTCTGACAAATGTTCCTCAATAGTATTCATGTCTCCTGTGGATACAAAAACCGGATAGTAGAAGTAAAATATCAACATTGCTGTCTTGAGTGTAGCGTGGCCATTGCCTTTCTACACAATTGCTCTCAATTCTAATCTCGCTTCACAGTACAGTCTGGGATTTCTCTCATAGACTTGAATTCTTCTGATAGAATTTCAGCTGAGCCCATCAGCAAACAGAAGAAGTTGAAAACAACGATTGATTTTCTGCGCTGTTTCAGAATTGTAGTCTGCCTGTAGTTTTAGCAATGGCAGCAGAGGAAGTGAACAAAGCCATTCAGTCTGTGTGGACCATATTTCCAAACACTGAATCAACTTTAACAGCCGCCTCGTTCGCTTTGGCACTTTTGTCTTTGTAGTGGAAGATGGCTGCTTACACCACGGGCAATTTCTGGTAAGCTTCATAGTGCCAAACTCACGCATTGCTGTTCGATATGGACAAACTTTAGTGATTGGGTAAAATTTAAAGCCTCAACAGAGTCCACACCTCCAGGGAGCAATCATTTCTGAACAGCCAAAAGTCCAGACCATCTGAACGAAGCAAAGCTTAGAGCAAGCAGCTGATTACCAGGCTAGTCCAAGTGCATTTTTAACAAGCCCAGGTTGTAATAACTCAGCCACCGGGGTCATTAAGTCTGACTTGAACTCCAGAGAACAGGTGATGAACTTCTTTAAGGCCCAAAGCTTCTCCATCCATTAGAGTGACACCAAGGAACACAAACCTGTATCTCCTAGGAACAAAACAGACCAGCAACAGAAATTGGGTTCGCCAACATACAAATGCACTCGTCAAAGAAACTGAAAGGATGAAAGGATCTATTTCAATGAAGACACCACAAACGATAACATGGACACTGATGACAAGCATAACATTTTGGTGACAAAAAAAAAGTGTGGAACAAGTGATGAAAGCAGAAATTTGCATCCGAGTAGGATAAAGTAGCAGCATTTACAGGACAGGATTAGGAATGTGGACACTGATAGCGATCCTGAGCAAGTCCTTTCATTTGTTCACTTCAACAACAGGAGTTGAAATGCCAGCTCTATGAACATTCAGGATTCCTCAAATCAGTTAAAAAATAACATTTAGCCCTGTTGCTTTACCAGAAACCTGCTGAGGAAGGAGCAGAGTTTGAGTTGAAAGGTCACAACTTTATCAACATTAACTGCGAAAGAGGGGGTGTGGCACTGTCGATTAAACATAGTAAAAACTATAAGATTTGATATGATGGATATCTGATGATATGATAGAATGTGTAACAGAAAAATAAATCTTGAGCTGTGCACATAGAAGCTCAGGGTAAAACATTAAAAAAAATTTTATTAGCATAATTAACCAAAAGGTCGTGTTTATCCGTGATAAAAAAAAAAACTCACTTAATTAACCCTAAAAAGCACATAACTGAGAATGTAACACACACAATGTCAGAATGTGTTTTTTGTTGTCTTTTTTGTGTTAGTTGTTTTTCCTCATTCCCACCTCTTGGAGGTTACTTAGCGCAGCTGGGTTGAATTTAGCTAATTGTGTCTGCCCAGCCTTTTTTTAGTTCACCTGTGTTTGTTGGATTCTCTGCTCTCTTCCAGCTGGTTGAGTACTTCGTGGCCTAAGTTCTGAAAATAAAGTGTTATTTTCTACTTACTGGGTCTACCTGCCTGCTTTCCAGATGACACATCATGACACACAAAGTACAGCACAAGTCTAGACCCACTTACTACGAGGCCGAGCACAATAACAACCCTGTGTGATGTAAATTTACAACAACATATTCACAAGTTATGTGAAAGATAGTTAACAAAGTGGGTTAGTCTTGTGAAAGTTTTTTTTGGATTCTTAACTGTCTGTGAAACAGAACAAGGCGCAAAAAAATTTACGAAAAGAAATTTTTAAAAAAACCCAACAATTTTTATGTTTTGTGAACAGAAACAACAGGCACAAAATTGAGAAACTTACATCGAGACTGCATATGACACTTTCCTCTAAATATCTAATATATGACAAAGTAATTCAAATTAAGAGTAACAGTTCATCAGGAGACCACAGATAAAAAATACCCCAGAAAAATACTTGTATGAAAGAATAACATTTCCGATTAAAAGTGAATTGACATAGTTTGGTATAAAAATGGGAGCTGCAGAACTTAGTGAAAAATAATATGTACAAATGGCACCTGTGGTGTTCCACAGGGATCCGTGTTTGGCTCAAAACTATGTAGGCACAACATATGTAAAGCATTGTAGCATGCTAAAATTAATCTTGCATGCAGATGACATGAATAAATGTGCAGCAACATTTAATCTATGATATTTTAAAATTCAAGAACACCTGTGGATACAATACAGACATACAGATAAATATTGATAGTACAAAAAAAAACACATAATGTAATACTGGACCTCAAAATCAGCTGGAAACCTAAAATAAGACATGTAAAAATAAAAATATTAAAAACTATTGCAGTTTTGGGTAAAAAAAAAAAAAAAGGCTGGATCATAGATAAGTTAACATTTTGTATATATGGGGAAACTCCTATTCAGAAACCCACAACCATAATACATATTGTTAAAAATGAGCAGTAAGATTTGTAAATAATAGGAGGGAACTCTTTGTACTCTCTCTATTGCCTGGGATTTAAACTTTGCTTGGTGTTCCTACAAATCATCACTTGTGTAACACTGAAAATGAAAAATTTAGAATTGCAGTGTATCTGTTTTATATGGGATTTAAATAATTAAGTAAGGTGACATAATGAGAAGGGCATAATAAAGTTTTATTTCTTCTTTATTTCCAAGAGTCTGATTTGTATTTATGATCGGTTATTTGTTTATTTGGGGGGGTCGTATTTTTGAAACAAATCAGTAAAAATACATTTAAATTCAGATTCTGTTGTCTGTGTTGAACTAAAACACGTCAATTTAAATAATATCAAGATCTTTTTATGCGCTCTGGCGTTCCCATTACGCCATTATGCATTCATGACTCATTCATTATTGAACAGTTCTTTTCTTTCACTGCAATGACAAGCACATTAACATGATGTGATAAAACCTTAATTAAGCCACAATTTCTGACTTTGCACCATAACCAAATTCTAAAGATCACCTCAGAATGTGTCGCACAGTTGAATGCAGGAGCAGTCAGAACCCTTCAACTTTTTCAGCTTGTCACAGAACAACCACAAAACATCATGTCAAAATCTTATGTGGATTTTGACATGATGGGTAGATTAAGTTTAATAACAAACAAAACAACATAAACACTAATATTACTATGAACAACTAGACATTTAAAGATAAGAGAGGTGACAGAGAAATAAATATCGGTTGCTAAAATCGGCCCAGTTTTATCTATTTGACCAATTCTGATATGTTAAATGACTGATACCGATACCTTTATTAGTGACGATGTATCGTGCAGCCCAAGACCGAATCGACTAAATGAACATAAAAGTCATCTAAAATGACCAAAATGGCGGCAGCCAACAAAGACAACGAACTAACCTCTATCCAGAGAAAGATCCGGACAGCAAGAAACATCGAGTACGGAGTCCAGGTGTGAGATGATGTTGGCTGTACTCTGTGCATAAAGTTGAAAATGTCTGTCATTTTTAAAGATTACATTCACACCCGTGACGCATAGATGACCGTCAGATTTTTCCATTATCGTTTAAGAAAACCGGTCAAAGACAGAAATATTGGGTTAAGGTGACCCGTGATGGACACACACACTAATTACAAGCGACAGATCACAGGGAGAGTATGTGTAGCTTTTTTGGATAATTTAAGTCCATGTGTATCAACTTGCGTTGATACACGTGTGTCTTTTATCAGGTCATAACTTCTAGGATAGATAGACTTTCAATCAATATATGTTGGGTTGCTTCTGTATTATGATCTACATTCCCAGAAACATAGCCCAAAAATCTGACATCCTGTCAACTTCTGTAAACACACTCGTTGAAAAACAATTTAGGAGGTAAATCAAGACAATGTCTTTCCCCAATCAGAACATTTCTCTGCTCCATCATTACCAGGCTGTCTGCGGTATTAAGTCTTTCTCTACGCTCTCTGTGGGGTCATTTGTTCTTAGGACAGACAAGCACGCTGCTAACAAGCCTTTAAAGGAACATTATGAATTATAATTTAAGAACATTATATGCTAATTTCTCCAGGGGTAACTCCAGCAGCCAGATTCTGCTGTGCTCTGTGTGAGGCCTTTTCCATTCCTTCCCCCTCTTCACACACAGTCACAACAGAGCGAAACCATCACATCCCTCACTGTGCTGCTGCAGCCTATATTTTCACGCTGTGGTGAGTGGAAACCCTGCGGACCGTGATGGCAAGTGTGAATCATTCCAGTCATTTTTAGGCTCAAGCATTATTCCAACAAGGAAAACACTTATTACCCTAGTCGGGCAGTTTCGACTCATTCAGATCCCTTGACACCTGCCTGCTCTAGAGAGCATTATTCCTTCAATGTGCCTTTTAAGCCTTCAACACACATGAGTAAACTAATAACCACCCACGACCCCACAAAGCTTCACCGAGAGGCGCGTGCACAAAGTGAGCACCACTCTTACAAAGCCTTGCTCTCTTTATTCTGTACCTCACCCAGGCAGGGTCATGTGGATCTCGAGGGGAAGTCATCTGCCAAATAAGCAAGAGCATTCTCAAGCATCTTTGAGATCACAGGGAATGGTCGACCTGATGTCCCTGCTGAAAGCAGAGATACAGGTAGAGGCACAGACCCTTCCTCAGACTTTCACCCCTTCTCATAGTTTGATATTAAATATCCTGGAAATGTTCTGTTTTCTTGAGGAAACCAGTCACTGTGCTACAAAAGACAACGTCCAACTTCACCCACTCCTCAGAACATCACTCCTGTTTAATTCTCCACTGATTCAAGCAACCTCCCCTTTCCACTTCCTTCAGAGATCTGGAAACAGCTGCTATGTGGACTTACTGATTCTTAGGCGTACCTCAAACATCACTGAGGGGATGTCGGTAGTATGGAAAGCCTAAGCATCTCTGAAGACGCAATCCTCTAATGAAGGTCAGTTGCATTGTAAGGATGTCACTCAAGCCTTCTTGCATGGAGGGATGTCCAGCATTCTGGTAAGGTTTGGGTTTTTTTACACGGTTTGACAAGGGACCAAAGCTGTAACATTTGTTCTGTTTTCAGCTGGTGCGGTTCAGTTTCACATTCTACTGCGTCAAACGATCCAAAAACCTTTTCCCCTCCTCACCTGTCATGGCGCTGCACCAAGAACCACTAACAGAAATGAGATAAAATCTTTGAACAAGACAATGAGCGCAACTTCCATCATCACAAAATGAAAAATTTTGTTGAGTCAGATTTTGGCGGTTGTAGGATTTCTCTCTTGTCTTAACCAAAAGACCATTTTTCCAGCTAGCGCCGGACTCGCCTGTTTGTTTTGTTTGATTTAACCAGAATACTCTGTACTGTAGTTTGCTTCCTGCTTTTGGAGCGGTCTCTCATCTGCTTGAGACTGCACCAAATTCAAATCAACCAAAACTAAGATTTTAGGCGGACCAGAGTTTAGTTTCTTGCTTGAGTTCGTCTGCGTATTCCCTCCTCCAAACAAACTGGACTTTCAAGGCAAACGAACTTGAGCTTGGTTGAAGTGGGTGAAACAGAGCTGGTGTTAAAGCACCCTTAGGTGGATTTGAGTTGTGTACAGTCTCTAAACGACCAAAACTAACATGTTGATGAACGGAGGAAAGCCCTGGCGTATGTACAGTACACCTTCAGTAATGAGAACTAATTGTTTGGATTTTAGTAAGGTTGTGGGAGAATGCGTGGAAATATACTCATAACGTTTAGATGTGTGTGGAAACGTTGCAGCACTCAGCTGTGCCACGCCGTCCCCCTTCACCTCAGCAAAGCCTCATGTGAGCTTAAGCTGGTATTCAACCCAGGTGGAGGATTATCCTCTCAAGCAGTCTCATGGTGATATTCATTGCTCAGTCTCTGACCAAGTGATGAAAATTGATTGTCACCTGCTGCACCCTGAAGCAGCTCTCACATTTTATTATTTCTCTGAGGTCAGGCACAGGTTGTAATGGAGGCTGATGTGAGTCTACCAGAATAGAATTGAGCTTGGCAGTCTTCTTTTCCCTCTTATTTTATGAAGCCTCATGCCTTACCCCTGGGTTTTCTAGAAAAGACCTCGGAACAAAGTGAATCTTCATCAATCCTAATTAGGATGGCCCCTAATTAGTTGAGGGGCCATCCTGGTTAAATGACTGGTTTGGCTGAGCACCAACCTGAAGTGTATTGATGGGGATACTATTTCCAGGATGCCCTTTGGACTATGGGGATGATCACCCCAGGTAGATGGGTGTGTTTGATGGCAACTTAAATAACCTAGTCAGATAGGTTATCATCAAAAAACTTTGATTTGGGTTGTGAATTACACTTTAATGAGATAACAAGAAGGGTAAATTCAGTTGCTCTGTTTTAGTCTTTTGAGCGTTCAACCCTTGTCTGTCATTAAACACGCCGGATTTGGAAATGTTGGTAGAATTTTTGGAAATAAAAGTTTTAAGGTACGAATCTACATTTTCCACGATATACACATAGAGGCTGTTGTTTTTGTCATGCTGGCTGTGTTAAAGCAAGCTTAAAATGTAAACTCTGTGATCCTCTTCATATTAAAATAAAGTTTAGTTTTATAGGTGCTGTTTGCTCACAAATTAGTATTATGGTCTCACTGTTCCCAACATGAATCAATCAATCAATCAATCAAATTTTATTTGTATAGCACATTTCAGCAGCAAGGCATTTCAAAGTGCTTTACATCATATCAAACACAGAAACACAATGCAACATAGAATCAACAATCAAAACACGACATTAAGTCAGGTTCCATCATTAAATTTGTAATTGATTACGTTTCAAATACAATCCTAAACAGGTGGGTTTTTAGTCGAGTTTGCATCCATAAAAGATTTACCTGTTACACTCCTACTGTGTTATATGGAACAAAATACCTAAATATTTAATGAAGTCCAGAAATATCGAAAGATGAGAACAAAAACCTTTTAAATACTTCTTACATTACAGTTTCTAAGAAGAAACTGCAATTGGTCAAATATATACTAACCAGGGGGCGTGCTGTGGTGGCGCAGGGGGTTAGCACGCCCCACGTTTGGAGACCTTAGTCCTCGACGCGGACGTCACGGGTTTGACTCCCGGTCCCGACGACCTTTGCCGCATGTCTTCCCCCCTCTCCTCGCCCTCCTTCCTGTCTGCATACTGTCGAAAAAATACGAGCCACTAGCGCCGCAAAAACTCTTCGGAGAAAAAAAAAAAAATAAATAAAAAATATATATATATATATATATATATATATATATATATATACACTGCTCAAAAAAATAAAGGGAACACTTAAACAGGTGTTTAACACTTAAAGTGTTCCCTTTATTTTTTTGAGCAGTATATATATACAGGAATAATATATATATATATATATATATATATATATATATATATATATATATATATATATATATATATATATATATATATATAAAACATTCTTTATCATATCAAGTTAGGAACAGATGTGATAGATGTTACACTTAAATCTGTTTGGCAAAAGCATTCTCTAATTAAATGTTAAAATTAACACGAGGATGATCCAGAGCAATACAATAAAGTTAAAGGATGTATTGTTTTACAGCTGTCAAAACATTTTTATTATGAATGATCTTGAACTATTCTGCAAGTGTGCTGGAAATACAATTGCAAAGGTAAACTGAAAAATGTTGATCTGAAGTGAAGCATGTTAAAAAGGCTGGTGCCTACTTGCTTGAGAGAAGATCCTTGCTGAGATTAAAGACTTGCTCTTTTTTTATATAATATTTGACTCTAATAACCAGTCTGTTTGCAATACCTGTGATCTGTTCCAAGGCAAACTTTAATACCCCGCTGCTCCTGCTGGGAGCACCGACTGCAAATGCGACTGATCTGGAATTCCGCGCGTGGCAGCTATCGAGGCTTTGTCTCCGAGAAACTTTCCTCCTGTGAGCTGGAGAAGCTGCACGGTTTGCGGCGCAGATATACGCAGCCTAATGCAAACGGCTTTGGACTGATGATTGCCTGTTGTTTAGTTGGATATCTGATGAAAATTCAAAGTGAATCCTTCCCACTGGTTCAGAATAATGCAAAGCATGACATGCCTTTACATCCTGTGGCACATTCCAGTCTTTGGTTTTTGCAGCCAACTCAACAGGGTGTTGGAGGAACTTAATATGCCTTACTGTTTTTTGTTTCTCATTAGTTGAGTTAGACATAACATTTTCTATGTAACCCAGAAAAATAGACATTTTGACTTCGTATTATTTGTTGCTTGTGAACAAGCCTTCCTATGATTTTTTTTGCAATGTCTTTCTTCCTGTCACTCCTCCATAAAAGCCAGAATTGTTGAATGCACGGCTAGCAGTTGTATTTTATATTAAATACATTGTTTTTTCTACTATTTTTGTTTGAGGTAGGTGTTATGATCTAGGTTCTTAATTTTATTATTTGGTTGGGTAGTTGGATATTTTTTGGGATCCAGTCCAAAAACATATCACGTTCGCATACTGAAAAGCAAATAAATCTGGACGCTAACTCGCTAGTCAGTTGTGGACCGACTAAAATAACGTTAGCAATTCAAATCAACTAAAAATGAAAATGTTCATATCAGTCGGACACAATGCTGGGCTGCTGGATGTTAAAGAATTCAGTTTCACCGAAAGCAAATTTTCTGAAACTGTAAGACAAATGATGTCTATGATCCTTTGTGGAGTTAGCTTTCACAAAGGAAAAGCTAACTCCTTTGTGAAAGCTAACTTACAAAGGAGTTAGCCTGTGAAAGCTAACACAAAATTAACTTTCACAAGCTAATTTTTGAAAGCTTTTGCTTTCACTGACAATTTGAATACATATGCACGTTTCAGATTTTTCTTTAGAAAAGACTTCGCAAACCATTGAATCCCTTCCTATTAACTTTTTTTTTGTTGGTGTCTCACATTATATAAAAAAAATGCTGTTAAGTTTCTCGTGGTAACTAGCCTGACTGTTGCCTTCCTGCCCTACTCTGACCCAATTCAAATCTTGCTTATACCACAGTCAGGGCTTTCTCCCGTTGACTTGGATTCCCTCCGGTAGAATTTCAACCAGGCTAATCAGTGAACAGAGAGAGAAGTTGTGAACGATGACATAGATCTTCTGCTTTATAATTGTAGTCTGGCTGGTTTAAGTAATGGCAACAGAGGAAGTGAACAAAGTCATTCAGTTCATGTTGGCCACACCTCCAATTGTTGAATTAACATCAACAGCCATCTTATTTGGCTCGGCACTTCTCTCTTAAGGTGGAAGACGGTTGTTTACAGCGCAGGCAACTTCCGGTAAGCTTCATAGCTTAACCCGATTCGGGCTACCAGATCGCCGGCGATCTGAGATGCATACATATTTTTCAAATGCCGGTAGAATTCGAACCACGTAAGGTAGAGCAATTTTTTTTTTTGCATATTAAACTGTAAGAATTGCGCTTCCTTTTCCGACCCTAAACATCCCCCCCGAGTTGCTGTGCGCGCGCAGACGAGTTCACAGATTTATAGTAAAAAGGATGGGTCCACAAACATGATGTGGCATCCATCCCTATATTTGTAGATCAGCTCGGGTCTGGCCAATCACTTCCTGTGTTGTTCTGACGTTGACAGAATGAAATACTACGAGATTTCATGAAATGTCACATGACTTCAGGTGAGATTTCATGAAAGTCATTTCCGTTTCCTGCACGTGCTATTTGGCTCTGCTCTTGCAAGGCAAACACCCAAAAAAAAAAAATTATGGAAAGACACGGAGTAAGAAGATTTTACTCTGCGTCCGAAGTCTTGGAGCTCGTCACCGCTCAAGATGGCCAAAATGAGGAGAGGTATTCTTCAGACCCTGATACTGCAGACACTGATGAGGAAGAGGACTTCATCGAAGGGATCGATAAACTTCATGATATGTAAGTGGGCTCTTTTTCGCTCATATATATATATATGTAAAAAATATATAATTTTTTATTTTTTTATTTTTTTTTTACGTAACACAGAACGTGTGATTGAAAACTCTAACTAATCTGTAATGTTACGTCTGTGTGAAGTACTGGCAATATCGTGGAGGAGAAAGATGGCGATCTGAATGAGGATGATGAAGAGGACAATAACGGTGTGGTGGCAGGTGCAAGTAGAGGAAGAAAAAGAAGTCGGGAGGGTCCAGCTAGTAAAAGGAGAGGCAAAAGGTCAGAAACTCATGTGGACACTCAAGTCAAGTGGAAAACAGAGAAGGAGACTGATCATTTGCTGCACCCCCCACTCCATTTCCGTCCAAAGAGGACACCAGGTGTTCAGCTGCCCCTTTCCAATACTGAGATTCCGTCACCTTCAGAGCTATTCAAATTATTTTTTGACCAGGCTACCATAAAGACATTATGTGAAAACACTAACAAAAATGCAGCCAAAAATTTAGCTGCTGGAAAAAAATTTCGTTGGACTGATGTCACAGCTAATGAAATGTATGCATATATTGGACTTACTTTGTACATGGGACTAATGAAACGACCACAATTGAAGGATTTTTGGAGAACCACAACTGCATTTCAGGTTTCATATCCAGGGAAAGTAATGTCCAGAGATCGTTTCCTCAACATCCATACCAATGTCCACATGAGTAACCCAGAGGATGACGCAGTGAACGACCAAAAAAAAGGGACACCTGATTATGACCCACTGCACAGACTGCGCCCCCTGTACGACAGCTTGAGGGTTGCCTGTAAGGCTTTGTACCACCCCCGGAAAAATCTTTCTGTGGATGAAAGAATGGTAGCCACTAAAGCCAAGATTGGGCTAAAACAATATATCAAAAGTAAGCCGACAAAGTGGGGGATCAAACTTTTTGTGTTGTCCGACACCACGGGCTACACTACAGACTTTCACATTTACACTGGAAGGTCCACTCAAAAAACTGGAAAGGGGCTGTCGTTTGACGCTGTAATGTCACTCATAAACAAAGACTATCTTGGCTCTGGATATCACATATACTGTGATAACTTTTATACCAGCCCCGCACTGTTTTGCCACCTTCACAAGCTTGGGTTTGGAGCATGTGGGACGTTCAGAAATTCAAGAGTTGGTGTCCCAAAGACGACCAAGAATGCCCTGACCAAAAAATCACCGCGAGGGTCCATCAGATGGCTCAGAGAGGGACCTCTCATTTTTGTCAAGTGGATGGACACGAGGGAGGTCAGTGTGTGTTCCACCGTGCACACGGCCTTCAAAGGAGATGCAGTCAGACGAGTGGGAAAGGCTGGAGGACAGCATCAAGTCTTGTATGTTCCAGTGCCATCAGCTGTGAGGGATTACAACTGCTTCATGGGGGGAGTGGACTTATCCGACCAGTTGATTGGCTCCTACACTTCATGGCGGAAGTGCAAAAAGTGGTACAAGACGGTCCTGCACCATTTCATAGATATAGCTGTGACAAACAGCTATCTGATTCACAAAGAGATGTGTGCACAGCTGGAGCAGAAGGCTCCAAAACACCAGGCTTTCCAGGAGCAACTGACAGTAGCGCTTTGTGGAGTAGAGCCACAAGCAGCTCCGACTACCAGCTATCGGCACCTGCCTGTTGCAATTTTTGAAGGGGCATCCGTTGAAGACAAAGCAACAAAGGGAAGGAGAAAGTGCAAGCTTTGTGGAAAATGCACTCCATTCATGTGTGAAGCTTGCAAACTTCCTCTCTGTGTTATTGTGGACAGGAACTGCCACAAGGACTTCCACAGCTCCAGTGGGCATGCTAAAAAATAAAGTCCTTGCTCTCATCATGACATTTTGTCATGTGGACAGACATTTTCTCATGTGAATACACAAAGACTGACACACTTTCATTTAAATGTTTGTATTTTATTGTTGATGTACAATGTGCAATGCATCTTCTGCACTTCTTTTTTCTGATTGCACTGATAAAAGCATTTTTTTTATTTTCCCTCGTTTTATTGTTTTTAGAAAATTGGCTGTAACTTTGAAACGAAGCTTTGAAAAAACTCCAAATAAATTGTGTTTGGTTTAGAAGGCTTGTGTGCAACTTTTTTGTATTGGGAACTTTGGTAAATAAAGTTAGGAAACTCTTCATATTTACAAAAATATGTCAAAAAAATTATAAACGGATGGAGTTCTTGTTATTGTTTTGCAAATTTTCTATTTTTAATCAGTTATTATTGATAAATGGCATACAAACTTGGAAAGGAGGACTTATAAGGATTTTATAGATGTAAAGAACATTGGAGTGCTCCTAATAATGACTCTGCAGCATCCAAAAATGTAAAAAGATGCTCATGCGGACTTTTATAATGGTAGTCCTAGAAGGGTTTAAACAACTGGGTAACATTTAAAGACCCTCTGTACGAAGCAAGGCATAGTACAAGGAGTTGGTTTTTACCAGGCTAGGTTGTGACGCAATGATTTTAAAAAAAAGTTTCAAGATTATAAATACTGAAAAGAGGCACTTTGGTAATTGCACCATTATTTTGCTACCTGTTAGAATTTACGATAAGAATCGACTACAACCCTTCCTCTATTTATCCTTTCTTGACTAATTTAAATATCAACGTTGCTTTTTGTTTTTTTGGATTCCACTAAAAGCCAATAACTAAAGTGAGAGTCAGGGATGAAAATACAATCTCAGACTCCTTACAACGTCTGTGCTGTGTTATAATTTCCAGCTTGAAAAGAATTTTGCTTCCTCTCCCCGCCCCCTCTCTCACCCGCCTGGTATCGAGCCAAATCCATTGTGTTTCCATTTTTTAACTTCTCCTGCTGCCCTTATCCAGTTCAGGGCTTATGGTTGTAATACTGAAACAGAGCAACTTGTCAAGGCAGAAACAGTGGTGATGAATGCCCCACTGCTCTATTCTTGTTTGTTTTGGGGTGGTGGCGACGAAGAGCGGCGTGGGTTTGTTTAAGGGGGGTCAGAATTGAATTTTATGCTTACTTGTTGAGGTACATATTCTTGACCGCGGCCGCTCGGCTGTACTCGAGCAGCCAGCATTGATTAAATGGAATAGTCCTGTTATCTGGATAAAAAAAAAGAGAGAGTTGGGATGGAGGGGGGTAGGTGGGCAACACGAAGACGATAGCGGGCAAGCAAAAATAATGAGTTCTTTCATCTTGGCAGTGAGGGCGTCTGTGTCTTTCAGACTTCCCAGGGAGATGTACACAGCTTAAGGAAACGTTTAATTAGAAAATGCCAGCCTTGTGTCTGTGTGTGCAGAATAATAACAATTTTTTGATGTGAATGTGACAACACGTTTTTCTTTCAGCTGCTTTCAGGAGCCACTAAAAGACATGAAATCAAATGAGCCTGAAGAGGGAGGGGAAAAAAAATAAATAATTAGCCGCCTACGTTAGCGCTGCTGTTCCGAAGACGACAAGGAACTGGTAATGATTCCGTGGCTCTAGGTGTTTCATATGTGTCACGTTGCGCCGCAATTCAGCTTGGTCGTCTTCCTGTGGGTTAGACAGGTAAGTAACAGTCTGAGAAAATCGACAAAAGGAAAGAGGAGCTGTTTTGCCTTGATGACTCCTAAGGGAATTTTTAGGTTGTTATACGCGGAAATTTCTGGGAAGAAAGGCAGCAATCACTCATCATTCAACTGCATTTCTATAATTTTAAAAGTCCTTAAACTGATTAAAAGAACTTCCAACACAGCGACAAACGTAAAGATTTAGAAGCCGATTGTTGGTCAGGGCCCTTAGCTTTTACCTCTGCCTCTCATTAAGACGCAAACAGTTCAGTCTGCACCTGCAATACGGTTTGATCACCGTCTGACGTAGCTAATTGTCCTGACTGCTGGCAAGCTACAGGCGTTTTCTTCAACATCAAAGCTAACTCTGGATATCCCTGTGAAAAAGCTGAAATGAAAGGGCAGATAAGAAAATTATGGAAAACAACTCATGACAAGAGGAGGAAAGTTAGTTTACTCATGTTTCAAAGCTTTCAAAGCAGCACTGTGGTGTGTAATTAGCCTCATTAGCTTAGCTTTGTTTGAACTACTTCTAAATATTACTGTTTGTAAAGTGATACATTCAGGATTCTTGAGTTTGAGAGAAGCTTAGGAATGTTTTTAAGTGCAGCAGATACTTTATGGTTGTGTGGCAAAGCTAGAATTGTTGTTCCATTTTAGCCGGGATATCCCAATTGTGGGACAAAATTAATGTCGCGGGAAGCGGTATGGATGGATGAATGAAAAAAACAGTTACACAAAAGTGTTTCACTGTAAAGATGGTTTGTAGTTTGTTTTGTTGCAACCTGAAGTGTGAAATAAACTTCAGTGGAGTTTAAAAACAAAATATGTGTATAGGTTTATGTCTGGTTGAACGATGTGTGTGCCCAGTTGATTTTTTTTTTCATTTTTGGGGGCGATTTTGTTGTAATCCATAGGGGGACGTAGACGAAAATCTTTGGAAACCACTGCACTAGCAAATCTATCACGGTTCCAAAAGCAAAGTCATATGCAGGTTCGTCTCTGTTCAGTTGTCAGAAGAAAGAAATATTTGGACTCTTTTACACAGACATTTATGGAGGCTGATTTGCTTTGGAACAAGCCACAAGTGCCTTTGGCCAAGAAAATAATTGTAGTTTTTGGCACTTGGCTGTTGGCATGATGTCTGCCTTAGAGTTTTATATAAGCAAACAAATGGGGTAGAAAACAGCAGTTTTGTCAAAGTCAATTCTAGTCCCCAGATATAAACCAGATAAGGCTGACATTTGTTTTTCATGCCCCAAATAAACAATTCAGAGGGTATTTAAGGCTATAATCATCCTCAGGATTGTGGGAAAGCCTTTGGGATCATTGGGGTTTTTTTCTACTTAAATTTTAACAAACTGATCAACGCTTGCATTTTATCCAAATTTTATGTCATTGACGTGAGACCTGCGTCATAATTCTACTGGATGTAAACAATAGTTGAGAAATATGAAAGAAATCTGTATCACTGAAGTGCATCACGTCACAATCCCACCACTCTTAGCGCTGACTACACATAGGCCATGCTAACGTAATAGTCTATGTAAATTTATGTTGTTTTGTGTTTTCTGTGTTATTTACTAGTTGTGTTGGGGTTAGAGTACAAAGATTTGTTAATTTTGGTTAAAAAAAATTATAGTGTGTATGGCAACTGTCAGTAATTCGCCAGTAGAGGTCAGTATCGCTCCAAAAATGACAAAGAGATCAAGGGAAATATCGCATTCTGAGTCAGATAGAGATGGCCGTTGCTAAGATGGTTGTATATGAGCTGTGTGTAGCGACTGCACCACTAGCTGAGCTGTTTTGTGTTGCAGATCTTTAATGCAAAGTTACAGTTAGACTCCTATCTTTAATTTTGCGATTTAAAAAAACAAACAAAACAATTACTGTCATTTAACATTAAGTAGGAAGACAGCTTCACAATAATGACTTAGTATCATCACAGAAAGAGTGTCAGTTAGCACTATAAAAATAAATTTCTCCCACATAAATCTGTCAAAACTTTATTATTTCAAGTTATTTTCTAATATTTTACCACTTTAACTTTAAAATGGTATAAATTGTAAAGTATGGCAGGCTGTTATTCAGCAAAAACATTAAATGTTATATAAAGCAGATTTCAAAGTGCTTGTGTTCTGTGGATACTTTGTTAATTTACGGTTAAATGAGATGAATTGATGGATTTTTAGAGATTTAAGGTCAATAAAAATAAAAGTTATTTAACAAAACATAAATAATTATCAATGCAGAAATACAATTAATAACTCGGTTGCTAATGATAAACCATTAATGTGGCTGATCACTTCTTTACATTTGGATCCAACCCTTGCATTGTGTAAGATTTAGTGATAAAGATTGATGTCTGTTTACTTCAGAAAAATGGATGGGATAGAAAATAAAAACATTATTTTCTTTTTCTAAGGTTATTTTGACTTGGAATAATTCTAAAATAAAATTCCAGTCTTTCCAGTGTAACCCTTTCACTCCTAAATTGAATCTGTTTTTAAGTCCAGAAGCTTCTGCGTTTTCTGTTTCTCTGCATGTTCTCCTCAGGCGGGGCGTATAAAGAGACCTGTACTAATCTGAGGCGTCAAACAAAATACCGAAGACGCACTCTGAAGCGTTCTCTGGGCCTCGGAGGATCTTTAATGACCTCAGGATGAACTCCGTCTTGGTGAAGTGCGACGCTGCCAGATGCTGCTCCTCTGGCCTCTAAAACCAAGTTAAACACGGAGACGAGCGCAAGGTTATTGATTGCCTCCATAAACGCTGGCGAGTGCTGCAGGGGTAAGAAGAAGAAGAAAAAAAAAAAAGGTGGAAAGATGGAGGACGGGCTGAGAGGCTCAGCAGCTGCGGGCCGGGCTTTCTGAGAGGGTGCCGTTTGTTATCGGAAGAGGATCAAGCATCACACAAATCACAAGGCAAGAAGCTCCACAGGGAGGGATACATTTACACACACACCCACAAACACACACACACACAGGCAGAACAAAACGGGTTCAGGTTAGTCGTCCTAAGTAGCTCTTCGTTAAGATAGCCGTGTGTTTTCAGATATATGCCTGGGCTGTCAACTTAAATTGTTTACGCATGCGATTAATCCAAAAATTACAATTACACAATACAGATTAATTGACCAACCTATTTTGTCTTTCTCACGCAGAGGGTTACTTATGTCACAGCAGCGCATTATGGACTCGACACGCAGGAAGCGACTAACCACAGTGAAACACGAAGGTTTCCTGTGAAAGTTCGAACATTTTTCAACTTTATTGTGTCACATCACCAGCACATGTGTACACATTAAACTTGTATGAGCTCGAAATTTCACCGGCACGAATTATGCAGGTCGCTTGGCTAGATTCGTACTACTTCCTTTAAAGCTTCCAGAATATAAAAACTAGGCCTGTCGACGTTATCGACCTAACGCATGTGATTAATTTGAAAATTTTAACTTGAAAATTTTAACATGTAATCATGTAATGTAACAGGTAACAAAAACTAGGAAAACTGAGGCTCTTCGAGGATGTTTGGTTTGAGACAAAAAAAACTATTTTCTTAAACATTTTTTGTAAAAACATGCATAACGTGGCCGTTTTAGATATGGGCTACACGGGCATTTGTCCAGGGCGATATCAGAAAGGGGTGGGGCACACAAGAAAAAGTTTGCTACTAATTGCATGCATCTGTAGTGGAGTAAGTGTCCTTTAGGTGCTGTTGAATACTGGAAGACTACATTACCTGCTTTCTGCTCCAGAGCAAACCAAAAACTGAACTGTTTGCATTTTAATTGGTTGGAGTGCGGCAGAAGGAGGGGCTTATCTACGGCACCATTCCTGCAAAAACCACAACTGGGTGCATATTTATGTTAGAAGCTTACAAAGTTAAACATAGTGATTAATCTGATTAGATTTTGTAGTTGATTGACGGCACTAATATACACACACACACACACTGAGCCTGATTCTTACAATTTCTCATTAAGTCTCAACCAAAAAATGCACACACATTCTAAGCTGCTTGCAGACCTATGTGTACACCCAATACGATCACAAGCTGTACAGTTCATGACTTCTCCACTCAGGCTCAGCCATTTTCTTTTTCAACAACAAACATGATGATATGCAATGCATCAAAGCTTCCAGCAGCCTGAAGGTGGGAAAAGTTTGGCTGAGGTTATCGGATTAGTCTTTCTCCTTTTTGTGGTTTTGCGTTCTTAACTTCTAGGACGCAGACTGCCAGGTTTAGACACTTCACAAAGGGACAAAAGAGTTGAAAGGTTCGCCTTAAAGAAGAGTTTTGGCTTTAGACGAGATTTCGGCACCTCTCCCGGAGCAGAAGAATGGATGGTGCTTTGCACGGCATGCTGGGATTTTTAAAAACTGTGTCAGCGTAGCTCTAAACCTTAGCAAGCAAGACCAATATATACCAATTGTAATGTGCTTAATTTCTGACAGTTTTATGGAATAGGATGTGAGGGGTTGGTTAAGTAAATCCTATCAGTGGGTGACAGGTTGGGTACATCCACTGCCAGTTAATCATAGGGTAACACACACACACACACCCACACACACACACACGTATGTATTATGTTATCCGTGTTGGGACTATGCATTGACTTCCATTGACATCTAAAGCTCAACCTTTACCCTACATTCCTAACGATAAACTAAACCTAAACTCAATTCACACCTTAGTTCAAAACCTAACCAATAAACAGCACTGGGTTGGACCAGGCTTTGGCAGTCGGGCCCCACAACATAATATGCATTTGGAAAATGGTCCTTATAATGTATCTAATGCAAGACCACTCACACACAGGTTTCTATTTCTATCCACATTAGGACTGTATTGACTTCCATTCATTTTAGTAACATCAATTAAGCGTAACACACATAACGCAAAATCAATTCACATGTTAGTGCCAAACCTGACCCGCAACCCTAAAACAGCACCTCATCTCGGGTTTGGTCCGTACAAGGAGCAGTCGGCCCCCACAACGTGGCATGTGCTGGGAAAACACATCAAATACAGGGCCACGCACACCCCACACACACACACACACACCCCCACACACACGACACGAGGGACCTATAAACACACACATAAACCGTTGTTAGCTTTAGCCTCCAGGAGCAACTCATCTGGATTTATGCGCAGTGAAAACAGCAACAGTTATCTCCAGCAGGAAGGCTCTGAGCAGTTTGAAGGTAATATCGTACCTTTATGAGACGGTTTGTTGCAGGGAGGCATTAAAGAGACTGATCAAGAAAATATGTGAGGTGAAAAATATTTACTTTCAAATGATGTTTTTGCATCCACAATGCCACCTTTAACGGTGTGTTTATTTGTTATGTACCAGTCAAAACTTTCACGTTTCAAGACGGAAATACAAGAAATATGTATGCGTGGAAAACTGGAGGTCTCTCAACACCTTTAATTATGCTGCCGCATAATTAAAGTTTGAGGGGTTTTATTACCACTTCTGTTAGTTTGTGTCCATTTACTCCTGTCACACAGAGTGCGAACAAGTGTTTGAATGCATAAAATAGGGAGAAGTGAACTGATGACGTCTTGTAACTAGAATGTGCTCATCCATTGTGGGATGTAATTCCTACATCCGAGCTCGGACTTCCAAGATGAATCAAATGCATCAAGTCAAGGTGCACGTTTTTTTTATTGTTTTGTTTTTTACCTGATTTTACCACCAATTGTCAGTCAGAGATAGTCTGCTTCAGTCTGGGCTAGCCTTGAAGACTAGAGTCTGCATGTGTGTAGAGCAGGGGTGCTCAAGTCCCGTCCTTGAGAGCTACCGTCCTGCAACTTTTAGATGCATGCTTACTCCAACAGACTGGGTTCAGTTCTGCAGAGGCCCGGTAACAAGCCATTCATTTGAATCCGGTGTGTTGGGGCAGGGAAGCATCTGAGAATTGCAGGATGGACTTGAGGACTCCTGGTGTAGAGGAACCAACCACACTTTGGTCACAGTCAAACAAACCAAATCAAACATAAACTGTTATACCTGGTTAACGCAGCAAGATTTTTATGATGATTTTTGACGTGATTTCCCATTCCGACAATCTGAAATATGCCCCGTTTATTGTGACGGCATAAAGTTAATCGTAGGAGATGTTCTTGCCGTGCCTGTTGAGTTAAGAATGACCTGGTCAGCTAGGAAGGACGTCTTGACTGCTCCGGTCTAAAGTCGGGGATAGTTAACATGTTGGATTGTCGGAATGTGTGAAGTGTTCCCCCAACAATTTCTTTCTGAAAGAAGACCAAACAACTGCCATCTAGCACCAGAAAGACTTACGGATGCCAGAGATGTCTTTTTGTTTTGTTCTCTCTCTGCTAAACTTTTGCTTCTTCCTCGCCAGCCATGTTTGATCTCGAGAGATTTTGAAAGATTTTCCATCTGACATCTGATTGTTAGTGAGTGAAATCTTTACTTGTGCATACAACCAAACCTGTTGTAGCTGTGTTTTTTTGGGGGGGTGGGGGGGGTTACATCGTGGTGTGTGGTCTCTCAGGTTTTGAAACCCAGCCGACAATTTCAAACTCTTGCCGTGCGAACCAGGCATCTGTACCTTTCAAAGACTGGGAACATTGTGTAGCGTGTCCTCAACTCACCATGTTTTCATAACCAAACTGTGTAGCGCTACATTTAACTCGACTGAGATGTCGTAGTCTGAAATTTCTATACCCCAGAGCCCTCTTGCTGAGTCTCGCAGCTGTAATGGTTGACAGACGAAAAACAAATCTATCTGAAAAATAATAATTATGACTTTGACATACATCTCATGCAGCTAGTAATTTGCCGTCATCATTTCTATTACCAAAATTCAACATAATTACAAGGATTCTGTGTTTTTGTAAATCATGGAGTTGGCACAAAACAAAACACTCGAACAATCGCTTTTTTTTTTTCAAGCAAGAGGGAAAGAAGAAATAACACAATCCTTTAAAGTGGAGCGGTCGAGAGTTCCCGAAAGTCTGTGTAGTTCTGAAAACCCTTCTAACCTTAAATATCCTTTTCAACTATAATTATTGATTAAGCTTTCTCTTTCATCAATACTGATTACAAATGATTGCTTTTCATGTATAAGAAAACATTTTGTTCAGATGTTGGAAGTGATATTTGTCCCGAAGAGGAATGTTGTCCCTGCGGATCATTTATGGAAAAATGTAAGGTGATAAAGAACATTTTGTGTAACCAAGACAGTTTTCAAGAACATTTTCCCTTCTTCTTTCTTCTCCATTGTACTGTAAGGTGACTTCTTTGTGGACTTTCTTACCCAAAGCCATTTCTGTCTTCACTGGAGTAAAAAAAAACAAAAAAAACTAGTCCCTCAAAGACCATATATTTAAATTCCTTCTAGTCATAAGTCATCAGAGATGTGCTCTTGAAAGAACACAATTTTCTGTGCTTGAGAAATCCCATCCCATCCGATGGCGGATCGATCGATTATTAGCAACTGACAAAGAGTATCGGAGACTGAGATCGATGAGATCCTGGAAGTTTGAGAGGCAACTACTCAGAGATCCAAGCAGGGGAATGGCGGCGCTGTGCAGCTGCAAGGAGTTGATCACTACGGGGTGAGGCAGAGCCACTCCCCCAGCAGCTACTAGTAAACAGCTTACAGCCACGGCTAACTCCGGGAGCCATGGTAGAAAAGCCTTTTTCCTATAGTCCAAAAGACTTTTTTTTACTCCAAAAAGAAAAAAGTGCAATCATTTGCATATTGAGATTCTACAGAGGCTGATAATCTCCCCACTCAGCTCCCAGATCACTGTTGAAACTTTGAGTTTTATGTTTAAAATAATTTGACTCATTTCTGAGCATTATTTTTTTGTAAATAATAGCTTCCGTTTGTCGTTTTTTGTCATTTTTGTCATAAGAACTAGTCACCTTCTTCTCAGAAGCTTCTAACTGTGTCCATGCCTGGCTTTGCGGTGATGCCAAAGAGTGAAGTGAAGCATTTTGGTCAGAGCTAAGTGACTCCACGACTTACCAATCCATCTGAATATCAGCAAAAATATCAGGAGTTTCATTCACCGAGCAAAAAAGGCAAGTGTGTCTCGCTGGGCCACAGATTCTCAAAGTTAAGGACCGAGACACTCTGCCGATAAAACACCGACACTTCAAACACTAACGGGATTACCGAACTCCGAAAAAGAACATGTTATTTCTCGCGCACGTCGCAGCCCACCTGGATCGCAACAGATGTGTGGAGACACACGTTTTAGGAGGCAGAACACTTCGGTGTGGGAGTGCAAGACTCTTAAGCCTTCCATGAGTGTGGCGTGAATGTGTGCACAGAGCGCCTGCGTGGGCTGGCTGTTGGTGCGTATTCGTGTGTGACTCACTCCAAAGCCAAACATGATCAAAGCCGGGACAGACTGAGACGGACAGACAGCGGAGCACAGAATGAGGCGGCCGTGGCTCCCGTCCAGTCCTCACATTAGCTGCCTGTCGGTCAGGCGCACAAATTGTTTGGCAAACTACTGATAAGACACCAACTGCAAGCGGGGTCCGCGGGCATTCAGCGATGTCTTTGAGCCGTGCAAAAAAAAAAAAAACACCTGCTCTGATATGCATTTAAAAAGCAAACGGCCGCGCTTCGCCCTACTTTGGACGTCGCACATGTGGTCGTGTTGCTGCGCGACGCGGCCGTCGGCTTTGCCAAGAAGGCAGGGAGGCAGAAAAATACAGAAAAACATGTTTAGTCTACTGCACAAAAAAAAAATTTAGTCCAAGTCACTTGGTGACACGTCTCTCTCTAGGTGAGCGGGAGTGTCGAACAAGACTGATTGGGATGATGTCCATGTTTCCTGGAGAGAGCCTTTTAACTGGATGACACAAAAACCCGCCGCCGCCTAATGCGCAAGCTACAAAGATCTCCTGCTGAGGAGCTGCTGGCTCTTAAGATGGATTCTGCGTTTCCTCCATGTCTGCGGTCTTAGCTTCCTGTGGGTGGGAGGGTTGGGACGGGAATCAGGGACACTCGACGCCTAAAGGGGCTGTGGTGTTTGTGATGCTCTCTGCGGTGAACCTGGCCAGAAAGGACAACGACCTCCTGGTTTTCACACAAATAAAGGTGTAAAATGTTTTTAGCTGCTTCTGTTCAAAACAACAACAATATACTGTAGGTTTAAACAATTATTCCATTGCTGCTGCTAAAATAATACATAGATTTATGGCTAAAACGATTAATTGCGATTGTCCAATTTGATTGATCGTCAGAATAATCGACTAAAATAATAGCTTGTTGCAGCCCTATATAGATGTTTTAAAAACATTATTTGCGCCTACATAGATTACTGAACTGCATCAATGTTGATTTTGTTATGTATAGACATAGAGTGTAAGAGAAAACGGGTGAGTGCAGACAGACACTCTGTACACGCTTGATATTTATAAGAACTAAGTTCTACTTTAGTCACAAGTAGTCAATTCAGCCTTTTTCAGTTTTTGTTTTAAACTCGAAAATTGCTTCTTGCAGTTTGTTTAGAGAATTAAAATATGAAAGTTCTCGATGACTTTTCCAGTTTTGGTTTATTTTTAATTAAAGAGCTTCAGAGCTTTTCTACCAATGATTGATTTGCAGTTCACATTTTAGAAAGGATTGTAAGACGCCAAGAGGTGACGATAATTTCTTAAATCCAATTCTTTGCACGGGATATTCTGCATATTTTTATATTAATCTATTGAATGTATGCATCATAATCCATAACATGACCCCTGCCTTGCTGAATTTAGTCTAATTTGAGGTGGTTAATTTGTTTCCACACCAGTTTCTGTGGATCCTACTTGGTTTGGTAGTGACTCGTACGTAAGCAAGGGTTGTGACTGTATGTATTCACACATTTGTTAACATCTACTGCACAATTAAACTATTAGGTTAAAATTAGAGACCGATTGAGAAATCAGAAGGTGGGAAAAGGAGGATTTTCTGCTTCTCTGGCCAAGTGGAACCTCGTATTTTTGTTTCCATTCGGTGAATGCGCCACACTCTGAGTTGCACTAACTGTAACTCTGTAAGTCTATTAAAGACTTACCGCATAATTAGCCATTTCTATTATAGGCGAGGTGTTTAAAATAAAGTCTGAAGCACAGAGAAGCTATTTGACAGGTTTTTTTGTTTTTTTTTTCAAATGTACATAATCCAGAATTTCATTCATTATGCAATCTATTGACTTTGATGCCAAGGATTTAAAAGGGACCTTTTAAGAAAAATTCACATTTTGCACATTTTTGTACTTCCCTTTGGGTTTTTACTTCTTCTAAAAACAGTCCAAGCGCTTAAAAAATGTTAATGTTTTATAGTGTTTGGAAAATGAGCCATTTCAAAAACCTGAGGAGTGTAACGTCACAAATCTGCAGCAGGCACTGCCTGTCACCTAGCAACGCAAGCTGAGCTCTAGCACGTTCAGTCAGCTGGTTTTACCGCTTTACAATGGCTGCTGGAAAAGCAAAGTCTTTTGCTTTTGACTTGCCACCCAGAAACCACTTGCTACATTCTTGTTGGTTGTGCAGAAGGCTCCACTTCTGCTTTTCAAAGAGCCATTTTTATGTGTGAGTGCAAACGTTGACTTGGGGGGCGTGGCCAGCAGCTGCTTATTCAGATTTAAAATGACAAGACGCCCTAGAAGAGCTCATTCTGAAAGGACTGAAATCTCATTATCTAAAATTTATTTTGTGCAAAAAAAATGTTATGAACATGTTTTGTGTAGACCATAGACCTATCATAACCTGTTCAAGGAAGCATAACAGGTCATCTTTAATAAAGTCAGTCACACTATTAGTTTACCATTGCAAGATATCCCCATGAAACACCTTGGTACATGGTTTCCCTGCAATGCCAAGTCAGCGCACGCACACAAAAAAGTAAAAATAAGTAAATAAAAGGCTCATTAAAGTGCAACAAGAGAGCAAACGAGGGCAACTTCTGAATGGAGTCCAGCAGAGTTGCTCTGTTTTATGCTTTTAAGCGTTATGGAACATTCTAGATTTGGCAATGTTGACCTTTTTTTAAGAGTTGAAGTACAGTTCCTGATATATAAGCAGGTCAATGGAAAAGCCTGACAATGAGGAATTGGTTGCAAAATTCTGGTCAATTTGACAGCGAGGAATATTTTCTCACAGTCATAATTTAACTAAACTGCTTCCTATATTGTCATAATTATAGATTTATACTTGAATTTGATATGGATTCATTTTGTGTTGTGTTTTTTTAAATCTATATGAATCGAATCTAAATGCTATGGATGCTTTCATATTTATTAAAAATAGTTTTCCAGAGGTATACTGTACCAGGTACAGATATGCCTATCTGTGCACGTCTAAAGGAGGTCACTCACGTCTAAACACCTGCCATTTTTCCTGCGGACAAAAAAGTGCCATTCTGAAATCTTTTTTTGGGTGTGTGTGTGTATTTTGTGGTCCAAGACAGCATATCACACTACCAAGGCAGCCGGTAGTTTTTTTCACCACTTGAGCCCCTGCCTCCCTCCCCCAAAATGCCTGTGAACACCTCTGGCACCACTGATTCACTGCGAAAGTCTTTCCAAGCACTTTCAATTTGAAAAGCTAGTGAACCGTTGCTCATTTTCTGCCAGTTCGCGTTTGAGAAGCAGCTTGTTTACTTTTCTGTCTCTCCGTTCCCTGCCAACCGTAGTGACGAGACGGATTTGCTGGGGCGGCCTCAGACAAAGTGGCGGACGCTGTTATTCCCTCTCCCTGACCACACTGTTGCTGTCGCAAAGTCAAAATGACATGTTGCCGTATAGCTGCATAAAGAAAATACAAAAAAAATATTAAACGTTACTTCCCTTACTTGCCCAAACAAAGCATTCGCGCTAAAGCGTTAGCTTAAATGTTTCGTGAATTTCTGCTCTTCGTTGATTGCCATTATGTATGAGGCTGTTTGTGTTTCCTGCATCCAAAATTACCCATCGGAGACAGATATTGCCTGAACTCCAAACCTCACTGCCGAGTTAGACTGTTAATCTGTGAGCTTATCTGCCTCAAAACACCAACTAATCTGCTTTAAAAAACAGCTCAGAGTGAGACGGTGTTGTAAAAACTCGAACTCTGCACTCTTTCGAGGCGATTTTGCAGAAGGTGAGAGCATTTAAAAGGCGACTGAAGAAGCATCCGCTTGCTCTCATTATCTACCGTTCAATTCTCTGAAAGACTCTGTGAGAGAATTTGGCGTCCATGTTTGTGTGTCTTGCCCCTATCTTTCTGTTGTTCCTGTTGGCGAATGAATAATTAATTTGCCTTGTGAAGCACTCACAAATGAGGTTTAGGTTTCCTTTTTGCTGAACTAAAAACCCGCTTTGATGTTTCACACGGCGGCTGGTGAAGAGAGAGGGGAGGGGAAAAAAAGGGACTAAAAATAAGAAAAGCAGCTCGGTTACAGCAGGTTCCCTGACAGCGCGCCCTACAGAGGATTTTGGCGAGGGAGAGGATTTGAAGCTAATCCTGCCGACAGAGTACAGTATGAATGAGGGCAATGAAGTGATACCTGCTGCATCTCGGCGAAGTTGCTCAATGACACCCGCTGTCAGAAGCTCTTAACTGATCAAACTGGCGAACTGCTACTTAAGGAAAACGGTATTTGAAGCAACTGTAATCCGGTAATTCAGAAGGACGGAAAAGCGCCTCCTCCGTCACAATGGACAGTGATTTTTGCAAATCTCCTGCTGGAGCTTCATATCCTTTCTGAATTCCTCAAACAGACAATACATCTGAACATAGCAAGCAGCCAAACCGGATAGCTCTAATTCTAGATAAATAAAAGTAGGTTTATGATTTGCTCCTTTTAAGGTAGCCAGGATTGTACACTTTTTAAAATTCAATTTGACCTCAGATCTAGTAAGTTTTCTAATCTGGCCATTGCCTTCCATTCATTCGGTAGAATTTCTCCTGAACCAACCAGCGAACAGAAGATGTCGTGAATAATGCAGTCGATTTTTTTTGTCTTCTTTTATATAATTGCAGTCTGCCTGTAGCTTTAGCAGAGGCAACGGAGGAAGTGAACGTAGCAGTTCAGTTCGTGTTGGCCACGACTGTGCACATGGGCACCGCAGGTGTGCTTGAGCATTATGTCCGTAGGCTTTACACACCTACCAGGGGGAAGAAAAAGTAGTTCCCATCAACTCTCTATTTTAGTCCAGATTGTCAATAGTTGAGTTACTTTCTAACATACTCTAGTTAAGATACATTATCTCAAGTGACGGAGGTATTGAAAATGTTGATACTTGGACTTGATAATCAATTTTAAAACATCTAGTATCAGAAATATCTCGATTTCAGTATCGATCCGAGCGGACAATTTCAGTCTTTTGAAACACAAAAATTTTCAAGTTTTTTTCTAGAAAACTTCGAGATTGTTTTGGCAGAAATGCATTCCTCCTTTTATATGTATATCTACAATTGCCCTGATACACCATTGTAACGTTCAAAGGAAAGCTCTAACAAAATGAAATCCTGCAGGGGTTCTTCCATGACCTGATCCGTACGCTGAGCATTCGGAGTGTAGCACCTTTAGTTGTGGGTTACATTACAGTTTGCAGAACTAATCAGCCTTTTGTTTCTCATTACCCTCAAAACATCCCAACTGAGGGTTCGAATTCAAAGCGAGACTGTGGCCTTGTTAGGATTCTTGAACCACAGCTCATATGTGCTTTCCACTCCAGGTGATGTGCTCCCTGCGTGGGGTGGATCAGCTGTGCATCATGGCAGCACGGCGTGAAACCGCAGCGACACCAACAGCTGCCTCCTTTGGTGTAGACCGGTGGACGCGCGGCGTGGCTGTGTGACAGAATCTGAGCACAGAGCCGTTCTCAGCGGAGAGCGAGGATAGCAACCGGTGCGCCTCGGAGCACACGCCGGAGGAATCCCAGGCGGGTTTATATTTCATGTTCAATTCATGAGCGTGGACGGTATGTCCTTGTCTGCCGTATTCCAGTCCGTGGCCACGGATTTAAAAACGGTGCTTACAAATTCCCAAACTGGAGCTTTAGAGAGCAGGGATGGTGTTGTGGTTTAGGCTCTGTTCTGTTTCACCGGTGTTGGCTTTTGATATGGCTTTCTGCCCTGGAGGGCAAAATCTAAAAAAGTAAAGGGAAAAAAAAGACAAACTGTAGAGTTTTTAAAGGATAATAAAAAGTCATACATTTAATAATTACCTTTCTAGGCCTGTAAACGTGTTTTAAATATATTCAAATTTTAATTTTAGCACCTAATCTGCATTTATTATTTGGCTCATTCATGACATGTTGCATTGAATTATTTATTTACTTGAGAAATTAAACTTAATTTCTTGTGATTATTGCAGTTCTGAATGAATTTGGCATAAAAAACGAGGGGAAAAGAAGAAGTGGCTGCAGTGTCCAAACTTCCACACTGCAGAGCAGCCCTCCCCACTCAGCTCCTTCAGACTAGCCAACAGCAATTAGCAAAGACCTGGTGGAACTGCACATCTACTGAGCTCATATAAACTACTTCTCAGTGAAAAACATTGTTAAAGGGTTAATAGAGGAGCCATGTTGTGATGACTTCCTGAAGGTGGAGTTTCAGAAAGAGCTGGAGTTTTTAAAGAGACAGAGACCTAATTTTAAGGCTCTAAATTGCAAAGTCTTATTTATTTTCAGTCATGTATGATATATGTACATATACCATTGAGCTTCAGGTCCAATGTGCTATAAAATGAACCAACTTATATTATTCATTTAGTTTTTATTCCGTGGGGACATTTATTCATTTGATATTTATTTAACTTGGAACGTAACGGCTCTCCATAAATGGAGAGGATACGTATCTGAATGGGTGTGTGTGTGTGTGTGTCACTGGGTGTCGCTCTGGACACCATGCAAGTTCTGCCAGTGGCAATCGCTCAGCTTCAGCCGTGTCATGCAGGCATCTATTACCCACTCAGCTTGATTGGAAAAGCAACGAAAAGAAACAAACACACACTTTGAGTCCCACTCGAGAGGCCCACTCCAGCTCAGGAGTAGCAGATACGGCAGAGAAAACTCCGCTTTCCATATTCCCTGAAGGCATCGGAGGCCGAGGTCGCTCTGCTGACAGTGACGGTTCAGCTGGAGCACGAAACATCTGGGCAGGACCTGTACGCACTCCCAGACAGGAGATGAACTAAAGGGCTGTTGTAAATATTTGAACATAAACTTTTCACGTTATGGACCAAATTACAGAACCATGTGTGATTAGTCATTCTTAACTCTGAAAATGTATGCAGGAAAAAAAGTAAAACAAACTTAGGACAAATAGATTGTAAAGAAAGTTGTTCCGACTGTGACCGATGGACCGCGTCCCACTCTGAGCCTCAGTGTCCAAATGATACTGACCATCTGTTTCCAGCAAAAACTTATCTTTTAATTTACCTGCAAACTAAACACCTGTGTGTATGCTGTGGATATAATTGGGACAGACAGCATATAAAAACAGCATCAGACATGATCAATCTGTTTAAATAGGCAATGTGTGATTTATTTTAAAGTTGCACAACTGAATTCTTTTAAATATTTGAACATTTTTAACGTACAATTAAAAATATAATTTTCATGTTACTTTTCTGGTCATTATCCACGAGTTTCAAAGGCGTTTCAGGTGACTTTGGAAACTTTCAATTTAAGTTGACTAAAATGTTCCATCTGCAGTTTGGATTTGATTATTCGTTTATTTATTTTTAGATTTTCCATCATGTCATCTGGATTTGGCCCAAATTTATTCTTCCTTATTTTTACATAAATATCTAAAATGACCATACAGACACACTTTCGTTAGAACCTCGGTACCAAACAGCTCATCGATATACATGGTTTAGCTTTGCCATGGTGAGTGTTATTTATTTCATATACTGTTTTATGAGTTAAAATGCTAGCAGCTAGCAATCGTGTCTGTAATGTCAACAAACAGGAAACGCTTCTTAACAGCAACGTTTATTTCAAGAAAATCACAAGTAGTGTGATTTTCTTGATTGCCTGCTTAATAATGTGGAACATCCTTCTTAAGTAGATTTTCTTTAATTGAGCTCAGCAGACAAACTAATCAACCAGCTCTCTGAAATTAATTATAGTGATTCAATGATCCCTGACACACAATACCATCTATAAATTTAATAGCACAACAAAAACTTTTATCTTTACAACACTTAAGTCCAATTTGCATAATAATTTGGGACACGCTGTATACGTATATATGTATGCTAGCAAAAAATTTAAAATCATTCAACTTTTAACTTCCACCTTACAGTAATGTTTCTTTTTTATGCTCTCATGAAATACATTAAAGTGTGTGGCTGATATGGAAACTCATGACTTTTAAAGGTTAAACCTTGGTGCTAATGTGAAGCAGGCTAGCTAGCAGTAGTGGCTAACGGCGACTATCCCTGACGTTTGATAATTAATAATACTCCATACACAAATTAATTTATAAACAGGTAGACCTAAATTGCTAATTAAATGACTTTGAAAGGCAATTATTTTACAGGATTTTATTTAAAAATATAAAATTATGGGGGCTAAAAGCGTATACAGTATACGTATACTTTTCAGGAAAATTTTTACTTCCATCTCTTCACATTTTTCTCATAAAATCCCATGAAATACATCAAATTGTGTGGCTGCTATGAAAACTCTCATGTCTTTCAAAGGCTAAACCTTGGTGCTAACGTGAAGCAGGCTAGCTAGCAGTAGTGGTTATAATGTCAACAAACGGGGAACTCTCCTTAACGGCGACTATCCCTGACAGTTGTTTCTTTAGCGCAATTGCAGATGTAATGTTTGATAATTAATAATACTCCATATACAGATTAATTTATAAACAGGTAGACCTAAACTGCAAATTAAAAGACTTTAAAAAGCAAATATTTCACTGGATTTTATTTAAAAATATTAAACGTAGTTGGCTAAAAGCGCATATACAGTACATATACTTTTCAGGAAAAGTTTTACTTCCATCTCTTCACATTTTTCTCACATAAAATTCCCATGAAATACATTAAATTGTGTGGCTGCTATGAAAACTCTCATGCCTTTTAAAGGCTAAACCTTGGTGCTAACGTGAAACAGCGAGAAAGTGTCTAAAAAAAAACAAACAAAAAAACAATGTAATTAGTTGTAGGCTTAGTGATGACTGGCTGGGCAGCGAGGTCGTAATGAGCTGCGGGGCCGACTCAGTCATGATGAGCGCCACCATTACTGCTCTGATTCCCCCCCACCTCTCTTCCTGCTCTGCTGCGTTAGCCCTTGACACCCATCACCTTGAGTTGCCAGCAAAGCCTGACACTGATGATACGTTCCCCGGGATCCGGGGAACAGACCTTATCCATCATTCTGCTCTCTTCCAATAAAAAACCTTCGCCGGGGAACATCACAACATGATGCGCTGGAGAGAAGAAATTTAACACCCGGGAATCCAAGGATAACTAACCACAAACTGAGCCGGGGGCACGCTCTCAACACAAAGGTCAGAAATCCCACGAAGAAGGCAAGGGAGTACAAAGCAGACCAATTATTTTAACCTTCCTATGGTGTTAGGGTCCCTACGGACCCGTTTTGAGTTTTAGCATGCATAAAAGTACTTCATACATTTGTTTTTTGCGTTGAAACTTTTTGACTTTGTCAGGGACTTCCATTTAAACAAAGTAAAATCAATTTTTTTTTTTTTACTAAATTATAAAGTGCTCTGGTGAAAAAAATGACTTTTGTGGTGTTCGGGTCATTTGTGACCCGGTTAAAATTTTCAATTATAAAACAATAAAAAGTGCCAAAAATTAAATCATGAACACACAATCAACCAACAGCCTCTTCCTCCAACCACTTGAGCTTCATTTAGGGGCTTTTCTCTTTGCCTTTTTGTGAGAACAAACAAAGGGAGACATATCCAGGCTTGTCAAGCCATTTGAGTGTAGAGGTGGTGACTTGCAGAGTACACATCTCCAATTCACAGGATGCAACAATGAGGAGAAGATTCACTGTAAATGAAGCTTTGGATCACATCTTTGCTGCAAATGAGGCAGAGGACACACAGGATTTTAGCGATGGAGATGAGCAGGCCTCTGAGAACGAAGATGATGTGGAGTACCAATTGGAAGAAACAGACACAACTGATCAGTCTGAAGAGGAGGTCACTGGTGCTGAAGCTGCTCCTGCTGAATCATTCCAATCCAAACGTGGCAACATCCGTTGGAGCACAGTTCCTCCTGATTAGCATGGAAGGACAGCTGCTGCAAACATCATCAAAATGACCCCTGGGGTCACGAGGTTTGCTGTGACAAGAGTAAGTGACATCAAGACGTGCTTTGATCTTTTTTTGCCATTGTCACTAAAAAAAGTCATAGTTGCTATGACAAACCTTGAGGGGAAAAAAGTCCATGGCAACACGTGGAAAGACATTGATGAGACGTACCTGGATGCCTACATTGGTGTTCTCCTCCTTGCTGGAGTTTACAGATCCAGCAATGAGGCAACTGAGAGTCTCTGGGATGCATCAACGGGCAGAAATATTTTCCGGGCAACAATGTCTCTTCGGACCTTTCAGATGATCTCAAGAGTCCTCAGATTTGACAATCGAGACACCAGAGCAAAATCTGACAAGCTTGCTCCCATCAGGGATGTTTGGGAGAGATGGGTGCAACTCCTTCCACTGATGTTCAACCCAGGGCCAGAGGTTTTGCCCTTTTCTTGAAGTAAATATATACGGGTCCAAAATGACCCGAAACACCATAGATGTTACTATATTTGATAATATTAAAATTAAAATCTTTTTTTTTGTTGAACATTTAAGAAATGTGTTTTAATATCTCTCAGTTACACTCAGGTAACAGAAAAACTGATTATTTTGTTGCCTTCTTCTCTTAAGGTTCATTTGACCACTTTTTAGACATTGAAAACGAGGGGTATGCTGTTAAAACAAAGGCCCAGGGGGCCACAAAAAAATATTAAAACCAATCTTTTCATGGATGAGGGAGCCCAACCAGCTAAACAAGAGTTAAGAAAAACATTGGATGATAAAAGATTGTTTTTAGGGTATTTTATGGCTGATTTAATACACGGGTCCAAAATGACCCGCTAACACTACAGATGGCAGCAGAAAGCTAACACCAGAGGAAGGTTAAGACTACTTAGATCAAATAGTGGGTTTGTAGCACATCTGATATCATCTTCACAAGGTATTCTAAAATGGAAGTAAAGAATTTTCGGAACAGATTTATTCCACCTGATGTGGTGTGCTTTTCTTTTTTTGAAACATTAGAAATGAACCCGCTGTAGGAAAATGTTTATTTCTCTGGTATATGTGGAGAAATGTCTGCGTCTTTGATCTATTCTTAAGAAGAAATTTTGAATGTTGAGGGAAATGTGAAAAAATGATCATCCTAATCATGACATAAAACCTTCTTTATTAGCTGCTTTGGTTGCAAAGAAGCTAGAATTGTTGATTGAGTCAATTCCTGAAACTGAGTCATTGTACACAGTTTTTGTTGTGAAGTGTAAGGGTGCATTCACACCAGCAATGTTTAGTGCGCTTAGTTCGATGTGTAGTTTGTTTGCCAAGGAAGTGTGGTTCATTTGGGGAGGTGTGGTTGCATTGTTGAACGGATCAAAAAAAGCAAACACTGGTCCACCTAGAAACCCAGGTGTTGATTCGGTTGAAGTGAACGCGGTTCGAATGGATACGTTAACACCAAGTGGACCAGAAACCGCTGCAAAAGCAGGGAGTGCAATATAGTGCAGGGCATTCTGGGTAAATACATACAAAACAAACATGCGAGTCTAGCGCTAGCAGGAGAAGTGGCTTGTGTTCTTTTGCCAAAGACAAAATCTACAAAATCTGATGCTTCTCTATTTATGTTTGTATTTTGTGAAGAAGTTGCTTGTCTTGTTCAGTGGCTTTCATCTTGTTTCCTTCAGTGGTTTTTGGCGCAGCGCCACCACAGGCGAGGAGGGGAACAGGTTTTTCAAATGGTTTGGTTTGACACAAAACAAACTCCACCAGCTGAAAATGTAACAAATGTTGCAATTTTGACCAACAACCAAACTATCATCTCTGGTCTGTAACATTCTGCACATTCTGAAGCAAGTTGTCCTGAAAAAGGCTGAATGTATTACAACTAAAATGTTGGTAGTTTTGTAGAAACCTCAGATTTAGGGCAGAAGATCTACATTCTTATGGAATGCAGTTTTGCAATGCTAGATACGCAGTGCTAGTTTTGCAGTGCTAGCTAAGCTGACTACTAATAGAAAACAGGGAAAGCCGATCCTGTAATTAATTTCTTGTTGTTTTAAAATAGTAAAACTGTTTCCGTTTCAACAGGAGCTTGCTTTGGTTACTAAAATAACAGGTATCCTCATTTGTAATTTTAATGTACATTGACGGAATGAAATAGTCCCAACACAAAAGAAGATGCGACATGAAAATACACTACTGCACCCTAATGTGCTTGCTGCCAAAAATGCCTTTACTACCCTAATAGCCCAATTTGTTCAACAGTGAGAGCAAAGAACATCCAAGACAATGTTCTGTATGGAGAGAAATCCATGAACACATACATTAAACGCCAACTGTTGCCTAGAAGCCACAGTGAGACGATGGATGAAGATCAAAAGCCGTCTGCACATGACCTAAATGTGGTCATGCCTCAAGATTTCAGACGGGAGGACATTTCATGTGAGACGGATTCACCGAGGTAAATTTTAGGTTACAGGAGGAGCCTCCAGTGCAACAGTGTGAATTGTGGTCATGATGTGTCACCGTGAATGCCTTCTTCAGGGCCCTGCCGCAAAATAACTATTGATTATCAATGAGTCCCTGGATGGAAATCTAATCACCAACAAGCTGGATAATCAGTTAATCATTTGAAGTCTTTTATCAAGCTTGGAGGACCTCTAAGAGAAAATGGCCAGATCCCCAATTGCTTACAGAAGTACATTTATGCTTGAATGTTAAAGACATATCATGTCAGCATGTTTTCAGCCAGGTTATTTACATCCTGTTGGCCACTTTGTAGCTTAGCAAAGTGGAATTACGAAGATAAATTTGTTTAGCAGAAACGAGACAATTAAAAAGCTTTTGCGCTACGATGAGGTGGTTTTTCAGTTATATCAAAATGAGTTTATTTCATAAAACTGCAATGGATAGACCTTTTGTATGTCACATGAATCATGTGATCAATAACCGGATGTTACTACTGGCGGAAAAGATGAAGACAACAGGAAGTGGTAGGAGAATGATGGCCCGGCGGAATGTAATTTTGTCATGTTTTGCTTGTTTGTTTTAGCCTAATTTCCACTTAGGGGTAGCCTGACAAAATGCAACTCCTTTGCCTCGTACAGAGGTTCTGACCTCTCGGCTATCGAGAAACGATTGCTTGCTGGAGGCGTTTAAGTTTTAAACTTAATCTGTAACATTTGGCCGTGAATCCACCTCAATGGGAGGAAGCCCAGACGGAGCGCTGAAGAGAGATGAGAATCGAGCAGAACTGTGTATGAGGGCGATAGCCAGGCTAAATCACAGCAGGAGTTACATACTTTCCTGTGTCCAGACTCATAATGAATTGTGTTTGTGAGAAGCCGCCACTGTTTATTGGCTATATTGACTTATTGAAGGCTTGCAATTGGACCGCAAGATTGAAAACCAAACCAGACTCGTGGAAATTAGTGCTGCGTGAAGACCGGCCCTCCTGCTGGAGCTTTGGTCATGGGGATCAGTACGAGTGATGTGTTCCTATATGTTAAATCTAGTGACAATGTCCTGACCGTGGCAACCTTGGTATTTTTTACAATATAAACATAGAGGGTAGCTCAACATGTTGTTCATTAATGACTTTAAAACGAGAGTCTCAAACACAGTGTGCTTGGTACTCACCTTTATAGCCCAGGTCCAAAATATTAGCTTATATTGAATTTAAGGTAAAGGAACAGTTTTTCAAGGTGTTGTCGTTGCTTGCAAATAATCCTGGTTGGCTCACAATCACCGAGTTCAGCTTCCATCCATTTAACTAACTTCACACATCATCACTTTTAAAAATGTGCTTGTATTAGAAAAACAGTTGCTCTAAATTTAAAAAAAAAAAAAATAGACTGAGTAATAAATATTTTAGTCAATTCAACTGTTAAGTGTTTAATTCCATTAAAAATGTAGATCCCATAATGATTCCTCTGCTTTGTATAGTCAGTTTAGTTGATTTTGTACCACCATTTTGCGTTATATTCGTTTAGTCTCAGCTAAGGCAACAAGCACATCCACTTGCACGCTACAAAAAGGCTCAGATGGACAGGGCAGTTGTTGGGTTATTGCCTTGGCAATTCATCTTGGCAAATGTTTATATGAACTCCACACTCCATTGTGGTAAGAAGTGCCACATACAGACAAACACAAACTAAACACATTAGAAATTCATGAAGTGGGCTCAGGTTTATCATGGGCGAAAAGCAAATGTTTTTAGACGCAGATGCTCCGCAGGTGGTTTGATTTTCATGCAGAGCCGAAGATGCCGCTTGTGAAGGAAACATCCGAGGATTTAATTTGGCAGAAATGTGTAACGGGGCTATCAAACCTTAATTACAGGAGCGCTGCCGGAGACAGACACACCACTTCCCTTCTATGCTTTTCAGAAACGCATTAGGTTTTGTCTAGGGAACAGCGGTAATAATGCGACAGAGATGCTGTCAGTAAACATTGTAAAAGATAGCATAGTGTGTGTTTGGAATAGGCCATTTCTTTTGCCTCGAACACAGGAGTCTTCTGTGCTCGTGTTGCAGGTGTACAATTTAGCTTTTTGGTAAAAGCAACATTATGAAATGATTGCCACGTCTGAGTCGGTTTGTTTCCTTTTTGTTGGGTCTGCGATAGAAGGAGACGGTTCTCAAGGGAACAAATAAGCTTGTGGCGCAAAGAGCGATAATTTGTGTCATACATAGAGGGCCAGATTTCTTGAGGAAAAAATTTATATATATATTAGAGAGAAAAAAAATCACTTTCTTCAACATAATTTGGAATCCTGAAAAGCCAGAACTTTATTCTTACTGCTACACAGCGAGCTCAACCTTCAGAGCTGCTCACTTTCATTTCTTCAGGGCGTCACCTGGCTCTTGAAATTAAAGCGGCCCAACAAGCACTCGCTCTGAGTGCCGTGAGACTCCACACGTCTGGCTTTGTGTTTCAAAGACTCTCCGTATTTTAGTTTGCCCGGCGAGGTTCTCCCCCACCAGCCCTCCGATCTGAATCACTTTCTGCCACAGGAGTCGACTTCTGACATTGGTTTTTAAACGGCCACTGTTTTTTTCACCCACTACTAACACATTAGCTGTGGTCTGTCTGTTCCCAGTCCAATGCTGGTCAGAAAAGGACATAACCTCATCATGGACTTAAAATGTTATTAACATAATTTTAATACATTAAAAATATCTGAAATTCATTTGTTTGAATGTAATGCAGATTTATTACTTTCCAGGCTAGGTTCAAAATTATTCACACAACACCTGGAATATTTTAACAGCTTTTCACAGGCATGTTGGACAGAAATCCCAAACTCTTTGGAGCAGCTAAAAGATTCTGGAGTGATTCTTTCTGGATACTGAACCACTGGTCTTGGCAGAAATGGTTGGAGTATACTATAGCATACTTTTTATACCGTAGATTTTTGTTGAGGACAACTAATGCCTAATTGCATCTGTAAGAAAATTTTACAAGCTAATATTTTTTTTGTTTCTGATCTCTACATCATGATGCGTTCACACCAAACGAGTTACGCTCGTCAGGCGCTTCTGGTGTACCTTCAAAGTCTATGTGGAGGGGCGTAGAGGGCACGCCAGATGCTTCAAAATCGCTCTAGCCGTTGTTTTCCATTGCCGGCCTTTTTGTCGAACGTCCTTGACTAGTCAAACGATTCAAATCTCGCCGCTCTAGGCGCTCGAAATGTGCCGCCACATAGACTTTAAATGTCAACCAGACACACCTGATGCTCGAAACGTTTTTGGTGTGAACACACCATCAAAGTCCTGCAGAAGTTTTTTTCGTCTTCAAATGAGCACGCAGACGGGTGAAATTTGAAAACAAATTGCCTTGTCGCTACACGAAATGTTTTTGCATGTCACGTTTTCCAGAGGATCTGGCCTCTTTTGATTCAGAAATCATAAATGGGTGACTTTCTGTATTGTTAAGAGGGTGGTTATGTTTTTTTGTTTTTTTCCCCTCAATGCCGTCTTGATTATTGTGCGGGTGGGATGGTGTACATAATTTTTACCCTGAGTGGTTTGGAGGAAATCTATTGTTTTGCTGTATCATTTAATTGGTTGAATGCTGCACACTTAAATTAACTACAGTCACGTGGATATTGACTTCTGACCCGCACTGTATTTCTTTTAGTTTCAGCGTACAGAAACTAGTTTTTAATGTGTTTTCTAAGAAAGAAAAAAAAAAGGCATTTTTCTGAACATTAACTCACATCTGGTGCCAGGCATTAAAAAAAAAGTGTGGGTAGTTAAAACGGCATATAGTAGTAAGAAAAACGAATGTAAATGAGCAGAAACATGCAGATGTAGGCGCTCTGTTATCAGTCTGTTAACGCGATTCCACAGTCAGACGTGCTGCACAGATTTGCATAGTAGGAAGGTAATTCATGACCCCACAGTACGAGACTGTCATTTTCACTTCATCTTCTGTCTCTGTTAGCGGGGCTGTTATTTACACGTCACGTCACGTGTTGGAGAGCTTAACAAATTGATTTCCGTTGAGGAATGCCAAACTAGCTGTGCAATCACTTTGATTCCTTATGTAAAGCTAAAGGTCTAATAATAATCAGAATATTGTAATGGCTACAAATAACTGAGTTTTTTCTTGAGATTATAGAGGGTGTGGGTGGGTAATTTTGACAAATTTCCGTTGCAGTATCAGCAAAGATTCAAAGACACGAGTGAAAAATGTAATTACTGGCTAAATATATATACATATATATTTCTATTTCCACTTCTTTATGATTCAGACGTAGTTAGAAGTGTTTTTACATTTATTCTTGATCACTGCACACTTCACAGTGCGTGCATTTAAATTGTGTAGGTTTTCATTATTGGGCCCAGTGAGTCTCGAGTCTGGTGCCGTTTCTTATTGGGATCTCGGCTCATAACATTTATCACACGGAGGACCTTCGTTGTCACATGCGATGTAATACAGAATAATACCTGGGCAACTTGCTGGGAACCCCCCCACCCCCCTGATAAAAATAAAATAAATTGGCTTGGCACAAGATTCGCTTCCCTGTGGAGACGATGAGATTTCTATCAAAGCAGATATGTGTGCAAATCATCACAAATCTCTGCTGGCTTAAAATTCCATTTTAAACAAGGCTGTAGGTTAGGAAATACCTTCACAACCCCGCCAGAGGCAGAAAAAGTCAGAAAAGCATCTAGTTAGCATTTAGCTTCTTTTTTTTTTAAACAATTTCTTTATTTGACCTGTGGGTTTGCTGTTAAGATTGTCTACTCTTTATCTTCAGGAGTCTGATCAAAGGGTTTCCAGTTGGGAGCCGATAGTAAAACCTGACACACCTCACTGCTTCAAAATAAAATGTTACAAACTAGATTCACAAATCGGGAGTATTGTGTCTTAGCTCTCTGACACTCCAGTTGAAAAGTACTTTATTAATCTGAAAGGAAAAATAAATGGTGCGCAAGTCATACGATGCGAGACGGTGTTGTATGACACGTGCCTTTGTGTCGGAAAGAGCAGCTCCTACTTAAAGAAACAGAGGCCCGATTTCATGGCGCTAAATTGGAAAGTGAAGTTTCTTTCAAGTTGCGTTTGATATATACAGAATTTTTATAGCAACTGAAGTTAAACATAGTTACAGTTTGAGTGTGCTGTAAAATGGCACTATGTATCTGGAAAACACGTGTTGCGCCTTTAAAGTTGTCTGTTTCACAACTAAAGGTTTTGCTGAAGTTGGTTCATGCAACAATTCCAATCATGTCCTAAATCAGGACAAGTAAATGAGAACGGTATTTTACTGTGACGCTGAATGAAGTGTAACACCCGTGGCATTTTTTTCCATCTTAGGTAGTTCCTTATGAGAGACCAACATAAAGTAGTGTGTGACTGTGAAGTGGAAGGAAGAGGATGGACACTTTCCTTTTTTTATCTTAGAAATGAGAGGTTTAAAAAGTCGAGTGTGCGTTTGTTTTAAGCTTCTTTTAGTTCTTACTTTGTAGAAACACCTTTCGCTAAAATTATTAGGTGTGTTTAGCTTTTAATGTTATTTTTATAAAATCTAAGAGACATTTTGTGAAGTGCTGTCCTTATTTTTGTTTTCATACATCATGTGGGTTTTTTTGTTGTTGTTTTTAACCATCCTATTATTGATATCCACATTTGTTTGAGTTGAGTTTCATTCCACATTCAGGATTTTCAGCCTTTGCTTTTTATTTATTTTTTTTAACTTTTTCGTGTGCCAACTCTTTCTGATTGCTTTCCACACTTCTGGAAGATTACAGGTTTCTAATGCAAACACGACAAGGACCGTGTGCAGATGGGCCAGCTGAAAGGATGGATGATCCTAATGGGTGCTCATCCTCCAGCAAACAGAGACACACGGTCAGGAGTGGTCCGTCTCCCAGACAGTGAGCAGCAACAGGAATGGAGGACAGGTTTGCCACCTGGTTTTGACTCGGGGAAATGCTGAATCGGATAGGAAATCATCTCCTCCACAGCTACAGACACGTTTTGCCCCCCCAAGTTATTTTTCTTTCAGTTGTTGCACAAGGGTGTATTTATTTCCTTTCCGTGCTCCCATGGGGTGGCTTAGTGTCACCGTGTGTATAGATTTGAGCACCAATACACATGTACATCAGTGTGTAGCAGCTTTGTTTGCCGACCTGTTGACCTGCAGCTGTTTGTCCGTAGGTAAGCATGGAGCCACTGCATGCCTTGAGTTAGCCAGAGGGGGAAAGTAAGCAGGTAAGTTGGAGCGTGTTCACTCTAAAGGAGTTTATTTTACATCACATTCACTGCATTTTATCCACTGGACGTCTTCTACGGGCTCCTGCACAGTTTGGTAAATCTGGAAAAGTCTGGAACTTGAGCCAAGCTTTCTCCCGGTCTCGATAAAGACAAACATGGTTTGGTTTCACGTTAGCTTTGTTTCCATTGACCATATAATTGTGCAGTTTGATATTTAAAAACAAAAAAAAATACAGAATGTGTCAGAATTTAACCAAAGTTATTAAGAGCCATTCTGTTAAGTCCACAGGTTGCAGGTTCCTCCATCCGTCCATTTTTGCACATTTAAAACCACAAACCACAGAACAAATATCAACTATATAAATGTATTTTTGAAACGGGCTGAGAACTCCTGAAACTTGAGTTTCAAAGTCTGAAATTTTCACATAAAAAATATGTTAGAACCCTGTTCACGTCTGCGCCTCGGCACCGTTTTGTTTGCGTCGTCATTGTCTGCCTCCTCTCTGAGCTTTCCAGAACATTCTTACTCCACACGGTCTCACGCCGTCCTGCCAACCCTTCATATCTGGTGAAAGCATCTTTCAAAACGCCGTCCTCCCCTCCCCTCGCTTCGCCTCCCTCCTTTCCTCGTCGCCGTCAGCTTGGCTTCCTTCTTTCTCTCGGCTTCTACCAGGGGACAGGGAACAGCCGGCGTGGAGCGGACGGGGTGAAAAAGCACCTAGTGATGAATATTCATCACGTTCCCCAGTCGCAGTGCCACTGAGGCCTCCACAACACAGATGCTACCTTCCATTTGTCACCGGCAGGATGGGACCAATAGAAAGCTTTGTTCTGCAGAGGAAGGCAGAGTGATGGGAGACAGAGCGTCCATGCGCATTATCGTGACATGTAGTAGATACATCCACCTCCTAAATGATTTGGGAGCACTGAAAAAATGCCCAATCTTGAAAAATCCACATATTATGAACAAATTGTTTCATGTTTGACCAAGGCAGTCAACATATTGTTTTTGTCAGTTTCAGTTTCCTTATTATTTATTTTACATTGGCTGATATTCTCCTAACTGCAATGACTGAACAAATTAAAGTTGTTTTTGCACGTTTGACCAAACTTGTGAAGGGATTGGTGTATTTAGGTGTGCTGTACTGGTGCCGAGTTAGCAAATACATTTGTAATTTAGTAACTTTATGTCTGTGTTTAACAAAAAGAAACGTTTTAAGCCGGTACCAATCTGCATCAGCTCGGTTATCAGCTGGTATTAAACCTCAGATATCGGAAGTGAAAATAGTGGATCGGTGCGTCCCTAAATACAAGCACAGAGCGTCAATGTATTTTATTGTGGTTTATGATTATCCAACACAAAGTAGTGGATAATCCTGAAGAGGAAGTGAAATTATACAAAGACACATACAGTCCAGTATGATCAAATCAGTAAATAAAGTGGAGATACAGTACAGCACGTCTATAAACTTATCAAGACAAGATGGTCAAACTAAACTGACAGGTCAGACACGGAGAACCCCATAAATCTGCTTTTTGTGAAAGACTATCAAGTACTAAGCTACTGTAGGATAAAACGGTCTTGTTTAAAGTTTGTCCCAAGCTATGGAGATGACAGCAAATTTGGGAGAAGGTACTTTGGTAGGACTTGTCAAAGTCTGCAAAACTTTGTGTTCTTTTCTGATTGAGGAGACGGGAGTCGGCTGATTCCTCTCCGGACATTTATTAGGAACATCAAGGCAGGTGGTACAGGGCAAGGAAGAGCCAGTACCAGGTCAGGAAGAAGTAAGAGTTTAGATCAGGCCTAAAAAAAAACAATCCAGCCTGACCCTCAATCCCCATGTCATTTTTTAACTAAGATTTTACTGCTTACGTTTTTAGTCCAGCATTTAAGTTAGTGTAACTTCTCCTAATTTTTGCTTCTGCTCAGCGTCTTCCAGCTCCGTCTTGTCGCTTGTTGTGAGTGCAGGGCGAGTCAGGTGTAAATCATGAGGGATGAGTGATTGTGAATTCTGATATTAAAGTCAGATTTCTGTGGTGTTTTTATTTTCCGGTGGCCCTAATCCTCTTCCAAAATAGTGTGAGAAAACCACGACTTCCTGCTTATTCAGTCAGAATTTAATACAACTGGGGATATTTTCAAAAAATATATAATGTGCCTTTAAAAAAAAAAATCTGCATACTATTAAATATTTGGCTTTCGAAAGACGAACAGCACTTAAAACAAGAGAAAACTTTTTATTTTATTTTTTGATGAAAATGACAGCTTATCAGTTAACGTTTTATACACATGGTTTATAACCATGCCATCCAAACCAATAAATACGGCATGTTCTAACATAAGACTAAAACAAACTCTCCTGCTCTGAGCTGAACTGCTTCCTCTCTCCCCAGACAGGCTGGAGGAGAAATAATGCTAATGAATTCGAGAGAGGGTCAAATGGGGGGAAAATACCAACATGATTGAGATTCCTGCCCAATTAACTGAAGATCACTCAAATGGTTGGAGAGCTTAAGAGGTTGTTATCTTGAAGCCCACTTTTAAAAAAAACCCCAAAACATTAGAGCGTTAAAGAGCTGGACCCCTGACTCCTCCCTTTTGGGTTTTTGTGTGTTTTCAATAAATATTCTGTCGCTGTAGAAAAGCGTTTTGACTCCGTCATGGGAATCTTAATGTCACTTGAGCAAATACAAAAAAACACAATTTACAAGTTATGATTTCATACATGAGGGGAGACAACCTGTGTGAAAACTAACTGGCCTCACACCCACAGCTACTGCCATCAAACCCTAACAGGATTTGGCAACGGGTGTTTTACATCGCCATGGAGATTGGCACACTTTTTATTTTTTTTCCTCCAGAATCGTCTTCATTCAGTCTCAAATCAAGAATTTGCAATCATGACCGGCCTGCTGAAGGATATGCTCTCAACTAGATTTAAATCTGAACTTTTAACTAGTGTTACGTCCCGCTACCCTCACCCTGGTTCCTTCTTATTTCTTTTATAACGATTACGGGAGAGAAGGGCCGCAACAATAAGTGAGTAATGATTTAAACAAAAGGAACAGAGTAAAGAAAACAAAACGGGCACCTGACGGAACACAGTGTGGTGGGGGCTGACCTGAGATGTCCGATCAGTAGATCATGTTGCTCAACCAGCTGGCATCCATTGAGAAGGGCGAGCCCTCGCGACCCCTCATCCATCATCCATTAATAGTTTTAGTTTTCTTTGTCTTTAAATATATAGGGTTTTTTTTCTCTTTCCCTAAAAACGCACCATTCGTGATTCCGTCGGCGGTTGGTCTTGGCAGGCGTGTAACTCCCTGGTGCTAAAATTCTTTAGCGTCCAGCAAATCAAAGCAAACGAAAACAAACTTCATCCCGACCAAAACTCCCCACGCTCACCTCTGGGTGGATCCGTCCCGAGGTGAAGGTCCAGAGCCTTCCCGCACCGTATTTTTCAATTAATTTTCTAAACCTTAAACTCCGCTGCTGCAGCAGCTTCTTACCCGCCACCATCACTCATCAATCTCAGGTGCACCTGGGCTGGCTGTGCCCCGCCCCCCACCACCAGTGAACTGTCAAAGGTGCCAAAAATAAAAACAACCAAATAAACAATCAGGAGACGGAAGCAAAGTGTGAGCATGTAACACTGGGCCGCTTTACAACTTTGATTTACTTTTTGTGAGTCAATCAAAGTTGTAGTTGGTGGTGATTTGGGTCATTGTCTTCCTGTAAAATCTCCTTTAGGACTTTCAGATAGAAAGTGTAGATCCCACTCCAAGGGTTACAGTGAGTCACCCTGGTGCCGAATCAGCAAAACAGCCCCATATCATGCTGTAAGACAGGCTCTGCTTAAGTGAGCTCTTGATTCTACAGGTCTGGTAGTATTCAAAGAAACGTGGCTAACGTGGTATTATGTACTTACTGGGTACATAGTGCCTTTCTTTAACTCAATCAAGTACCAATGTTGCGTTTGGTTGTTATAGAAAATGCTGTAAATATCAAACATGACTTAAAAGAAATTTGATGCCTTGAAATTGGGCCTTTGTGTCTTTAAGAAGCTTCTACTCTTTCCAACCCTCCGCCTTCAGTACGTCATCACAGTAGCGTTGGGCTGAGAAGTGGCTCATATAATGAGCTCAGCAGACTCAGTTCTTCCAGGTGTTTGCTAATTGCTGGTGGCTAGTCTGAAGGAGCTGAGTGAGGAAGTCACAGGGGAGAGCTGCTCTGTGAGGCGGAACAGGAGGTTCAAGGATTTCTTAAACTAGCAAAAAAAAAAAAATAATCAAAGCAACATGCCAGGTGTGTTTTTGATGAGGGAATAACGTTACAACATGATGTTCATTTTTTTTTTAAAAGTTGATTTTATGTAATACTGCCTGCACTCCTTGGAATATAATTAATTCATGATTTAACAATTACTTTTTCGCATTGAACTAGGTTGGTTTGTAAAGCTTATTTTCACCTATCAATTAAAATAATTAAAAAACAGTTTCTTGTATTTATTTTTGCCTGATATTAAAATGTATTTGATCCTCTGAAACAGAAAAATTCAAAAGCAGAACAAATCCTCAGGGTTTGGCAAATACATTTTCTCAGCTGCACACATGGCTGCTCCCGTTCCACAGATGTTATAGACCCTTATTGTTAACATCTAGGCATTTATTTATTCTCAAAAAGCCACGCAGCCATGCAGGTATTTGTCTACAGTCGGTCATCTGTACGAAACCATCAAACGTTCTCCGCTAAAAGCTGTGGCGCGTACTATAAGCCACGGAGCAACTTTATCCTTTTCCACTGTGCTTATCCAAAAGAAAAGCATCAAAGAATAAATCAATGTTTTCCACAAACTGAGCTCTGCACACAAAGTAAATCCAAGAAATATCGATTTTCACGTTAGCCCCGCAAAAGCGGTGGCGAACTGAACAAAGTACACGTGTTTCCCCGACCAGCAGGAAGAGGCATCAGAATGTTACAGTCTGGTTCTGGTCCGGTTCAGCTGGATTCAACAAAACAAAGTGTGGGAATCATTCAGTCAGAGCACTCATAACCTCACTGAGCAAAATCTAAATAGTTGATCTGTTATTGTGCTCAAAGTAAGGCTTTTTAAACTTTGAGGAAAATATGGAAGAAAACTACATTTGTACACTCAGTTCTGGTAAAAGTTTGCAAATGCTCGTGAGGTTGAATTTCTTTGTAATTTGGAGTTATAAATGTACAGAATCACAGGTTCAAAATTATGAGGGCTCAAATATGAACCCTCTAATATTTGGAAAAATGTCGCTTAGGAAATTGTTTCTTGAACCCAAACATTTTGCAGTCCTAAAGAAGCTTTGGCATAATTTTTAGCTGAACATTTGACAAATCTTGGTGGAATTGGCATAACTTTACCTTTTTCTAGTGTCCTGGTTTTAAACGTTGCCCTTAAATTTTCAAAAGGATTGTAGTTGAGACCATCGCTAGAAGCTTAATATCAGACTGGCTTTTTCCAGCCTGTGCTTTGGTCCGGCTCTACAAGAACAAATTATGGCATGGAAACTTTGAAACTAGCATTTACAAAGGCTATACTTGCTATAAAATCTTCCAGAATTTAACAAATGTAATCTTCTGATTAAATTGTATCCAATCACTAATGTTTCCCCACGAAGTATGTAAGTATGTTTGACGCTATGAAGCTTACCAGAACCTCCCTGCGCTGCGAACAGAGAAGTGCCGAGCCGAACGACGTGGCTGTTGGCTGCGTTTCCTTTAACTGTAATTGAAAATTGAAAGTAGGAAAATAAATTTGCTCAATGGAAACACTCCAATTTAAAAAAAAAGTGAGGTTGTTTTTCAGCCATATCAAAACTTCTTCCACATCACGAGTAACGTGCTCAGTAGCCGAATGTTACTACTGGCGGAAAAAATAAAAGAACAAAATGGCAGGAAGAGTTAGGAGGATGATGGTTTGTTTTCTTTGGACAATGTGCAGCTGGCTCCACCAGAGGCTCTTCTGTGAGAGCTCTGGCGTCACCAGTCATGAAAAGTCGTTAAATTGTGTTTAATTCAAACGTGTTGAATCCATGGCTCTTCTGTGAAATCGCCCACTAATTTCCCCAAAACGTCACAGCTGCTGCCAAGTAGCAGGGGGTTTTTCACTACAACACCTGCATAAAACGCAAATGTCTCCTCTGATGGCTGATAGATTAATATAAATCATCTGTTTTCATCCATCACTGGCATAATTTTTATTCACATGTGATTTCATTTTATTTCTTATTTAATGGAAACACCAAAATTGCTAAATAGCTTTTTCCACATTAGCACCACGTAGACAAAGATTTACGCACATTTGTAATGGAAACGCAGCTATAGCTAACTCAATATTTGGAAGCGTGGCAAACACGGATTGAACAACTTCGTTCACTTTCTCCGCTGCCATCGCTAAAACTAAATTTAGTTTAGAAATCAGACAGAAATCAACGTCATCATTCACAACCTTTCCTAATGTTCGCTGATTGGGCCGGTTCCAAAACGGCCCAATCAGCCGTTTTGATTGGGCCGTAGTAAGGCCCAATCAAAACGGCAAGATTAGAATCAAATTGCATAGTAAAGCGATGGCCAGGCTAGCTTAAAGCTTCAGCCAGGCTAGCTTAAAGCTTCAATATGAAATTTCTACACTACTTGATAGCTCCTTTACAAAAGTAAGAAAGCTACTTTATTCTCTTCCACCTCTTACCAATTAAACCACACCGCTTCAAGTGAGGCTTTTCAGCAAAGTACCTTCTTACTAATTCTAAACTGTCAATTGTAATTGTGCTACATAATAGCGAATAGAGATCATAGCTTTTAACCCCCGTTTTTTTTTTTTTTTTTAATTCCTCTCCATATGTCTAGGAGGGAGAGAGAGTGTAGAGCCATTGCCATATGACCTAATTATCTCTCATTAGTGGCCCCAGTAATTACAGGACCTTTTTCCAGCTCCATCTCCTCTCTCGCACATAGAAGGGGATTTCAATTAGGCTCGCCTCGCAGCTTTCCTCTGCTTCTCTCTCACGGCTAAACCCCACTGTCACCTGTGTAGTCAAGCATGGCCAGGCAGCGGGCGGACTCTCACAGGAAGCTCGCGCGTAAGGACGTGTGAATTTCTTCAATTTGACTTTATGCATTCCCCATCACGCGCCCATCAACGAGACATGACAACGAAGGCAGCCGGAAGAGGTCTCTTTCGGCGGCGAAGAGGAAAAAATAAGCTTTTACGCCATTATTTTCCGTGAGGGGCGCATCATGAAAAATACATCAGAGACAAAGTATGTATTACAATCCGACTTCCTGTCACGAGTAAACAGCGGTGTGATATGAGCTGTGCAAAGTCGCAGGTATCTGAGCAGCAGAAAATAGCCCCATCAAGTGAGATTTTGTCAAGCATAAATAGGAGGGGAGAGGAAGATGGAATCAGTGGCCATTATTTCTCCGGCTGAGAGCGAAGTTGGATTCCCAAAAGGAAGACACTGAGAGTTGGTGGTAAGAGGAAAAGGCTCGTCCGCCACTCAAGCTTATCACTTATCTCTCGCTTCACCTCGAAGAGTCAAATCACCCTAATTAACAGCGAGCGAGAAAGAAAGGGGGGGAAATCGATCCTTCAAAAGAATAATTAACCCTTTCTGTTCTCAATTTCTTCCCTCCCCCCAAAAAAAGTTGATTGGAATTGACTGAGATTACCTTAATTTTCGTTAATTGCGGCTCTCGGTCAAACCAAAGGCTGTTATCAAGAATCTGTAGCATTGATGCCAGAGGAGAAAGAGAGTCTTATTACCGCTGTGTGTTTCCCCAACTGCTTAACAGAGAGGCGTCAAACGAAAATGCGACACAGCAAAACGGATGAGTTTCATTATGCTTCGCACCACACAACCACAAGGCTACACTGTTAGACCTTTCATTGTAATTTTACAGTAACTTACTGGCAACACTGTTGCCAGCAAGTTACTGTAATTACCATTCTACAGTACCCTTACTGTTATGATATTTCACAGTTAATTTTTACTGAGTGTGCTTTACAGTTATAACTGCTTTACTGTAAATGTAGTTTATAGTATAATACTGTAATTGTATTTTATAGTAAAGCTGGTCTACTGTAAACTTGTTTCACAACATAATGTCAGGTTTACTGTAAATTAAAGTTTACATTTTTTTTAATATAAGAATATTTTACCATAAACCGAAAAATTTCATAAAAGAAATTTTAGTCCAAGTACTGTGAATGACAACAGGTATTTATTTTCAGCAGATTTGTAGAAATAAAATCCATTTACATATTCGCAATGTCATAAAGAACAATGTCACAATACAATATAATGTGCTGTAAAACAACAAAACCATAGAACACATTTCCTACATCAGAAGAACTTTTATTCCATTCGTCAAACAAAATCAATGGGATCCATCTTGTGGAAGCTGAACTGTAAAGAATAAGACAGACAATGTGGGAGGTCATGAGATGGTCAGGAAGTTATCTACATTTTCAAATCGACAGGAAGGCTGACAAATTAAGCTGAAGTGACAATGTTCAAATGCATAAAATCTTTGTCATAAAGCAGCATTAAGTTGATAATTTGTTTTTAAAAAAATCTATTGCACTGAAGTGATAATAGAAGCTGCATAAAGAATGAGCAGGACTGGCTTCACTTCAGGTTTTTGGATTGTTTATGGCAAAAGCAGTCAGTCAGTCTTCAGTAATTCAAAAGATTGTGTACTACAAATGTCCCCAAGGGGACGATGAAGTACAACAATCTTTTTAGTCATTTTGTTGGTGCTGACGGATTACTGCAAAGGTGTGCCTAATAAACTGAAAACTGCATAGTGTAAAAATACACCACACTTAAACGACTACACACTTATACATTTCTGTGATTTATTAAGAGATGCAGCGACATCCACTTTTTACCACGGACACAGAAAAGATGCAGGCTACTCTAAAGGGCTATTGTGTAGGAATCACATGCCATTTATAAATAATCATTAAAATCGTATTAAAAAGGCTAAAGTAAAGTCAGAGCATGCAAGATAGGAGAAAAAGACAACAAAATAATAAACATTTGGTAAAATACTTACCTAGTTGGAAGTCCTCCATTCAAATTCAGCAAGTTGTTGGAGGAAGGTGGTGATCCGGGAGTTGACACTGACTACTTTCCTCTTGACAAGACTTCCCTTCTTGCGGCTTGTACCGACTTTGGCTGTGCATTTGGTACCAACATCTGGATTGATCCTCACAAAGAATCTTTTAACAGAAATAAAATATATTAATTGTATTTTTTTAAATGAAGACGTACAATACAGCAATCAGCTATGGTTCTTCATCATCAGTCAAACTGTCATTAAATTTAATTCATAAATGGCTTGGTGTAGAGTACTTACCGTTGTATCATCTCCAGCGTGGTGGATGCTGACTCCTGATACTCCAGATTGAAGACATAATATGACCCAAAAAAGACAGCAAGGACGCTGGCAAAGTCAGGCTCGAAAAATACCTTCTCCTCCATACTGACCATCCACCGGGTTGCAGACATCAAGCTATTTCCTAAAATAGACAAACCCTTGTCAGGCTAACACTAGTGAGTAAAAGTACAGACTACCATAACAATTACATACATTGCTACAAAAAAATTATATATTCCTCTTACCAAGCAAGATTACCCTTGGTGTAGTGGGTAAGGTCATTTCCATTTCAACAGACATCTTGGTGGACGATACCTTTAAAACATAAAAGGAAAACTCTCTTAAATATGAATTACTGGTAGTAATTTATATTTAAAGGGCCAGTTCACCCAGATTACAACAGGTTTTTGAGAACCTCACCCCGGAGACTAGACTAGACTTTACCCCTACATCCTGCTACCACTCTGAAACAGCGGATGTGAATGACAGTTTGTGGGGCTAAATGCATTTTTAAAGCATTACATTCCACAAGTACAGTATCTGAATGGCTAAGTACAATATGGGTTAGCGAAATGTTTGTGATTTGGGTGAATTGATCCCTTTAACAAATTAATTGAACAATTCTGATTTAAGATGTGTGTTTTAAGTTAAGAGTCGATATAAAATTAAAAAGATTCTTACATCAGCCAAGATGAAGATTGAGTCCTCTTTTTCTTCAAAGTACTTCATCAATAACAGGATGGCTGTTGTGGCGATCTGGTGGTTGTTCATCTCTGTGTTGTCACACTCACGAAGCAGAAGCTCAATATCCTTGTTCCACTTAAGTCTCTGGCTTTGGAAAAAGTTCCAAATTCTCTTCCCCTTAGTAAGGAGAGCTTCACTGAGGCGTGTGTCTATCTCAATACTTCTTTTTTTTTTTTACATTGATTAAGCCGTATTCGAAAGAACAGGGGCGATTTAAATTCTTGCGCAAGAAAGTCTCAAGTAAGAAGCCTGAAGTGTTGCTAGTGGCTCCGATTTGTGAAATAATCAACACCTTGGACTGAAAATGGAACGGAACATTCCAGAGCGCTCACCCCAATCATTTGGGCAACATCAGTATGACTTTCATGCTAAGTGGATGTAAGCTTTTAAGGTTCCCAGGATCTCCTCTGTGTTATTTTCCCCCCGCCCCCGAAAAAGGTTAGGTAATTATATTAATATGACACTCAATATAGCAACAAGGCAGTTCAAAGTGCTTTACATGAATTAAACTCAAAAACGCATAAATAACACATTCTTCCATCTGCCACCTCCTACTTGGATTCCCTCTTAATTTGTTTCAGTCTTGAGAATAAAAGCAAATAAAAAGCTCAGTTGAGGAACTGCCGAGGTCGGTGAAATAACGTTGAAAAATGGACCCGTGGCAAGCGTTGGGTCGCGCAAGATTAACTAGCCGAAGAGAAGGGGGGGAAAAAATGGCTCGCTCCCCATGTTCTCGGCGTGGCAAATAATTCCTCTTTAATCAACATTTCCACATTTGTATGAGTTATTCTACATTCACACACCTTGCTGGGGAACATAAAGGTGTCTGCGGGGATTCTTCCTGGTAGGAGTTATGGCTCCCATAACTCCTACATACACCGCCTGTGTATCCATTCATCGTGTTTGGAAGGAGAATCACGGAGGCCTGGACTCCATCCAGAGCTGTGGAGGAAAGAGAAAAAAGAAAAAGGCTCTGGAGAAAAATGTACACAGTGATGTGTTCAGATGAGGTTGTTCAGCGAGATAGTTGAGAAGTATTTACAGCTGGGGGTAGGAGGGAATGAATGCTGTAACCCCGTTGCTCATGGGTAATTATTAAAACCGCCATTTCAAATGAAAAATGGGGGTTTCTGGCGTCCCACGGGAAAATAATTAAAACGCCTACATCATTTATGACAGAGTCTTCAGAGGAGTGGTGCAAGTTTCGGACGCAGCTCTATGTATGCAGTCGGTGGGTGACAGGCGACATGACAGCTGCATTTCGACACGTTGCTAGGCTTTCGCGGCGAAACAAAACTGGGCAGTAAGAGGGGAAATTGGACGGACTTGCTTTTAAGAGGGGATGCCAGCCATGCAGACTGATGCGAGTGACACCCGGGGGGCCACTCCTGAGTGACTGCAGCTTAGTGAGAGATGACACGACGAGTGCCACGGCGCTGCCTGCCTGCGCGTCCCCGGTGCCAGCGGCGACCCACTTCCAGCCCTCTAATTGCAATTCCCTCTTTAAAACTGCATTGCTGCGCAGACGGGAAGGTTCAACGCTCAGCTGCAGCTTAAAATTAATTAGACATAATGAAAACTGTTTTTTTTCTTTCTTTTTCTTGTCAAATATATGGGTCGTAACCACAATTATGAAATGATGACAGAAGTGTGTTTTACTGAAACACATCACCGTCCCACCACTCTTAGCTCCAGCTACGCATTCACACAGAAAATACTCCACAAAACGCTGTTGCACTTTCTCTTTACTAGCTTCCTTCGTCTTATCATTTTGAAACATGGCTCCCGTTGCAGAATAAACTTTTAAGATCGATCTTCATTATTACTTCCATGAGCAGCACGCTGTTGTGTGACAACATTCTTCCTCTGCTCTTGCGGGCCGTAAACCGTTCACACAGAAACCTGATTGCAGTGACATCGTTCAGTAGGATGAACAGGCACCTTTAAAAAATGGATTTCAGCAAAAAATCAGAATTGAGGATCTTGCTGTGTGAATGCAGCCATAGTGAGGCAGCAGGGCTATGACACACACATTCAAGGATGTGGGTCACACGCTTAGAAAGACACACACACACAGAGTGTAGGGAAATCTCTCACCCTGCTGTTCTTAGCAAAAGCTTCGTATGTCAGTAATGATCTTAACGGATAATACAGTTGCGTCAATAACGGTCTTAACGGGGACAGAGACACATTACCTCACTGCGTGATTCAACCAATCGCCGTCATTGTGTTTACGCGTCACTGCGTTGCATAAAATCCGTTTTCGCCCTGTGATCATCGCGCTCATCTGCCCGGCAGCTCTCTATGAAGAGCGCTTACCTTGTGTAAGCAAGAAAACGGACAAATTGAGAAGTAGCTTTGTGACCCGATCTCTTCCTCGCAATAGACGGATGCGCAAAGTTTTTTTTTAAAGCTCAACAGCGGGCCACCACAGAGATTTCTTTTTTCTTTCCCACTTTTTCTGTTCTTATTCAGCGCCAACAAATATCAACAGATTCAGTTGTCATGAACTGATTGATCGGAGAATGTTCCAGGGTTTATAAGCCTGGCGGTTACTTGTCCCTCCACCAGGCTAAGCGTTGTTTATTTTAAATGGAGTTAAATGGTTTATTTTGTTTATTTCATTTTAGTTTAAAATAACAACACAACAGCAAAAGCTATACTATCCAGTTTTTCATTATGAACACATTTTTTTGGCATATTTGGAACCCCATATTTTCTAACTACCAATTAACATACACCATAAAGACCATTAGACTTCAAAGATAATAGTGACTGGACAGTGAGGCAAACGTCCCTTCGATCAGAAAATATTTAACTCAAGATATTTTAATTAGTCTTTTGTTTAATATTTGATTAAATATTAATAAAAAAATTTTTGGTGCATCCATTATCAATAAGATTGCTACCTACTGGTCTTTACTCTGACACAATCGCATCACACATGCACTTGTGATACACATCAGTCCAAAAGCAAAATATTTTTTGTTTCTGGACTGAATCAACTTTTACAACTCCAAATTGTAGCTTTTTGATTGGTTGACAGTCATAATGGGTGTCTCAGGACTTCTTGAGGTTTGCTTTTCTGTTTGTTTCCTTTTATTGAATATGCGGCTGCTGCAATCGCCACGTCTTTGAATGCTTTGCACAAAATGGAAGCACAAAAAGAAAGTCCCTTTTCAAATAGTACATTACATTGCACTTACAAATAGCTGCATACAAAAAGGAAACAAGTGAAAACAGCACCTGACAGCCGCCTGATAAGCGTAGGAGTTGTGATGGGTTCCTAAGACGCTCTAACTGTTCATAGAAACTTTACCAGCGAAAGAAAAACGCCAGCTGAATGTTTTCTGGGTGATAATCAAAGCAGAGATGAAAGGCGCCAAAGTAGCAAAAAACATTTCCAAAATGTGTAAGATGTGCCAACATGTGATGCTTTAGCCGAGCAATAGAAAAGTAGCTAGGTAAGTAATCCTGGTTACATTTAGAAAACACTGCTGCATTTGCCTAAAAAAATCAGAAGTTTGCACAAAGATGTAGCAGTGACGTCACATCCAACTTCAACATTTTCCTGTTGGAGTCTGAAAACCAACACTGTACCACTGACGCACATAATGTACGACAGCGTATTGGAGTCATGGTAACACAGAAGAGAGAAGCAAAAACAAAACTCAAATTTTGAGATTTATCTCAGAAATGTTAGAGTAAAGAAAAAAAGGAATAAGGAGATTAATCTCAGAATTTTTCTAGAAAAAAACAAGGACATTTCTGTGTTTCAAAAGTCAAAAATTTTATTGTTTTCCTAGAAAATTTCTGAGATTCATTTAAAAAAAAAAAATTGGGTTTATTTTGGCAAAAAATGTCACTTTTTTAACTGTTATTTTTGCCATAAAGACGGTAAAGATTTACTGTTTTAGTTTACTTTTTTAAAATCTCCAATAGCCCTACTACGCCGTCCAAGACGTAGAGCCGGTCTTTCTAGACAAACTAGAATTTGATTAAAGAAGACTAAACGTGGCTGGTGTGAATGCTCCCTCAAAGAATGTCTTGACTGCAGCCCTGTAGTCGTTTATTCCTGTTATGATGTGTTTCTTCGAGACAGTTGTGACAGTATTTGATTTTTTTCTGTTGAAACATACTAATGTATGTTTCATTGTGTTCATTGTGTTTCTTCTTCTGCCAGTGGTAGCTGGCCTGTACATTGAACACTCCAGTAAGCAAACCCTACTTTCAAAATACACAAAGAACACCACAACAGATTCTTCTAGCCTTCAAATTGGGGGGGGGGAGAGAAAAGGGATCGCAACATGAATACATAACGTCTTCTACGCCGTTTTATCAAACAGCTGCACTGAACTTCCCAAACATTGTTAGATACCGCTAGCAGAATCTGAAGTGGAATGCAATATAAAACAGTATGGCATTCACTTTGATGAGCTAATCCAAAGATATCATCTTAAACCAGATCAGTGTGAGGAACGAGGAAACGACGTGGGCCGCTGGCCAAGCCGGTGAGTGTGAGGAAAATATAGTGACACTCATCCTCACAGTAATTCTGTTGTAAAGGAGTCCGCCAGTCTCCCGATGTAAATTTATTGAGGCGGCTGTAAGGTTTTACAGCCGGTGCTCTGCACTGGATCTGAGAATATTTGCTCAGAGCTGTTGGAAGTTATGATCCCACATTATGTTTCTCGTCACAGAGGAGCCATAACCTCTCCTCGATTATCTTAATTACTGTTAAAACAGCCGCCACAGGCCGAGCCACAGATTACCAGATGGACTGCAGCTTGGTTAAATAAATAAATAAATAAAAGGCTCGTTTCGCGAGCTACAGCAACCAGACCAACACAGAATATATGAAGCAAAATAACACGGGGTTCTGAACATTGTTTACAAATGAAAATTAAAATGGTACCTAGATTTATATTCAGCCCCACTGAATCAATAAAACCAAATGTTTAGGACGTCTCTACTAGCTTTGTATATTCGAAGATTATTTTTTGGTAAAATAGTTAAAGCTATTTTAGTAGGGTTGGGCGATAAAACAATAACAATGTATATCGCGACATACTTGATGAATATCAGTAGATAATACGGTTGGGAGAATTTTGATCATTTTCACTGAGTTTGTTTTCTGGGCTGCACTTCTCGCTGCTAGCATCAGCTAACTCACTCACTCTGGGTAGCTAACAAGAACTTGTTGAGTAACATGCGCAGTAGCGGCTTCCTGTTGATCCCTCAACGTACACAGGCGTACTTCACTGCTCAGAGGTCCGCGCCTAATTCAGGCGGTGGTTTAGGCATGTCAAATGGGTTAAGGTTAGAGTAAGACCTCAGGTAAGGCCTAAATAGGTGAAAGGTCAAGGTCAAATGAAGGCATGAGGGCCATAAATAAAACAAAAAATAATTATTGATCTCGACTGACAGGAAATTCTTGTATCGCTAAACGTTTTTTAGCCCTGGCTTGCAGGGTTTTCTGATTTATTTTGTTTGTTTTTTTTTAGGGACAACAATCTAAAAGCATTTTCAGTTGTGACTGAAATAATACGAGAGCGAAAATATCTCCTCGCTCGCCTACTAATCCCCTCAGAGTCAACACGAGACACATGTGGCCTTTACCAGGCCGCGCCGCTTCATCACTTAGCTTGTGTCAAGATCAACAGATCAATTTTTAGGGAGCGCAGCAAAAAGATTAAGGAAGAAACATCTCAAAACGAAGCCCCTCGAGTTTGTTTCCCAACATGAAGTTGATTTTAGCTGCGCGTCTCCCTACAGACGCAGCCGCCTGTCTTTCGTAATGAGCAAAGCTAACAAACCTTCGGAGGGCTCCGACCACAGAGGGAGCTTAATTAAAGAATAATGTGCTTCTGTTGTAATTAATACAGATGTTGGGAGTGATGTGATAATCTAATGCTGACGAAACGTGGCCTGCCTTTTGCGTCGCCTGTCGGAGAGCGAGAGCTATCGTGGCCACTTGGGAGGTAACGTCAAATAAATACCTTGAAATTGGAAATTTAATGTGATTTCACAATCCCGCTCTTCGGCTGCACAACGGTGAGATGTAATTCTCCTCAGGCTTCTGTTTTCGTTTATGTGTGCGAGGAAACGCCGGCAATTACAGGAGTTATTGCAGAAAAACTTATAATTTATCACGTCTGAACTCTTATTCTCTGGATGTGTCAGTGTACCTTACTTAGAGCGTGTGGTCTCCCTCCTACCTAGCAGTGAAGGAAAACAACAAATTCATAGATCACAAAGTGTGCTGCAGCACCTACTGATGTGAGCGTTCTAGTGAGTAAGCACTAACAGAAAAACCTAGCCTAGCAGTGCAACACTGCAGGTTAAAGGTGAAGGAGTCTGCATTAGAGTTGTGTGTTTTGGGCTCTACTACATCCCACGTCCTAGTCTGATCATCTTTCATTCAAAATATAAAAAATGTACATTGGAAAAACATTGATGGCAAAAGCACTGCTAATCCACTTCATTTCCTTTTGCCACTCCTATTTAATTCTCTCAGTGTTTAAAGGCTTTTGTGTTTTAAACAGCTGAAAACACAGCTCAGGATGTATAAAACCTTTAAACTTTGTATATAACATGAAAAGTATACTGATTTTTTAAAAGTTATTCCTTTTGTGGCTTTAGGATTGAAACCTTTTCAAAGAGGAAATCTGTACTCCAGGTTCCTCGTCTGTGTGGCAAAAACAGCAAAAGCAAAAAAGTGTTTGTTTGGCTCAGGAGAACTGGTTTGCCCAAGGCACCATTAATGCAGAAACCACTGCTGGCACCTGATACGAATAGCATTTAGCAGTCTTTGTGAGTATTCCTAAACTTCCTCTCTAGCAGAGGCTCAGCCTTAGCTTTGGAGGAGAGGAACATTTGAAATTCTAGAAAATGTCCATATGAAAGGGAATAGAAATGATTCTTAATGTACTTGAATAAGAGCAGCGGCATTTAGGTCTTTCACGCTGCATGCCCTGACAGAGGCTAAAGTGAGTAAGTCGTCATCTCGCATTAAAATTCATATTGTATCACCGACTGGGGCTGAGCCCATTTTCTCCGCTGTGCTCTCGCCATGAGCCACACAATAGTCAGGGAGACATCTAATGAGGCAGGAGAAAAAATATTAAGAGGGGAAGTCTTCAGGAGTTGGCTTTCTCAATGGTCGGTCTTCAAATTCAATAAGAAAACCTTTTGACGGAGCTTTAGGCAGGTGGGAAGGAGAGGACAAAAGGAAGAAGGGCCCGGAAGAGTGACTAAGATGGGCTGTGACAATGTCAGCTTTGGTCTGGTCAGCTTGCGTGGATGATGACTGAATATGAGGGCAGCTTATAATATAAAAAAAAAGGATGGGTTTGCCAGGTTATTTAGGAAAATAGCTTATAGCCAATGAAAGCCAAAGAAGCATTCACCCTGGCTGTGGAATCGTGGACTGTATCTTTACTTTCAAGGAGTTTGCTTGTCTGGTCCAAACTTGTTTTGCTATTGCTGGAAAAGTTTTACAACTGTGTCCTCCGTGGCTTTTTCAGGAGGGGTGGTGTGAGATGCCAGGGGATGCTTTAAAGCAAGTCCTCCCCAACCCCCGGGCCGCGGACCGGTACCAATCTGTGGACCACTTGTTACCGGGCCGCACAAGAAATAATTCAATATTTCCTTTATGTATTATAGTCTGGAGGATCTTTTACTTTGAAAATCCTTTTACCGGATTCTCTCGGTTACATCTTGCGCCCTGACATTGAGCATTCCTTGTACAAAATGCTGTTTCCACATATCATCTCCGATGCCACGGACTCTCGGTTGCGCCATGTCAGCTGTTGGGGATTCCCCGCCGTGCTCACCGCGATTTCTTATTGGCTACCTGTCACATTCAACAGGCTGCGTTCTCCAGATCAACAAATCTCTGTGACCGTTTCGTTCACCCATAGGTTTGGGTGAGCACCTGTATAAAAGGTGTGTGTGAATACAAATGCCGATGTGATTGCACATGGACTGTTACGCTTTGAATGGAGTATGGGAGAGTCTCCAGTCACCTGGCAAGAAACTTCACCACCTCGCCTGCTGAGGTCAAAGGGATCAGAGAGCTTAGCAATGCTGGTACATGATAGCCTTGCTTCTGACATACTGCCCTAAGGCAGCTCAAGCTACAATGTAGTAGCTTGTCACCAGAAGCTTGTGAATATGTGCATGAATAGGTGAGCGACCAACTGTAGTGTGAAGCGTTTTGTATTCCTCTGCACCTTGATAAAGCGCTATTTTGGATATCCTCATCTTCAATAAAGTGTGTGATGAAGACAATACCAATATATTCAAAATATATAGGGATAATCCCCCTCATTTGCTTTTGCTGCTCTTCTGTAAATCTCTGTATGTCCGAAGGCATTGGAGTCAATGATCGATTGAAGAGATGGTTGGAATTTCCTCCTCCTCTCTGCTCTTTGGTCCAGCTCTGCATCCATGAAGCCTCCTTTTCAACTTCTCTGGGATTTTGTCCTGCGTCCGGTATAATTTCAGATTTAAGATGATGCTCCGGGTTGTAAAAACAATACATACATTAGATGCCATGGGTATGCATCATAACAATTGACCAAAAGTAAAAAGGTAAGAGTAAGTCTACAAAAAGAACAAATCAGAACTAACATAACAAGAGCGACTCTACCGTGAAGCCACCATTTATACATGAGGCGACAAGCAAGCTGTCCATGTTCAGGATTGTACTAGATCCTGGATTCAAGTGTCTGAAATTAGATTCTTACGGAAAGTAGTAAGGTTCATTTTTAGAAACAAAGTGAGTCAAGGAGGTTTGGACTCTGATCAGGATTCCTCTCTTTGGAGATTTTCAAGGAACATCCTACTTTGGGGAGACCCAGAGTCCAAGTCTCAGTATTTGCTGGAGGAACTATATAAAATATCCCTTCTGGCATGGTGCGTCCCCAGAATCACCTGGAAACCTGTTACCTCTGTGACCCAATCTCAGACAAACAGAAGACCACTGATGAAGACATGGATTGTCACTAGCTTTAAAAAAAGTACGAATGTTTGCATAGTCACTTGTTTTCTTCTCTTCAGGAGATTCTGGAGGATCTTCCCTCTGCCTCAGTCATGAACCAAGCAGAAAACAGATTTTACCTTTGACCTTGTGGCTTCACATGGTTTAACCTTTGCTTGCCTTTGATAGTCTTGAGCCAGCTCACCATCTGGTTAGTTTTTTTTTGTTTGTTTTTTTAGTGTAAGGCTATTAAAAAAAATCTATTTGCAAAGTTTGCAATTGCTTCTGATTGCTTTTGTACTGCGGCTAATTGCAGTCCTCCTGCGCCACTAAAGCTCAAGAAGGTTTGGTTTCCATTTCATTAAATGCAAAAAGCTTCTTTTTTTCCCCAAAAAGAACTTGAACCTCAGGGAACCTTAGGTATAATTTAGGGAATTATTCCTGCATATTTTATAATAGAAAGACTTACATAATCTTTTTTTTTTTAGCCCTTTATAACACTAATCTAGCATGTTTATAGAGTAAAACCGTCCATGGGATTATCAGCTTTTAATAACCTGTCCTGTTTGTTTATTTATACACAGATTTTTTTTTGTAAACCTTATTAATAATCCTGCCAACAAGCTTGTATTTACAATCACGGGCGATGAAACAGCAACGCACGGAACAAATCTACAGCCAGACCCGGACATTTTAATCTCCACTTGACATTAACTCATGCAATTTTATCAAACAGCTGCTTGAAGCCAAGGATCATCCTCCTGTTTCTGTGCATCACTAATTACATATAATTACACACACACACACACACGCACACACACACACACACCCACCCCTGCAGAAGCAATTTTAAATGCTGGTTGTTTGGTGTCAGCCATCTTGTTTGAAATTGTTTCAAGGCAGAAGGATTTGGGATATTTGCAAAAAGGAAGAATTTCTGCTCTGGTGTTAGTCTGTGTTTTATGCGCGGGAACAGGGCGCAACACCTGTCATGACTGGCTTGATGCTGCCCCCTAGTGGCAGCACTGAGTATTTAACTCATTTACAGTTTCTTCCATTTGCTGAGACACTAAAATTAAAACTGCCTCTGAATTAAAGGGGAGTAAAGTGTCTAAAAAAAATTATACTCTAAAAATTAAAATATTTTATAAAATTAAATTATTATAATGATAAAAAAGTAGTTTTCCCAAACAGGACTCTAATAAAATCATATTTGGTAATGTACACTTTAAATTGTCTTCAGACAAAATATGTGCATATTCTGGCATTTTAAAAATGTCTTTTTTTACTACAATATTACTACTTCATTCAGGATAAAGATTCACTTTTTCAAATATGATTTTCAATATGAAACTTGCAATAAAAGTAATATTTACAGTAGGTAATGTGTAAATGAAAATGATGGTGGACCATAAATGGTCCAACAGGCTCAGCAGATGGACAATGTCAGAAAATTGTGCAATTTTAAGGTTAACAGAAGGCGAATCATGTTCAGTGTGTCTATTTTTCTAAAGTCATCATTTTGGATTTTTCTTCATATGACTGCTGCTACAGTCAGATTTATTTCCTGTGGTTAAATTAAGATTAGAAACCAAATAAAGAAACTAGTTTGATGCATTTTTTGATCATTTCCTCGGGTTTTTCTGGAGTACAACAAAACTTTAAGCACTCAAAACAAGCATCTCAGCACATACAAGATTTTATTTTAGATACAAGAAAATGAGATCATTTACACTTTTGAAATGATGTTAGCATAAAAACAGAAGAAAGAATGTCTCATTTGTAAAGTTGGCTTTTCCAGACCTGCAGTTTCAGTTCAACAAATACTCAAGCGGTACATTTTCTCTTCTGTGCTGATTCTAGTACAGCATGCTCAACACCTTTACTTATTATTATTATTATTATACAAGTCAAACACACCAACGGGTCAACTTTCTTATTCTCTCTTAGTAGGAAGCAGGAAATCAGCTCCCCCTACTGGCCACATCATGACACTTTGAGTCCGGTGAATCTGATTAATGGCAGAGAGTCTTCACTCAGCTGCCCTTAAGATGTCGCCATTTATTTATTTATTTTTTTAACTTTGCCACTCTTGAATTTGATAAACGGGATTGAAAGCGAAGCCAGTGAAGGCGGCGGAGGGAGACGTTCCTCACTCTGTGTTTACACGTCTTCCAACAGTAGCAGCAGCAGAGAGACGGCAGGCCCGTTTCTCAAACACACACACACACACACACACGTTACCAAAAGTAAACTCTGGTGCTAAGTCTTAGCTGAAGCTAGCGGTTATTGAGCTCCAGCTGTTGGCGTTCGCCTCATTTGGCCATGGAAGACGCCACCTCCTTCTCCAGACTCTGAGCGAAGCGGTGGTTGAGGAAGAGGAGCTGGCCGTGAGGAAGCAGGCGGCTGAGCAGAACGTCGATCCGGCTGCTCTTCAGCAGGACCTGGAGGAGAACGGTTGCTACGGTGACAATTTGCTAACAGAGAAGTAGTTTGTTTTGTTTTTTTTTACAGGAGAAGAATTTATTTGTGTTTCTGAAACAGAGTAACTAACATTTCTAGGATCCGTTATTGTCAAACATGCCCACAGAATGATGCTGCCACCACCGCCAGACATTACAGGAAGGATGGATTTCTCAAGTAGGATAAGATTTCCTTAATGGTCAGAGATCTATTTGAGTTTCATCTCAACGCTGAGTGACAGATCTCAGAAACAAACAAAAAAAAAAAGGTTTTCCGTCAAACGCTCAATTTTCCCACCGTTCTTTCAACTTTTGAATTAAGTGGTTTACTGAAGTTTGAGTAAAATTAACTTATGTATTTAAAACAAAATTCACACCGAATCCCTTCTCTTTGGTTGATCAGCCGATACAGACGTCTGGAAATCAGCCCCACTGTTTCCGACTCTGCGACTATATTTAGCCATTTTTCAGATATATACAAATATATATTGTTGCTATATTTAGCGATTTTACAGGCAAAAAAAGAAGAAAAAAAAAAAGATTTTCAGCTGGACTTGGTGGGTCGGGATTTTTAAAGATCGGTGATCAGCCAGAAAACTGCATTCGGTGAATAGATCAGTTATTAGTTTGTGAAAGGACGCAACTAAAAAAATGGTTGAACATGTTACGAGGAGAAATTAAAAGTTAAAGTGGTTTCTTAAAACACTGGAAAGAGAGAAATTTGGAGATTGTCATCATTTATGACAAGAAGATAAAAGATGGTTTCATCTCCATTAAGTTTGTTACAACTACACACTATGTGGAATATGAATCTGGGCTGGCAGTAAGAAATCCAAAGCCATAAGAAGTACTGTACTGCGCCATTTACTATCATGACAGCATCATGCGCCTGGATATGATCAGAAAATGTTCTATATAAAAAGTTTCAACATCTTCTATCCAGGACCACATTTGAACCACAGTTTTAACCAAATGTTTCTTTATCCTGCCTCCTGCTCACCTCGCTGCCCTGCCCCAGCATGTGCAGGTTGTCCAGACAGTGCCTGGTCAGGTTTCTTAAGATGTCCTCAGCCAGCAGCAGGTTGTCGTGAGGCTCACAGGCCAGCGTGAAGCCCAGGCTCTGGACCCCCAGCCACAGGACGCTCATTTCCTCAGAGAAAGGGTCGCCCGCTCTCAGACGCACCACCCCGCTGTCTGCGTCCTGCAGGACCAGAGCCTCGTCGCCCGGCACCGCGTCCACCAGCTGCCGGCCACTAGCCTCCCGCGACAGGGAGACGGCACTTCGGACCCGCCTTCGTAGGAGAAACGGCATCACAGTTACTTAGACATTGTTCATTTCAAATTGTGGCTCAAAATAGCAAAATAAATGTTTCTCCTCATACTTTTTTTCTTTACAAACTTGAACATAAAATGCAAAAAAAAAAGAAGCTTTTTTCTTGTATGTGCGTTTACAGTAGCTGGAGATCATTGGAGCCTAAACACTGCCCCCTACCGGCTAACCAGTGTAACACACTGCCCCCTACTGGCTAACCAGTGCATTGCATTCCAGATTTTTTTTTTTTTTTTGCCAAGTCCACATTTCAGTATTTAGGCCAAAATGCTGAGGACTTGAAGAACATCTTGTTCATCTTTCCATAGCAAGAGACCTTTGCAAGTAAAATAATTGTTATATTGCATTAATTTTATGTTAGGTGAGGAAATTTGAGTTGATTTAAGCATCGGTCAGACCATGTATCAGAGGGCAACTGAGAAAAATGTGAGAACATCAGTATGGAAAATACATATATACATATATTTATTTGAAATCAAAGCTGAAGCCAAACTGGAACAAGTGGAGCAAGTCGAAGAGAAGAGCGATTTTATCCAATGTGTTTTTCTACACTTTTCCAGCAAAGACATTGACCGACTTCTTCCACAAACGAGGAAGAGGTTTGCTGTTTGAAGTAGCCAATCAGGCGTCACGGTCTGTATAGAAGCAGCCCTGATCCCGCCCACTGAGTTTGAAGGGTGAAGTTGATAGTTTAAATTAATTCACGATGTGCTTCAGCAGATGAATAGGGGTTGGCGATATGGACTTAAAATTTTATCACAATATTTTGTAGTACTGTTGTGGTAACAATAAAAAAGATTTAAAACAAAACTATTACAAATTTTTGTAAGAATTCACGGAGCAACTAACATATGCTGTCCTTGAAACACTTCGCTACTTCAAAGAAGTTTCTTTCTTCAAGACGCCACATAATGAAAGAAGTGTGATTCATATCTCTAACCTGCATATTGAAACTTCATTTAATCTGATTTTTGCATCTTGTGAAGCTCTTGAGGGTAAAAAAAAAACTGCACAAAAATATTTTTGGTCCGTTTTATTTCAACATTAACTGGAATTTATCGTGACAAACTATGAATCAAAAGTCTTGTAAGAAATTGATCACGATATTGATATTAGAAATGTCCGCCCCTACACGGGAACATTTAATAATTGATCAAATCATAAAAATTCTGAAATGAAATCAACACATTCATTATATGAAGGACAAATATTAATTATATTTCTAATAAATTATTTCAGCGTTTTCCGTTTTAATAAATTAATGACATTTAAATCACTTCATAAGTTCTACTCTGTCACTCTGTTATGTACAAACACTACATAACTTTAGTGTTTGATGCATTTAATGAACAGAAGAAAAAAAATCTGAATTCTGAATATGTTGTCGAATAACCAATCATTAAAGGACCCATGCAAGGATTACAGACCTGGATTATACATGTGGGTTTGTGTGACCACAAAACAGGACAAATACATTCCTGTCGTTTTCACCACCCCGGCGGTGTCACTCTTGTTTGGGATTCATAATTAATAACTAGTCCCAGCGTACTCACCTGGCCACCACGGAAACCTTCTCCTTCTGCAGGAGTCTCCTCTCCTCCGGGGTGAACTCGCGTTGTTGTTTGGACAGAACCACCTCGTCTGGACCGAAGAGCCGGGAGTAAAGCACCCGACTCTCCCCGGCGGACAGAGCGCCGACTGGGCACACGGTGTGGATCAGGAAGCACCGCACCATTTCTCTAAAACGTCTTTCAAAAACCTCTGAAACGCCGCTCGGGTTCTAGGAACCATTTCAAAGAGCCACTTTGCATCCTCGGGATCTTTAACTTCCGCGTTGGTCAGGTGATCACTTGACCGGGTTGCTGCAATGCGATGTTTTAACCAGCAGAGGGTGCTCGAGATTTTTACATTTTTTTCAGTTTTGTCTATTGTTTATTAAACGGATTAAAATGTACATATGCACATACAGTCAAACATTTATATATTTACATCTATATAAAGGTGTTTTGTTTCTACATATCGCACAAAAGAAGTTCTAAAATGTAAGAAAGTCTACAGAAAGCTGACTGTCACCAGAAGACAAGCAGAGCCAACTGGTTATCAAACAGCTGCTGCTTCTTCAGAGAGGCTCTGCTCAGTTAATGTGCGTGCGTGCGTGCGTGCGCGCGCGCGTGTGTACACGTGTGTTAGAGGTTAAACTGCTGTGACAGCGATAAAAAGAAAGACCACATTCTTTTCGCCATTGCGGTCGTCTTCTCGTATTCTTTCCTGACAAACCCGCAACCATTGAAATGCAGAAGTCATGAGGATGTTTGTGTTCCTGGAGTGTCTCATTCACCCAGACTGGAGCAGGATGATACATGTATTCAATTCAGAAAAATCCATTACTGTTTAGAGGGCCGCAACTAATTCGAAATGTCTTTAAAAAGTGACTTTTTCCATGTTACAAAAGTAGGGTCATGTGACTTTAATGTAATGTGTCAGGTTATGTGCTACCTACACCAAGTTTCAACGTATGTGTTGTGTGTTCAGAGCGGCGTAGTAACATGACATTTTACAAATCGTCAAAAAAAATTTACATTTTGCTGTAATGTGGCAAAACGACCTTCTTGTTTGTTTTGTTCCTTACATGGTTTGGGACAAAAACGCAAACACATGGGTTTGGGCAAACCACCATTAGGGCTTCAATCACAAGGGCCACTCTAAGGAAGCCACATCGTCATGTTGCATGAAACAGAGCATGTGTGGGTGAAGAGCATCTCTGTGACACCTTATGCACATTTTCCTCAGCTAAAAGTCAACCACTACAGCTAATAATTAACCAAATATTTCCGTGAACATTCAATGTGAAAGTGAAGCCAAGTCGCTCTGCCTGACCCCGCCACAGCTGTTTGACGCGAGCCGCTTCTCAATCCGGGGTCTCATCGACTCGCAAAGGCAACAAGCGTGAGAGCCGTGCAGCAGTTCGTGTCTGGCTCCCCACAAGAAAAAAAACTTAACCAGAGTTTCATTGTTTTGATCTGTGAGTCACATTTCCATGTGATGAAACATACCAGCTGAGTAAGAAGAACAGGATGTGGTGAAGGGAAGGGCCGCCGGCCAGTTCCATGGACCAATCAGGACAAGGTGCGCCAGTTTGAAATAGAGGAAGCTTAAAAACTGCACGTTTCAGCATTTATTTATTTATTTTGGTCTGCTGTGTGCATTCTTGACAAGGTGGAATGAAAACATCCTCGGCATGTGACAATATCATCAATCGCGAAAGAGACGATGTGCAGAAAGCGCCGGTTCCTGAAAAACCCTCAGAAGCAAAGTTCATTCCTGCACGCCCACGGGCCACACCGTGCCTGGGCTGCATGCTTTGATTGACGGGTTGCAAGGCTGGTTGATTTACTGGCTGGTTTGTCAGTTTACTGTCAACGCCTCAGCAACCCGGTGGTTACAGGTCGCAGCAAGGCTGGAGGTTTTTGGTGCCAGGTTCAGCCTTGTATCATTTCAGTTTTCTGTGTAAGTACATGCAAAGGGTAGCTTCTGTCCACAAATTACATTTGTGTCATTTTTGACACAAATGGCCTAAATTGTTTTTGCCTAAATCATCTTTAAGGCCATTATTTCAGAAGGGTGACAACATACAGAATCAATTGAATAGAACCTTTGTGACAACTTGAAGTAGGCTGATATATCCCAACACATCACGGCTAATTTAAACTAATTTAAGAACAGACATCCGGCCATAAGCTGCATTTCCATGACAAACATGCATGTTGATACTCTGCTGATGTCAAAATATTTAAAATTCACATATCCATTAAATAACAAATCCAGGTAACTAAAAATCAAATGATTTTTTTCTAGAAGAGATTTATACAGTTTATATAACCTAGTAAAATCCAGCCCATTGTTCTGCCCAGACTGAGCGTCTGGACCCTCTGCTACTGAGAGATGAGTGCTTTCTGGAGCCGTGGACGCTGTCGAGGTTTTAAATGACTGGATCTGATTTGACCTAATCGCTAACGTTTGACCGTGTGAGCATTTTACTACAACTTTATTTGCTCAATGATTGGACGCGTGACCAATACGGCCTGAACGTCTTCGTGTCGGCCACGTTTCCAATCCAGCGAACAACAGCAAAAAAAAAATTGTATCTTTACTTTATCAACTTTATCAAAAATGTTAAAAGTGTTTTCAGTCAAGCCAGTGCCAGAAAAACAACCAAGTTTTGTCATTTTTCATCCGGCTTTGGGTTGAGGCTTTTTATGGCTGCGGTCAAGCTGCATATCGTCAAAACCTGATCAGAAAACGACGCTGGGATGTTTTTATGTACAAAACTGGTACATAATGCTTTCCCTTTAAAAATGCCAGAATTGATCAGAATTTGCTCAAATTAATTGATTTCAAAGTAATAATCCTTCACTGAGGTCAAAGCATTTTCATCTATCGGGGAATTTAACGTGTCTTTAAAGACTTATTTACTTCATTGCTGCCACTGCTTTTCCTAGTTTGACATTGGGTCAATTTATTTTTATATGTCCTTGTAATGAGTGACTGTGTGCTTTCTTGATCAGTTCTTGTAAGACTCAAATATGTGTTTTTCTAACACTTGCTCTCCACTGAAAAAATAAAAATCTTAGACATCTTAAATATTTTATGTACTTTCTAGGGCAAATATCTTAGTACACGTGAAGTAAGACAAAACTAACTTACAGGTAACTCGTTCTAAGTCAATAATTCCTTAATGTTGATGAAAAACACTCATTCCACTGGAACATTATTTTACTTATGACATTTTTCCTATGTTATAGATGAAATAATCTGCCAGTGGAACTAGTACATGTTTTTAAATGATTGACTTAAAACAAGCTCTGGTCTTGCTGAAAAGCTTTTGTCTCATTTCAGGTGTACTAAGATAGAAAATGGACCAAAACTACTTTGAAAGATTTTGTGTTTTTGCAGCGTCTAGGATGGGTCACGTTTCCGACAACACGTGCTCTGAATATTTGTTTTGTTTCTTTAACGGGAGAACTGTTAAACTCTCGTCAAGGCCCGTCATGCAGCCGGGGTCTGCCTCCAAAGAAAGGAATGTGTGTGTGTGTGTGTCGGAGGAGGGAGCGGACACGTGCTGGAACAAAGAGGCCACGCCCCACGCTGGCTGCTGGAGGGAGAATTTGAAAAAAAATAAGAGCAGCTCTGTGTGCAGGAAAAGCAGCGGGCCCCGCCAAGCAGAGCAGAGGAGCAAACAAAAGAGCAGATGTGCTACACTTAGAGTTCAAACATGGAAACAAGCTTCTCTGCGCACCGGAGGCTCGCTCTGCAGGTTTATGGAGCCGTCTAGATAAGCAGTGGGAAAAAAAAAAACACAAACAAATCTGAAAGTAATTCAAATCTGAACTGAGACTGCAGCTGCTTTGATCCTATAGAAAGATTTTAGTTTCTATTATTAAAGAAACACTTTCCTCAAAGTTTCTGAATCATGAAAGCTTTTAGCTGGGACGCTCTGTGGGAAGCATTCACTAGCATTCACACTGTAAATAATTCACAAAACTATTTCTTACGTCAGAGATTAGAAGTTTAGATACACTCCTCAGAGTGTGATGATTATATATATATATATATATATATATATATATATACAGTATATATGTATATATATGCTCTTTTTCCAGGATGTGGAATATAACTGCAATTATTAATCAATAAGAATTTATTGGTGACTTTCTTTAATCCAAAACAGACTCAAAATGTTCATACATACACCCCATTTCAGGGGAGTCCAAACTTCTTGCCACAAAATTTAGATTTTTTTTTATTATGGGTCGATACGACACCACAAAAAAAAACAACAACACCTGACTGATGCTACATGATGCGGGTTTCAATCCGTCCGTAGCAGAAATGTTTGACTTCTAAGTTTCTCCATCTACTTTTGCAAGATTTTTGCAGGCTATGAGCAGAAGCAACCGATAGCTGTCAGTAACTGATGCAATCCTATTGTAGAATAAGATATGAAATCAATATTTATTATTGATTCCTTCTTGTATTTTTAACACTGGTTTACACTTGATTCCACGTTTTAGAGGAAGTCGTCGCCATTTCTTCAGACAGCAGTACGTGTCCCGCCCGCTGCTCTCTCCGGCCCAGGTGCGACTTTTCAGGCGAAATTTCCTGAGCTCGTCCTTCAAGTCTTTTCCAGGCTTCCTTGAAGATAGCCCAAGTCCTATCAGCCGATGCACCAATAGGACGGGGGCTCACACTGGGTCTGGGCAGGACAGTAACACACATTTAGACACAGACAAACCATGTTTTTATCCTAAGGTTATGAAGGCCTTAATTTTAGATACATAAATTTAAGACTTTAAGGATTTGTGGCAAAATGGAAATAATAAATCAACAACTGTTTTAGCTCCAAACTACATGTCATTAGCATAAAGGGAATCTGTAGCTGAACTAACCTGGAAATTAACCTTATAACCTTATATTTGATTGTTTTTTCAATGTACATTAAACTTTTGGTTGTTCTAGATATTAACATTTAACAGCAATGCAACAGAGAAATGAGTCAAAAAATACAAAATCATGGCAATAAGTTGAATCTCCTAATTGGCAACTTTCCAAGTAAATGGAAATTATTTCAGATCATATTTGGTGAACAATTCCCTACTACAAAATTCCTATTAACTCCAAATTTACTGTGGACTCCACTGAGTCAATTCAGCAGTATGGAAGTATATAAATCCTAAGATTCTTCCATTCCAACAATGGTGGATTTGTGACCAGGCCTGTTGCATTAAGCCACTAATCAATTAATAGCATAATAAATTTGAATGAGCTTGATTTCCATTTTGATTAATATTTTTTGAAGACAATTTTGTTTATGGTTTTGGTCATGTGTTATTTTTTTTTAAATTTCTGTTTCATCATTTCTGGTTGCTGCGTTTCATTTTGGTCATTTAAAATACCTTACAGTTCTGGAAGACATTTTCTTAGTTCTAACACCCAAATGTGTCCAAACCGGTCAGGATGTTGTAGAACAACTTGGAAGCCACAGAGCCACAGGTAGTCAAGCTACCGGTGGCGAATGCTGGAACAGCAAATGAGCTAGCATGAAAAAAAAAACACCTCCAGCTGTTCCAAATGTAAGCAGCTGCTAACACTGTCGTTCTAAAAATATGTTCAAACGAAAAGAAAGCTTTAACTGTTTAGCCTCAATTAAGAGTAAAATGCCAAAGTGAGCCTCAGAAATTGTAGCCAAGTGTCTATTTAGCTTAGCGTCAAACAGAACCAGTACATCCCAAAGAACTAGCTGCAGAACCAGCTAGCTAGAAGGTTGGCCACAAGATGGATGGATATTGGGTGTAATGCAAATATTTTGCTTTTAATGACAATTTCTTCCCATAACCAAGAATATTCACAATTCTTTGAGTCTATTTGTACAAACTGGAAGGAGAAATGCACAACATACCTGCTGTCCGACCCAACTCTCCAGTCGAGAGTTGGGTCGGACTCTCCGGTCCAGTGCTTAACTGGTTTGAATCTTACATAAAGAACAGGGATTTCTTTGTTTCAATTGAAAACTTTTCATCAAAGAGGTCAAAGGTCACATGTGGGGTACCCCAAGGTTCAATCCTAGGGCCCCTTTTATTCAATATTTATATGCTCCCACTAGCTCAGGTTATAACAGGAAATAATATTAGCTACCATAACTATGCAGATGACACACAGCTCTACATTACGATGTCACCAGGTGACCTTTGACCCCATCCAATCACTGAACAGATGCTTAGAACAGATAAATGTGTGGATGTGCCAAAACGTTCTCCAGCTGAACAGAAACAAAACTGAAGTTATTATTTTTGGACCTAAAGAGGAACAATCTAGAGTTATAGATCTAGAGTCAATGCACAGCTTCAGTTATTACAACTGAAAACCAGCGATCAGGCCCGAAACCTGGGAGTAGTGATGGACTCTGACCTGAACCTCCAGAGCCACATAAAGACAGTTACAAAGTCGGTCTTCTATCACCTGAAGAACATTTCCAGGATTAAAGGACTAATGTCTCAGCCAGATCTAGAGAAACTCATCCATGTATTCATCTTCAGTCGTATTGATTATTGCAACAGTGTCTTCACAGGTCTGTCCAACAAATCAATCAAACAGCTGCAGCTGATCCAGAATGCTGCTGCTGGCGTTCTCACTAAAACCAGGAAGATAGAGCACATAACACCAGTTTTAAAGTCCCTCCACTGGCTCCATGTAGCTCAAAGAATAGACTTTAAAATACTGTTAGTTTATAAATCACTGAACGGTTTAGCACCACAATACATTAAAGATCTGCTGTTGTTGTATCAACCTTCCAGAACCTTTCAGGTCTTCTGGTTCTGCTCTGCATCCCCAGAACCAGAACCAAACGAGGAGAAGCAGCTTTCAGCATCTATGCACCACAAATTTGGAACAAACTTCCAGAAAACTGTAAAACAGCTGAAACACTGACTTCTTTTAAATCTCAACTAAAAACCCACCTGTTTAGGATTGTATTTGAAATGTAATCAATTACAAATTTATTGATGGAACTTGACTTAATGCTTTGTTTTGATTGATTCTATGTTGCATTGTGTTTCTGTGTTTGTAATGATGTAAAGCACTTTGAAATGCCTTGCTGCTGAAATGTGCTATACAAATAAAATTTGATTAATTTGATTGATTGAACATGGCAAATGTCTCTGGGGACAATACAAAATGGCTACCTATCTGGCGCCTCTAGGGGAGAGCAAACCCTAGGGGTGTTTTTTTCTTTGTTTTTTTTTCCATTTTAAGCCTACATAAATTTCTTACCTGGTGTGGATTTAACCTGGTAAAATCCGGCTCCATGTTCTACACATCAATTCCGGGCTATTGAGACACAATTGCTTTCTGGAGGCGTGGACTCTGTTTAACCTCGAAATTTAGCTCATGACGCATGTCATTTCCTAATTGGACGTAATGAAACTCTCTAGAAATTACCTGCGCTGTGAACAGCCAGTCTCCACTGCGAAGAGAGAAGTAAGGAGCCGAGCAAGGCAGCCGTTAGCGTCAATTCAATATTAGGAGCCTGACCAACAAGGGCTGAGCTAATAATTTTTTAAAAACAAAACAAACAAAAAACAGACTGAACTACTTCGTTCATTTCCCTTGCTGCCATTGCCAAAACTACAGGCAGACAAAAGTGATAAACACAACGTCATCTTTCATGACTTCTTCTGTTCGCTGATTGGCCAGATTGAAATTCAACCGGACAAATCCCAAACTGAGCCGGGGTGCGTAGGCAATAAAAAAACATTAAAATTACCTTCAAATTAATTGCTTAAAATAAAAGGGGGAAATAAAAAAAACAAACTAGTCTATCCTCAAAAATGACTTGCATTAATAGAAAAAATTAAATAACTGATATCCAAGAATGCATGTGACCTAGCCTGATTCCACATTTTACAGAAAGGCTTCAAACCATCTGAATTCATATAGAATCTTTATTTCAGCAGCTCCACCACAAGCCTGCACCAAAATACTGAAGCCCCCCTACTGACACTCACACAGGTTCAGAAACGGGGCAAAGACCGTTTTATCTTTGAAAATTAAGAAGTCACAGCAAAGAAAAAAAAAAGAGATAAATCAAAGATCTTTTCACTCTTGCCGACCTGCAGCATAAGAAAAAACTTGAACAGTGCAGTTAACAGGTAGTTTGGTTTGCTTTGGTATTTTCACTGAGAGAAATGAACAAGTATTGCAATTGGTCAGGAAGGAGAGGAGAGAAAACATCTGACTTCATCTTTTTTTTGCATGCCACTACAAAATCTAATTAGCATTTTTTGGAAATCCTGAAAAAGGTACTACAATGATATCGAAAAAAAAAATAAAAAATAAAAAATCGGGGCCCAAATCGTAAAAACAATATACATTACAAAGGAGTAGAAAGAAAAGCACCTCATGGTGTTAAAATCAAGTGCTTAAAATGGCAGGGAAAATAATAATAATAAAAGACGTGATTTATCATTTGGTTCAGTTGTATTATTGCAATGTCACTGATTTGTGCTTCCAGATCAATCAAAATTATATATATATATATATACATATATATATAAAAAGAAAAACAAACAGGTAAACATGAGCAATAGGTCCAAGTGGTTTTCTTAAAACAGTCACTTTGCAGAACGTCAGCATTCTGTGAAGGAGGAAGCTTCTTTCCTTTCAAGTCTTTCCCCATCTGGAAATGGAGCATAAATACGTAAACAAAACTAGGGGGATTTGCTAAAAAAAAAAAAATTTAAAAAAAGGGGGAGAAATAAAAGAAGAAAAAAAAAAAAGCCCCTTTCTGTTGGTGTTATCCAAAAAGGCCTTTCTAGTAGGTGGGCTGCATGGGGAGGGCCTGCTGAGTCCATTTGTACGGGGAGGCAGGTAGGGGAGGAGGATGAGAGGAGCTGGTCGTCACCATTTCTTCAGGCGGCAGTACATGTCCCGCTTGCTGCGCTCTCCGGCCCAGGTGCGACTTTTCAGGCGGAATTTCCTCAGGTCGTCCTTGAAGTCTTCGTGGTGCATCGGCCGGTAGGACTGGGGCTCACACTGGGTCTGGACGGGACAAGAACACACATTTAGACAAACACACACACACCACAACTTTAACCTAGCAATAGTAAAATTGACAAATACGGCTGTTGTAAATTATGATAAAAGTACAAACTTTGTCCAGCTTGCACCTGTCCATGATAGACACACACAAAAAAAGCTAGCTTACCAGCAAGGGTACATTACCAGCAAGTTAGCCTCGAGTCACAGAACTGACATTAAATTCTATATGTAAAGATTAAATAGTCCTATCGACAAAATTTAAGACCTTGAAACATTAAAAGGTCACCTTTTTTTTTGATGAAAATATTGTTAGAACTTAATTTTACATACCGTATTTTCCGCACTATAAGGCGCACCAAAAAACCTTCAATTTTCTCAAAAGCCGTGAGTGCGCCTTATAATCCGGTGCGCCTTATATATGGACCAATATTGAGCCACAACAGGTCTCCTAACTACGGTAAGCAGCCGCCGACTTCATTTTCCCCCGTAGAAGAAGAAGCACTCGGTGCACGCTGGGTTTTGTGTAAAGACCCCAAAATGGCTCCTATTAAGAGACACGCTGACGACGCAGAGTTTAAGCTCAAGGTGATCAGTCACGCAGTAGAACACGGGAACAGAGCAGCAGCGAGAGAATTTAACATGAACAAATCAATGGTGCGGAAGTGGATATACATTGTGATTGCACTAACGTTTGATTTACCGTAACAGTATCAGACTGTTTTTTACGTGTTTATTGAATCGAGGAAAAGTTCCCCTCCACTATATGTTATACCTTGCTGTTGTTAAAAGATCAACTGTGTCACGAAAATACCACGTCACTGACTTTACCTCGGGGAAAATAATAAAACAGCTGTTTATTCATTTTGGGAATGAACGGAGTTTTCAGAACGCTGGTTTGTAATCTATTAATAAAGTTTGACTGACCTATCTGACTATTTTGTTGACATTCCCTTTAGCGCAGCTCCATCTAATGGATGCATAACGTAACCCCAGCCTCTACTGTAGCGTCTATTCTATGCGCCTTATATATGAAAAAAGTTTTAAAATAGGCCATTCATTGAAGGTGCGCCTTATAATGTGGTGCGCCTTATAGTGCGGAAAATACGGTACATTCATTTGAGACTACAGGGACATGCAAAAACCCAGAAAAATGACGAATCAGGCCTAGAACTCCATGTCATCAGCATAAAGGGAATCTGTAGCTGAACTACCTGGAAAAAAGGGAAGAAGTCTTTGTATCCGCCCTTGAGGATGTAAAGCTCGGGGTAGTGGAGATTGGGATACACGTTGACGGCGCGGTCCCGTTCCCTGACGAAGCGGCACATTCGAGGGCCGCGCTCCGACGAGAACTCGCAGTGGAAGACAATGACAACTCGCTTCTCTGTGGAGGAGGGGATGATGGGGGTCTTGAAGAGGAAATCCTCCACTTGGTCTTCTTGGTGCAGGTTCAAAGCCCCCTGAGACGGAACAGGGACAGCTCAGAATACAAAGAAATCATCTTTATACATGTTTCTACCTCATCAGGTTAAAACTGAAGAGAAAGTTCAGTACATTTATTTATTCTGTTCAATGGGTTGACTTACCTTGATGTGTCCGCCTTCAAACTCGTAGGGGTAGCGGCAGTCTATGACGATGACCTGATCTACGAGGTGATCAAACTGGCCGGTGAGAGCTGCCACCATCTACAAGTCGACAGAACGCCCGATAAAGTTATGAAAACATAATGTATCCATGCAACCAGTTCATGGATTCATGGATGAACGAGGCAGGATGAGAGTAGTCACCATTTCTGAGGTAATGTACTTGAGGTCTTGATGTTTTCCGTCCACCGTTGGAAGAACGAAAGGCTTAAAGACAAAAAGGTAATTGGATTGGAAAAGTTGTTTCCTTCTTTAAACAACAACTAGAGCGAAGGGTTTCAGTCTCTCTAACCTTAGTGAAGTCTCCGATCAGCTCATTGGAGCCGTCCGACTTGTCCAGAAGCTTCTCGATCTCTGCGTGACAGAAGGACTTGGACCGTTGGAGCAGCGAACAACTCTGGAAGTAGAATAGAAAAGGATTGAGGAGGAAGTTGTGGAAGTAAGGATGCATGTTCTAACTGCCTAACAAGTCAGCAAACCAAGATGGATGCCGTGTCCAGAGCTATTCAGTTAGGATATTGTAGGTCTGGATTTCCATGGCAATTAGAGAATAGCTCTGATAAAGACTCAACAAATTGGCTGGTGACTAACTGGACGATTTGCAGACTGAGCAAATTAGTAAGAATGACATTCTTACTAATATTAATACTAAAATTCTTACTAAGTAAAAATTCCACTGCAGACATGTTGACATGTCAAATCTGATCTTTAAAACACAGATGAACTAACGCCTCAATGAGACGAAGTCTTTCGAAAAATCCCTCGCTAGTGTGCAAAGGTTGCTGAGGCACTCGTCCTTAAGTTCTCCTCACAAACAGACTTTCCTCTCCGATGTGGGTACATTACAGCGAAAAATAAAACACTTTGAAGAGGCTCTGATGCTGTGGATTAATACAAACATTTTGACTTGTCCACTTGCAACTTCGGCATAACAGAACTACAAAAATTACTGCGAGGAAAATGGAGGATTCACAGAACTAATTAGCTGGAAGTCAAGACCTTGTTTAACAGCTCCACAGTATATGACATCATAGCATTTGCTAAGATAATTTTATAGGCAATAGAAAACAGACTGAAAAATGTAACCCACAAGGAAAACATCTTTACAGAATCAGGACAGAATACATTAAACATTTTTACACTCCTAGACACTCAAATCCTGCTGAAGCGCAGAATAGCTTGTGAGCAACTAAAGTTCTTGCATATGTTGGGCATTGGGAAATTATCGATAGTTTACGTTTCCTCCCCTTTAAGCACAGAAACTCACCGTTCTTGGAGATTCTGGACTTTGGTCCAGCTTGGTTAAAGGTGTTCCCGCGACGCTCCGCCGCCTCTTCACCCTCACAGGAGTGTTTTCATCGGCAGGGCAGTCGGGACGCTTCACGGCGGGGCGGGACACCGGGCTGGGCATGGAGGGCGACCGAAACAAGTTCCGTGGCCGACACCGGACGATGGGCTGCGGAGAAACAGATCATTTCTAAAAACCAGTCTTCATTTCACATCTTTGTTGACACTGGTGCATATTTTAATAACTTACAGAGTCCTCTCCTGTATTGTCAGCCACAAGTGGCGCAGTGAGCAAGCTCACCATTCCTGTTGGCATCCCAGAATCATCCTGCAAGAAACCCTTGATGAAATTATTTTCCATTTCTTTTTCTTTTTAAACTAAATCCATATACGTTTGTACGGCATCTTACCGCCATGTTGTCATAATCCAAAAAGCCGTCGTCTTCGTCGTCGTTCAGAGAGGAGGTCAGGGAGGAGCGCCTCAGGAAAACGGGGCTTGAATCGTATTCAAGCTGCTGGATTGGCGGAGGTGAAGAGAGCTGCGAATAAGAAACAAAATAAAGAAAACAACATTTGTTTCTTTCTAAAAGCTAGGTCGCGACCTCTAGGACAAACATGGACGGATCCTTCAAACGTTTTCTCACCATGAGAGCTGGAGCGGAGCTAGGACGGGCGGCGAAGGCGTCCTTTAAATGTCCTCCGTTGAAGGAACGCCCGCGACACCGAGACACGGGCTTGGATGGTTTCTTGAATTCAAAGAACTCCTAAGTGTAAAAAGAAAAAAAAAAACAAGAGGAGAGAAAAGAATAATACATTTTAAATTTGAGGAATCTGCAAAGACATCTACAAAACAGAAGTGAGTTCTATTCACAGCGATATCCATGTGTTTCAGCTAATAGCCTGGGTATTATCGTCTTTATCCTCATTAATCCACTTGAAGCAGAGAAGATTTAAACAATGACTTCGGAGATTCTAAATGAAATGGAGTCAAATTTAACCTGAAAGATGCAATGCTATTTCCATGGTAACAGTATTTCTAGATGCTTTGGAGGGAGAATGACCCACTGACCTCTGGCATGTTCTCCTTGTTGTCAAACTGAGAGACGGAGGGCTTCATTTGTTGAGGCTGCTGGCCAAATATTCCGTAGCGATCGGAATCCGTCTCCTGTCCTTTCAGAGCCGGACTGAAGCCCAGGAGCTGGGGCTGAAATGGAAACCAGTTAGCCAACCATTGATGGAAATCCCACTTAAATGGGCAGCATTATGTGTATAATGCCTTGAAAGTGTGACTGTCTCTTTAAGAAGCACCTGTTCTTTCTGAAACTCCGCCTTCAGGAAGTCATCACAACATGACTTCTATTAATCCTTTGATGCTTTTATCAGTGCTTTGCTAAGTAGTTTCTATGGACACGTTGCAACGCGACACCCCCAGCATAAAAATGCTCTGCAACCGTAGCTACAATTGGTTTTAGCCATCATGTTGTCAACACAACACGCTAAATTTTAAATATACGTGTAACAAAAGAAAAAGGGACACAGTGCTTTGTAATAACTGTAGCAACTAGGTAACGAGGTCAGAAATGTTGTTTTAATAAAAAATAGCGAGGGAAGTAGGTTAGTTATGCTAGCTTGACTTTGACAACTTTAACATGTAGATGTGCTGCAGAATTAGGTGTTTTGATTCAGAAAAAAATAAATAAAAGGTGACTTGCCAACTCTGACAGATCATCAGTAAAGCGGGTGTTTAAATGAGCTAATCAACCATTTCTGTTGTAGATTAGTTACCACAGGGGTCACTTTTTAATAATTGCAAAATAAACATTGAGCTTGAAAACAAAACTAACCCCAACTAAAAAATGTATTATTTTGGAACTGTTCTCCCATGGTTATGGATGGCATGTAAAAGAATTGTCTTTTTCCTCTCCAGCATTGTTCGCACGAGCGAAATTTCAGGATGGAAACAATGACAATGTCTATAAAAACCTCACATGCTCAGTCCACCAGGTGTTTGCTAATTGCTGCTAGCTAATCTGAAGGAACTGAGTTGGGATGCTGCACTTTGAAAGTCTAACCTGGCATTTTGAACCGCTGAATGGTTGCCATGAGAGATCAATTTCTCAAAACATGCATGAATCAAAGCAACATTCCAGGTATGTTTTTAGAACATGCTGTCAATTTTACATAATACTGCCCCATTAAAGTCTTTTTTCTGCTTTACTGCTATATTTTTTCATTTCATCTTCTACAAATCAATTAAAATCTTAGTTGATTTAGATGTTGACATTTCACTTAATGCAACAGAAATTAGATGCAACAGAACAGAAACTTACTGGCAATGAGTTGATTCTTCTAATTGGCTTCTTCCTATAAAAATAAAGGCAAAAAATGGAATTTGAATTAATACAGATCATAATTAGTCAACAATTCCCTACCACAAAATTCTGTACTTTTACATGTAAATACCTCATTTAGCTCCAAATTTACTGTGAACAGCTACTTCATTGATACAATTCTACAGGGACACAAGCCTCAAAAATCCTAAGACTTTATGTGTGACCAAGGCTTTTGCAATAAACTACTAGTCATTTAGAGTGAATACATTAAAATTATTCACTCTACAAGAGGAGAGAAAAGAACAAGAGGAGAGAAAAGAATAATACATTTTTCAATTCAAAAACATTGAATTCCTTCAATGTTTTTTGAAGGAATTTTGTTTAGAGACATAATCCATTTTATTTACAGTTTTTGTTGTGTGTTTTTCTTATTTCCATTTTATTGTTTTTGGTTGTCATATTTTAGATTAAAAAAAAACTTAATCGATAATTTCTGGAACAGCCCTATTTGTAACTAGGGCTTGACAATTAAAAAAAAAAAAATCTGTTGGTTTTTGAATATTTAATTTTTGGAAAAATCTGGATTTCCCCTTAAATGGAAACTTGAATCCATTTTATTTTCCATATAACGCCAGCATGAACAACGCTGCCATCTTGATTGGCAAGCATGTTATACAGCTTCCAATTATTTTTACTCTGAAGTCAAGCTTCATAGAATATTAGGACCCAGCTAAGATTCTTTATTCTAGTATGACTGAGGGTCATTGAGCGTAACGGAAACCCTGTAAATTCTAGACACTAACAGGTACCATAGAATTGCACAAAGATCCGTGAGGGACGACGGAGTCCCACAGCAAAACTCCGTGAAAGAGGTGTAGGGAGCCTCGTGCAGGAAGCCCATTGAAAGGCTGTTTACATTGTTTTAAACTGCATGATTGTGAGAGTGAGTGGGAATAAAAATACCAACAGGTATTTTGTTCCATATAACACAGTAGGAGTGTAACAGGTAAACCTTCTATGGATGCAAAAGCAAAACTCCCCACTTGATGACTTTGTGTTTCTGTGTTTGATATGATGTAAAGCACTTTGAAATGCCTTGCTGCTGAAATGTGCTATACAAATAACATTTGATTGATTGTAAATAAAAAAAAAATTAAAATCTTACAAGAGTACAGTTGTAGAAGCTACTGCATGAAAAATAAAATTTGTATTGTTGAGCTACTTTGACATCAGTTTTAAAGATGAGGTAATATTTAAACTTTTAGCACAAAAGCTTCAAATTATTTTCTGCAGCCAAACTTTGAAATGATCGTGCCAACAAATTCAGCTGGTCGAGTTAGATCTCCATAATTCTAAAAGCTTTTCTTCCCCCTCATTAAAACGTTTTCATTCTGGTAAAATTGTCTTTATTCTGCTGACATGACTACATTCTTGTAATCAAAACAAAAAATAATATCATAATCACGTCCTAATACGCCAACGTTCAAATCACAGAGGATTAAAAAAAAAAAAAAAAAAGACACTTCTTGAAAATATGTTGTCATTTGTAATTTAATTTAGAGAAGAAAAAAAAAGAAAAATTGGATCTTGTATGCACCCCTTCAAAATTGCAACAAACGAAAATTGACTTCATGATTGAAAAACAAACAAACACAAAAACTTACTCGTTGAAAACTCGCCGTGACTGCTGAATGGCTTTTTCAAACCTGCAACAACACAAAAAGAAAACCATCAGGAGTTCGACAAGATGTTCCGCTGCAATTGTAAAGGAAGTCCTGTGTCTGGATTGGTGGCTGCCGATCAAAAGGACCGCCACACCTGCTCAGCCTCTGAAGAGCCAGGGAGATTTGAGGAAGTTGGGTGAATCAAAGAGGTAAGAGGTGGTGCTTTGTGTTGGAGTAATGCCCACCTGTATGCTAAACAAGCAGAGCTGAGAGCCAAGAGTGCAGCTTAGAGAGAAGAGAGGGTTTTGGGTGGGAGGGAGCAGGAGAAGTGATGCAGAGATCAGCTAATCTAGCAGCCGCCAGCGCTGCTCAGCCTGTAGCTGGAGGAGTTCTTTGTTAGCTGATGGGGGGGAGCGTGTCCCATTCATCCAGCTCTAGAGGACGGGAAAGCAGTTGTTCTATAGGGGTAGCCCTCATTTCTATAGCGTAGACGCAACCCCCCCCCCCCCCCCCCCCAAAAAAAAAAAAAACACAGACACCCCCTTTCCTTTTGTTCACTTATTGAAACGCCACGGCTGAAGAGTGTGCCAAAGCCCAACAGAGATGGGCGTCGTCTCTCCAACACAGCAGTGTTCAAGCCTATTGCATCACGACCAAAACTGGAGAAATTAAACTACTGCCAGGCCACAAAAGTTTAAAAAAAACAAACATTTCTAGATGTCCAATTTTTTTTAAAATCTGTATATTATTAAACCTAGTTGTTGTTGTTTTTTACACACAAAAAAAGTTATAAAAAGACATCATGCTGCCACCAATTTGAGAAACATATTTTGTCAAGGGGTCTCATCAAAAACCATCAATACACATCAGATGTGTTACTCAATGTTATTATGGTTCAAAGGCAACTCTAAACAGGTGGATTTTTAGTGTTGATTTAAAGGAACTGTTTAGCAGTTTATAAAAGATCCAAAATATAAAGAAGGGCTTTAAACTGTTGCCTTACAAAAAAATAAAAAATACAATTGCCTTGTCTAACTTCTTTAAAACGTTTTTCCACGTTTTAAAAAAATAAAAAACTTAAAGTGCTACTATGGCATTCTGTAAAAATGCACAGCTCAGTCAAAAACAACCAATCAGAGTCAGGAGGAGGGTCTTGGCACTGTCAATCAACCTCTTGAATGTGCTGCTAAATGTGCTAATGGTGGAAAAACAAACTTGCCGTTACAGTCAAAAGTGCTGGCTATGCTAAGTAGCTTTTGCATTCGTGGTGAACCAGCTGCAACATAGCAGAGAGCAAGTGGGAGGGGATGAGCACCAGACTGATTGACAGCATTAAGACCCTCCCCTGAACTGGTTGATTGTTTCTAACCGAGCGTTGTATTTCTGAAGCTAGTACTTGGAGCGCGGGGAGACGGCAGAGAGGAGCTTGATTTTATTCACAGATTATTTGTCTTAAACTGTCACAACATAATAATTTTAACAAATGTTTATTTTTTATAAACATTACCTACTGCCACTTTAATTGTTTTTTTTATGGGCCAGATTTATTTTCTAAATCATTCTTGTCCTGCGGTCAGAGGCCAAACAAAATCCTTTCAACATCACACTTGGTACACGCCTGCTCTAACATAAGAGCAGAGAACATCCTCCTCCCCAATCCTGGAGGTTTCCTAGCAACCCAGCAGCTGGGAAAGGAGGTCAATGAGGCCTTTAGCACCCGGCCTCTTAGCCGCTGAGAAGAACTTCCATCAGAGAGCAGCAGATGTCTCAAACTGAGTCAGGAGGCCACCCAAGATCAGCCAACTGCTCGAGATAACAATGAAGCAGACACGCGCCACAGAGGGCCGTGTTTGGGTTTACGCAGCGATAATACACTACAAATATGGCTTTTTGCCAAATACCAACAATGTCTCACCAAGAGTTATAAGAATCGACCACTGTCAGGACGTTTTGTCTACCAAAAATAAAACTACAGAAGATTAAAAACCTTTTTTTTTTTTTATCAGCTTCTCTGGTAAAAAAAAAAAAAAAAAAAAAAGAAAAAATCAAATACTTAGGATTCACACTGTTTTGTATCAAGCAAGAGTTGAATTAAAATCTGAAAATAATAATACAAAAAATAGACATGATGTTTGAGTTAATGATGAAAATCTTCAAAAGTACTACTGCCAAAAAAAAAAGTAACTTCCACTCTTATGAGTTACATTCTCAGACACATGCCGTTAGTTGTTATGATTATAAACAAAGAAAAAGAACCTCCTCAGTTTTTATATAGAAAAATTTATATACATTTTTTTAAGACAAACCCAGTCAAGGAGAGACAAAAAATTAGGTGATTATGATTTCTGGCTGGTTGAATCTCTGAAAATAAAGTTGCTATGCTGACACAACTCCAACTGCAGTCAGATAAGTGGAACAATAATCCTATAAATTAAAAATGAAGCTTGGCTAAGCTGGACCCAAGCACATGGTTAGAGAAGTGGGGGGCTAAAGAGGTGTAAGGGGGGGCAGCAACAAACTTCTGATTAGAAAAGACAAGAGGACAGGAAAAATAAAATTAGAAAAAAGAAACTCACGTGTCTTCCACTTCCCCATCCACAGGACTAGGAAGATCTAAGCCAAGGCCTGGGAAGATGGGAATCTCAAATTTATTCAGAAGACTCAAAAAAGCAACATAAACAGAGTTGCTGTTCATGAAGTATGGGGATGAAATTAGCAGCAATGAATTAACATGAGACCCCGAGGCATAAGATCTAATGCCATCAATAAAAAACTACAATAGATTCATTTTGAGCTCACCAGCATCAGATGAGACGTCTGAGGCGAAAGAAGGAACCTTCTCCAGGGGGGGATGATTTCTCCTTTTCGGGGTATCAGATTGGCTGAGAGAGTGAGCGAGTCAAAGACAAATTTATATTCTGCAAACTTTTTAAAAATAATTTTGTAACTATACAAAAACTAAATAAATGGTACCTTCCAAGGCCTGCTAAATTGTTCATGTCCAGAGCCAAATTGGTGACCGGAGACAACACGGTCGCTGGTCCGGGGGAGAACAGATTCCTGCAGTGCGAACTCCTTCCGCTGACGTCGGGGAGATTAAGCGAGGAAAGCCCGGGGATCGCATTGGGCCTGCTTTTGAAAGCGACGCTTTGCGGGCTAGCACTGCCGAAACGGGGCTCCATCTTCCCTGCTTCTTAACCTGGATAAATCCCGGAGATAACAGTTTAGGGGTAAATTTAGCCTGAGCTTTGAGGCCAGACGATGCCAATGAGTAAAACACTCAGTACACGCTATCCCGGAAGCTAACCAGCCAGCTAGCGTGAATTTAAGAGCACATTTCCAAAAATGCGTCTCCGAAACACCGGTGGTAGGTGACCCGGTGGCTCCGCGTGGACAAAAACGTTCATTCGGCCTTGTAAAAAATATCTAGAGCCACATAATTACTACCTGTGCCAGAGAGCCGAACGACACGGTGTTACCTCTCTGGCAGCCCCCTGGTCTCTGAGAAAGTCTGTGGCTGCTCGTATTTATGTTCAAAATAGAACTCCAGAAGCGGCAAAGTTTCATCCAATCAGAAACGCCGTAACATCCAGCTAGCCAATTGGAGCCCAAAACGCCCCTTTCCTGTTGTTCTCTCACCGGAAGAGGATGTGACGCAATGCTTGGGATTCTTTTTATGTTTCTCTAATGAAACTTTTGTTAGACTCTTGTGGAAATAAAATGGAAAGTGAGGGTATATGAAATTGTTTGACTAAACTGTCTTTGAAGTATTTTTTTAAATAATAACTTGCTGACACATTAAAACAAACAAGAATGTGTGTATTTTTTAAATGGAGTGATTCTGTTTCTAATGTAAAGTTGCATAAAAAAGATGGACATTTTTGCTTCATCAATTGAAAGACACTGTTAGTGTCTTTTAAAATTTACAGTCATCAAGCACTGTAATGCATAAGGAAATTCCTTTTGCATTTCCTTAATACATAAGGAAAATGCCAGTGTGCACTCACAGGCTTGTCCTCAAAGAAAATCTCTAGTGCATTGTGACGTCATTGTCTGAGTCCTAAATGGCTGCCAGTGCAAAGACAAAACAGTTTGTCACTATTCCAGTTCCATAAATATGTATGAGCACTTCTGTTCCACATTCCTGCCATACCACGCAGTCTAGTCTTTGCCTTCTTAAGACTTGCTCAGTTCATAATTCAGCAAAATAAGGTTATATTATTCCAGGATAAAGCTTTTTTTTAAGTTTATTTGTGCATCTAGTGTTGTGCTCTGCTCTAGCTCCCCTTTTTTATCATAACTGTAGAAATAGGGTTTCAGATGGACACTCTGTATGTCCAAAGAACAGAAAATTGTAGAAGTGATTTACAGAAATGCTCACGTGTAACCAGTTCAACCCGAGTATGTCAGCTGTCCAACCAACAAAACCAGACAGAGGTTATTAGTTCAAAGGGTATTCTGCCTGAGGTTTGTGGGAAGCTCTTACATGTGATTCTGCAACTTCTCTTGCACGGTTGACATGAGTTAATGCAATAAATCTTTCTCAGGAAGTTAAGTTTGTCATTCGTGCCTCTGTAGTGCATTTACAATTCTAAAAGAGACGACACGCAAAATTCCAAACATAACACCTTAATCCATTGCTGTTTGAACTAGTAATCCCAATCAATTTTGCCAACGTCTGGCTGTAAGTTAGAACACTCGTTCTTGAACATGTTATTGGCTCGGTAGATGTAAATAAAGTTTAATAAAGATCCACGCCAATGTAGGAGCATGGGACTCAGGCTCCACATCCCACATGTGAAGAGAGGAAGCAAAAGGTGGGGAGTGAGAAGATAACCTCCTCAAAACTGGAGCTACGTTATGTTTCCGTCTAACATATGAAGGCACATGAAAATCTTTCACTTTGAGACTATGTAACTATTGTTTAGACTGCTGCAGACAGGAACCTGCATGGACAAGCAGAGATTGACAATGGATAGATGCATGAATTCTATACATTATTATTATTACATCCTTCTCAGTGGGTCTTCCTGACAAAATCGTTCACTTTGAAACAAAAAATCAACAAAATGTCGCCCAGACACATACGAACCGTTCAGGCATTGTTTAGAGATATTTTGCAGTTTAAAAAATATTTACCAGGAAGTGTAAAGCGAAAGACATCATGCTGTGGTGAAGCTTTCAGCTAGCAGGGACTCAAAAGCTCATCAGAGTTGGTATTAAAATGGGCGGAGCTGGATAGCAGGGTTATGTGTTTCTCAGTTTAAACTAATTTTAATCTACAGTGTAAAGTTGTGCTGTTGTTGCACTGTCGTCTCCATGGATACACAGGTTGGTGAAGCAAGAGACTATGTGCATCAATCGGAAATGAAAAGAGTTCCTGCACAAGATCGAAAAATGAAGTTAGAGACATATTGCTTTAATTAGTTTACTGTTGGTAGTAGAACTTCCTAGCAAATAAATACAGCTTGTTTTACTTGCTAGATTTACGTCGTCTATCAGAAAGTCATTATGTTATGCTACCTAACCAGCAGTTTTACTGTTGCTGTTTGCCATTTTAATTTTATTATTTCATGTGCCTTCATGAACGGCCATTTGTGTTCAGTTTTGTAAAATCAGTTGTCAGCAGAACTTTTATTGTGTGAAAGGATTTTAGAAGTTTCTGAATCAATCCTGCTGGAGTTGATTTAATCACTCAAGTTCTGATTTAATCACTAAAGTTTACAGCAGTAATTAGCTTTGAGACTACGGGGAGTGGAGCGGTATTATCCCATACACATGTCAACAGTTGACTTTTTGTTCTGGCTCAAGTTAAGTTCTCACATTAAGCCTGGGAAATCTGACTTTTAGGTATAAACATCAAGTGTCAATAAACCCCGTGAGAGCAGTTTCCTCCAGCTCCAGCCCTCAAGGGTTTGTGTTTGGCAACTTTTAAACCTGTCCCTGATCCCTACAAATCTGAGGTGTTTTTTTTTTAAAAGAAAGCATGTTTTTTAAGGGTTGGGTTTCCTTTTGAAACAACTGACTGGTAAACTCTGAAGGAATAAACTGTCAATGAGGTCCTGATTGGTCACTTGAATGACCGTTTGCACTCAGCTTACATGGAAATGTGTTGGTGCAGCAGCAGCATTAACATTGACGCCACCTCAATCAGTTGATCAACAAGACAGCAACTACATTACAAAGCTCCTGATCGTCACATGCAAGGAAATCAGAAATGCCAGTCAATCTCCAAAGGCTCGACACCATGCCAAGTGTAGCTCTTTAAGAGGAAAAGGTCCTAGCTGGGTCAGAATGTATGGGGCAGTATGGCAAGCCGCTTGAGTAAATATTCAATTCCTCTATCTTTATTTTTGTGTGTTAGTCTGTAGCTACACCAAGGCGTTTGGTCTAACTAGCTCAATATTTTCCCATGCCAGTTCAAAACTTTTTAACTGTCCTCAGCAACCACAGGCACTTTTTTCTACGAGCTAAAATGTGAAACTAGTAGACTTCTAGATGCCTCATCTAGTCAGACTTGTTGAATTTTTGTAGCCGCAGTAGCAAACTGGTAAGACCAAAACTGGTTCAACTATTACAGATTTCCTCAGTTGAAAGTAGAATCACAGATGACATAATAATAGTCTCTTCACATGACAGATACTTACTTCTGTGAGTTAGTTCTTTTATTTTACAGCCTTAACTTCACTTTTAAAAAAAAAAAAAAAAAAAGTTGTTTGTAGCAAATGTAAGTCAGTCGCAAGCAATTTAGCAGTGGAGGAAAACGTCTATTGTAACACGTTGGATCGTGTCTGTTTACAGAGAGGATGGTGTGAGAACGTTTCTGGCGAAACAAGCGGCTCCTCCCAACAACCACAACTCTGGAGCCACACGTGATTTCTGTAATGATTACACAGGAACTGTTGCTGCTTTTCAATCAGAGGTTTGTTTCTAAAGCTCCCAGTCTGAACTGAAGCACAGAGAGCAAGAAAAACACTAAGACAGAAACCTGTTTATGGTAACTTTCCCACTTAAATTCTCAGAAGAAAAGACCCATTTGACACATGTATGCAGATTATTTCAATTTCCTGAGGGAGTCCTCCCAAAGGATCAATAAAGTACAAGTCTAAGTCTAAGTCTAAGTCTATTTTTAACAAAACATTCCTAAATGTGCCTTTTAGGTTCTTTTGGTTGGTTTAAGCCTTGGACTTAATATACACCTAAGTTCCAAAATCAAAGACATTTAGTATGACTTTGATTTTCCCTCTAAAAATATCCAATTTTTCTGACTGGTCTTACACTTGAACTCAAGCTTTTTCTTCATATTACGATGGATTATAAAACTAATACATGACAAGACCAACATGTAATCCACCTTTTCTGTTGTTATGTATTAGGCGATTAGCATTATAGGACAGATTAGCAGCCAAGCTAGCCTGACTATTGCTTACCTACGTAATTCCTCTCCCTTTACTGATCCATTTGGGATTGTGAACGATGTCGAGTTTCTTTGCTGTTTTGGAATTATAGACTTCTTATCGTTGTAGTTTTAGCGATGGTAACGGAGGAAGTGAACGAAGCCATTCAGTTTGTGTTGGCCACTCCTCCAAATATTGAGCAGTTAAAGTTGGAGGAGTAAGACGAATGTTTAAGACATTTTATTTTATTTATTTATTTGCTGGGAATGTGTCGTAGCACTACACGGGAGTTGGGTTATTAACAGCACACATCATTTCCTGTTAGTTTCATAGCGTAGCTTCCTTCACAATTGAGCTAGCACATTACATATGTAACGGCCAAACATTAGCAATTGGGTAAAATCAGACCCAGTCGTCTAAAACTTCAACAGAATCCACGCCTTCAGCAATCCAGTCATTTCTCTGCTCTGCACAAAGCGTGCAAGGTGCTGGTTTTTACCAGGCTACAGTTGAGCTAATTCATCAGTGTTAGAGGTATTTTTTATGAATATGCAACTCTGGAACTTTCTCTGGAACACATTTAAAAGAAAAAAGAAAATAAAGAAACAAAAAAAGAACCAAACAACTGCTCATGGGCGAGGCCGACAGATGGGTTTCAGCAGAGAGAAGGAGCTCCTGCCTCTGGAGAGGAAAGCTGCAGAAGAAGAGACAAAAGACAAGCAGGGGACGAAGACGGGAGGCATGAGTTTTGTTTGGGGGTTAGTGAAAAGGAGCCGGAGTGGGAGGAGGTTAACATTTTAGAGTGAAATGAGGAATCTTAAAAAGGGTCGTGTGTGTGTTTTATAAAAGACGCAGTGAAGGAAGAAGGGAAAATGAGCATTTTATCACTTTTCAATGAAGATTCAATAAATGTGCGGCAAAATTAATGTTAACTTTTGAAAGAGAATGAAACAAATCTTCCAGTGTCTGAGTCTTTCTTGTACAGAACAATAAAACATAGAATAAAATGCGACACAATTTATTAAGCAATGCCGTTTCGTGTTGTTTTCGTTGCCGTCTCTGTTGTTGAAAGGGGCCACAGTTTCAAACACGTGAACACAATCTAATCTCCTCTAAAGAAACCGCTTTCAGTCTCAGTAAGTTTACAACCGGGGCAGGGCTTGGTGCGTTTGTGCTAATGTGTTGATTGGTGATTCAAACTGAAAGCCCACTCAGTGGTTTAAAGCCTCACCTAAGCAGTTCTTTATCTATGCAGATTGCTGGAGACTCAGGCTCTGATTGTTATCACCAGGAACCTGCTATTATTTCTAAAAGCCACCGTGGTGGACCTTCTAGCTGTTTGTGTCTTTTTCTATTAAATATGAAGAACAAAACGGCTGCAGTCAAAAGTTAAAACGCATCTCCATTGCATTGAATATTTATTTTGGACTTTTAGTGACGTGTCTGTTTGTTTCTCAGTGGATTCTTGAAACAGGTCCAGAGGAGTTCATTGTGGATTTTCTCTAATCAGAACAATTCAATTCAAAAATACTTTATTGAAGGGAAATTGCATGTTGTTGTAACTTACATTGATTCAAAATTCTTCAGTTATTATTTTATTATTCAAACAGATTCAAAATTGTGAGTTGTACAAGTCAGTGGTCTACATTATTAGCTCTCCTGATGAAATCACATAAAACTCTGAATGTTGCCATGGAGCTAATCATAATGAAAACTGTTTTTACTTGTACTCTTTCCAAAAGTACAAAGACAAAAATCTCCACTTCGTTGGTTTGGTTGATTTTTATTGACGTTCTTAATTGCAACTAGAAAACTGAAGAATGACAAGGCCAAAATTATCACACCTCTTAATGGTCAATAATGTCGCTGATGTTTATTTATTTCAAAATTTACAATGCAAGTCACGTAGTACGCCAGAATTAGCTGTACATGTAATTTTCATCTGTAGTCCCTCATGGCACAGTATAAATACAATATGTTTTACAATAAGCATTACAGACAAATTAACAATAATAATGGTAACAAATTTGTATTACAAGAACATATCAAGTTACAAATTTAAAAAGAATAAAGGTTGCCACAATACAAACAATACATTAAAAAAAAACTAGAAAATTCCTGAAGAAATTTAACCGGGGCCTGCCAAAGTGTGCCCGTCGGTTTGGACCAAGCGTTCTGATGCTAGAAATTAGCATCAATGCTAAAGAAAGCTGCAATCATATGAGGAGAATCACAAGAATGTTTACTAACATGTACTTGCACCATTCAGTATGATAAAGTGAGTGTATCAGCTAAAATTAGCAAAAATGCTAATGTTAGCATGATAGCTGTCACTAGCATGTGGGACATCACTAGCATGTTCTCTATAATGGACTTACTCTATTCAGTATACTAAACATGGCTAATAAGTCAAATAAATAGCTAATAGCTTATTTAAGCTAAAATGCTAATGCTAATGAACTGCCTTGCTGCGCAAGGCAGTTCCCTAACCTGAGAGAAAAAGATAATGCAGAATAATATTATTGCACCGCCTGCGGCGGTGCACTAACCTCAGGGGCATATTGAGGCTTTTATTTTGAAATTTGCAGTAAGCTTCATATTAAATGCCCACAGTATTCCATTGTGTAACAGTGCTTTGGATAAAAAAGTCACATAAAGCCAAAAAGACTAATTACATGATGTAAAAATGGACAAGGCTTTTATTTTGAAATTTTTGTTAAGCTTCATTTCAAAGGGCCAAACTAATCCCATGTCTAACAGTCATTGTGTTGAATCAGTTATATAATGCTCGAAAGAGCAGTTATGTGATGTAAAAATATTCAAGGCTTTTATTTTGAAATTGTCAGTATGCTTCATTTCAAAGGGCCAAACTAATACCATGTGTAACAGTGCTTTGGACGAAAAAGTCGACAAAAGCCAAAAAGAGCAATTACATGATGTAAAAATTGTCAAGGCTTTTATTTTGAAATTTTTGTTAAACTTCATTTTAAAGGGCCAGATAAATCCCATGTATAACACTCAATGGATTAAATCAGTTATATAATGCTCAAAAGACTAATTACATGATGTAAAACTTCTCAAGGCTTTTATTTTGAAATTTTTGGTAAGCTTCATTTCAAAGGGCCAAACTAATCCCATGTCTAATAGTCATTTGGTTAAATCAGTTATATAAAGCTCAAAAGAGCAAATACCTGATGTAAAAATTTTCAAGGCTTTTATTTTGGAATTTTCAGTGAGCTTAATTTTAAATTGCCACACTAAATCCATGTGTAACAATGGTTGGGTAAAATCAGTTATAAAAAGCCCAAAACACAAGTAGTTCTAAAGGCCAGCTCAGTCCTCCTCTGTAGTAACTGACAGTTCCACCATGTTTGTAGTTCTGACATTAGAAGGGCATTAGAATGTTGTCTGTAATTGACTTACTGCACTCAGTATATTAAACATGGCTAATAAGTAAGAAAATAGCTAATAGCTTATTTAAGGTAAAAGGCTAATGCTAATGAACTGCCTTGCTGTGCAAGGCAGTTCCCTAACCTGAGAGAAAAATATAATGCATGCTAATATTATTGCACCGCCTACGGCGGTGCATTAACCTGAGGGGGATATTGAGGCTTTTATTTTGAAAAAATACATAAGCTTCATATTAAATGATCACACTAATTAAAATGTCTAACAGTGTTTGGGTTAAATCCGTTATTTACTGGCCAAAACAGCCAATTGCTCTAAATGGCAGCTCAGCCCTCTGTTTTAACTGAGTGTTGATTAGAACTACAGTGATGCGTATTTGTAGTCCTAACCAGCAGCCAATCCCCTCCTGTGTTCCATTGCTATGGTTATCAATCCTCTGCTAACTGTCATGTGTGTGTGACACAGAGAGGTGGAAAAAGATTTCTATCTTTGTGAGACACCCCATTGGTTTATATGGAAAAAGCAGTCCGAACAACTCCTTGCCGTTCAGGAACCGAGAGACGTATTGGAAAACCGTTTGAAGCATATGAGAGGACTATTTGTCTTCTCCCATAGTACCGCGATTCATATTTGTAGCTCACTCACAGTAATTGCAGTGATAAGACAAAAATGGTGTATGCAGAGCTCAGAAATTTTTCAGAAATACATGGAAGTGAACCTGGGAGAGCGTCAGTTATCCTGGCGCATGATTTCGCTCTGAAGCACCTTGACAGAAAACCGTAAGCCCTAGAGAAATTTCGAAAACATTTTACCGGAGCAGGCATGCGTATCGATGTCATGACCGAGTTTGATACCAATTGGGCGATATTTGTGGGCATGAGGGCGATCTCAAAATTAATTTGGGGTCAAAAATTCTCTTCATTTCTCACTCTAAAAAAGCGGCAGTTGGTGTCAGTTAGGCTCTGCGTTTCGGCAGTTGGAAATTTGGCTCGTTTTTCGCTTTTTACGTCGCCATCGTAAGTCCGATTCCTTATAAAAATAATAGCTCCAATTCCTGGACACACAATTATCACGTTTAAACAAGATACGTATCACGTCTAAGATAAGTATCACGCTATAGCGTGATAGCATTGAAAATATTTTTTTTCCTGTGTGATAGCAATGCGCTGCCATACAAATCAAACCAAAATTAATACTGTTCCATCTGAGGACAGTCGGGAATAAAACCCACTTCCGTTTTTCAGTTGAATGTGTTTGGCTCATTTGTCTACACTGGGCCACACATATATACAGGCATGAACAGCAGCACACGCCTAATAGATTAAAGATAAAAAAAAGTGTGCAACACCCCCAGCCCCAAATGAAGGATTGTTTATTGGAAGTAAACCCTGAGTTTCACTGTAACAGCTGTATGCACAAACACACACACACACACAAAAAGGACAGTGTAAGCTACAAAAACACACTCTTACAACCAGAACGTTTCAACTAAAAATAATGTTCACCTCTAAAAATATCAACTCTAATTCAAAACTATGCCCTAGTGTTTATATACAACAAATTCACAATTTCAATCGATTAAAAAATTAGAACCATCCTCATTTACAAAAGAAACATACCTTGTGCCTCTATCAACAGGGCCGCTAATCTTCTGTTCCTTTCTGCCGTTAAGCTGCCATTCTACAACATATATAGAGCAAAATAAAAATAAAATATCAAATCAAAAACTGGAAGTCATGTGTCATACAAAATAAAATGAGATAAAGGAACAAAGCGCTAAAGATGTCTAAATGAGAGACAGTTTAACCTGAGTTCATCCAACACTTTTCCTCATCAAAAATGTCTTTTGATGAGGAAAACACTGTTGAGCAGATTTAATGGGAAACCAGGTGATTGTGTTTTGCATTGTTAAGCCTATTTAAATTACAGCCACATTGGCAGAAACTAGTCTAAATTGTTGGGAAAAGTTTCATCTGTCTTAATATGAATGAATTTATTTGGAAATGTTTTAATGGTTTGAAACATCTCCTTTACTAGAAGGTGTGAATCACTTCAGAGCTTTTCCTGGTTACCATAGCAATAGCAACTAATGTTACACTTCTACCTAACTGATGATGTCATTAGGATCAGATGCTTTGTGTCATAGGTCTATGACATCAGCTCTGAAACCTCTTAAATAGTTTGTCACTTGTGTTCTAGAGCCAGACCTGCAGAACCCAGCGGATTTATAGTGAATTGTTCTCTTTGCACCGTGAGACAGAAAAGGAAGATGGACTCCCCTCGTTTACCCAAGATTATTATTCCTATGGTAAGGACAAAGAAGATACAACCAAATGAAGAACTGTACCAAGCTTTGCGACTTCGAGAGCAGGAAGAATCTTCAAACACCGTTGTTTCATACTGGACCATACATACAAAACATGCAGAACATGAACGAAAAATGAGACAAAGAGCTGTGTCCACAGCTAATTGCAATGAGGTTACTGGGAAAGACAAACATGACAAACAGTTTAAGAAGCCTTTGTCATGTAAAAAGGAACAGAAACCCATCATACAGGACCTGAAGAAAAAAGAACTTGCGAAAGACACTTTAAAGGAGAACATTTTTTCTAAAGAAATGGCTATGCGGGAGACAAATGAAGACTTTCCTTCTATATCTGTGTTTCAACACCAGCGTGAGATGAGGCTTCCTGAAAAGGTCCTTTCGCAACAGGATTGTAAAAAGATTGTTTACGACAATCTAGACAAAATAAAGAGGAAAGAAGCTGCCAATTACATTCTTCTGGAGAACAAGCGTTGTGCAGAGAGGGCCAATCGGCAGTTACTCCAGAAGTTGCAAGAGGAAGAAGAAAGGAAGCAGAAAGATGAAATGAAACAGTCTCTGACTGATACCTGGGATGCTCAAATTCAATATAAACAACAGAAGGAGGAGAAACGAGCTAAAATTGAAAGGCAATACAGGGCTGCCATGATGGAGTCAGATAGACTCCATCAAACTGAGGAAATTGAGACGATTAGACGGAAGAAAGAGCAATGCCGGAAATTTTTGAGACAGAATGAGACTCTGCGTACCAAAGAAAAAAAGAAATCTAGTGATTACAGTTTAGAGGACGTACTGAAGAAATGTGATGTTCTTTTACAGGAAAAGCGTTGTGACATGTTTTACGAGGATGAGACTGCCACATTGTCACATAAAATACAGCAGCAACAGAACACTCCAAAGCAAAACCCTCTGGCTGATGAATTGGCTGCCAGACATAAACGCAAAGAGAAAAAGAAGAGGGAAATGGACAGGGCTGAAAGGCAAGGGGTTCTTCCTGGATACCGAGGTGAGGAAAGTAGACAGAAGAAGGCGGCTCAGCAGAACCTGAAGACACAGAACAACGTTACTGAGCCAGGAAGAGCTGTTCATCATCAATCGGTCGTTCTAGATCGTGACAGTCACTGTGACATTGCTGATAACAACACAAGTCTTGAAATGCGTAAAAAAATTGTGTACGACCAACTTTCACTGATAAAGAAAAAAGAAGATATGAAAAGGACTTCTATGGAGGAAAAGTTAATGGAAGACATTAAACATCGGGAAGCTGCAGAGCAGAAGGTTGAAAAACTGGAGAAGGAGAAAAAAGCTGCAGCTAACATGTGTTTGATTGATTCGTGGGGTTCCCAGATACGACGCAAACAGCAGGAGAAAAAGGAACTTCGTGAGGCTGAGAGGAGAGACATGCTGTCCTTAATTGAGCTGGACAGAGTGTGTGGAGGTGAAAGTAGAAAAATCAGCAATCAGAAATGCAAACAGCCTGTTCAGGGGACTCTGCCAGCAGCAAGACCAGGGAGAAGCAGCTCCAAGTCCTGTGAGGGAAAAACCAGCAATGCTTGCAGATCTTCACTGAGTCGTCAGAAGGTTAGCAGTACCACGCCTGTCAGACTTCCCTCACTGGACTCTAGCTCTATGCACCTCCCTGAGGATTGCCAAGAGACTGAGAATAACCTTGTAAAACTCCCATCCATTCCCATACAAAATGAATAATTGTTTCTCAGCTGGCCAAGGAACGCGAGGGGATTCCCCTGGAGCTGAGGAGAGGGAAGTCTGGGCCTCCATACTTAGGCTTCCGCCCCCACGACCCGACAAGCAGAAGAAAATGGATGGATGGATGGATGGATGGATGGATGGTTCTTCAAATTTGTTTACATAACATCTTTGTAAGATTGTTAGCTACGTCAGACATATGAGGCCTTATCTTTGAAGGTAGCATACACGGTATTAGTAAGTTTAAGTTATTGGTCGTCATTTTAACAAAAGGTTTTCTCTGGGTGCTCCAGTTTTCCTACAAAAACGATAGACAGACCGATAGATAGATAGATAGAGATAAATAATTGTCTTTATTAGTAAAATTAAGTAATCCTACTTCAAATATAAGTTTTCTCTGGGTGCTCCAGTTTCTCTAAAAACACAAGTCACAGACAGACATTGTAATTTGCTCTCTTAGTAAAATCAAATAATCTTGCTTTAAACAAAAGGTTTTCTCTGGGTGCTCCAGTTTTCCTACAAAAACGACAGACAGACAGACAGACAGACAGACAGATAGATAGCAGTGGCGGGCCGTGCATTTCACACCTAGGCCTTCAGTAGTGCTCCGTCTGAATCAATCCAACCCTCAATAACTATTTTATGGCTATAAAACTTCTACTGTAGGTACAGCTGCGACACACATAAAAAAAGCATCAAAAATAACCTGATAAAATTGCAATATTATTTAGGAATATAGCAACATTTTACTCACCAAAAATCCTGATTATTTGTACACAAAATCCATCCTCCTTTCTTTCCTCAAGATTTCAATTACTCTGTTGTGCAGATTATCTGTGCGTTTCACTTCCATGAAGAAGTCCTTTTCTATCGCCATCGAAGCTAATGCTGAAAGTCGAGCCTGCCCGGTCCTATTTCTGGCATAAGTTTTAGTTAGTAGACTGAAAGTGGCGGACAAATCCTTTTCCCGGTTGTGACAGGCTTGCTAGCTTCGGAGTTACCCGACCTTGTTTAACAATGTCCAGCTTTTCTTGAAAAGTCCGTCTTGAAAATGGCTTTGACAGTAAATCTCCAACCAAATCCATTTCTTCTCCTCCTTCACCATTGTGGGTTGACAAAACAGCTATTAAATCAACACAACAATATCTTTGCTTGCGCAGCAGATGCAGTTTGCTAGCTCTGACTAGTACGCGCTTTGACTATCCAATCAGAGCGTGTGAATACGCTGACGTTTCCGCCAACTCAAAATCTGATTGGTTGAAGCAACAGTTTGATGGACATTTATTTTATTCTTCAGGCCCAGCAGAACTGATTGTGAAGGCCTCCAGGCAGATTTCTTTGACCCTGGCAACAAATAGTGGCTGAAATGTGATTGGTTAAATGCTTAAATATGAAAATCAGTCTGTGATTCAGATATTTTTAGGCCAGCATAGATGGATGGATGGATGGATGGATGGGAGGCCTTTTAATTGTTGTTTAATGTCATCATTATACATATTTATGTAGACATATATACATATAACTCTTTCCAATTCAATATATATATATATATATCTATATATATAGATATAGATATATATATATCTATATCTATATATATAGATATATATATATAGATATATAGATATATATGTATGTGTATAAACACATATCACTCTTTCCAATTCAATATATATATATATATACATATATATAGATAGATTTATATGTATGTGTATAAACACATATCACTCTTTCCAATTCAATACAAATGTGAGTGAAAAGACGCGCATTATAAGCTGAACAATTTCAGTTAGGATGGATACTGTGTACATCGAAAGACCAAAAAAAAAATGAGACAAAGCTTAGCTGATGTTTGACACCATCTGTTTGATTTAGACAAGTTATACACAACTTAGCCGCTGGAGGGCGATGCAGCACCATGAAGTGAAATGGTGGTACATTTCACTTCGTGAACACACACACACACACACACAAAAGAATCTTTGTGTGTGTGTTGCAGCAGCACAGACTGAATGGGTATAATAGCACTTTGCACCAATCTGATGGTTGAATAACAGAACAAATACAATAAATACTCTTGTTGTTGAGCTCAAAAACTGCTAAATGGATTTTTTAATTGAAAATGTTACTTATTTTGTCAACATGTAGTTTTCTTTTAAAACCCAATTAATTACATACCCTGCAATTAACTCAACAAAAAATTCTAGCAAAGTCCCACCACTAGTATTAATGCATGATAAGAAAATTTAAATAAAGACTTTATTTTCTAAACTTACAATCTGTTTACACTGTATTACCTTTTAACAGAAGACTGTCTCATTTCCAGTCAGAATTAAAGAGACTTCTTCACTGAATGAAAGGAATTCAAAAATTGCCAGGCATATGAATCATGTTTTAACAGCAATAATTAAAATTCAAATGAGAAGACATACTTGGATGAGGGGGAAAAAAAACTTTATTGGTTTTGACAAAGTTGACTTTAATACGAATTTGTCAGTTACACTCTATTAAACCTAATTTTGGAGGATTGTGATTGGCCGATACTTAAATGTGAAGCCAATCTTATTCACTAATCTGAAAGGTTTGAGTGATGCACCCATCCACCAGATCATGTCTGCACATTCCCAGTCAACAATAGTCACTCCACTGTTACCACTTCAGCGACTTTTTGTTATATTTAGCAACATTTCAGACAAAAAAAATAATTTGGCACTGGCCAAAATCAGAATCGGCATGGCAGACTTTCTATAGATCAACAATCGGCCAGAAAACTGCAACCGGTCTGCCCTCATTCAGAACCCAGCAGCAGCGAAAACTGGTCAGAAACCACTTTTAGACAATTACTGATAATTACTCAGATGAACCAGAACAGCTTCTGTCTACAGATTATTCACTTGGAGAACACAGGATTGCTATGTGCATAAAAACAATATTTGCAATCCTTTTCTTCTTCACATGAAACAGATGTAAATCTTTAGATAGGGGTGTAAAAGTACTTGTCCAGGAGTCCGCGCGTTATTCCGACCACAGCCAGAACGGACAGGGTGAGAAGTGCAGCCAGGGTCAGGTAAAAGCCAGGTAACCTGCAGAGCAGACACCGCTCACTGAGCACAATGCTCTCCTGACATCTGTACATGCTTTGTTCTTAGGACAGACGATGAGGGCGGGTAACCTTTTCTTGGTGGACTGGGTGTAGCCGTTGAAGTAGAGCTGCCTGGCCGCCATGTAGACCAAACCTGTTGCTGCAGCTAGCACCTCGCTGAAGAACATCCCACAGGTCCACAGACTCACCAAGAACAGGGGGTAGAACTCCACACAGTTCTGACTGCAAACACACAAAACCAATATATGATGTAGGAACGTCTGCAGGTTCGCTCATTAGAGGTGACATTAGAGCTGCGGTGTATCAAATACTTGTTTTCCCCATTGTACTTCTTTGAGGTGATCCATCAACTAAAATCCTTATGAAATTTCTCAAATGTGGCACCAATTAGCCAGCCTGGACACTCTCCAAACAGAGCTTCTCTCCGTTTCAGTCTTCTCAGCATGTGAGACCAGTTTGATGGAAACAGATGATGGCTGCACACTCTTTTGAGGTTGTTATTATTGCCAACGCCAGAAGCTAACAGTTTCTGTCTAAAAGGTTCTAAGCATGACCGGTGCTCAGGAGGTAACTGTACAAAGATGAAGTTTGAGGTTGTTCTGGAAAACCTGTTTCCAGGACAACATCATCTAAATTCAACTTTTGGATGAATCAGAGTTGGAGGGCAGTGGCACTCGAGGACTGGGTTATTAAGCAAACATGGAGTCAAAACGGAAAGGTTTCTGGAAAATGATGACACCCCACAACCATAAACACTCACAAAACACAAAAAAGGTCAACAGAATTTAAAAGTGATGCACTTTCTGTTCAAAGTCACCGTAATTTGGTAAGTCTCTTCCTTATTTTCCAAAGCTAGCACATTAAATTTTAATCTGTACAGGCAGCTGACTTACTGCGCACGAAACGTTCGTTCAAACTCTGGAGGACCAGAGACTACAGGAGGGAGGATCTTGTGAGCCATTCTAGACCATCCAACTCTGCGGGCCAGGTACCCTGAGTGAACACAGTGATGGTAGGAAGCAACCTTTTGTTAATAATTCAAAAAGCAAAACATTTGCAGGCATTTAGAGCGCCTCATGGTTACAAATTTTATGAAATTTTACTTTTCAAATGTTGGAATCCTGCCAATCATGACAAAATGTAGAGATAGTAAGGAACCTCTTGTCCCTAATTATTGGCTGGCTAAAACAATAAAGCACAGTGGTGTTATCATCATCATTATGTGGGCGTCAGACATGCTAGTAAACAACCGGCTCTCCATCCTATTGTTCGGCGGTCACTTTCTGTTAATGGCATCCAGTCGGCTGAACGACCTCCATTGTTCTCCAGTTTGAACCATTCCAGCCTGTGAGGACCTTGGTGGTCCGGTAATAACTTTACTGTGCAGCATTTAAATTGTCTTTAGTTTACGTTTAGTTTCTTCTTCAATGGCGGTTGGCTGGCAACATTTTGGTGCATTATCGCCACTTCTAACGTCCCATTGGCAAAAATTAAACCCTGTGATTTACGTTCCAAAAACAGGCATTCTGTTGGTAGTGAAAAATCTTTAAACTAAGTTGAAATGGGTGGACAAGAGCCATAAGAAGTAAATGCAGGGATGAAAAGAACACCATGAAATAATCAGCTAATTATACGGTCAGTCAATAATGCGTTTTGAATGAATCACCGTTTTAGAAAGCAATGACCTGTAAAATAATCAGAGGAAATCTGATTAATTTATTTTTATTAATTTTTTTTTGCGTGGTCCTGATACCACTACAACTGCAATCAGACTTGTGTGTGAACAGTTTGCGACTCCAACCTCATCGGGCTTCTTTTGGTGCAGAATTATGACGCATGTCGCATAGCAATGACGTAAAAGTCAGATTAAATGACCATTCAGAGTGCAGGCACTTTGAAAACAATTGGATTAATGATGCGTTCCAGTCGTATTCAGAACTGGGAAATTCTGACTTCCCAGTTGGAAAAATTAACTGCAACATCCTCCAAAGTCGAATTTGGAGATAGTTGGAGCAGCTCCAATTACACTTCATGGTCCAATCTGGCCGCTCCTCGCATCAACTATAGTAAGCCGTGGTGAAAGCAGTTTTATTTTTCAAAACACAGAAGTAAGAAGAGTGCATCTAACATTAATATTACAAAATCCAAAGCATGCCGGTGGGAACCATAATCTGGCAATAAGTCATGACTGGGGTCATTCACCCCACAGGTCCACACTGACACCAGGAACACGGGGTAAAACTCTATACAGTTCTAACTGCAAACACATAAAACTGAGGCAAAAGTAGTGTTATGGTTACACTAGTACTTGTATAAGGATTTTTCATTTAATATCAGTTAATATTTACCCATCTGGAAGGCAGATAGAAGGGTCACCGCAGCCAGGAGAAGAGGGGAATCTGTTGCCATTGCAGTCTGAACTTTACTCAAGTATTAGGAGGAACTACCTGGGAAAAGACTTAAAGCCATCCCACTGTATGTCCAAACATGTCCGTACAGTAAAGCTCTGCCCTGCCTCTGTAAAATACGGACTGGATTCTCAATTACATATTTTTGTTCGCGCCCTATGAAGAAAAAAATGTGAGAATGTTTTCTCAGTGAAGCCTGGTGTGAGTTTTATATCGTTTCTTTCTCTCATTGCTACCTGTTTGATATGTCTGCAGGAACCTTTCTGGCAACGCTGTCAGGATTCCTCTAATGAAGATTTTATTTTATTTTTTTAAACGAGTACAAGTCAACCGTTAACCGGTTCAGAGTGTCTAATAGGTGGCATGTGTTACCACGCCCCACGGCAGCCCACGGGTGACAGCGCAGGGTTGGGGTTGCGTGCCGTGATCAGCCGGCTTCCTCCCGCGGCGGCATGGACAGCGACGATGAAAGCGTGGAGGAGGTGGTGGAAGGTTTGTACCGCTGCAGTGCACGCTGTTCACGGGGGGAATGCGATGAAGGAGGGCTTTGATCCCGCTTTAACTGCTAAACGTGTCAGACCCGAGCCTCCGTGAGGCGGTCTGACTCTGGGCCCGCTCGGTAGCGGGGAGCGCCAGGGGCTGGAGTTGTGACAGCGATCCGCGCGAGAGGCAGCTGAAAGCGGCGTGGGGGCCGTCAGAGCTCCGCAGCCGGCGGACGTTTAACACGATGCAGTATGTTCGATTCCTCACCGCTGAACGCACCGGTGCTTTCAACAGCTGGTGTGTCTGTTGAACAGGAGTCAGTCAGGAAAGGTTGGATAGTTTGTTTCTTTAAGAGTTGACAGAAAGTTGACTATGAGTTTATAGAAGCTCCAGCTGCTGGGGTTGAGTGAGTAGTAAGCCAGTAAAACTACAGCAGCGGTAGGATCAGAACATGGAATGTAGAAAAAACGCCACAAAAAAAAAAAAAAAATATATATATATATATATACAAGTACAGAAAATCTGTGGAATCACTCAATGTTAAGGGAAATTTCTCAGATCATTAACAAAAAACTGCATAGCAATTAGGCCTGTCACGATAACAAATTTTGCTGAACGATTAATTGTCTCAAAAATTATTGCGATAAACGATAATATTGTTTGAAGACCTTTTTACACTGATGTAATGGAAATGACGTAATAATGCATGCGATTTCCTGCCAAAGATAGATACACTTTAATTTCAAAAGAACACTAAACACTGGAACTGATAAACAAAATAAACAAAACAACCAAAAACAAAAATAAAATGGATTCTCAGTCTCCATTAACAAAAAATTTACTTGAAAAAAAACTAAACAACATAAAGCCAAAGTGGAAATAAATACTGCATTCAACCAAAAGAGTGCAGATTATGAAGTCTGTATACTATGTTGCCCTTCAGTAATAATTAGATTTAAATAGAGAAAATGGGCACATCGACTACCTGATGCAATAATTCACACTACAAGGTTTTTTTGCCCCTATTTTTCCCCTTAAGACGCTTACGATTTCGTAACCGATCATCCTGTAGTGTTTGTTGTGTTACGGTAGATCAGGGGGCTCAATACGTCGATGAGACCAGAACTTCCTCTTCTGACACGTTTATCAAAATATTCACTAAGGTCCTAAACGTTTGTAGCTTCATTAAAGAATTATATCAACAAATAATAATCAACAAAACCTGTTAAAATTTATATTCTCAGTAATTATTGTTTCAACAACGTGTTGCGCAATTCAGTGCGTTTCAGTTCCATTAGCAAAAAAAAAAGCGACTCAAAGACCGACTGACCAGCAGAGCAGGAGTTTACATTAGCTAATCAACCAATAATCGAGAAATAAATATCAAGCCTGGAAACTTGACATCGTAACGGACTGAATGTTATGTTTTTAACGTCGTTGCTCCGCTTGCGGGGCTCAGGCGGTTGCCACGGCAACGGGCGTGCTTAACGACAAAGAGAGAGAGTGTGTAAAACGGTAGGAGAATCTCACTGAGGAAGAAATATACTGCATTAGGTTTTCTATCACTTTATTATTTCTGCTATAACTGATGTATATTCGCATATAAAATAAGTCAATAAAGTTTAATTTACAATTTTTATGTCTTCCTGTCATGAGAGGTAGATCTCAGCCGGCTGGTGAGAGAAAAAGTAGATCTTGGTCTAGAAAAGTTTGAGCACCCTGCGGTAGATCGTCGTTGCCGCTCCGATCTAAATCAGGGGTTTTCACCGACCGGGAGCTTTAACTCAGCCTGTTGAATGTGACAGGCAGCCAATCAGAAAGAGTGGATTCTACTCAGTGCTTTCTGAGGGGAAATTTCGGAGGGGAATCCCAAACAGCTGACACGGCGCAACCCGAAGTCCAGCGGACATCGGAGATGATATGTGGAAACAACATTAATGTTTATTCAACATTTTGTGCAAAGAATACAGAAATGACAAGGGGAGGAGTTGGAGCGAAATTGCTACTGCAGTTGATAAACCCGGTAACTTTTCAGCTGTTCTTCGTTAAGGTGACGTAAATAGGTTCTAATGATTTTCATTCAGTCAGGACTTTACGCTGACACTAGCCACATGCATTGCAGGTAGATTGTAGTAAAGCATTGATTAATGCCTGGTTTTAAAATTAGTTCACTGAACTTTGTTGTGATTTAAACTCGACGGACCCAAAACGTGTGAGCACACGAACAGGAAATCAGCCAACACAGAACAATCAGAGTTTACTTATTTGATTCTTTTTAGCGCTAAAAAGAAAGAGACGCTTACCCTTACAGGCTTATGTGGATGTCAAGTGTAAAGGCCCGAATCTATGCAGCATCTGCTCAAACACGGAAGACACATTGCTTATATCCTAAAGTCCGCGTCCTGGTCTGCTGATGTGTTATGTCACTAAGGTCCTCCTAGTGGTCAGACGATGAGCTAAAGTTAAGTTTTTCTACAGAAAGTGTCCGTATAAAACAAAAGGCTTTTGTGCAGAATCTTTGTGTCCGTAGTTGAGTGTGCGTGCATGTATGGTGCGTGTCTGGAGTAAACGTCTCAACAACTTGTAGCCATTATTTTGTGCCCATTGTTGGACACCACATGGCAGGAACGAACCGTTATACCTAGGATTTCTGTCGGCTAATAATGTGTTGTCTCTCAGGTTTCGAAAATGGGCAGCTCTAAGATCGTGTCGTGTCCGCTGGGCTTTACAGATCTTGTAAAGCCCAGCGGCTTTACAAGATCCGCTTGTAAAGGGAGAAATGAGGAAGGGAGGAGTCAGTGGAGAGCACCGGAGTTGAGCCTTTTTTCATTTAGTGTCATTAACAGAAAGAGACGATAGTGCCGATAATTAAAATGACGTGGATAGTTTTAATTTATCGTATGATTACTTGATTTATCGTTTATCGCGACAGGCCTAATAGCAATACAGTCATGGCCAAATGTTTTGAGAATGATTCAAATGTTAATATTTACAAAGTCTACTGCTTCAGTTTTTATAACGGCAATTTGCATGTACTCCAGAATGTTATAAAGAGTGATCAGCGTAACAGCAATTAATTGCAAAGTCAATATTTGCCTAGAAAATAAACTTTATCCCCCAAAACACATTTCAACTTCATTGCAGCCCTGCCTTAAAAGGACCAGCTAACATTGTTTCAGTGATTGCTCCATTAACACAGGTGTGGGTGGTGATGAGGACAGGGCTGGAGATCAATCTGTCATGATTAAGTAAGAATGACACCACTGGACACTTTAAAAAGAGGCTGGTGCTTGGCATCATTGTTTCTCTTCTGTGAACCATGGTTACCTCAAAAGAAACACGTGCAGTCATCATTGCACTGCACAAAAATGGCCTAACAGGAAAGAAAATCGCAGCTAGAAAGATTGCACCTCAGTCAATAATCTATCGCATCATCAAGAACTTCAAGAAGAGAGGTTCCATTGTTGCCAAAAAGGCTCCAGGGCGCCCAAGAAAGACCAGCAAGCGCCAGGACCGTCTCTTAAAAGTGTTTCAGCTGCGGGATCGGGCTACCAGCAGTGCAGAGCTTGCTCAGGAATGGCAGCAGGCAGGTGTGAGTGCATCTGCATGCACTGTGAGGCGGAGACTCTTGGAGCAAGGCCTGGTCTCAAGGAGGGCAGCAAAGAAGCCACTTCTCTCCAGGAAAAACATCAGGGACAGACTGATATTCTGCAAAAGGTACAGGATTATTTCCAAGGCAATCCGTATCGCAGCCACAAGGCTCTCCCAGCTGCTCAAAAGCCCCTCCAGTCCCAAAAGAACGTCTCCACGGTTCCCTTCATGCCCTCCTCCCCCAGCAAACGGGTGAATCATTGCTTGGTTCAATGAAGAGAAACTGTGGATATCAGATATGATATCTGTGGGCATAATAGATTTGTTAGTATGTTTGTTCACATGTCTTAGATTGGAGGAATGAAAGCTGGAACATTTGATGTATATCCCTCACATTCTGCTGATCCATACGTCATCCGCCGCTCCAAACCAGCCAATCAAGAGCCAGTGTTTCGTCCTGCTCCTGGTCCCAAAAGCACGCCAGTCAAAAGCATCATCTCTGTTAATGTTAACAGGTTAGCTCCATAAATCTGCTTCAGCTTATGGAGGGCATTTAGCTGACATCTTAGGTTACCTCTGCTGGAGAGATACATCCTTGAAACAAACGGTTTGAGCAGCCGACCATGCAGCACCCTATGACCTTTTTGTTTTTTACAGCAAAATTAACTTAAGAAAAGAAATTTTAGGGCATGCCATGGTGGCGTAGTGGTTAGCGCAACCCATATTTGGAGGCCTTGAGTCCTCGACGCAGCCGTCGCGGGTTCGACTCCCGGACCTGACGATATTTGCCGCATGTCTTCCTCCCTCTCCTTCCCAGTTTCCTGTCAGCCTACTGTCATATAAGGGACACTAGAGCCCACAAAAGACCCCCTGGAGGGGTAGAAAAGAAATTTTAGGCCGCCAGTCATCTGTTTTTTAACAGGCTTTACTGGAGTTGAATAGACTGTTTTGTTGGACTCTGCCGTTTTCTGAAGAGCATGATATCACATGCAAAGGGTCAATAGATTTGACTTTCAGGTCACAGAACAAGCTTCTACATATGGTAACTAAATCTCCAATCATTTAGGAGAGTAAAATTAATATTTATAACTGATACAGGTCTAATCAGGTCACATATCTTTATCTGTTCTGTGTTTCCTTCTATTTAAGTTTTAGCATTAGCTTCTTTTGAAAAGGTCTCAAGACTACCCTACCTTACCACCTTGAATCTTATGTAGCTGGTTAGCTAACCTCAATTATTATCCTAGTTATATAAATGAAGGACATGAACTGTTGGATGGCAACACTTTTATTGTGTAACCTCACTTTGTTTCCTTGTTTTTCATTTTGTTTCAGAAGAATCAGCTCTGCAAACTATAGGTACACTACCATCCCAGCCGTGATGAAAACCTGAACACACTGTTGGAGCTGTTGTTTTTTGTTCCAATAAATTAGCACCTTTACAAAACTAAAAGAAGAAATACTGAGTGATTTCATTTTTCAAGTAATATGTATTTCAAGTAATATTCTTACTCATTATTCTATTATTCTTTTGAAGTTGGAATTATATTCATCTCTGTCACAAAACTAATTATGAACTAAAATAGACATAATAACTAGAATTTAATAATCACCGGTCTTATTCTTATCATAAAATTTGTATTTTATTTTGAAAGACAGGTTGGGTTTCCTTTTATTAGGATATGATGCTTTCAACAAGCAAACATGCTACATGTTGCCAGACAACCCTAATTTCTTACTCAATATGTCTTAAAGGAACATTAATTCTAAGGATGCTGAGGAAATTTATTTTATATTTGTCAACAAACTGGGTTTTCTCTCCATTAGCTCTTCAAATGCTGATGTATTTTTTTTTTATCAGAAATCATGATTACAATCAACTAAATCTATTATCTATTACTGTCTTACTTTATAATTTGTTAATAATTTGTACACTCCAACATTTTCGGAAAGTCACAGACCTTAAGTGCAAAGGAAACATGTAAATAAGACATGGATTTTGGGATTGTAGTTATAAAGAATAAAGACAATTTATTTTATTTTTTTTCCTGTTATTTGCACATTTTCCTTTCTTCCTTTGATTTTTCATTGTGTGTGTGTGTGTGTGTGTGTGCAAGTCAGTTTCTCTGCTGTACACACATTCATGCACTATGGAACACTACAGAGGTAATGTGGTGTATTTTCCCAATTAGTGTTACCTGGGAACTCAGATATATTATACTAGTATTCATATTTTAAATGACATTTGAACCTCCACTGCCTTCGTCATGATTCAAACTACAGTACAGAACTAGAAAATTTCGGAAGAAATTTAGCCGGGGCCTGCCAAGGCGTGCCCGTCGGTTTGGGCCCGGCGTTGTCACGCTACAAATTGGCATCGATGCTTAAGAACGCCGCAACGTAATCAATGGCATGCGGAGAACCACAAGAACATTAAGTAAGGCGGACGTGCACCATTCAGTATGATTTAAAATGTTGTCAAGGCTTTTATTTTGGAAGTTTTGTTAAACTTCATTTCAAAGGGCCAAACTAATTCCATGCGTAATAGTCCTTGGGTTAAAATAGTTATATAATGCTCAAAACACAAGTAGCTGATGTAAAAATATTCAAGGCTTTTATTTTGAAATTTTCAGTATGCTTCATTTCAAAGGGCCAAACTAATACCATGTGTAACAGTGCTTTGGATGAAAAAGTCAAATAAAGCCAAAAAGAGCAATTACATGATGTAAAAATATTCAAGGCTTTTATTTTGGAATTTTTGTTAAACTTCATTTCAAAGGGCCAAACTAATCCCATGTATAACAGTCATTGGGTTAAATCAGTTATATATTGCCCAACAGAGCAAATATCTGATTTAAAAATATTCAAGGCTTTTATTTTGAAATTATTATTATGCTTCATTTTAAAGTTCCAAACTAATCCCATGTGTAACAGTTACTGAGTTAAATCAGTTATATACAGCCCATAGCAGAAAGTAGTTCTAAAGGCCAGTTCAGTCCTGATCTGTTTCAACTGAGTATTCCACTATATATAGAACTACAGTGATGCGTATTTGTAGTCCTAATCAGCAGCCAATAGCCTCTTGAGTTCCGTTGCTATGTGAAATAAGTTTCTCACCAAGGTGTGAAGTGTTAGTGACAGAGCCTCAGACAGCCTAGAAAATCCTGTCGCATGACTTTGCTCTGAAGCACCGTGACAGAAAACCGTACGGTCTAGATAAATTTCGAAAACATTTTACCGGAGCAGACATGTGTATCAATGTGAGGACCGATTTTGATACCAATCGTGCGATATTTGTGGGCGTGATGGCGATTTGAAAATTATCTTGGGCTCAAAAAATCTCTCCATTTCTCACTCTAGCCGAGATCTAAAGGCCCTGTCTCTCACTCTAATTTTAGGAAAAATGAGAAACTTTGGGTCGCTTAGAGACAAATTGTGGACAAACCGTAACTGGTATCGACGAGCCGTCTTCACTTTCGAAGAGATCACAGACGTATCTACAAAATGAAATTTGAATGGCATTTCTACGTGAATTCATGACGACACAGAAAATCCTCAAAAATAGGGTATTTCTAGGATTTTTCCCATTGACATAATGGGGTTTTTTTCGTAGTTTTTTGCGAATTATGTCGCCACGTTAAGCCCAAATCCCACCAAAAGTAATAGCTCCAATGGCATGAATTTTCTGCACGTTTTGATACCTCATTTGTAGGTGTGCACACAGCGGTATGAGCCGCATTAACGGTTACGGATGAAAAATAAAGAATTGGGAGAATAGCAATAGGTTCCTGCCATTGCTTTGCATGGCAGGCCCCAACAAAAGCAGAACTACAACTGACCATAGTCTCCCTCCGTAGTTTGTCACTAGGTTTTTCACTATGTCTCTTGAGGAACACAAGCAAATCCAAATCGTTCTATTTCATCTAGATCAGTGTTTCTCAACAGCGCCCTCTTCTGAAGAAAGGAATTTGTTTGATCGATTGAATAATGTTTTGAATTGTATTTCTGAATGAACAGGGCTTGTTACTTTGTGGATAATAGTTTTTACTTGTTACACATAATAGGATGTATTTAGAGTTTTATTTTGTGTGGGGTTTTTTGGAACACTTTATCAAGTCCAGTGTTGTATAAAGTACTGAAATCTCAGAGTCAAGTAAAAGTACAAGTACCTCTCCAAAATATGACTTTGGTAAAAGTCGAAGTCACTGACTGAAATGTTACTTGAGTTAAAGTCTTAAAGTATCTGAAACTTCTTGTACTTAAGTATGGAAATTACTGTAAAAATGGATGTACTCAAGTAATGTAATGAAAAGTATAAGTAAAAAGTAAAACAAAGCAAATGCAGTTTGAATGACATTTTTTATATTTTGGTAAACTTGTCAAATACACTTAAAATAATGTACACAACAAAGTGCAGGCAAAATTAAACCTGCTAATAGATATACCTGCAGGCATCATTTAATTAAGAAAATTAGGTGCTTTACCTATAGCACAAGGTTAACTTAACCTGCTTTACAACTGAACCAGCTTCTTAGTAAACCCTCCAGGACAGAAAATACAAAGTTTTTGTAAGCCTTAAGTTTTCCCTTCAAGTAAGGTCAGTGCTGAAAATGAGAAAAATAAATAGTACAGAAAATGCGGCCAACATGAAGAAAAAGAGCTGTTACGATTACTCTACTTCACAAATCAGTGAATCAGTCAATGCTACAGTCAGTAGGTGGTGCACACAACTGGTCATTATGTAAAAGAAAAAAAGAATTGGGAGGGAAATGCAGCTTATTGGCATCTGTAAACCTGGTTTTGAACTTGCATGCCTTTCCTATATTCGTTAAATTTAGTCTAAATTGCTATCGCTATGGCTTCCGTCCCCCCTTGAACAGAGGAGTCTAGGTAGCCTGCTACAGTCAACATTAGGCCTAAGCTAAATACACCACGTGTGGAACTGAAACAATGCCAAACAAAGTTCATTTATACAGGTAACGTTATGGTCAAGATTTCACAATAGTGTCTAGTGGCCAAGCTATAGTTACTGAAACAGGAGGATTATAACCATTTCATAAGACGTTACCTCGATGTGTTTCTTCAAGTTGGACGGGGAGTTTTTGTAAGATAGAATTTCCACATCTTCGGGCAGGAATAACATACACTGCATGCGGTACGACGAATCTTTAACACCCACGAAAGAGTGTATTGTGTTTAAATAAGGCCATGGGCTCTCATCACCAGCTGGTGGTTCCCCTGGAGCCACCAGCAGTCGTTGTGGTCTCCGTCTCCTCCTCCATGTGGCTGCTGCTGATAGCGAGACTTGCTTTGTGTTTAATGGGAGAAGCGAAACAGGTGTATCCTATTGGTGGTGATGAACAAGACCAGGCAAGCAGGCTACGGACTTTGTTCGGTAGCCTGCTTGCTACTTGCTAATCGGTAGGTGGGGTCAAAACACTTGCGTTTCTCTCTCTCGCTTTTTTGTAACGAGTAACTAAACCACACATTGAAAATGTATCGGAGTAAAAGTACGCAATTAAGTTCGGAAATATAGTGAAGTAAAAGTGAAAGTCATCAAAAATTTTCATACTCGAGGAAAGTATGAAGTACTCCAAAATATACTTAAGTAAAGTAGTGAAGTATTTTTACTTCGTTACTATACAACACTGATCAAGTCTATAAGTTAGTACAATATTCATCTATTTGTACTTTGGATGTGTAAAGGTGCACTTTTGTGCACTATATACACTTTTCAGTGCAGTGCCACATTCTTCATGTATGCGTATGTGGTGGGATGGTGTTCCACCCTCCCAACTATGTGCACCAGGTGTATCAAGTAGCGTGCAGTTGATTGGTGGGCGGGGCAAATAGCTTTATAGCTGAGCAGGCCGCTGCGAGGTGTGTGTCTTTGTTTCCTCTACTACATGACGGCTGCCCAAGTGGCTGGTGTGCTTGATCCGCTCATCTGAATTCGTTGCTCGGCTGGCGTTAGCGGCTGCAGCTGGAGGTTGTTGCGGCGTGCGGCTTCCATCTAGCCCTCGCTTGCTGATCCGCTCTCTCCCTGGGTCGGCTGTGCTACTACTGCTGGGATTGTTTGGAGTTGCAGCGCTTGGACGCTCTGCTGTCTTGTCTTATTGTTTGTTTGGGCCGCTCTGAAGGCAACCTGTTGCTGATTGGACAGGCTGAGCGAGCGGGGCAGGACTCCTCTGGCCCATTTGAAGGGCACTGGAATTGGACAACGACGATTTGTTCCACCGTTTAAAGTGTTTGTGTTTTTTCCTTTTACAGTTTGTTTGCTTATTATTGAACTTACTAATGAGTTTGCTTTTTTGTTTTGATTTACTAATTTGTTTTCTTTGGCATTACATGTTTTGTTTGTTCATTTATTTTTTTGGAATAATTCAAGTTGTCATTTTTATTTCACATGATCCCTTTTCATTTCCAGGGACAGAGTAGTGGGCCCGAAGCCTTGCTTTTAAAAAGAAATGTTTTAAATGAAATTGTTTAAATAAAATATTGTGAACTATTCTGTGTTCCGGTGCATCTTGTTTTAAAAAGAACCCCCCTGCCGGGTCACACGTATACATACCGTGGCTTTGTTTTTTACTACCTAGTGTGGATTTGAGACCAACTGAATATATATTTACTACTTTTAGAAAATTTTCTGATGAAGAGCAGCTGGTTCGAAGAGGGAGAACTGGAAGAGGCAGAGTTTCAGTGGATGCTGGGGATCCTGCTGGGACTCCTGCTTTGAGTGCGAGGCCCCGCAGTAACCTTTTCTTTCTAATTTCTAGTAATAAAAAAAGGGAAAAACAAAATGCCAGGCGGCATCTTTTGAGGCATAGCTGTGAAAGGGTCAACTGTTTAAACACAGCTTTTCCAGATTGTTATTGTCCAGAGTGTTGTGTGTTTTTTTTTTTTTTACCACATTCTAAAATCCTGACTGTTTGGTTAATTTGATCCTAGGTAAGATAAATTATTATTTCTTTTTCCAATCCTGCCCCCATGTGGACGAAATATTACACACAGTAACGTATTATAAAACACACCAGGGCAAACAAAATTATTATTATTATTATCATTATTATTATATTAAACCACCGATTAAATGAATTTCTTTCCAGTCATGAATTGAGACTGAATCATGTTTAATGTTTACACATTCTATTGTTCGTTTTTATAAATGTAAGTTTGTTGCCATTTTATCCATTTTTTTTTTTTCATTGAAAGAAGATGCGTAGTAAAGTCGGACTACCAGCAGGTGGCAGCATGTTGTAACTCAATGCATTCCATTGCAACTCGCCATTTTTAGCTCGATTGAGTTAAGTGACTAGAACGATTCAAAGGTAGGAAGTACACAGTTTATTTGTTTTTTAAATACATTTTCTGAACCTTTTTTTAAAATTTTTAATAACTAAATATTTGTAGATGCAGAATGCCGGACGGATCTAACCGTGGTCGACCTCACTAAGCTGGAGAATGCTGTGGAAGGCTACACAACTGAGATCAGCAACTTTAAGGAGAAAGTCTCAGTGACTGAATTTACTCCAGAAACCTTCCAGAACAACGAGAAAACGTAAGTTTTACACTGGACTGCCCAGCGTTTCAGCTCTGTGAAACATACATCAGCATGTCATCATTGTCAGCTCTCTCCAAATTTGAGCAATTTATTGTGATACTTATGTGTCTCAGATTGAAACTACAACTTCAAGGCCTTGCGTATTGATTTAATGTGTCAATAGCCACTGTGTGTCTCGAATTTGTCATAGAATGATTCGTGTTCTCCATGAAAGACTAGAATTCTCAATAGAGTGGCCCGAGCGAGAAGTAATTCAATCAACTATGCCCATGTCATTTGGAAAGGCCTCTGTTTCCCAGAGCTGATCATTTGGCAGAATTCTTTCCATATGAATATCATTTTCACTCCATACTACAAAATCACAATCTTGCACATCCACCAGGTGAATCTGAGCCTGGACCTAATAGTAATGAGGATGATTCCTATCGTGTTGCTCAGAATCTCCATTCTTGATGAGACAAAAGCCAGGCTGTCCAGCACACATCCTCAGACTGACTTCATCCTGTTTGCTCTGTGGACACTAAAGGACAAGACGATGAAAGTTAGACAGGGAAAACACTCTTCAAAACACTGGAATATGACTTTTTTTTTTTTAAGATTGTGTTTCACTTATTTCACTAATCAACAACAATGCTAGAAAGTGAGAGTATGTTTATATCTGTGGATGAACCAGGTGTGTTCCACTGTTAAGAATGTTTTAATCTGGACTGAGTCTTACAAGGTGATGGAAACGTCAGACTATTTTCTTTTAACTGGGGGGAAAAAAATGTCCCACAGAAAGCAAGACCACCCTCAAAATTACAGCTGGATGTTGCGAGGTATGCTAACAACGCAATAATTTGAAGAAAAAATGATAGTTGTAATATTCATAGTTTGAGGTGCTCAAAATCTGCAATGCAGCAGTCAGAATTTCTCTTTTTACCTTTTTTTTACACACCGCGGCTCCATGACAGTCACATAAAATCTGGTGCGGCTCCTGTCTATGGCCACCTTGAGTTTTACCGCAGTCCAAGCAGGTCCACACACTGGAGTTGTGCATACTGTTTTTGAATTTACAGCTATATCTGGAATAGCAGTGAAATGTATTTAACAAACAAATTTACATTTCATTTAGTTCTGGTGGATAACATGCACTTATCTGAGTTTAAATACTCAGATAAATTAAAACTGCCCTCAAATACTTCCATGTGCAAATGTTGCTCCTCCCTTACCTTTCCCTAACACATAACACCTTACTGCTGCAGTAGATAACTTTTGTGTTTCTGATTAGCATGTAGACTTGATCAAAGCCTTGGATGGTTTTTCTTGACTGCTCTGTAAAGCTTGTTTAAGCTTTTCTTGAATACTATTATATATATATATATATGCCTATGTCATTCCCACACTCCACAGAGGAGTTCATTTGGTTTTGGTTCTAAACCTGCCGTATCAGACTGAATTTACTGAACAAACAAATCTGAAACTTTACAGCGACTAAAACATAAAATGCGAAGAAAATGGCTGAAAGTCAGTGCTTGTCTGCGCATAAGACCTGTTTGAGACTGAAGCAAGAAAACAAAGTTTCACAAGTTTGTGGAAAACCTTAGAAGAAAAATTGAGCGTCTCAATACTGTAGTAGGGAAAATAACGAGACGAAAGACGTGCAAGCAGAAAACGAGACGGTCCTGGTGGAATGGACGAGCTTTAGGGCTGCTGGTGAGTTTTTTTTTTTTTTGTTCATTCCAAATTTGTTGAACCAAAACTTTATAAGAAGTTTATTAGTAATATATTTGTATAGTCATAGCTCATTCAGAATAAATATTTGATATGACATACCTTAAGTTGCTGAAAACCGATGCAGGATGCAATTGATGAAATCTTCACCCAAATACAACATTTTGTCAAAAGATAAAAGTCTTCTTCTGGCCAGCGGTTGTTTGTGTTCACAGGGCTGCTGCACAACGGCCCCCCGGGGGCGAGCGAGGAGCAAGGAGTGGACCGCAGCAGGTTGGAAACGCGGTGGAGACAATACTGAGCCGAACACAGTAGTTCCTCCTCCGGGATCTGGCTGCCATGATTCCAATTGGAGAACAATTTTTACCTGTGACTGAGGACATTTTGTAGATATTTTATTGTACAGATTTGAACAAAAGTCAACAGAACTTTTTATCCCTGGGAATAAAATTGTTTGTTTAAATCAAACTGGTCTCTGTCTCCCTGTCTCTGACTCCCTTCAACTTGTTGGTGACACCAGGCATTATTAGCCTGGTGTCTCTACATGCGGAGAAATCAAAAAATCCGAGGTGGCAGCCAGCACCTGAGCATTCCTGATTTGTACATTGCCCTAAAAATATGCCTGACGCTCTTTGGATAATCATTTGTTCCTGGCTCTCTTCGTTGACAGGGGTCTCCTCACTCCTCCTTCGCCAGGTTGTCCTCGGAAAGCTTGACGTTTTTGTTTGATTTAAGGAGCATGTCAACCTCACTCAGGATTTTAGAAAGTTCCTTTCTTCTTGAACAGGTCCTGCTTCAACTTCTTTGTTGCATCCTTAGTATGTTTTAGTTTCCCGTTGAAGCTCTCATCCCAATTTCTGTCAACTTGTAAGTAATGAGAGAAATTTCTCTCTTCAAAGTCAAGTGGTCTTGACTTAGCTTCTCTTTTTCTGCCTCAACTCTGTCCAGCTGTAGGCATTTCTCACTGAATAATGCCTCTGCTTTTTCTAGGTTTGCCTTAATTGTCCGTTTTAGGGACACATTCGGCCTCTCCGTGGCATTCCCTGCAGTTTGCATCTTCTGAATTGTACGTTTAGGTTCCTCAAATTCGTGAATGAGAAAACTGAGCTGAGTTTTTGTGCTCTTCATTTTTGGTCAAAAGCATCTCGTTTTCTGCTCCCAAGTTCTTTGTGTCGTTCTTTTGCTTACTGTTGAGGCGCTCGATTTTCCTTCTAAGGTTTTCCTCTAGCTTTTGAAGCTCCTTGTTTCTTTCTCCAGGTTTGAACAGGTCTTCTGTGCAGCAATTTCAAGCTACTTCAGCATATAAGCACTGACTTTGAGCTATTTTATGTTTCTTTTATTCGCTGTTCAGATCACACCTGATACAGCAAACAAATTGCTCTGTGGAATCTAGGAATAGTACATAGTCATATTTATATAGTATTCAAGAAAAATAATACTTGGGTTCCTAGCAATACTTTCAAAGCAGTACATATTTCAATTGTTTTAATAGCTATTTATTGTCCGAGTCTTTGATAGTCCGGATATAAAACTTAACTTCATTGCAGCAATGAAGTCTTGCAGCAAAGCAAGGCTTCCTTTCAGAGCACCTGGAACAATGAATATGATATTTAGCTAGTAACAATAAAGGATTTATGAGAAACTTGGAATTGTTAAGCACGCTTTAACCAGTGAGGCCAAGGAAGACAAATTTCCACAACAGCATAAATTGTGCTTCTATGTTGTTGTGGATAAAGTCTCACAGATTCTGACAACATGAATTAACAAAAGGACAGAACCAAAACAAGTGGAGAACAGTTTTAAGGATATGAATCACAAAATGTACAATTTACATCATATTCTTCCTTGAATATAGAATTAATTTATCCCTTAGAATAGATTTTATGAGGCTTCTTCTTCTTCTTCCTGCATTGACTCTGATGGAGCCCGGCTTCACTCTACTCAGCTTGCATTATGAGCGTTTCTATTGTTTCATTTTCTTTGCTAATCCCTGGAGTGATAATGGGATTAAAAATAAAACTAATTTCAAAGAAGAAGAAGAAGATTCAAACTAAGCACTATGTAGATGCCCGGATCAAAGGTGACTTGACTCTGGGTTTCTGCAGTTTTCACCAACTCAAATGTAAAGAGATTTTAAGATCATTATGAATGGAAATTAAGACCTACAGTATATCTCCACAGAAATGCATATCTGTCAGGTTTTGGACTTCAGAATATGGAAAATGTCGCCGTCCTGTGCTTCTGTCAGAATAGTCCAATTTTGGCCCATTGTTCATATTCAGCCACACAGAAAAGTTTTTGAGCATGATCAGCCTGTTTAGGGTCACAGCATCTCTTGAATACCTTGTTTATAATTAATCTCTATTCCACACAGGCGCACTCATAAAGTTTCTAGAAATCCCCTTTTCTGGTCAAAACTTTGGATTTTTGGTCCATGAGAATATGATTGCTTCAAAATTACCATTACATATTACATATATTAGAATAAAAGTTGAAAACAAAGCTTCTAGAAGTACTGGTAAACCCTCACATTCTAAGCAATGTGACAAGAAGATCTACTGAAACCCTTTAAACAATGTGACTGATTCACTTTCGCTCTCTTTGTTCTTTTCTCTATTCTTCAACTGCAGGTCAGTCCCGTCCACCATGACAGCTGTATCATATCAGTCCAAAGTAATAAAAAAAAAAAACCACTGAAAATAATCTGCAGGACATGAGCAGGAGTTAAAGTAAAAAGTGATATATAAGATGTGACTGACACCTTCCCACTGTAGGCATGTCGTAACAGAGAAAGCACTGGTGTGATTTATAAGCTTATAACCAAAAGAGACATTGAAGCTCTGGCTTCCACCCAGAAACCATCCGTTGTGGGCATTAGGAATGCAGTTGTTGACAAAATTATGTGCAACATTAATATTAATACGGTTTAATGGCCTCATGAAGAAACTACATTGGTCAGTCTGTACCTGTATTTAGAACAGTAGAGCTAAAGCGGACTTTTGGTACAGCTAAAAATGATTTAGTGCTGTAGTCACATAAATATCATTGTTCACAACAAAATCTGATCAGATTCTATCAGGAACAGAAATAACCAGTGTTGTTTCTTTCTTCTTCAGTTTTACTCTTTCTTGGACAGTTTCGACCCCTGCTGTCAAATACTTAATATTTAATATTTACTATTTGAAGCAAGTTTGGTGTGATTATAATTGTATTTGTTCTTTTGTTTTTTAGCCTTTCTAAACAAATGTATCTTATAGTTGACTGTCTAAAAATGCTCTATAAATCAAGTCTGATTCAAATAGAGATTTCTGGGTTTCTTGCTGCAGCTGCATAATTTGAGGAAAACTCATGATTAAGATGTACACTCATTAAAATGCTGGTTGGAACAAATTCCATAGATACAGTTGTAATGAGCTAAGAAATACTGTGGCATCCTTTAAAATTTTTTATCACTTAAAGGGACAGTATTATTTATTTTCCAGACACATTGTGTCATTTTAGAGCATAATCAAGTAACTATGTTAACTTCGGATTCTATTTAGAAATGCTATAAATATCAAATATGACTTAAAAGAAATTTGACGCCTTGAAATTGAGTCTCTGTCTCTTTAAAAACTCCCAATATTTCTGAAACTCCACCTTCAGGAAGTCATCATAACACCACTCCTCTAATAACCCCTTAATGTTTTGGGGTTTTTATATCAGCGTACGCCTAGCATCTTGGAGGCGGAGCTAGGTCCAACCAGGCGTTTTACACAGCTGAATGGTTGCCATGGGAAATTAAAGGGTCTCTCAAAAAACCTTGAGAGAATCAAGACAACACTCTGGATATGTTTTTGATGAGGAAATAACATTACAACATAATGTAAATCTCAAAAAGGTCGATTTTACACAATACTGCCCTTTTAAATTGCTCCAACTGTTCCTTCCACCAGATGGCAGCGGTCAGTCGTTCCCCTGGTCTGGGGTCTTCCTGCCAGCCTGTGTGTGGTCTTGTTTGAATCGTCAGCCGAGCTCTCGTAAACACACTAAATTAACCATTGTGTCCCTCTCTCTTTGCATAGCTTAAAAGACAGGAAAGTGAGGTGTAACGTGCCTTTAGATGGGCTGCCCACGCTAATTATTGGACTCAGTCCATCATGGCCCACAAAGTCAGCATATGTGTCTTTGTTTGGCATTTCTCCAGGGAGACGGCCGCTTTGATCTGCCCTCATTGTCGTCCGTGTCAGATTCACGCGGGCAGATGCAAATCGCCACGGTCGCGCTGGGCCACTGTAAACCGGCGGTCCTGGAGCTGAATGGAGGCCGGAACACAGACTTCAAAGCAGCGTGAACATGAACGCACAATGTGGACAATTAAGAAACAGATTTTTTTAGTCAATAAAATAAAATTAAAAAAAACTTGCTGGTGTAATTCCATGAGACAGAAAACACAGGAGTGGAATACATAAAGGAACTAAACATTTGATTCAACGCTGGTTTTGTACCTTTTCCCAGTTACAAACAATAACAAAACCTCAGATTTTTAGGTTTGAAAGTGGAGACAGAGAGAGGGAGAGAGACAGGATCTCACCCGAAAGTCCAGAAACAAAACGTATTGTAAAATTTAAATTGAGTAATCCATCAATATGTAAAAAAGTATTTGACTCCCTAGCCATACGCACAATAGCGGACTTTCATTGACAAACATTTCTTGTAAATGTTGCAAAAATGTTCTAAATGTTTGTGACTTCTTTGCTGCAGGTTGGAAAAATACAAAGCCAAAGAGTTTGGTTTTAGTCCAACATCTTCACTAAATCATTTAGGTGTGCTCTTCTTTTCTTTTCTCTTATTTCCATTTTCAAAACAAAGGCAAAAAATTACATAAACTGTTGAGACTTTCTTAACAAGCGTCTTTCTGATGGTCTTGGGTTGACTGGGTGTCTATTGGGTACAATCGATCAAATAAATAAATATAGTTCCTCCCGTTTATTCTTGCTATGCGTTCAGTTCTTTCTGGACACATAGCAAGCGGAGGCCTGGTCTTACCAACATTACATTCAGCGGCAGAAGGGTAGAATAGGCTCCAAGACCATTGGGAGGAAACTTTGTGGGAGGGTAACAGCATCTGCCTTCTGCTCAATTCCACTTGATTCTCATCTCCCTTCAATGTTCTGTCAGTTTTGGAGAAATGTCTCCTTCCATTAGCCAAAACACTAAAGATAGGTTGAGGACATGTCTTCCTACCCAAGGCAATCAAGAAGACACGCACCTTGAATCCCATTGAGGTCATGGAATGGCCTAGCCTGTCTTCAGACTTTAATCCTACAAAATCCTACAAAAAGTCTGCAGGCAAGCGCAAGGATTTAGTTCCCAAGAGGCAACCAAGACTCCAGAGGGATCTAGAGTTTCTGAAATATGGAACGGTCCAGATTTCATTATTAAAATACCAAACACCATAACTAGCATCAAGAAAGGTCAGACTCAATAAAAGTTTCTATCCAAAGTACTATTCCTTTGTTTTTATGACATATAAATCACTTTTACATGTTATGGCCAAATCTAAGTTGTTGTATTTTTGGCTAACATCTCGTCCTTCCAAATTAAAGTCAAAATACCATAAAATGAATAGGAATGTCTGACCTTACCAGCAATACCTTTCTATGAACTTTTCTTGATATTCTCTCTTTTTCTCACTGCGAAAATTCAACTTGAAAGTCATCAGACATTCTGTGCATATGGGTATATGGAGACCACAGGCTGCTTAAAGAGAACTTTCTCGGCTCATGTCCAAACATGACTGGTGGTTACAATGACCAGAAGTATACAGAATATGTATATGCAGTATATTTCCATACTAGGGAAGAGACGACCTACTGTGGCCTGCAAGTCCCAGCATGCAACCCTGTCACCTAAGAATCACATTTCTGCCTGAGCCTGTGTCCTCTGGAGCAGCTCATTATGCCTCCATGCAGCTTCTTTATTATGCTGTGAGAAAGACACTGCAGACGGCTGCAGCTGCACAGCTCAATCATAGAGATGCAATAAAAAAAAATAAAACCATTGCTATTTTTGTAACCAGGGATTTCCAACTGAGACATAATATATATTAATATATATTTAACTCAAGTACTTCTCTTGAGTACTTCCCAAGAGAAGCATCAATATGTACAGAGTGGAAAAAGCTAAAGAAAAACTCAATAATATAATCACTACCACTGCCCCTTGTACCCATGACTTTTTATAAACAGGAAATGATTTCCAGATAAGGAAATCTGAATTACTTTTATCTGAATACTGTTCTACCTAGAACACAGATCAGTTTCTTAATCAAAATAAAAACTTTTTCAACAAGATTATTTCAAAATAATGTGTGGTTTCTTGGCAACCAAGGAAAGGCTGCAGCTAGCACATTAGCTACCAAGATCAACCGCTCCTCTGTAAACCATCAGTCTAAAACTGGTAAGTTCTTGTCTGTGTTTTGTCATTTTTCTTTTTTGTGTGTGTGTGTGTGGAATAATTATAGTAAATTTCCACAAAATAATGACTAAAAGAACCAGTAGTATATATATATTTCTTCTGGTTTTTGACATTGGGTTGGAAAACTTCCATTTTCAGAAAAAGAAATCAGCTTTATAGGGTAAAATTTTGTGTCCAGGCAAAAGTTTTGACTTTGATTTCCAGAGCTATCTCAGTACAGACATTAAATATAAACATAAATAAACTTAAATTAAAAATAAAATATAGAATTTTTTTTAATAGCATTTCTCACAAATATCAACATAACATAAAAGAAAACCTACCTATGAATTCACTTTTTTTTTTAAATGTTTTGAATTTTAACATTTTAAAATCTGAAAGCAGAGATTAAATGACTAGTTCCTTACACATAACACATCATTTTCTTCAGCAGATATTTATCAAATAGTATTTTTTTCAAATGTAAAGTTTGCAGCTCTAAACAAGTTTTATTTAGCTGGAATGAGGGAGAAAATGGCTCTTTGAATTATAAATGTGGCAGCTCCCTTGATGTTACAAATGTTAAAAAAAAGAGAGAAAAAGTTCAAAATAAGTTTCTGAAATCAGATTCTCAGATCCTTTATTTGTGAAAAGAGGTGCTTATAAGATCCATTAAAGCCCAATTAAAACCAGGCAGAAGCTAACAGAAACTCTGGTCTGTTTGCTCCAGTAAAAGGCCTGGGGGGTGGAGGAAGTGTGGCCGCAATATAAGCAAATAGAGAATGTGAAGAGAGGAAATGGCCTGTTCCAGTAACCAGAGGCCAGGAGCGGCGGTGCATTCAGGGTTGCTGCGCCACTCTCTGTCTCCTTTCAATGCGGCCGAGCCTCGCGAGCGACGCTTTATGGACAAAAAGCTCCGACACCCACAGGAAGTGTAAACAGAGGTTAAGTGTTAAAGTCCAACCCTCCAATTCTCACCTCCATTAAACGGAGGAAAACGGAATGGAGGGGGGGCATATGAGGGTCTCCACAGAGCCCTCACAGCACCTGGGAAAGGGCCCTCCTGTAGGGGCCCGCTTTACAGGACTGCAACCTCTTGGAAACTGCAGCTTGGAGGAGAAACTTCGCCTAGAAGGCGGAGCTAGGTCCACCCAGGCGCTTTGCAAAGCTGTATGGTTGCCATGGGATATTAAAAACTTTCTCAAACATGCATGAAAGAATCAAGGTGACACTCCAGGTCTGTTTTTGACGAATTAATGACATTATAGCAGGATATAAAGCTCAAAGAAGTCGATTTTATATAATACCGCCTCTTTAAAAAAATTCAATTTTGGACTCCCATTTTCCACTCTTTATTTATTTTTCCTGTATTGAATAGCTAATAAAATTGTTCCACTTTTACTGTTTGTGACTAAGCCTTTTCTTCTGCATGGTGCTTTTACTTCGGCTCAAGTGTCAGACATCTTGAATACACTCCAGCAGGACAGACCCGCCTCCCGCTCACTGAGAAAGTTAATCCCTCATTAAGTTGGTATCGTTGTGGTCAGTTGTCAATGCAAACAGTCGGAGGACGCAGTGGTCACCTGTAAGCCCCCAGCTCACGCAGTAGCCCAAAGGGTCAGGTACAGTGTTGGGAGGGGGTGTGGCTTTACATTAAAATGAAAATAGCACTCAATCTGCTCAGCGATATGCAAAACAGGCTAGTTCCAGTCAAGAAATTAGTTGGTTTATTTATCTTTTTAATCCACGTATCTGAAAATTGGAATCTCTTTATTCCGGATCACAACAGCTAATCCATGGATATCTGTCCCTCACAAACCATTTCCCAGCGGTTTAAAAACAGCTCTTTCCTTAGATCTCTAAAACTTTCTCTTCTCTACTATTCAGTAAGAAAGGAGCCCTGACAAGAAAGCAAGCATTCGAATGTGATTTCTTTTCAATCTCACAATTAAGCCTCACAATTAGAAGATGAAAAGACATCACAGTGTTTCAATCACAACAGCAAGCGTTAAAATATCTGATAGCTCTTCACTGGCATGCTAATTACCTATCAAGACTTGTTTTCATTTAGACTTGGCCTCTTCGGACATGTTTTAACAAATCCTGAGGAGTTCTTTTGTTGTAAATCTCAGATGTTTCTAACAAAACTTTAAAGAAAAAAAGATGTAAGGCTGGTATTTACTTTAAGACATTCTGATTCCAAGTTGAGGACAAAGTGGGAACCACACTAGCATGCGCCAGCTGAGGTACCCGGATGCGTACTGCAGCCAGACGGAGGACATGGGGCTTTCTGCCGGACTCCCACTCAGAGCGGCTGTGGAGGCCGAGGCCCAGCAGGAACCTGAAGTGACCCAGTCAGGCCCAGAGGCCGGTCGCTCTGGGCCTGATTCATGTAAATGACTTAAAAAAAAACCCTCATTAGTGATGGATGTGAGGGGACAGGAAAGGCTCAGGACTGTGATAGCTGAATGTGTCGGCCGGGTGAGAAAAGGCCCAGAGATAATAATGATGACGGCGTTTCTTTATGCCTTTGTTCCATTCAATCACCTGTGAACTACGACCCAGCTTCTCCTCACTACAGCTGTCACTCCTCTGTCATCCCACAGGGAGAACGTTCTCAAATCCTCCACTGCTATCATGTTTGTTGAATGATAAATCGTAGAAATATTGCATGAAAATACACAAATACTTACATGACTTGTTTGTATTCTTATTTTCAGATACACAACAGAGTTTAAAGGAAGAAACTCGCAAGGCCTCAGGGTTTTTGGTTTGTTTTTTTTAGCAACTTGTCTTTCATTTTATTGGGATGATGTTATGTGGATTTCTTTTCAACACCATGAGTTAATATTTTTGCACAACTTTTTGTGGAAGTTAGTTGTTTTTTTTGCGTCAGCCATCGCCTTGTACGTCCTTGTAAAATATCTCAAGCTCAGACTGGATTCAAGTTGTGCCACAAACTTGAGCTTGGATGTATGTCTGACTTTGTCTAGGTCATTTTAGCTTACAAATATATAGTTTATATCATTAAGAGAGGAGAGATGAGATTTAAAGAACTGGCTGTGGGAGGGGACTGTTTACAATGTAACACCAGGAAGTGGAGGAATCCACAGTTAATCCAAAAACACAACGCACTTTTCAGATCTTCATTAGTAAAAATCAATACAAAAACTATTAATCAAGCATGAATTTTATTTTGGAACATTTTTAACGCTCCAGAATCTACATGAGTTGACTTTGATAAACGTGATTGGTCATTTTTTTATGTTTAAAACAAACACAATTAGGAGGCAGAATGTGTCTCAGCTTAGCATGTGGGAACCAGAATGGCTGCTGCTGATTCTTCAGGCTTAAGGGTAGAGCCTTGGTAGGAAAAAAGGACAACCCACTGAGCCATTAGTGAGCGTCCTGTAGCTCCACTTCTCCTCTCAGCCATGACTATGAAAGGAAGGCCTTCTGGGGCAACGCGCCGTGTATTCCTTGTCTGGTTCCAATAAACAACAGCAGCTAAATGAAAGCTCTCTCACTGCAGGACTCAAAACTGCAACTTTGACTAAATCAAAATACGTAAATAAATACATTTAAAAAACTGATTAAAGATCAAACATAGTTTTTCTACCAGAAAAGAAGCTATAAAATGACAAATATTGCCTGTTGTAACAAAAGTCAATATAAAACTGAATACTTGGAACCTCACTCATTTATTTGTGTAAGATTTTTTTTTTTTTAACACAAGTACCATAAGAAAGAAAAAAGGACTTTAACTGGCTTTAATTGAGTAAAGCATTTTAAAAATAGGGTAGAATCTAAAGAAATGCATTGGAGTATCCATTAAGGGTTAAACTTAATAATTTCTTATAAAAAAAATACTGATTACAAATGACCCCAAAAAATGTTTGCACCTTATACCGGTTTTATTTGTTCAATTTCAACAACTTGCTTTATCAGTGTAGGCCAAAGTAACAGCGGACACCTGAAGCTTAATGGATTTTTTTTTGAATAATTAAGAGGTTGTAAATATGTAAATATGTAAATTTACCCAGCTTGCTGAGTAAGCAAATTTTTAAAATTCTGCATTAAACTTTATAGTTTTTGTTCAGAACTATTGATCAAAACAGATTAAGCCAGTTTCATTAGCTTAGTTTTAACAGTGCCAGGCAACAGAAAACACAATCTTTGAACTGTTTTTACGGTCTTTTCACTCCTGTTACTATTCATATGTATGATTAATTATATTACAGACTTTTCTGATTTTGTTGCGTTTACTCACAGTTGCACTAATTTGTGAAAGGTCCGTTTAGCTGTTGAACTTATAGATTTCTGCTCTTAAATGCCGACTGAAATCAGCATTTAAGTACAGCGAATATAAACTGTAATACCAATTTTATTGGTTAAGAGCAAATTTTGTGAACTAAATAGAAATAATAAAAATATAATATACAGAGTATACACATTTTTTTTAAATTTGGTTTGACGATTTCACTTTGTTGTTCGTACAAACTTTTTTTTTTTTTTTTATTAAATACAATTTAGAAATAAATTCATTGTGAATTAAAGGGGACTTTCTGGAGGCTGGGGGCAGCTCAGCTCAGCTCAGCTCGGCTCGGCTCGGCTCGGCTCGGCTCGGCTCGGGAAGCAGCAGTCCTGGGGCTGGGTGGCATCAGAAGACGCACCGTCATTGTTGAGCTACCGGTGGAGAGCGTCTGTGTTTGCCCTCTTCATTAGACATTCCAGTGTCATGTCGGCAGAATAAATAAAAAGGAGCGGAGGTCAAAGGGAGCGAGCGGCGTTTAAATGTGTTTTAACAGCCAGTTAAAGCTGCGGACGCTTTCTGTCGCTTTCCAAATGATGGAAATGAGCCTGGAAAGTTTGCAGAGCTGGGAGTAATCCCGAGTTAAAAGAGGGGGAGACTCTCCGGATAGTGTAAGTAAGCAACCACGGGCCAGATTTTACTACTTCATCCAAGATACCATCTTAATTCACCGATATATTCTGTTTTATGATATTTTAGACTAGGTTAGCTTAGCTTTATTTGTCACGTGCACTTTATACACAGTACAGTGAAATGTCAAAAAGAAAGGGGGGGGGGGGGGGGGAACTAAAACAAGAGCAATAATAAATAACAAAAAAGATAAGAAGTATTAATATTAAAAAGATAATTTAAGCCTCAGAATTGAGCAAACGAATGTCCAGGTCCAGGTGGACGGTCGCATTTTGAGGATCAACCTGTGGATTAATGTAGTGAAGTGGGATTAGTGGAGCCGCTCCGTGAGCCCAACACACCCCCGCTGAATCTGACGCCTCGGTTACAGCAGGCAGCAGGTCTCAAACGCCACACAGCTGCTGCTAAAAAGCACACTTTGCTAACAGAACACGGTCGTGTTAGGACTGAATGAAAGGTTAACGAGACAATAATCCACAAACCAACCAAGAATCTGTGATTTGGACGGCCCACGGTGATTAAAGCATCTGTTGGCCAGGCGGGACTTAAAAGGCCACCAAATAAGATGATTTAGGAACATCAAGGCTTTTCCCCAGCGGTAATGATTACATTTGGACTTAAGATCCATGCAAGAATTTGTTGCGCAGTAAATCTCCTTGAGTCGCCAACCCCCCCACCCCCAAAACCCCCAGCGCTCTTCAAAAGCCTTGTTATTCAAAGGGTTAGGATGTTTGACAATCCCAGCTTGTACAACTCCCCCAATTAATTGGATACGTTGTAGTAAGGATGTTGGGTCTCTCTCATCTGTTGCTTAGAAAGACAAAGGCTTAGCGGGGGGGTTGTTCGCACCTCCCCGTGCTGCCGGGGTATAAATCGAGGCTCTTCAGGTGGGTCAGGCATTCATTCTCACAGTGGACCTCGGAGCAGCAACTTTTTATTTTTATTTAATTTTTTTATTTCCCCCTCAGAGAGCAAATTTGAAACATGCAGATACCGAACAGACCAATGGAAACTGGCGGATACTCCGTGCGTAATTACGCACAGGCCTCACTATGCGCTCAGAGCAACGGGAGCCGCTGCGCTCCGGCCGCGAAGACTCCAAGCGGGAAGTCTTTCACCATCGAGGCTCTGCTGGCCAAGCCGGAGGAGGCGGCACCCAGAGACCGGAGCGGACCGAACCAGTGGGGGGAGAAATACCCGCAAACCGCGCCTCCTCCGCACCTGGCCGGGTTAACGCTTCCACCGGCACAATACCTCTATTCACCCAACGCGTTGCATCCCAGCGTTCACCCGCAGCCGGGATATTCCGTCTACTGCTACCCGCCGTTCACCTACGCACCATCCTGCCGGGGAGCGTTTTACTCACAAGGTAAAAGAAAAAAACAAAAAACTGGAGCGACGTCGGACACGTGGAAGATCACGTCTTCGTGTTACAGAGTCAGTAAACATTTCCTCTCTCTTTGTTTCGCAGCTACCGTGTCCAAAGCGAACGCAGCGATGCACCAGTTCAAGACGAAAGGCGGAAAGTCGAAACGCATGCGCACCAGCTTCACCAGCGAGCAGCTGTCCCGGCTGGAGAAGGAGTTCGCCCGGCAGCAGTACATGGTGGGATCCGAGAGGTTCCTCCTGGCCTCCGCTCTGCAGCTCACTGAGGCTCAGGTCAGAACTAGAACGAGAGAACCAGCTTTAAAAACAAAACAATTAAAAAAAACAACTAACTATTATTTCTTAAAAGAAATCATTAAAAGCTAAAAGACAAAGAAAACAAGCAGATTTTTAAATTTCTATGTTAACATCTAATTTATTCCTCAAATAAATTAAATCAGTTTTACAAGCTGTTTAATGTCGAGTTAACGCTTTAGAAACATTAAGCAGGGTTTATGTTAATAAATTTGACAAAGCATTTTCACAGGCATAAACTCATGAAAAAAAGATCATAGTGTTTAAAAATTCTCAATTCAGAGTTATTTCTCAGAATATATAATTATGCAGAACGGACATATGTTAATTGACAAATATCAAACACGTAAGACATTAATGTTACATAAATAGCAAAACAATAATACAATCGATAGTGGTAAACTTTGTAAACCCTGCCTCATGGTTTAAAGAAACTCAGCCTTACTAGTTAGCTTAAGCTTAGCGTTAGCACTGTGGCTAACTACCGTATCCTAACCAAAATGTTTGTTTCAATACAAAACTTCCTCAGCCACCAATTGCATTAGTGAACATCTTTGGCTTCGCTAATATCAGTGTTTGAATGTAGAGGATGGAGACAAACACACTGCTGTTAGCTTGTTAATAGTAGTTAGCGCTACAACCATGAGCAAATCTTACTGGTTTCTTGATGTTCAGCTAGATTATGCTCCATTTGGTTGTGACATCACTTGATTTCCTACTTCTGAGACAACTTCATGAAGTATCAGCACCTCCCCTTGCTAGCAGGTTTGTCTTTAGCATTAAAATCACTAAGCTAACCAAAACTTTATACAAAGTTACAATTTTACTCTCAATCACAAATTCTATGACAGTTTTGTATCTTCTATGAAAACTGATATATTCATTCAAAATATAACTTTCATAAACATATTCTCACTGGTTCTCTGCTCAACACGGAACCAGCGAGGCTAACGGCTAGCTACTTTTACTAAGATAAATCTGCTAATTTAACTAGAGCAGAACATCACATTTCGAAAGTAGTAAGTATCAAAGTGTGAAATAAAATCCATGTTGAAATCCTTACAAATATTTTTCTCTCCGTCTCTCTCCAGGTCAAAGTCTGGTTCCAGAACAGACGCATCAAGTGGCGCAAACAGAGTCTGGAGCAGCAGCAGGCCAAACTGGCCAAACTGGGACTGGCCGCTCCGCTGAAGAGTCCCGGATCTCAGGGCCACGGAGACGAAGGCGATGAAGACTTCTCCGACTCGGATGTGGATATCGATGTATCCGATGACTCGGTGGACCACTGCTGACCGTTTCAGAACAAAGACTTCCCTGTACATAGCGCTGAGAAAGGAGACGGCTGTCTCTGACTATGACTATTTAATAGATTTATACTTATATATTTAATTTTCTACGTTTATTCCTCGGAGATGAGAACGTATCCTGTATGGCTTTACATCTGACATATTTTTAAATATATTTTAGGACTTTAATGCCAATTCAGTTGTGTTTCTTTCTTTCTCCTCTGCCCTTCACATCAAAAGCTCTCAAAGGAAAACATAAAAGACATAATTTAAAAGTTCAAATAGCACATTTTGTGAAAGTCACATAAAGCATCTTGAGATTCTGCCTCTCCTCAGTAAAGATACACTCCAGTCATTCGTTTAGATGCACTCATCAGGGGTCTGAATGTCATACTAACTTGAAAATTTAAATAATTTATTTGAACTCTTCAATTTTGGGAGTGGATTAATTTTACAATGCAGCTTTAGTCATTTTTGCAAGCTAATATTGTATGGATAGATGTTAATATACTGTGGCTTTTCTCTAATCTACAACTCTGGAAAAAATTAAGAGATCGCTTAAAATAATCAGTTTCTCTGATTTTACGTTTTATAGGTATTTGAGTAAATTGAACATTGTTCTTTTATTCTATGAACTACTGTCAACATGTCTCCGAACTTCCAAGTGAAAATGTAGTATTTATTTGCAGAAAGTGAGAAATGGTCAAAATCACGAAAAAGATGCGGCGCTTTCACACCTCAAATAATGCAGAGGAAACAAGTTCATATTAATTTAGAAACAACAATACTAATGTTTTAACTGAGGAAGAGTTCAGAAATCAATATTTTCTGGAGCAACCACAAGCTTCTCAATGGGGTTCAGCGCTCTGGGCTCTTCATTGTTTCCACAGCTTAAGTTTATACATAAAATATATCCAAGAATAAACAATTCGCTAAGAAACCACATGCTTTTTGTATTCATCAACAATTTTCTGGCATAATTCTTGTGAGTTATATGAGCAAATGTTTTGACTTTAATTGATCATTTTGACATTAGTTAGATGGTTTCTTTGATTGGAAGTTTTGAGGTTGAGTCTATTTCAGAATCAAGTATTTCAAAAGTGGTAGTTCCTTTTCCTCTCACGTTATCATGACTATGCTTGGCCAACACACTTCGACACATACTTACGGTTGTTTCAGGCAACTTCGTTGGTTGATGTTGAACTCTCCTTCATTTTCTCACATGTACGAGTGTCTCTTTGAGTGACGTTGCCGAAACCTGGACACAGATATACAAATGAATCGATCAGGACAATGATCCCAAACACAACACAACTCAGTTACCAATGACAAAAATAGGCCAACTTTGAGATCTTGAATTCAGCCCTACTGAGGATTTGCTGGCTAAGCTTGAATGTTGGGTCTATGATCACCAAATTAAATGATCTCTGAGAGAAGAGGTGGTCAAATATCCAGAGTAAATTATTTCCAAAGCTTGTTAAATATTTTACAAAAGACATTTAAAGTTGAGTTGTATAAATTCAAACGCAAATTTATAAATTACTAGTTTTGTGAACATTGAACCTGTTTCTGAAGTTCATTGAGCCATTTTATAGCACGATCAAATAAGTATGTTACTCTCAGTTGTTAAAAAAAATGCAGTATTTAACTTTAAAAAATTTAACAACTTGAAATAGGGCTTTAAAAACTCCTTTTCTTTCTGAAACTGCACCCTCAGAAAGTCATCACAACATGGCTCCTCTATTGACCCTTTAATAGAGTTTTACTGAGAAGTACTGTAGCTCCTGTAATGAGCTCAGCAGAGCTGCAGTTCCACCAACTGTTAGCTACTTGCTGCTGGCTAGTCTGAAGGAGCCAGCAGCTCCTTTAGGGAAGGAGTGTTTGGAAACTGAATCTCCTCCTTCCTCCTAAAAGGTGAAGCTAGGGCCACCCAGGTGTTTTGCACACCTGAATGGCTGCCATAAGAGATTCAAAGGCTCTCAAACATGCATGAAAGCATCATGCATGAAAACATGCATGAGAACATGCATGATGATCATAAACTCTAGATATGTTTATGATGAGGGAATGACATTGTAACATGATGTAAAGCTCAAAAAAGTCCATTTTAAACGGACTGTGATGACTGCAGGTGAACTTTTGACCAAAACCTTTCAGGCACTGATGGTTTGTGCTGCTAAATGCAATAAATTACACTTCCTCATTACCTCGGCATCTGCTATAATCGAACCCCTCTTCAGTCCAATCACGCCGACCTCCGACATTTGCTCGTAGATCATCTCGCCTCCCTCTGCGCCCGGGGTGAAGACGATGGAGACATTTCCTCCCGGGTCTGCTCTCACGTAAGGTCGGGCACAGACTCGGGTTCCCCTCCGATCTGTGCAAAGCAAATAAATACCCAGCTGGGGGGATTAGCTGGAATATCTGTAACCCCCAGGGTGGTAGGGGTCACTCTGTCTCAGCGCCACAGAGCCAAGCTCTTGCTGCTTAATCTGTTTAAACCGCCAGCATGGCTGTTCTCACTGCCAGTCGGTGGACACGGTTCCCACAGGCCCGCCCAACCACAGGCAGGTGTCCGCTCTCTGGCAGACAGAAGGATGTCGATGTGGGAGTCTTGTCAGAGTGGCTGATGGCAAACACTGGACACAGCGTCATTATTTTGTGTTAACAAATATATTCTAATATATTTTCAGGCTTCATGGAAATGTGTTTGTACAGGAAAGCTGCCACGGATGAGTAAACGATGAAGGAATTGTAGCTTCCTGTGTGGGTTCGACGTCAAGTAACGCTCCACTTCTGATTGGTGGAAATGGAAGCATGATTAGAAACAACTGTTTGTCTTTTTTATTATTATCTTCCCTGCCATTTAAAAATGTATACAAACACTTAATTTTGACACCATGAGGTCTTTTTAATACTCCTTTGTAATATATATCTTTTGCTTTTATGATTTGGCCAGATTTAGATATTATCATTGTAATACATTGTCCAGGATTTACAAAAATACTAATTAAAATTTTGTGACGGCATGCAAAAAGATGAAGTCAGACATTTTCTTTAGACTTTAGAATAAAGTCGTAAAATGATTACTTTGTTTTCATAATACAATATTCTCGTATTATCTCTCAACTTTATTCTCTGAATTGTATTATATCCTCTTACCGTGGCCCTGATCTCATACTTTTTGTTTTCTGTCCAACCAAATAAAATGTCCTTATAGCCAGAAGAGCAACACGGCTCTTCAAAACAAAATAGCTCGTTTTTATAACATATGCAGTAGGAAATTTGGTTAGATTTCTAATTTACAAAGCAAAAAAAACTACATTTTGTTTTTAAATATTATTGTATTTCGGTGTTAATAAAGTATTTTTGAATATGAATTGAATTTGAATTGAAATACAATACATTTCCTTTAATGTATTTTTTTCTGTAAATTTATACAAAACGAAAGCAGATAGTTTGCATCCCAATAACAAAAAAATTACTTCATAAAAGAATAATCAGCAGAATAAATATGCACACTTTGCATTAAGACAACCATTATTTTTTATCTATATTTACATTTTAAAATATTGCTCAGGTTTTAGCAATTTTCTAAGAGCCACATTGAGCCACCTGTGGCGTCTAAAGAGCCACACGTGGCTCCACAACCACAGGATGCAGGCCAAGTTCGCTACATGTTTTCCCACCTTGTCTCTCTATTGTCCATTTCCTGTCTGATCTACTGCAAATAAAGACCACTAGTGCCAGAAAAACCTTTAAAAACGTGTAAATGTTCAAGGGAAAAGGAAAAATGAGCTAAATCAACTAAAAATTGCAGCGGAACGTGGTGAGAAATAAGACGTGTACTGGAAAGTAAAACGAATTACAGGCAAACCTTAATAAACAACAGACATGATCTCCTCTGTCTCTCTCTCCCCGACTGGTTCTCCTGATCACTTTGATTAACGGTGAAGTGGATCTGAAGACGGATAGAATTTGTGTAAAAACCCATGGCCAGCTTTGTCTGACGCGATCAGCCTGGAACAGGAAACCAAACGGCTCCCCTCCCTCCTCTCAGCGGCCCGGCGTAATCCCATTGAGAGAAGCACACTGAAGCAGAAAGAATCCTGGGAAAAAAGAAAAAACACTAAGAGCGTCCCGAGGCGGGGAATCAGGAGGGATGGGGATTGGGGGGGGGGTCATCGCCTCAATTAGCACGAGGCCCCTTAACGGCTAGAAACACGCCGGGACTGGCTCTGTTCCTTAAGATTCTCTGCAGGGTCTGAGGGAAAAGCTCCTTGTGAGAGTCAACTGGTCCGTCTTCATCTGTTTCTATAGCTGCTGCTCTCATCGGAGGAGTCAGGTTAGCATCCTGCAGAGTCAGAGAGGATGTGGGTCACTGTGTAGTTATACTGAGGGAGGGTCTGTTTGTGTAAAATGTTGGCAGCGTTATTATGAGGAAAATCATCTTCGATTAGTCTGTCTCCATGATGGGAACGTACAGAGGTTACACTGGAACAGGGATTACTATGACGCATCTTTTAGGGTGTTTTCACACCTGCTGGTCCCACAGACTCGGTTCGATTGGGGACCAAAGTTGCGACATTTGTTACATTTTCAGCTGGCGTGGAAAAACCTGATCCTCTCCTCACCTGTGGTGTCGCTGCACCAAGAACCACTGAAGAAAACGACATAAAAACCTCTGAAGAAGGCATGAGTGCAACTTCATCCTTCAAGAAATGTAAAGAAAAATGGAGTCGGGCCGGAGTTTTGGAGGTTGTAGGATTTCTCTTTTGTGTTTGGCAAAAGGCCACAAGCCATTTCTCCCGCTGACTCCAGACACACTTTGACTGTATTTACCCAGAATGCCCTGCACTATAGTCCGCGTCCTGCTTTCATGGATTTATAAAAGACGTTTATTATTTTATATGATGCGGCTCAATCAAAATCAAATAAAACAAATTATATATTGTACAAGGATATGATGAAACGTAACAGCATCACTCAACACATTTCCGGTTGTGGAAATGCGAAATTATGATGATGGAGCGGATGTCATGATATCATGCTCTGTTATTACACATGCACAAACAGCTGTTAAACACAGAAAATGCCGACTAGAAATAATTTCCCTGTCATTACTTTGGCGCCCCCTCTAGCAGCGCCCCTTATAGGAACAACAACAATAATGATCATATTCAGGCTAACAATGCTGCTGCAACAGCAACAACATATCATATCAAGATAATTTCTTGTATTTAGGGTAGACCACGTCCTTTATGTGGTAGTTTGAATTGTTTAATGTTCAGGAACTAGAAGCGGTGAAGCGCTGTGAGTATTCCCAGAGGTTGCGTCAGTCAGACGTAACCAGAAGACGCAGAACCGGTTCCAGTGTTTGACCGTCAGATTGTAATGCAGCTGTGAGAAGGTGTGAAAGTTCTCACGGAGAGCAGCAACCCGCTGCTCCAGCAGGGAGAGACGGGACTGTGACAAAGGAGGCGATTGTTCCAAATAGAACCCCCCCCCCCCCCCCCCCCTTTCTCCCTCTCTCTTTTTTTTTTTTTTTTTTTTTTTTGCATTTTATTTGCAGAGGTGAAGAACCACTTTACTCCATCTAATAGTCATTAGCTTTCATTACCAGCGTTTGAAGTGGAAGCAGCTCTTTGTTGGGTCGTCAAAAGGGAACAAACAAAAAAAAAAAAGACAAGAGGGGCTCCGCAATATCTCCGCCATAGGCTCCCGGAAAGCAGCTGGAGTCAGTGAGTGAGAAAACAGGAAGTGGGTAAGGTCCGATGAATTCAAATGCAACATTATAGAAATAATAATTTTGAAAATAAAAACATATCCGGAGCGGGTATACTTCTCTTTGCTTGCTGACATTTTCAGACACCGACCCCTCAGACCTTCCTTCGCCGGTGTTCTCGTTAGTAATCGGGTGTTTGTTTATTCGGAGGAGCCGGGGGCCCGCGGGTGGCTCCTGGAGGACCCCACTTCTCACGCAGGTGGCACAAACGCAGCGACGTGCTACTTTTCCCATCTCGTTATAACGGGGTGAAATTTTCCAAGTATTTAATTGGAACAGATTAGCTGAGCACACAACGTTAATGCGGGACAAAATGGCCAATTAGCTTATTAATGAAGAGGGCAGAGCAACACCGGGCCGGGAAGGATGACCCAGAATATCACAAGCAGAAATAATAAGTTCGTCTAAATATACATAACAACTAATGCTGCTAGTTGTTTAGAATTTAAATCGGTTTGTAGCTTGATTTTAATTACAGTAACTGTAAAATAAGCATGTTTATGAATGTATCTCAGAGTTGAGGTATCTAATAGAATCTCTGATGTCACGGCTGTGTGTGCTAAATTCACCACTAGATGGCAGCATCTGCACGAGAATCCATACTTTCCAGTCGACTCCAGGGTTTCAGATTCTTCTGCTGCATTTTAAGTCAAACGTTATCATATACATTGCCTCGTAATGTTATTATTGCATTATTAATGTAAAATTCTATGTTTTTTCAGAAGAAATTTTAAACAAATTAGACACCCCCAAGTTTGCTTTTTGACAGCTGCAGCCTCGAAAACAATAATTATATAAGATGAGTTGAGCTGAGTGGCCGCTTAGAGTATTTATACTTTATTGTATTGTAAGAAAACTACACATAACATCATTATGATGGTGGCACAAGAAAATAGGAAATATTATATTGGTCTGAGAAAACTTTATATAAATATTACATATAGCCAGCTGTATTTTTATGTGACTATTTCCAAAATATTTTGAATCACAGTCAGAGCAGCTGAGCCATTACAAATCATTATTTATTGTAGTGGAAATGTGTGGGTCTGGTTCCACTAGAGGGCAGCACTTACATTATGTTCCATATGTTTCTTAATTTATTGGACCCTCGAAACAACTTGGTAGTTAAGTGTTCATAGAATGTTTTTCTACGTCTTAACAGTAAACATGGCGAATACTGTATATTTACATCAAATTAGTGCACAGTTTGAGACACAATGAAAGATGGTGAAACTTGGTTGTTCACTGTGAAGAGTTGCTATGTTTTGTACTTCAGTTGTTTACATTTTTGTTACCACTGCAAACAGAGCCGGCCCAAGATTTTATAGAGCCCTGAGCAGAATTTAATATGAGGCCCCATCACTAATTCAGCCAGGCACCTACCAGTTACTACTGTTTTATAATATCTGGATTAAATTTGTCTAAGATTGACCCTCACATTTTTTACTTCACATTATTTGTGAAGTAAATAGCAGTTAATAAATGTTACATATTTAATATTCCTTTTTTCCTGACAGGAAAAGGAAACTCTGTTTTATTTACTCTTTACACATAAAGACAAACTGCAGTTTTCAACAATATGTGCTGATTAGAGAACAGTGCTCTGGTTGGATGAGACCAAAATGTAACTTTTTGGTCCACATACTATGTGGAGAAAAAAAAAATTTAGCACTGCACATGCTCTCTGAACGCATCATGGTGAAACATGGTGGTGGCAGCATCATGCAGTGGGATTACTTGTCTTCAGCAGGAACAAGGATTCTGGGGATAGAACTATTACATGGCGAACCTGCAGGAAAACTTGCTTGAGTTTGCAAAGACTCAAAGCTGGGGCTGAAGTTCAAAAGTCCTAAACGTACAGCCTGAGCCATACAGTGGTTTAGATGCAAGTGTTAAATTGGTCCAGTTAAAGTCCACAGCTAAATCCATTCAAGATCTTTCAGGACTGGAAAATGTGTATTCTCATCTACTCTTGATTTAGACTGACTGAGTTTAGCTACTTTCCAAAGAACTTTCCAATGCACCTAATCGTAGCAAGAAATATTGATTCAGGGCAAGTTGAAATCAAATGTATGCCACACTTTTCAGATTTTCATTAGTAACAATTTTGACAGAATTTTACTTCCACTTCAGATAGGCACGACTCAATGTTGGTCTGTGAAGTAAAGTCAGTTTGTGGTTTCACAGTAAGAAAAGAGTAAAAGTTTAAGAGCATAAATCATTTACTTTATAAAGAATCTGTTTTTAAATATTTGTTAAAACTGCTACTGTGTTGTGAGACGGATAATTTGTGAAAAGATGGATCTATGCCTCCTTCCTGTGCTCCTATTGCCCTCTAAAAAAACGTACAGCTCCCGACCAAAACCAACCAATCAGAGCCAGGAGGAGGGTCTTAGCGCTGTCAATCAATCTTATGTACTTGCTGCTAAATGTGCTAATGTTGGAGAAATCACTTAAGCAAAACCGTTTATCCTCTGTTATTGGTGGCTATTCTAACTAGCCTTAGCATTCACAACAAGCTATTCTAGCTGCAATGGAGCACAGAGCAAGAAGGAGAGTGGGACAGAGGACAAACACCACCACATGGAGAGTGATTGACAGCGTTAAGGCCCACCTCTTGACTCTGATTGGTTGTTTCTAATTAGGACTGGGAGAAGGCGGAGATGCTGGATTTTTTTCACATATTGTCATCCTGTCTTGACATAGTGACGGTTTTAAGAAATAGGTAAATAAAATAAAATAAAATAAAAGTTACATACTGCAGCTTTAATACAGTCAGTGTTTCTCAATTCCAGTCCTCGCTCCCCTGCCCTGCATGTTTTAGGTGTTTCCCTTCAGCTACACACCTGAATTGAACATTTGGGCGATTAACAGGCTTCTGCAGCACTTGATGGTCATACAATCATTTGAATCAGCTGTTCTGGAATAGAGGCACATCTAAAACATGCAGAGCAGGGGGCCCGGAGGACTGGACTTGAGAAGCACTCGGTAACTGAATATTTGAAATAAAAAGAAAAGTTGGACTTTTTCCTCTTAAATTTACGCCCTTTGTTTTCCTGGGACATCAAACGAGGACGCATTATATGAGATGTTTGACTTGTAACAAGAAATAGTAAGGAAGGCAGCATTAAATCCACCTCACCCTGAAGGGACTGAGCTATAAACGCGTCCAGATATTTCCACAGAGGAGCCGCCGCGCTCAGTGAAACCCCCAGTGGTCAGACCGACCGACTCTCCCGGAGCCTCGGGCTGGGAAATCAACAACGGGAGGAGGGGACGGAGGGCCACTGCATGCTCCGCTTTGTTGGGTTTTTTTCCCCTCTAAAAGCCTCCGCGATCCGATCATGTATTAACCAGCAGCAGCAGCAGGAGCGACGGGGGTCAGTGCGCACAGGCCCGCCGGGGGTTCATCATTAAGCTCGGTCAAGCCACAAGTTCCTGCTGCTGGAAGGTGAAGCAAGGAGACGGTTGATGCATGACACCAGAAATGAAAGCGATCTCTGGAGATCCGATAGTCAAATTTGGTATGTCTTTGTGCATTTATTAAAGCGGCGGAGGAGGGGGGGGGCTCTGCGAGGCGCGTTTGATTTAAACGTCAGTACAGCTGAATGCAAATATTTCCATGAACTTCATGCTCTCCAGTTGTTTTCAAACTTAACAAAAAGTCTACTTTTCATAAAAACGATTTGATTATTAGCGGGTTTTCCCTCGAGTGGAGAAAAAGAACATTTATTTTTTTCCATTTCTTCTTGTTTTCTACGCAGTCAGATCGTTATCTTTAAACAGAATCGCTGTAACATTTAAAAGAAACGAAAGCGCGGTCCCGTTCACAGAACCCACTGCCTTATTTAGTAGCCTTTAGCTCTAAACGCCTAATCAACAACTTGTTTTACCTCATAATTTCCATCGGTAATGATTTTCTAATGCAACCTGCACGCAAACGAGCGCATTAAAGCGGATAATAATTAACTGGTGTGGCGCACAACAGGGAAGCAGGGCGGCGTTTTCCCGCAGGTCCGTTCCCATTCACAGAGGACAAGAAGCTGCGGCGACGTCCAGACGCTGTCAGGGCAAATCTTAAGGGAATTTCGTTGGTTACAAATCCAGAAAATGAAGTTTGCGTGTAAACAAATCAGCGCAGGTTTGATTTGCGCCAAAGCTAAATCAACGTCGGGATGGAAAACGAGCCTTATCTTTACTGCAGTTCACTGCGGATGAAAGCCGGGAGACTTGCTGCTTTATAAATGACCTTTGGGAACAACGCACTCTAAAAACCACACTGATCAAATCAAACTGTAGAGAAATTAATGTAGCAATTCAACAAACTAAATTCTAATTAAAATAACGTTTACTCACCTGGTTTTATCCTCACACGTTAAAAAGAAATGAAACATCTGGTTTGTAATTAAATGTTGCTGAAATAGTTCTAAACTTTTAATTCCAACTAATCTGTTCTTTGAGAACCACAGCTAAGAGCTCTTCATTAGCAAAGCCTCCTGCTAATGTGTAAAGAAGCATATTAGCTAAGCTACGCTATCTAAACTAGATTTAAACGTGACTTCTTGTGCCAAAAACTAAACGTCACAACAGACCCTCAAACATAAAAGACACTAATATTTACTAAGTTGACACATTGAGTGATAATTCAACACATAATATTGGCCTCCATGTTTTCAATGGACACAAAGAACGAGAATAATGCTAGCTTGAATCCGAAGCAAAATCTGCAGACAGGATTCATCAGCAAAACAAATTGATGTATACACATTTTTCTATTTTTAAATATTTATTGCCATCTAAAGTACTTTTTTTTTTGCAGAGGTCTGGTTCAAAATTAAATACATTTTCAAAGTAATAAGTAAAAAAGCTCATGAACCAAATGGAGGAAACGTATTATCCTGCCTAGTAGTACTTTGGTCAAACATAGCTAGCTCTTGCTTTTGCTAGCTTTTTGAGGTTAAAGGTTAAAGTTGTCTTCGTTGACCAAACTTTATCACGTGTGATCTCATTATCTAGTCATAAACATAATCCACTGACATTAACGTTATTAAACGGCGTCACTTTATGGTTTATTATTTCCAATTTCTTCCAATGTTCAGTGAAGTCTGATCAGGCATTTTCCTTAAAGATGGCGTTGTGTGAAGAACGGTGAGGCTTCTTGTAGTCTCTTTAACCCAACAAATAGGACACAATGTTTTGGTTTAAACTAACTTAACTCTTACACAGTTGCATCAACTCAGCATTTGGGTTAAAGAATTTACAGCTGAAGTGCTTTTCTGTAAATGAAAGCCAAGATAAACAGGTGTTACTGCTGCTTTGCTTTTTAAATTTGCTTTAGGTTCAGTAAAAATCTGACCTTACGGAACTTCTTCCACAGGATGGAAAGCATAAGGGTTAGACATCAGCTCACACTAGAGAATGACGATATTATTTTAAAATAACAAAAGCCTTTTATCCGCTAAGCAGATAGCAGAAGCTAGGGCTACCCATGGTTAGCATCCACACATTGACCAATAGGGAGATTCTCATAAGCTATGTTTGTTTCTAGTTTATGGTTTTATAATTGTGGTTCAATATTAACATTTTTAGCTGCATATATTCAATTATTAGTTCAATTTTGGAGTTTTAAACATCGATGCAATGTAAAAAAATGTAGTTTGACGGTAATAACAACTAGCCATTGAAAAATGCAAACCTTGATCAATGGATTTTTTTGTGACACAAATTGTGTAAAGATATTTTTTGTAAAATTTTGTTCATCAATGAATGAATATCAAGAGCTTAGTAAAAGTTCAGAACTGATATGAAACTTCTGGTTCGGAAGATTTCCGTGTTGGAGCAAAGAATCCAGCTGTGGCCAGTTCTGTGACTGCGATAAATCAAACCTCTAAAAGATTTATGCGAGTCTCAGTCTCAGTATTTTTTTTATAGATTTAACAAACTTATATAAGTACATATAAAACATTGCTGGAAATTTAGCTCATTTATTTAGGTCATCAGTTAAACCTGCATTATGTGTTCTTTGAAATGCGTATTGAAATCTACATAAAATGCAAAGAGTTTCAAAATTTGGATCAGTGCTAGCTGCTATTTTTATTACAGTGCACAGAGAATAAAATTTATTTCTTATAAATCAAGTAGTGATTGTTATCCAAATGTAACAGAATTTTCATGTCAAAGTAACCTAAAAACACAATTTGCTTAGAAATCAAGGTTATGCTTTTTTTTCTTTTTAATTTCAATCCACTCTTCATCAGTCTCATTACATATTAGCCACTTGCCTGTGAAAACTTATTCTAGTACGAGTCAAACCTATAAAAACGCCTCCGTCCTGGATTAGTCCATATTGGTGGACACGCAAAATAAAACATGGGCTTGCTTTAACCTGGCAGTTTCAGAGTGTAATGAAGCCACACACTCTAAATATCCATAAGTAAAATGAAAGAAGAGGAGTAGGAAAAACAGTTATTGAAAGCCAAATAAAAAATGAATACATTCATTTTATCCCGGGGTAAAAATAGAGAGAGAGAAAAAAAAATATTTGAATGTCACTTTAAAGAAAAATGACTGATTTAATGTTTAAGCTGCTCTACTGAGTCACCTTTCATTTCTCCTCAGTCAACCTTCCAAATAGTGGCTCCTCACTTCCACTGAAACAGCTTTCTCACAGCCACGGCAGACTGCCTCCACGAACAGAGAAAAAAACACACATATTAAGCCTGAATGTGCGCCTAATTGGCTGGACACATATGCTGTCTGTAACTAAGCTGCTCCCGGAATCCTGTGATCTGTGGAGCAGGTACTCCGGGAGACCAATTGGCAGGAGCTCCGGTCCAATCAGCTCCTTTCCTGCGGAGCGTAAAGCCACTTGGGGCGGGGAGCGTGGAGGGCCGCTTGCTCTCTGCGCGCATTTGTGAACAGACGCCCTCTGGGAGCGCACAGACTTGCGGCACTGTTGAGTTTTCTAGCAGCATCTTTAGAGGGTTGGATTGTGCAGGCAGCCCTCCTCCTCCTCCTCCTCTCCTTCCTCCCCGCCCCACCTCTTCCACCACCCGCGGACCCCCCACCATCCTTCGGTCATGATGCAACTTTAAGCAGCGAGAGGAAGTTAAGAACGACGATCCAGTTTTGTTCTTCCTGCCTAGAGATGATGTTCTCTTCCGCCGGGAAGCGCTGCTTCACGATAGAGTCTCTGGTCGCCAAAGAGAGCCCCCTGCCAGCCGAGGACCCCATCCGGCCGACGGCGTTGAGTTACTCCAACCCGACCACAGATGCCTTAATGAACGGCTACCAGGCTCCGGCGACCAGGCCTCTCTACCAGGGCCCGGAGCTGGTGTTCCCGGAGACGGTGAACCACCCGTCCCTCACCGTGGCCCCGCACCAGCTCGGAGGCTCCCACCTACAGCATCCGCACTTCTTCGGCACGCAGCACCGGGACCCGCTCAACTTCTACCCCTGGGTGTTACGGAACAGATTTTTTGGACACAGGTTTCAAGGTACGGAAAAGAAGAGGAGATGGAGAGAGATCGCGCTGAGGTGAAAGATGTGGGGGCGACCTGTACGATCAGCAGTAGTCTGCCGGGAGTTTGTTGCGTAGATGTGTTGACTTGAGAGGGAATATTTTCTTAGCTTCTTAAGATTGTTTTTTTTTTTTTTAAAGGTAAGAGATTCTTGTTTGCAAAGTGAAACAGCAGAGACTGGGAACAGAGGAGCATATCCAGAAGCTGCTGTCAATTTTTCCCCTCTTTAAAATCACAACAGAAGAAGAAAAAAACATACTATGGTTGTCGTGTAACGCTTTTCCTTCCGGAAACATTTTTCAAATAATAATAATAATAATAATAATAATAATAATAATAAATATTTACCACTCAGATATAGGCGAAATATTAATAGTAATAGAAATAATTCGGCGTCTGTGCATAATTATCAATTGCGTCTGTTATTAACATGAAAAAATTAACATTCTACGCATATGACAAATTTCTTGAAGAATTTCATAATGATAATTTTCTATTTTGCAATTTCTTGAAATTTTATCAGAAACAAAACCCAAAAAAAATAAAAAAAATCAAATTTAAAACACTGCTTCTAAATTGTGCAAACTTTCAAACAGTCATCCAAAGGCGTCCTGATTTCACATTAAAGTTCACATTTCACATTAAACCTACGTTTTTAATGTCATATTTATTCTTAATAGGTTAAAGCAAAAGAAAAACCGGAAATATTAAAAAGTTCTGATTAAAGCATGTATGTAAAAAAAAAAAAAAAGTACATTTAAACGGTGTGCATTGTTTAGTGTATTTACATGAAGACCCTGAAGAGTAAAATAAAAGGTAAAAGAAAAATTTAGCATTTCGAAATGCGGTTAATTTTCTATTAAATTGGATTCTTATTCCATCAAATGTTTTAGATTACTTTTTTTTGTCCTCTAAAACGACAAAAATAACTATTACAATTTACTTGCGTCATACTTGGAATGTGACAAACAATTAACTCTGCTGTAGTTGACTGCATGTTAACAGTCAACTGCAGCACTGGAGCACCGCGCGGTTCAGGGGTCTCGCTCGGAAATAGGGCTGAAAAAGGACAGGAAAACATTGAGCGTTTGAAGAGTCAGTAAAGAGTAAAATGTGATGTAAAAATAAATTTAAAAAATTCGCCATCACTTCAAAACAAACAAGTTGCTTAAAGTACAAAAAGATGATTGTGTTTTTACTCCTCTGTCAAGTGGCTCTTTAGGGTTGGATCTTTATTGTCCGGTGAATTGTTGAAAAATGGGACTTCAGCTTCAACAAAGGCGCTGAACGTAAGACCTGGTTTGCTCAACTGGATCCAATTCTGAATAAATCTTCTATTTGGACGTTTTCTCACTTACAGTTCAGACTGAAGACATGTTGCTCTTTTCTCTGTCTACCCGACGACGCTCTGCTCGAACTTGGAGAGTAAAATACCAAGTAAAATTGTAACACCTTTAAAACCGAACCACTCGTGACGGGTGTCATGAGAAAAATACTAATTCACAGAGCCGACGGTCCGCTAACAAGCCAGAAAAGGTGGCGTAGAAACCAAATATTACTCCCGTTTGCAAACAGATAAGTGGTGGATAAATGGTCCAGAATGTCACAATATATATAAAATATTATATGTAAAACAAAACGTTTACACAGAAGTAATACAATTTGTGCGAGGTAGCCACAGGAGTTACATTTTTATTTAATTCTATATTTTTTTGATCAGGCTTATTCTGATGCCCCCCAAAAATGCCGCGGTTTTCACTCCATTGTTTTACTCCAAAATATGCGTCAACATGAACCGAAGTGTCTCAATAGTGTCTAAAAAAAAAAAAACAAGGCTTACTAACCGAGAGACAACACAGGAGATATTTAGCTGGCGTTTTGACTTTACCTCCAGGTAACGAGGTGTCCCAGGACAGCCTGCTCCTGCACGGCCCCTTCGCCCGGAAGCCCAAGCGCATCCGGACGGCCTTCTCTCCGTCGCAGCTGCTCCGCCTGGAGAGAGCCTTCGAGAAGAACCACTACGTGGTCGGAGCCGAGAGGAAGCAGCTGGCCAACAGCCTGAGCCTGAGCGAAACCCAAGTAAGTTGAGTTCGCACTTAGGAGTCGCCTGTCCTTCTTTTGTTATTTTATTATTATTTTATTTTAAATTAAACTTCATTTTTGAGTCTCTTTACGACTTCCAATTCAACACTTATTTAGTTTATGGAAGAGCCACCATTTAAGAAATTCACGTTTTTAAGAGTTCATTTTATTGCTGAAATGAGTGCTAAAACCAAAATAATAATATATATTTTTAAATCAAGAAAATAATGTTAAATGTTTACCGACAAGACAGTTAAAGAACAGTTAACCTCTACTTCTTTACTGAGAGAGCAAAGGACTTAAATAACAAGAGACCATTTACACAAAATGAACACAATTTCTGTAAACATGTAGAGGAGATGCTCACACACAATAAACATTACATTTTTTTTACTACATATATCACACCCGTCAACTAAGAAATATATATAAATATTTTAGTCATCCTGGGCAACACAGATATCTGGAGTGATATAAAAGTGAAATTGTACCGTTAAACATTTTAATAGGAGGTGTGTTAAGCTATAAGCTGGAATGTTGTGCATTTAGACAATATGAAAAGCAGAAATGTAATCTGAACAACAGGGGAATCTTACTGAAAACCAGCTAAATCAGTGCAGACCACACACATTCATTACAAGAAGATTTGATTCAAGTTTTGAAATACAATTCACATGTTGGTTGGAAAATGTCAGGTAAAATGTTACGATCTTTAGCAGCAGGTCAAATTTTGGATTTGACAGGCTGAAACTAAATATATCATAAATGGTGTCTGGGTATCAAATTCTGTAAATATGGCTTCTCCAACAGCCATATAGGTCTTTAGGAAGATATTTTAAAAACACGTAGAGAAATACAATATTCAAGGAATAAAACCAGGAGCAAATGACAGCTTTTATCTTAAATACAGGTATTTCTAAAACAAAAATAGTAAATGGCTCAGAAAAATCCCGCAAAAACAAAAAAGCATTTATTTTTCAAACCTAAAATAGAATTAAAAATGTTTAAGTTTAATACACCCACGTACTTTGCTGGTGTTAATTATGACAGATATTGATGTATTTAGTTAGTGGTGATAGGTTTAGGTGGAGTTTTCCAGAATTTGTATTTAATTAAAGAAGAGAAAAACTATCAGTGCAAATAAAAAGACAACTCTCAAAAATCCAAATATGAAAACAATGACAATAAAAACAAAGACAGCACAGATAAAAAAGAAATGAAAAGATGATTAAAACAAGATTTTATAAAAAACACTCCAATATAAAATCAATAACGAACAAGAAAAACAAGAAGAGCGAAAATAGAAACAAAAACATTAAAAATAACAAAAAGTTTTAGAAGAAAGAGGATCTCTCAAATCCAAATGTAAAATCAGCTGATGCATAAAAAACAAGGTGAAAATAATGATAGAAATTCAAATCAAAAGCAAAGTGAAAAATAACGAAAAACCAAAATTAAACATAAGAATAAAAATGAAAATAATCAAATTTAGACTTAAAAGAAAACACGGTAAAAGTATGACACAGGCAAATCATTGACAAAAATCTGTTTGATCATAAAATAATCAAACATTAAACCAATTAAGATTCCTGTTGTGCAGAACCTATGCTGTATGCCATCATAATCCCGTATGAACCTCATGAACCCTAGATACATGCATATGAGTGAATACATCATTTAATACGATCTTAAGGAGGAAAACGGAGAGCTAAGCAGTAAAAAAAGTCTGCAGCAATTATCTGAAAGAGAAAAGTTTATATAGAAAATAAAACTGACTTAAAATACAAGATTTGTATCCAGTTTGGTGAATTTGCTAAACAGAAATAAAACTATATCCGCCTTTTACGTATTTTCTTTCCCCCACAAAAAGTCAGAATCATTGTTTCTTCGAAGCTTACCACAACAATCCAATTTAGAAATCAGCAGAGCTACGAAGCACCGAAGCAAATAAAGATTTACGTCGATTCCCTGTTTTCCCTCTTTAGGTGAAGGTTTGGTTCCAGAACAGACGGACGAAGTACAAGCGGCAGAAGCTGGAGGAGGAGGGTCCGGACAGCCAGCAGAAGAAGAAGGGGAACCACCACATCAACCGCTGGCGCATCGCCACCAAGCAGGCCAGCTCCGAGGACATCGACGTGACCTCAGAGGACTGAACCCGCACACGAGCCTGAGCGTCAGAGGACCAACACTATTTATTATGTAAGATTATTAAAAGCGTTGTTAGACTCGTTAGAGGAAGACTCAAGGATTCCATGTGCGATCACTCCACGTCTTCATCGAGGAGTTTGGACGTCTCGCGCCGCCATGACGATGGCGGAGCATCATTTCATGATGGCTGAAGAGGAACGTCGCACCCTACAGTACCACGGTGCTCGTTTTTTTTAAATTATTTTCCTTTTTTGTACATAGGCCAATAATGAAGGTTAACAAAAAGCTAATTGTTTGATCATATCCACCTTACTTCACTCGCTTTCACCTGCCCACCATATGAAGTCAAACTCATCCTCGAAAGGAAGCTGTGGTCAGTCGGCGAACATGTTGGTGAAACGGAACAGAACAGAAAACCTCTCAGACTCTTCACCACTTTTACTTTTAGAGACAGTCTTCGTTGTCCTGCTAATGAAGGTTTCCCTCCAGCGGGAGGCGACCTGTGAACCCGGGAAGGAAGTTGAAATCACAAAATTGTCGTCTTTCGCCGCCGTGGAACCGTCGCCGTGAGCGACGTATGAGACAGCACATCCCCGTTTGTTTCAGTTTTTGCGGAGCGAGCCGTGTGCGGAGGCGCGTTTTTCGAGCACGAAATGTATTTACAGACAAACGGCTTTGGAAATAAAAACTTTGTGACGTGCTCCTGTTGCATGGGAGATTGCTGCGTGTTGTTTTAATTGAGAGGCAGCAGTTTGTTCCCAGCAGCTGCGGATTTCACTCCCTTGCTCTCCAGCTGAGCTGGTGGATGTGCAGATTGCTGTGAAACATGATGCTGCAGGGGTTGATGGGAAGAAGAAGGGAAAAAAAACATTTAAGGCTCAGTGGTGACTGGGATACAGCGACAAAATGTTTCATTTTGTCACATTACAAACTCAGTCCCTGTGTATTTTATGCAATTGACATATAGAAATTAGCGTATGGTTGTAAAATGGGAGGGAAATGAATCCATGGATTTGATTTCAAACATTTGTTTCAAATAAACAGAAAAGAGTGCTGAGCGTTTGTATTCAGACCCCTTTACTCTGACAACACTAGATGAAATCCATCTCATCTATTTAAAGTCGCCTAATTAGTAAACTGTTTGCCTATAATATAATCGAGAAAGAAGTGAAGCACGATTTTAAGCTGTGAAGCATTGGGCTGGGTATTAGCTAAAGCTAGAGTTCCAGATTTTGATCGTACTGAAAGAATGTCTCCAACATGTATAAAATGCACTAAATGTATTTTTTAATTCAAAGCAGAATGTCATCTGCCTCTGTTTTAATAGTAAAACCAAAACACTGTTTGGTAAGATCGTATTAAATGATGTTTTCACACATATGCATGTATCTAGGGTTCATACGGGATTATGGTGGCATACAGCAGGTTCTGCACAACATCACTCTGAGGTTTAATTGGTTTAAAGTTTGATTATTTTTATGATCAAGCTAATTTTTGTCAGTGATTTGCCTCTATCAGTAACTAACATTTATCTAACCACTTACGAGGGATGCAGAGCTTTCTAAACATTGCAACAGATTCTTTTTAACCTTCCCACACAATCCTGGTGTCCTTTGACAGAGATTTCTGAGCTGATCAGAACTCTGCTGCTTCCAAAAGAACAAGGAATCCACAAAGTTTGATTGGTAAATTTTATTGACTTTTATTGAATTGTAACAAGAAAACTCAAACAAGTAACAAGGCCCAAAGCTTTCAGAGATCCAGATTTTATTTCAGGTCTGATGAGGCAGACAAACCGACTCTTCCAGGGCAAATCGAGAGTTGAATGGAGGAGAGTTGGAGCTAAAAAGAAGAGTCTGCAAGTAGGATGGGTGTAAACACCTACAGCTGGGCGATATGAACTTAAATTTTATCACAATACTTTGTGGTACTATTGTTTTAACAATAAAAGTGAAGATAACCATTTATTACATCTTTTTTAGGTCACCATGTAACTGTGTCGCAGCAATTATAGGCCCCCAAACACAAATAGTGCTCTTGAAACACATTTCCATAATACAGTTCTTTATGAAACCAGTCACAAAGAAATGTGATTTAAATCACTAAACTGCACTTTCAAATGTATTGGTATCTATTGATGCTTTCCTTGAACAGACAGTGGAGAAAACAGTAAAAACCTTTCAAACCCAACAATAAAGAAAGTTTTAAACAAAATGAGTTGGAATTTATCGGGACTACGATGAATCAAAATTCTTATACTTCTAAGAATTTTATTGTGATAAATAATAACTGATAAACGATACGATAAACGCGCACCTTAATATGCACCTCCATTACAAGCATCAGGAAGTGTCAGGTGTGTTACCTGTTGGTCATTACGGATGTGCGCAAAACCTTGTTAATATTCAGCCAATGTCGAAACACCGCAATTTCACAATTGTGGTGTTTTTGTCAAATAAGAAACGCAGTTAAAAATCACACGTGAATAAGTCCGTAGAAAAACACGGCGCGACATCATCCTCCAACTACTTCCTGTCGGCTTCTTCATCGTTTTCACCAGTAGTAACATCCGGTTATTGACCATGTGACCCGTATGATGCGAAAAAAGTCTCTCCATTGCAGTTTTGGGAAAAATAAAACAATTTTGATATGATCGGCACTACTTTTCAATCATAGAAATCAGTTTTTTCAAAATTTCTGTGTTTCCATTAAGCGATTTTTTTCTCAAAATGTCAACTAGAACACTTAAATAGTCAATGGAAACACAGCTAATGTTTCTGAAATCACAGCTAAACGGACATTTACTAAGCTGCAAAAGCTTTCAAGGAGGCGGGAGCTGGTTTGGATATTGCTGCAATCTTTTTTAGCAACAGCTCAAAGCGATCGCCTGCCCGGAAGAAACAACTGCCTGGTGACCCCACGACCTCAGAGGAGAGCTGATGTCTGACCCAGGTGTCTTTGTTTTGCCAGCGAGAAAGAGAAAGGACAAAAGAGGCAGTAGGTAGAGGTAAAACACCCTGCGAAAAACACCCGAAGGGGGTCACACACGGCTTGTTTTGAGTTTTCTCAAGATATCCTATACTCACTGCAGGTGCAGAAATGTGCTGAAAGGAGGCGCGGGGTTATCTAAACAAACATGTTCTGTGGCTCGCCAAGACAGCCGTGGCTCTACAACCTCCTCTTGTCAGGAAGGTTTTCTGGAACAGGTCGCGTTCTGCGTTTGGTAAAAGATTAGCGCAATTAAAGGGCCTCTTTGTTGTCTGGCCAAGGTAAGAATTAGGTGGAGCATCACCTTGGCCTCCGCGTCTCCTGTCAGCCGAGTCAGCAGGAAGGGGACCGAGCGGCGTTCCAGGGTGAGAAACGAGAAACTCTCCAGAGGAAAAGAGAGGTGCAAAAAAGAAAAGGAAAAAAATAGGAGACGGAGGGGGGGCTGCTGTTGTTGCCGAAACAGCAATTAGCTTGAACAAACAATACTTTCGGATTTCTTACGATATACAAATGAGATGTTTTAGGCTGCTAAGTTTGAAAACGCGACTCGGTGTTAATCCCTGATGCGCTACCAGATGCATTTCTTTGACGTTGATTCAAAGGTGTCTCTGTTGATCTGGGCGTCACCGGCAATGCAACTGGGTCTTCTCTTGTCGAACTGCTTGTCGGCGGCAACCCGCTGTGCACTGTTCCCAAGGCAACCGCTCAAACATGCCGATTTACACAGATCACAACAAAAGACGGAGCGTTTGTGTAAGCCAGGGGACGACATAAACACGACGATACGGATCTATAAACCGGCTGAAAAAGTTACTCCAGCACTAATCACAGCAACTTGGACACATGAGATAAGACGCTGATAAGTCTGTGGAAGTGTTTGCAACAGAATTATGACTTGATTAACTGCATGTTTATAAAAATAATAATAAAAACATCTTTCAAGTTTGATTTCTCATAAAGTGTTTTTGCTTTCTTGTTGCCCTCTCTGACGTTTTATCAAATAAATGTTAATATAAGACAAAGATCACCAGATTAAACAGAGCGGTTTTAAAAATGAGCAGAGAAAATAGCAATGTAAATCAAACTACAAGGGGGGGGGCATTTATCGTATCGTTTGTTGCGATAAATTTCTTACAATGATAAGAAATTTGATTTATTGTTGTCACGATACATTCCAATTAATGATGTTTAAAATTGTCTTTATTGTTGTGTTTCATGGTTTTACTGAAACTCAATGTTTTATGTGATGCTTTTAGTTCAAGCATCAATAAATGCCAATACATTTGAAAATACTGTTACTCATTTAATCATGAAATTAGTACGATGCCAATCTTGAAAGGGTTAAAAGCCATTTCTAAAACTTTGGGATTCCACTCTTGCACCCTGAGAGACTACAGATGAAAACTAACCTATATGACTAACTCTGGCATGTTATATGATGCACATGGTCCCTTTTGAAATACATGCACAACAAAATAGTGAGTCAGTTACAGCTGGAAAAAACATGGAACAATAGTGAACCTTCTCGGCAGTGGCCAGTCTACCAAGATTACTCCAAGAGCACACTGACAGCAGTACGTTCTAAATCACAGCATGTCAAGCTTGGACGTTGCCTTCCTATAAAACACCGCTCAATTCTCATTTCCCTTCACAATTCAATCTGGGATTTCTCCCATTGAGTTCAATTCCTCCAGTAGTATTTCAACAAATTGGCCAATCAAGCAACAGAAGGAGAAGTTGTGAGCGATGACGGTGATTTTCTGTGCTGTTTTAGTATTGTAGCCAGCCTGCAGTTACAGCAATGGCTGCGAAGGAAGTGAGCCATTCAGTCCGTGTCGGCCACACCTCCAAATACTCAATTTACATTACCAGTCATCTGGTTTGGCTTGGCACTTCTCTTCTTTGCAGTGGAGGGTGATTGTTTAATAACAGGATTACAGCGTAGGATTTCCGGATTACACACGTCACGGCCAAACAGTCGCGATTGGGTCAAACTTTAAACTTCAACATAGTCCACGTCTCCAGGAAACAATTGTTTCTCGATAGCTGAGGGGCCAAACCCTCATTACGAAATAAAGCGTAGAACAAGGGACAGGGGTTTACCAGGCTACAGTACACAATACCAACCTCAGAACAACACTGATTAATCAACAATAAGAAAAAGACTGGGTAAAACACAACATCCACAGGTGTTCAAGTCCAAACCTCTGGTAACCGAAAATGACACAGATGCCCACTTTCTTATTAGCAAATAAATGAAAAAATTGTCATGATATCCAAGACTTTTGGGAAAACATTCTGTGGATGGACGAGGCAAAGTGGTAGTTTGATGATCTGGGGTTGCTTGTCAGTGCTTCTCAAACTGTGGTCCACAGACGCCCCCCAGTGGTCCGCAAGGTACTGCATGTTAAAAACCTTTTATTTGCCGTGACGTGAGCTCACAGTGCAACACATACAGCTACGTAGCTTACTACCAGACCGTGTTTAAAAATAATAATATATAAGTGGCTCTGGGCCGCTTCATTCAAAAGAAAAGCTGAAAAGCCGGTGGAAAGAAGACAACGCCAAGGCGACTTACAGTACAGACCAAAAGTTTGGACACACCTCATTGAATTCAATGAGAAGGTGTGTCCAAACTTTTGGTCTGTATTGAGTACAGACCAAAAGTTTGGACACACAGTTGTGTCCAAACTTTTGGTCTGTACTGTATATGATCGGAAGAATTTATGTCTGCAGGACTAGTTTTCGGTTTCTGAGGGTGAACTGCAGAACTTTTGTTTAGATTACAGCAGCATGCCATGCAGATCTACACTTTCCAAAAAGTAGTTCATTCAATAAGTGCGTTAAGAGACTAGTATTTTCATTTCAAGTTGTATTTATTAAGATGTTGTTTTATTGGGCAATATCAAGTGAGGTGATAGCAGCAAGTCTATCTATATCTATATCTGAAAAGCTAAAAAAAAAAAGAAAAACAAAAACCCAACAGCTTAGGTTAGTCACCTTGAAATGCCCCAATAAAACCCCTCAGAAACGCCTCACCTTACTTTGGCCCACACACTGCAAAAACACTAAATCTTACCAAGTACTTTCTGTCTGGTTCCACCGACCTCTGATCGTCTGAATGGGTTCTACATTGGGACTTCAGAACTGAAATGTAAAACAGAATAAGAAAGCAAAATTTTTGGTCTCTGTGGTAAGTGAGTTACATAAAAAAAAAATGTAAAAACCCAGGTGCAACTTTGAAGCTTAGACAGTGAACAAACCAAAATGTTCATGTGAATAAATAAACAGAGCAAGTGGATTTTAAAACACGCAGCTCAGGCTTGTGTTTTGATTTTGATTTGTTGGTTCTGGTGTTGTACTTCTGCGTCTCTCAGCCCATCATTCTCGCCCGACTTTCTTCTTCCACCGACTCGGGTCGTTCTGAAGAACACTCTCTACCGTATTGTCAACTCAGCTGTTTGTGTTTTCAGAGTAAAGCGAGTTCCAAAAAACAAAGATATCATCGTCTGAATGCAAATCAGGCCCCAGTTACCGACGTGCATAAAAAAAATAAATAAAAAACATGTTTTCACCTCAACAGTCTGAAGGTTGTACAGGGTCTAACTTATTATTGTTCATTCCAAAACCTTACTCAACTCTAAACTAACATGAAAAGATAATTCACTTTAAAAAGCATTACTTAACTTGCTTTTAAATGAGTATAACTTTGTAGTCAATAATCTTGAATTCAGAAACAGTGATGCTTAATGTTACACTCTAAGATTCAGTGAACAGAGGCAAGGGGCCAGACATCCAGGTGTGCTGTTTATTGCGAGTATGTGGAATTGAAAAGTTACACAGTTGGACATTTTTCACCAACCATTGGTTGGTTGTCGCTATAATCTCAGCGTTCTTGTGCTCAGATTGAAAGGCAAAGACAGCAAGAGAGAAAACCCAAAGATAAACATGCTTTTTCAGGTTTAGCTTTCAGAAAATCCCTGAAACTTTCATTCTGAAAGTGGCAACACAACAATTTTTGGAGGCGGGGGAGAAAAAAACGGAATAAAGTTTACTGCTAAGCTGTTAAGGCATTTCTACATTCACTCTGTTCAAGATTTTGTTGTTGTTGTATTTTTTGTGTGTGTAAAAACCTGGAAAAATTCCAAACTTTTCTGAAAGTCGACTTATTATCAGCATGGACTTTTCTCCAAATGTTTTGAGTTGCTAATTTTTTATTTATGTATTTTTTTTTTACAGCTGTTAACTTTTCTGTTTTGAGCAGGTCGCACAGCAGCCAGAATGAGCGCGGCGCGCTCTTCCTTTGAGGCTCGAGCGGCGCATCGCTTTTGGCATCGACTCTTTGGTAAGCCTCCGTGTTGTCGCGTCGCTAATACTTCGAAGGCGTCGTGATGTACATTTAGCTGTCGCCGTCGACTGCGGCCGCCGTCTCCGCGTCGACGTGTGTTGTCGGGATCAGCTGCTGTTTTGTGAAAAATGCGAGCTACCTCCTCCACGTTGGCAGCGTCGGACGGGGGAGAGGGTCGACCCGCTGGCCGGGAGGGAACGCTCACAGCCCTTTGTTGTATGTCAAAATCTGACAATCTGTCGCCGCCGCGATCTCTGGCTCGAGCTGATTGGCGCTGATCTGTGGGAGTCAAAGAACAGCCAAAAAAAAAAAAAGGTCAGTCGCACACGGGTGAAGATATTTCGCACGAGCAATTAGATGATGAGTTTACGTCATCCGTCCGATACGTACACGGATCTATACTTCGTAAACGTAGCTTGTGAGCTTCTTTGCAACTGTTTTCTTTTCTCCGTTTTTTTTTTTTTTTTTTAACGCAAGCAAATATTCTTTAAGGCTTTTAAATGTTCTCCATTTGCCGCTAATGTGCAAAAGGAGCCAATTTGGCAGATTAAAGTCTAATTTGAGGTTTACGTCTCCTAATATTTGAACCAGAGACAGATGGCTGTCGGAGTTGGAGGCAGAATCCTTAATCAGACATCTTGCTAGGTGTGAAGTGGGGAAGTGGGACAAATTGAGTAGGCGGGGGTCCCGGAGAGCAGGGCATTCTTGTTGCTTATTGGGGAGATTTTTTTCCCCTCCTTTTTCATCTGCTATTCCTGCAAAAGTGCAAAAAAAGGGAGAGAAAAACAGGCTTTTCACAGGACTGTTGGCGGCACATATGTCTGAAGTTTTCTCTCTTTTTTTTTGCCATATGTCTGTCTGAGCTATTTCCAGCGGGTAATTAAATCCTAAACATTTTAAAGCCAGAGCTGGCTGGCTCGTGTCAGCAAGTCACTTGGCAAGAGAGACAACACAAAGACGGAGCAAAACCGAGCGAAAAACAACGAGTTTTTTAGTGGGGGTTTTTTTTTCGCCGTTGCCGATTAATGAGCAGGATGGCGGCGATCTGAGCCAACGGGGGCTAAAGTTAGATCTCAGCCTGCTTGGCCTGGATGGCACCGGTGGCTGTGAACAACGGGACAACACGGGGTTGAGTCTCGGAGGGCTGCGCCTCATTAGAGAAACACAGAGGAAGTCAGGAAAAGGCTTCGGTCGGAAACTGAACCCCAGTCATCAGCACATAGTCGATAAAGGTAGAATTTAAATAAATATTATAATAATAATAATAATAAAAGAAATCACTCTCAGTCACCAGGTAACTGAGAAAATGTCCTCTTGGTTTTGATTATTTATTTTAATGCGACTGGTTTCCACAGAACACCACTCGGTTGGGAAACTCCTGAACATTTGATACGTCTGTTATGCGGGTGCGACCTTTACCCCGCCTGCGAAACATGCTCACATTTGCTCTTTGGTGTCTGAGAGCTCTCCTAGCGACAAAAACAAACAACTCCTAAGCAGGTTCAGCTAAACACGCTGAAAATAACATGTTACGTTCAGAAAGTGCAGTCAGGGGGAGTTCAGGAAACGGTACATGTTTCACATGAACGACACAAACAAAAGTTACAAATGAAAAATTCACAAGTTATTGCTGACAATCCATCGTTTCTGTTACACAAGTAATGAATTCATCTAGTTGTATTTTGATTATTGATGTTTTATGTGTCCTCAATGCAAAAACACAAAATCTCGACAAGTATTTTTGGTGCAGTTTCTAGTGCAAATGTCTTAGTGCTCTTGACATAAGACAAAGCTAACAAGACATAGGAGGTTGTTTTAAATCAATAATTTCTTAATACTCATGTAAAAGTTCTAGTTCCACTGGCAAATTTTTTCACTTACAACATGGAAAGATGTCTTGTTATACGTGAAATAATCAGTGGAACTCGTATTTTTATGTCAATATTAATGAATTATTTACTTAAAACAAGCTCCTATACATTGCTGAAAAGTTTCTTGGAAGTTAGTTTTGTCTTACTTCAAGTGTACGAAGATATTTGCACGGGAAACTAGACATAAAAAACGTTGTGTTTTTGCAATGCATGAACGGAACCCTGTAATAAAAAAAGAGTAATTATGAGAGGCCATTTTATAGGCTACGGTAGGACTAAAAAAAATGAATAAAAGTTGGGGTAGAGTGGAGCAGCGTAGCAGTGAGGTACCTGAGACATCTGTGGGAAGAGGCTGATGGCGAGCGGCAGAGCGAAGCCGAAGGCAGCCAGACACACCAGGCTGTGGACGGGCAGGACGAGCCTCCGCCGCCGCTGCAGCAGAGGGAGCCTGGAGAAGAGGACAATGTCAGGACCCTTCCATTTTTATCAAATTTGCATTTAGATAAGGCTCCTCTGCCTGATGTACAGAGATGTACATTTAGAAAATAAGAACCTTAAGGCAGGTGTTAGACATATGTTTCATTAAGGTCATAGTTCAGTATTAAAACTGTTTTTTTTAAAAATTTGTCTAATGTAATATTGTCATGTCAAATATGGCGTTTCCAATAGCTGGAAGTGGAAATTTGTCCTAATTATAACTAAGCCTCAGTGATAAACCAAAAATTAACTGACACCGAAATTTAGGATGATGACCGACATCATTTCACCCACATTGGCATTTACAGTGCTTTGTAAAAAATTGCAAACAAAAGTCGATTTTGTCTTTGTTTTGGCCGTGTGTAGCTGAGCTACTCATGGCCTTTTAAGACGTCGAGCTACGTATGTCGTCTGTAGTCACATGACTCCAACCCCACCCAGTCTGTAACAGGAAGTGAAAGAGATGGTGAGGTTGAGAAAACGGAGGAAATTTCAAATGCTGAAACGGTGGCAGTAGAGCTGGTCGAGGAGGAAGAGGAGCAGCTCGTTGCCCCCTCCCGAAAAAAGTAGTGATGTAAATCCTTTGGCAACATTTTGGGTTCAGCAAGAACGTTAGAAGTTATTTTATACTTCTAAATTTGTTCCATTGTGCAATAACTCTGAAATGGGCAGCATTATGTTTCCCAGACACATGGTGCCCTTTTACAGCACAATCAAATAATCATGGTGCCTTCAGTTATAAAAATGCTTTTTATATCAAATTTGACTTCAAAATATTTACTCTGTAATTTAACACCTAGAAATTGGGCCTCTGTCTCTTTAAGAAGCTCCTGCTCTTCCTGAAACTCCACCTTCAGACAGTCGTCATAACATGGCTCCTCTATTAACCCTTTAAAAACGTTTTTACCAGTGTTTTACGGAGAAGTAGTTCCTATGATGAGCTCAGGTAGATGCTCAGCTCCACCAGGTGTTTGCTAATTGCTGCTGGCTAGTCTGAAGGAGCTGAGTGGGGGAGACACAGAAGACGGGTGGAAACAGCAGCTCCAAGGAGGAGCTGTGTCCTGAACCCTGAGCTAGGTCCAACCCGGCGTTTTGCTCAGCTGAATGGTTGCTACGGAGATTAAAGGGTTTCTCAAACATTTATGAAAGAATCAAAGCAAGAATCCAGGTATGTTTTGATGAGGGAATAATATTATAACATGACTAAAAAGCTCAAAGAAATTGGTTTAATGTAATACTGCCCCTTTAACAACTAAACATACTTTTTTTTTCATGTATTTGCAGACACTGTAGCTTAAAAGTTAAGTAAAGAAATAAGTAAAATGGAAAAACATAATTGCAAAAAACCGGATTTGGGGAATATAAATATCCGTGAAGTATTTATGCTGATATTCTTTATTTTTGGGGGGATTAGTGTTATTCATTTGTCGTTAGAGAGATGAATTGTTCAATGTATCATGATATTGATTTCAGAACACATTGTCCAGCCCTGATCATCAATAAAGACTTAAAGACATCCGCTTGTATTTAATTAATCCACATGATGTTTCACTTTGTGTCATTTTACAAATGAGGGACCGGTTTATTGAATTATTATACAGACACTGAAGTACGACACTTTATAAATAGTGCCTGGAAGAATGCATTATTTTCTACATTCGTCTTGTGAAGCACAGTTTCTGCGCTGTTCCCTCTGCCTGCCTGCCACAGGATAATCTCCTGTTCAGTGTGTGGGACAGCGAACTCAGCAGGAGCTTGAGAAGGAGCCGCTCCTCTCTCCTCCACCAGTGACGCTCCCCTCCCCTCATGGCGAGGAAAGCTACTGCCTAATGAGGGAGCTCATTAACACATATGGCTGCCATGGTTTAATTAGGCTACAGACACACACCAGCATAGATGCACATCTTGCAGAAGTGCATTACGAAGAGAAACGTTGCTGCACATTATTAAACGCAAGTGGCAAGGTAAAGTAGGGTGTCCTTAATAAAGGACGAAATAAGATGTCATAAAGACGTTATTGATGAATGAATGTGATTCTGGCTGTATTTAAATTCTCTTATGCAACCCGTGCACTGGGCAAGCTCAGGTTGACGTTGGACAACCGGAGATGCAGGGAATCGCTGGCCGCATGTGAGGACGCGTTAACTTTAACATGTTCTAACGGCTGCGTACATCATCCAACCCGACTTCCATAGGAAGCCCAATCGGATCCAGTACGTCTTGGCCTTAAATGAAAAACAGTGGGATGCTAGATTGTACCATTTAAGATGAGGTAATCAATCCTTGTGGCTGTTGGTTATTCAAAGATTACAAATTATACATTCCCTGAGCTCTAGACTTGGAAACCTGGAAGCTTATTTTGAACTTACCCACTAGCTTCTCAACTATCTTCCTAGTTCAGACCAAGCAATATTTACCTGGGAAAGCGATGTTCTTCCATGAGGATTCACCACTTGTCCTACTTACTTCGTCAGCCTATCATCACCCATTTGGCTGTCTGCCCTCGCCCGCAAACACCTCCTCACGACATCTGATTCAGCCACCCCTGAGACGCACAACTTTACCCAAGAGCCCATAACGTTCCTGCATCTTTCTTATGACACTTCTGGCATAAAGCTGAAAAGACAAACCCCACTCTAAGCGTCATCATTTCTTCATGAATCCCCAGTCACGTACCCCATGCACCACCAAAGTGAGCTCTCAGAAATGAAGCCAGCTTCACAGAACCCAATAAGGTTTGCAATGGAAGTTGACAGAGATTGCATTATTATATGTAAATAACATGAGTCTTGGATATATACTATTCTGTAGGGTCACCAGTTCCTTCACTAGGACATAAGAAAGCTAATCCTTACTGTATTCCAGTGATCGGTTTTTCTTTGACAAACTCCACCATGACTCGTCCAATGTGTCCAAATCATGCGTGTGATGCACCACACTATGGTACTCCAAGTGTCTTCTTCACCTAAACTGCTAACCTGCTGGTTGTACAGTCTATAATTGTTTCATCACATCTCTACAGCCAGGAAGTCACCTAACCCCAACATCAGTAAGGCTTCGTCACTGGGGTGATGGTGGTAGGTGCCCCATAATCGGAGGGTTGCCAGTTCAAATTTCTGTTCACTCTGTATCTGTCATTGTGTCCTGAGGCAAGTCACTTCACCTTTAGGCTAGACACTTCACTCAACTGCACACTTTACTCCACTGTCTGACCACTATGTTTGATGGTGGTCAGAAGGTCCGATGGCACTGGTGTCTGACAGTCTCACCTCTGTCAGACTGCCCCAGAGCAGTTGTGGCTACCATCCACTAGCTTTCCACCATCAGCGTGTGAATGTGTTCTTGAACATTGTGTGGCGCTTTGAGATCCTCTGGACTGTACGTACAGGTACAGGCCATTTACCGTTTGTAGGGCTTTGATGATTGCGTTTGGTGGCTCACAGATGAAAAAGCGGTGGGCTGACTACACTGACTTGCATATTGTATTTATACCTTTTGCATAAGCTATAAACACATCGTCCAATGGCCAACCTCCCCTGTCTATTTCTGGTCTCTTGCTGCAGAGTGTTCCCTATCTGAGGCACAGGTCACCACTCATCCAAGTCATCATTACCACTATTCAGTTTTCTCAGTAAACCTTTTCTTAAACCTGTCTGATCCACTCATGCGTGCAGGTCACAGTAACAAACCGTCAAAGATCATGGATAAAAACACACTGAAATTGAGATGGAGAATATGATTTGATGCTTTGTGCCACTCCTATAAGATATTCAATTATTTTAATATAACTACTAATGCATGTTTCCTAAAAATAAAGGGTCAGGGAGCTTCTTTCATTTGTGACAGAAACTCATATTTTCACACTGCTGTTAATATTTAATAGCAGGTGTTATGGAATCTTTTTAATGTAATGCGTCCAACCATTAGGAAAGTATGAAGCCCTTGAATAGCAACGAAAACAGTGATGCTGTAATATTGCTGCATTACAACATCACCTTGGTCCTAAATCATATAACGTCACTTTTGCCTAAATTTGGGAACTTTCTTCTGAATGAACTTTCCTTAATATACTCAAGGCTGTGCATGAGGACAGATCCTGCTGTCAGTCCAGTGAATATGTTCTCAGCAGAGCAATCCATCATTGAGGGGCCGCCTGGGGGACCTGTCTCTGTCCCCTTGTTCTCGCTCCATTGAGAGCCAGTGAAGGCAAGCTGACATAAAGGAGAGTTGAGAACTACACACAAGGAAGGCACAGTCGATCTCACAGCTCCCCACCGACACTTTTACGCACCAACACCCCCCACATGCACACTCCTTCTGTCTTTCTCTACCTTCCCGTTCAGTTACTCAGGTGCCAGGAATCCCAAACACACCTGGAGAGCAGGCCGCGCCGTCTGAGCCCGCCCAGTCAGAGCGGTTGGGACAAGTGCTGTCAGGGATTCCCAGAGATCTCTGCATTCCTCTCTTACACTGTGGTACTCCGTTGATCCAAAGACGACCAAGCGAACGCGTCACGTCACAAAGATGTCATCACCATAGTCCTTAACAATGCCGTGTCTCACTGCAGAGGAAGCGTCTGATGGAAGAGGTTTATGAAACCATATGTTTTGTTGAAAGGTATCCATGGTTTTACCAGTGCACTACCATTTGCTTCATTGATTGTATGTGATGGAAAAAAGCTATTGCTCTCATAACCGCACTTACAGTAAAACTAATTTCTGCTCAATTCAGTGATTAGCGACATTTAGCGACAGACCTTGACTGACCTGATGCAGGTTATTTTACAGTTCTGTCATTTCATAACTCTGTAGTTTTGTAACGACTGCCGATTTGTAGCTACCAAGAGGATGTAACCATACCTCCCCTGACATCCAAAAAAATATCACAAAAAACTAATTTCTACAACATGAAATTGTTATTTTGTAGAAATAAGAATGACATTTTTGCTGGCTCCATATCTGTGTGCCATTTTGATTCTTTTCTTCTTTTTTTTTCAAACTAACAGGTGCCAACACCTTGTTTTACAAACAAAAATACACAAAACATTCAAAAGAAGTGCAAAGTGGAAGACCAGAGAAGGATCATCTATGATAATTTTCCTCAATCCACTCATGGAGTATATTTAAATTTAATCTCAATCCATATCATCCAAACTAAGATTTTAAAACAAATTTGGTTTTTTGAAACAAGCTAAAATTAATTTCAGATTATTTGATGCATGTGAAGGCAACATTATCCAAATTCAAATCCAATATTCAGTTTCCAGACAGATTAGAAATTTTCAACAGGGTCAAAATTAGTGAAAGAGATTTTCTTACTTTTCCAGTACGGCCATGACCATGGGAGGAAGCACCATGATGGGCATGGGCATGACCACTCTGGTCAGGGCAGTCTCTAAAAGTGCCTGTCGCAAAAAAAAAAGAAGCAAACTCTTAAAATGTGTACAACAATAATACAGTGACATTTTTGTTTTACTCAACAACAGATGGGAAAATGTGCAAAGGAAAGTATAAAACTAGACAGCTGTTATAGAAATGGGGCGGCAAGGTGCTGCCAATGAAACCTTTAATTGATGAAGCACAATTAAAGCAGAAGTTTAGGCAGCTGGACTTTGTAAATATTCAGGTGTATGTGGGGTGTGTGTGTGTGTGTGTGTGTGATCACAATGTCAGAGTGAAAACATATCAGCTATAATTCAACAGAAACATTACTGGGCCTGTTGGGAACCAGTTCAGGACCTCAATTTTATCTAAAAGCATTGAAACCAGATTTCTGGTTGTCCAGTCGATGTGAGGTGAATTCATATTTGTAACTTTGGGTTAAATATTAGACCAAATTTAACTGCTAAAACAACATAATTACTCCATATCCATGCTGCTAAAATGGTTTGACATAGATATTTATTTGTGAAATGGACTCAAAACCGGCTTCTGCACTTTGGGTTCAGCTGTAGTATATTTTAAAAAAAACACAAAATAATAATAATAATAGAGATAAATATTGACATTCGTTTAGCATTTTTAGCCTTTTAGGTCACATTGTTTTCAAATTGTAATCTAAAATGCCAAACGTTAGAACTAGAAGAGAGCATTTCTTTATTTTTTCCTATTCATAACTGCATGTAGAGTCATTATAATAAATAATAATAGAAATAAACACAATAAGGCCTCTGGGACTTACATGCCTGGCGGCTATCTTAGACGTTCCCACCACCTTCCCGCTGTCGTCGAGCACAGCGATGCCGTCAGACAGCTCAGTGTGCCTCATCAGCACCACGTTGCAGATGTTTGCACTCGCTGTGAAGAGAAATTGCATAAGTAAAACAAAGTCATTGTTGTTTAAAAAAGGGAAAACATGAACATTTTAGTAGGCCACTTCAAACAACCATGCAGGCTCACAGATTGACTCAATCATTCAAATCCCTGTCAGGTTGTTGTGTTTCACGTTTCTCTGAATTCCTGAGGAGAAATGAGAAAGTCTACAGTATCTCTGATAAGGTTGGACAAAATGTCTATCATGGCTAACGTCATTTTTATTTTGAAATCCAGAACTTATTGTCACTTTCTCCCACTTCAGCTGTGAGAAAAGCTCTTTTTGCCAGTCTCTCATCTGTGTATTATTCTGTGTAAAGTTTGGCATAAAATTATAGTTAAAAGAGCGACAACAGGGTTTCTGCAGGGTTCATAACTCAAATTCAAGGCTGTTTGAGATCATTATGAATGAAATGTAACTGCAACAGAAACATACAAAACACTGTCTGAAGGGAATCTCTAATTGAATTCATTCGATTGTCCCAATCAGAAAAATGAGATTATAGCACCTCTGGTTTTATTCCTGTTCACTGTTATAAGACTATACAGCATCATTGGATGTAGCAGAGGCCAGTACTTTGAATACACACAGTTTGTTCACAATCATGTTTGTGAAGAAAATACAGCCACAGAATTAAGAGCTTGTTGGAAATGTAATCAACTACCGGTGAAGGTGTGAAATGTTTGAATCACTAACTTCTACTCTTAAAGTCAAGGGAATCTGGAAAGTTTTAGATGCTGAACTTAAAATGTTGAACTTAAATGTTTCTGCTCTGCACGAAAGATAAACTTATATTTATAAGTTGTGTTGACTTTTTATTAATTTCATCATATCTCCAATAATTTAGTAATTGGTGGGGTTTTTTAAAGTTACGATTTAAAAAACAAAACTACAAGAAGAAAAAAGCAGAAGAGGGGACTACTTCCCAGGGTGCTCAGCGGTAAGGTTTCTGCTTCTTGTGTTGCTCCATGAGTGAGATGGAAATGTATTACATTGGTTGCAAAGGTTGAAGACAATGTCTAATTATTAACATTATTTATCTCGTCTAGATAAACGTTTCTGAGCAGAATTCAGTGCGATGTTTAATACTGTGCCTCATCAGATCAGATATTTTATTCATGCTGTTTATGTTCAAGTTGTTCTGGACCAAAACAAGTCATTGTTTCAATCTGAAAATAATACAGAGATGTGTGCTTGTCCAACCAGCTGAGGACAGTTTTCTTAAAAAATTTTAAAGATTTGGTTTAAATTATAGGATTATGTTATATTAAAAAACAAGTCACGATTCAAGATTAATGAGCTTTAAAAAAATGTCTAAGCACTGTTTCCTGTTAAATCCACTTGATGAATTTTAATTCCCCCGAGTTAAAACCAAACGTTTTCCAGTTGACTTTACTTGTATGAGCCTTCATTTTCTAGTTAAACCCTCTTCAAATGTTTATTAATAGGCCAAATACAAATATAACTGTGAGATAAAACACACATAAAAGACAGAACTGAACCCGACTGGGACTTTGAAACAAACAAGAGTCAAATCAGCAGCAGAACACAAAACCCCGGCGAGCCGACAAACGGCGGCCTTATTTATTCACGCTCGCCAAAATGAACACAAATGTATGTTAATGTAGATAGACCTTTCTTCTTGACTCTAATAGGAATGAGAAAAACTCATTTTAGAGAGTTTAGTGCTCTTGCCCCGAGCCGTTTTAATTTAAGACAACAGCGTCCGGAGTTATCTCTGCTGCGCCCCGGAGGGACGGCAGGTTGCCTTGTGAGGGGAATTTAATTAACTGAGACCATTTAATCCAGGATAATTTATATATATATACATATATATATACATATATAAAGGACAGATATAATGATTTTGGCAAGGAATAACAAAAAAAAAAAAACAAAGCAGAAAGATCAAATTCTCAAAAACATGTTTTGTAATTACCTTCATAAAGGCAATAAAGTAATTGGGGGAAATCGTACTGATAATTACAAATCCTGGACGGCTCAATGCTGACATTCCCCGTTGTAATTATTTTAAATAATTACATTTATGTGCATTCTAAATATATCTGGTAGCTACTGGGAAATGCAACCAATTGTGACCTAAACAACACAAATACTTTCTAAAGAAAACAAATTCTTTGCCAAATCTTTTTTTTTAAGCTAGTATGAATTTAGCTCCAGGTATAGTCCAATTTATTTGAATGACAGGCAATTCCTTGATGAGCTTATTACAGGATAAATCTGGCCTTAAGTAACCAAACACAATCAAATGGGTGAAAATTCAAACAGCACTTTGGTTTCCCGGACTCCAATTAGTCCGTTTAATTACCTTTTTATACGGGCCTGCAAACACAACAACTGCAACAACAATGCCCAGACCGAAATCAGGTAAATGGGGCCTTGACATAGACGCCACTTTAGGGGTAATTATCCAATTTGTTTGCAGCAGTAGAGTTCCAGCGAGCAGCCAATTACCAGGCAAAGGCTGCACTGCAGAAACCTGTTGATTTAATTAGAAGAGCCGCCACGGCATGGAGGGGCGGTGTGGGAGAGGGAGGGCGACAGGCAAACAATTTAATTACGCGCCAGCAGCCCCGGGGCATTGTGGGACACGGGTCTATACCCCTGGGTGTGATTGTGACTCGGGGAGGTGGCACGAAAATCAGCTTTGTGGCTCGGCGACCATCTGACAAGAAGCGAGCTCTCAGCACGTCTCTAACCCCACGGAAACGAAAACGGTCAAATAAAAAATACACACACAAAAAATAAATAAATAAAAGGAGAAAAAAAAAATCACTCCGTTTTGGGCTTTCGCACAGAGAAGCGATGCGATCTAAGAGAAGAATCCGAACTCTACGAGCTCCGAGGGTAAAACAGAGCGTGGTTTTTAGAGGAAAGAAAAAAAAAACTGCCTGCATGTTGTTTAATTAATGCTGGTCGCTGTTGGCAAGTATGGACTCAAACCTTAAGCAAATGAGATTCGAATAAAGTGCGACTCTCTCTGGACTCACCCACTGCAGGGAAAGGGACGAACCGCTGCACCAACAGCTTGGTGGTTGGGCTTAATCGGTCGGCTTTCTGGATTAAAACATTCAGGCCAACCTGAAGGTGAAACACGTGGAAAATCATACGGTTAAGTGTGCAACAAGCAAAAGAAAAAAAACATACTTAGGGACTTTTAGATAAATATTTCAAAGACCCAAAGCGTTCTAATGAAGACCTATGTGTTCAGAGAACACACCGGCGCAAAAAATAAGTACAAAAATAAATAAAAAAACTTCAGCCTCCAGCTTTCGCCAGCCCAGCGTGGGGTTGTCAGAAGAACGGACGTGTAATTGGAGGGCTCTTGCCCCCCTCCCGGCGTGTCGTTCCTCCCTTCAGACTCCCTGGGATCTTTTTTTTTTCTTTTTTCTTTTACCGCGGTTGTCAGGCCTGAGGCCATCAGCCGGAATACGCCCAGCAGGACCAGTAATTGGCTCAGTTTGACGTCTTTGTCCCCGATCGAGGCCCGTCTCATCCAGGCACACAGGATGACATTATACTTCTACACGATTAAAGCGGTGACATGGAGGTAATACAAATGAAAACGGTATTTTGAGAGCCGAGTGCGAGGCGTACGCTGATATTTAAGTTTCTTTAAATGACAGCTTTTCTGTCTAAGTCAAACACGTCAACGAGATTAATGTGTCGCAGAGAAGGAAGCATGTAAATAATGTAAATCAGGAAAATCTTCCTTCTAATAAGTGGATATTAAGGATTTACCAGGAAGAAAATACAGTACAGTCCTGTCAAATCTTGTTTTTTCACATAATATCTGGTCTCTAGTTAAATCTAAGTAGAGATGGAGCAAGACGCTGTCCAATAACTGGAATGGTCTGATTTCCACCCTGATTGGACCTAATCAGCGGCTGCTTGGAAACTTTAAAAAATACAATCGTTTTCCAGTCAGTGAATGCACCATGCTAAGCTTTACCAGATTAGACGGGCAGCGAAACTCTCCAGCAAAACTAAAAAATAGAATTTTATGAATCTGAGTTAATGTTGCTAGATGGGGTTAGGCTTGCTACACGCTCGTGTACACCAAGTGGCACCTTGAAGTTGCTTGCGAGCCACCATAATAGAGAAGAAGAAGAAATTCTCCAGAGTGAAAAAATAATCAAAGTTAGCTTTAACTTCATTTTCTAAGACATGTTACCTTTTCTAACCTCATTCTATGCACATTTAGGAAATTTTTGCAGCATTTTGGAGCTCTCAAAGAAAAGGTATTCTCCAGGCAGCCTAAGTAATGCTAGCAGCGCTAACAGCTAATATAATATGCTAAAGCCAGATTAGAATGTCAACTAAAGAATTCAAATAAAAAATGTTTCAAACTATTTACCTTCACCTCTGCTCCAAATGGAAAAAAAGAGGGAAGGGAAGGAAAAAGTTTTTTGAACACCGTTAGCTGTCCTCCTGTACTGGGTCAAATCATTTCGACAAAGTAAAACCAAAGCAGATTGGAGCTAAACAATTTGTAATTTTTAAGCAATTCGAAATGAATTCAATAACAAAAACTCCCAAAAATGTTATTTTATTTTTTAAGTAAATTTACTAAGAAATACGGCTGCTATTTCTTAGAACAAACTTAAAATCCACAGGACCAATTGACAGAACTACCCCCATTATTGATGTGATGAAGTCTATAAGTTACCTTTTCTTAAATAATAACAGTTTGATATGAAACCCTTATAATCGCTGAACCTTTTTAAATGATTATTAACTTCATTATTTAAAATATTATTATTCATACCACTACCGTTACTGCTACTAACAACAAAAACAGCAATAAAGCCAAACACCTTGAACAAGTTGAAATTAACTCATATTTCATTGCATTAGCCTAATCTCACATTTAACACTTTAGCTTTGGTAAAAGGAAAAAAAAAACATTTGTTAGGAAATAATCATTTTGGAGAAAGTCACCAGCTCCATAATTGATGGCAATGATGTGGAAATACTTTGTACAAACTGCTTAAAAAAACAAACAGAACAGGACCTTGTCTTTGAGATTATTTCACAAGATACAGTTTTGCTAATAATTGTGCCACCAGTGATAATGTTTTGTTTTTTTTTAATTCCCAACATCAGCCCCCCCACCCAACACAGATCAAATGCATTTAAAAATAAGGGCTGGATTTTTTTTTATTAAACTATTCAGAATAAAGTGTGCAAATAAATGCGTCTGGGACTGTAAATATGTAAGTGCTATTATTGATCAACAACAACAGAAGTAAAACATGAACTTACAGCGATGGAGACGGCACTGGTCACCGCCCCCACGTAACCCTGGAAGAATTTGGAAAATGGAGCGGGCTAACGAAAGAGCGGAAGAAAAATTAGAATAATAACAGCAAATTAATAATAATAAAAAAGGATCGGTTCTTATTTCAGGTAAAGCACCTTAGTTGCGTTACGGTTGCTGTAGTTAACACAGGCGTTATGGCTCTGGTTTAACCACTGGGGGAAAAAACGCAAGAAAAGGTGAAATGAAGGAGAGCCTGATGGTGGATGTAATGCTGACTTGTCAGGGTTCAACACATCTTCTGATTTCTGGCACATTTATCTTTTTTTTATTACATATTTGCCAAGTTAAAGTAAAATGTATAAGTACCTGCCAGAAGATGGTGGACGCCGTTGTTTGATTAGGGAGAAGGAGGCCAACAACCTGCAAAAAAACATATTTCATTTGTTAAATAAATAAAAAAAATACCCAAGCACAACTTCTTTATTTAAGCAAAACAAATTTATTTAAATTTCCTTATTTTAAACAACAACAAAAAAGTTCATTTTTGATGACTAGGAAACATGTAAACCAAGACTTACCACTGGAGTGCCAAATGGAACAAAACCTATGGAAGACAGTCAGTATTATGGCTCTAAAAACTGCATTTATCAAACTTACTGAAACTACTTAGAATTATTAAAACATTACAAAATATTTTATGTCTTATTGATTAGAAATGCAGGTCACATTTTCCAGAATTTCAGGAGCCATTGGCAACATCCGGTTGCTGATCATGCGACTCGTGTGACGTTTCAAAAAAAAAAAGTGTTTCATTGAAGTTTAGCAAAGAAAACCAATTTTGATACGACAGAAACAACAACCTCATCCTAGCATTAAAACCTTTTATTGAAAAACGAGAGTTCTTTCGAAAGTGACGTATTTCCATTAAGCAAATTTGTTTTCAAAACATCAAACTGCACAATCATATTGTCAATGGAAATGCAGACCAAATGTAGGGAACTATAAAAATGGAGTCAGAGAACTCAACACTAAAATGTTAAGTTTCTGCTAACTGTGTTGTTATCCTGCATGGCATTGGCACAGGCCTAATTTACAGCTGATTACTTTATCTTCTTCAACCACCCAGCTCTCCATCTCTCACTTACACCCACCTTCCGACTTACAGTGGTCACAGCACAAAAAAAAGATGGGCTTCTTTTCACAACCAAAACACTCCTTTTTGCTTCCTGAAAAACCCAGAGACACTCTCCGCCACCGCAGGAGGGAGGTTTTAATCAGCCCCCAGCTGAGTGTGACCTTTCCGAGGCCCGAGACAACCCGAACAGCCCCGTTGAGCCCTGACAGGTCCCAGGGTGAACGACGCCTCCATGTTGGACCACATAACAAGCCCCCAGATCCCACGTCCCCCAGGACTTCCACGCCGAGGCGTTCTACCTGACATCCGAAAGGGCATGAGGATCTTCTCCCCCGTGTCGGGGTGGATGATGGCCTGTAATGAAAGCACAATCAGACGATAATGAGGACAAAATGATTCGGACCATTGTAATTCACAAGAATTACTTCTCAGAAGGGGGAATAATATCACCTTTATTACAGTGGAACCAGTGCCTCCCATGTGCTACGGAGACGTTGGAGAGCCCACTGTTCTGCTTGTCACTATGTGCTACCCTGAGATGAACCATTTAGAAAAAGTTCTGACCAAATTACCTCACAACAGTAACGTGGGTACAGACGCATCTTTTTGACTTTTATTTGATCCGGTTCAATAGTTAGGGTGTGTTCACACCTGATAGTTCAGTAGACTCGGTTGGATTGGGGAACAAAGTTGAGACATTTTGCTATATTTTCAGCTGCTGTCGTTCGCTTTCACACTGCACTGAGTCAAACCATTTGAAAATGCTGTTCACCTCCTCGCCTGTGGTGGCGCTGCACCAATAATTGTTGAAGGAAATGACATAAAAAGCTCTGAACAAGACACTGAGCACAACTTCCTTCTTTCACAAAATGTAAACAAAAATGGACTAGCATCAGAATTTAGTGTTGTGGGATTTTTCTTTTGTCTTCGGCAAAAGACCGTAGCCCATTTCTTTAGCTAGCGCTAAGCTCACGCTTTGTTTTGGTTGCATTTACCCAGAATGCCCTGTACTTTAGTTCATTTCCTGCATTTGCAGCGGCCTCTCGTTCATTTGAACAGCAACAGAGTTCACTTCTACTGAACTGAACTGAGGTTTTTAGGCAGAGTTAGCTGTTTTGGTCCACACCAGAGATTGATCATGCATTCACACCTCCCCAAACGAACCAGACTAGAAATACTCAAACTACAGTTCAATGAAAGGCAAAATCAACTAAACAGGGTTTGTGTGTCATTTCTTTGTATACTTCTGAATAACAATATTAGCAGATGGGAACTTCAACCAAAATTTCCAGAATTTTTATTTGCTATCTTTCAAAACCTGCTCGTTCTGCCCTGATCAAACGGCGCGTCGATCTGAATAAAATGCTTCCGTTAATGATTAACCAATCGGAGACTTTGCGGCAGATTTCCACTCACCGGTTTTGAAAAGCCTCCTTTTCAACTCCCCTGTGATTTGGGGTCGTAGGTCAGGTGTGTTTTGAACTTCAAAGGTGCTAATCGTAAGCGTTTAGACACGTCGCTCTCGCTCAGTGGAAAAAAGATGGAGATTTTAGATTCAAACGGGCAGATTGCTCATCAGGCCCAGTGGAGTGGCTGATTCTTCTGAGCCTAATTTGATGGGATCATGTAGCAAATAAAGCTTTTTCCCAGTGTTGTTCCTCTGATATCTGTACAGCACTTCAGATTGACTTGTGTACAACAGGTCCTTTATAACCTGCCTTGTCTTATGGCAGTGAGGTAGCGGTGAGCCAAAAGGCTATTAAAAATAAATAAATAAATAAACTCTTACCTGCTTTATTTTCTGGGCTTCCCATAGCTGTTGAAATTAGAGATGAAAATTAAAACTGTCCTCTGGTGTAAACTTTCAAAAGCTGGTTCATGGCCGTCTCTACAGCTAATCGTTACAGCTCATCATCCACCAAAAGTAAAACTCGAGTTTGTTTTTACACAAATTTTCACACATTATGTTCTCATTTATAGCCACACAGAAATATTTGATTGACAAAAAGAAAAGAAGTGCGTCTACCTCGGCGTCTGTGACTCCTGGAGGCAGAGTTCCTTGTTTGAAGCCATCGAGCAGCTTAATGCAGTCCTGCAGCCGTTTCTGGTGTGACAGAAGGGAGATAAAAATGGAAAACTGCACTTACTCCACAAGTCTCAACAAAATCTTTGAGCAGATTTTAAGACGACAAATATTTTCTACTGAATGGTAATGAGCTTCTTTTTGTTGTTGCGTTACAATCTAATGATATGCAAACACAAACCTTTAGGTGCTACTATCAACCTTGGTATATATTAGCATACAGCGTCTGGCAAAACTAATTCATACACCTTCAACTTTCCAACTTTTTTTGGCACTTTAAAAGCAAACATGTCTGGGCTTTGACTGGAATATCGCAAGATGTGGATACAGGACCCTAAATACAAGTGAGCATCGATTACATGAAGATTATTTTGACAACCTTAGTGCAGATCTAGCTGTCTGTGGCAGGTGAGCTCACGTTCATGTGAACCACAGCCGTCACTCATCACAGCAGCCGGGCTGAGGCTGCCTCCTGCAGGGCTCCAGAGTGAGCGCTCACTTTTCTTTTTTTTGGGGGGGGGGGACAAAAAATTACTTTTAGGAGTATTTTTACTATAATGTACTTTTTACTTTTACTTGAGTGGTTTTATTATGAAGTATCGCTACTCTTACCCGAGTAATATTTCTGTATTTTCTACCCACTGACTGAAAAACAAAACATGTTTTAACCACAAAATTTATCACCAGACACACACACCTGCAGTTTCTGTTAAACTTCCAGAAGTTTAATATTGAGAGAAACAGATATGGAAAAAACTATTTTAGCTTGATTTAGTTATTTCTTGTTATTTATATGAATGATTGTCAATGTGGTCCTTTTCCACTTACCGTGTATATTTTGATCCATCTCCATTTTGATCCATCAGTTCCTCAGTACTTGAGTAAACTTTTTACCAAATACTTTTTTACTCTACCTTGAGTAATTTCTTGGACAGCTACTTTTTACTTTTACTTGAGTAAAAACATGCTGAAGTAGTGCTACTCTTACTTGAGTAATATTAAGTGAGTGGGGACTGTGAGTTTTCATGGGCGGCAAACGATAAAAGAATGAAACGACGACAAAAAAAGGACAGGGCAATATTTCATTGTGGAAGTTAAAAGAGCAACACCTCCATTTTTAATGTATTGTTAATGTAAAACTGTGAATGTGAAGACCAGTGAAACCAGTGAAGAATTATTATACAGGTTCATAAAAAAACCCCTAAAAAACTGGAATATGCTGACTTTTTATCATTCAGAAAGCAGAGCTCATATTTTACATTTATTAATCGCTGAGTGAAATATTTCAAGCCTTTAGTTAAATAATAAAAACCCCAAATTAAGTGTTTTTAAACAATTTAATATTGTGGAAAAAGTTGAATATTGGAAACAAACGATTGGTTGTTCAGAGATTGATTTTTGTAAATCGGATCGGCATCGGCCGATACTAAACCTCAGGTATCGGAAGTGAAAAAAGTGGATCGGTGCCGACAGTTCTGCCCACACCTGTCCACAAAATCAGGCTTCAGTTTAGCACCAGACCGAGACGTTTGGACTTTTACATGTGTGGACGGCCTCTCATAAAGTACATTTCTACAGGTCAGAATTTATAATCAACTTCTCCCTGAACTCATGGAGTGACATGAAGCCGAGTACCTCTGACACGAAGAGTGTGCTGGGGTCGATCACATCCAGGAAGTGACGGAATCTCCCACGAAACGTCTCCTAAAAAAAAGTTTAATAAATCATAAATTGTTTTTATAGCATTGTTTTTAAGCTTACGTCCAATTTAAATTGTTTCCTAAAAGATGTTGTGCGTTTAACAGCTCAGCGTGAATCACACGAAACCTATTCTTTCACAAGTTAGCAAGAAAAGAGAACAAAATCTGGAACTTTCCAGTGACTTGAAGACTTTATCTTTCGCTGAAACGCGGGCAGCCGAACCAGATTCCGGATTGTTTCTCACAGCGAGAGATTTTTCCAGCTGTCTCTTCCCTCCGGTAAACAGCGACATTGCGGCTCGCCAGCTGTTTGACGGCTCCAGGTGGAGCCTCCTCATTACAGCCGCTGGCAAACTGTTTCCCATCTTCGTATTTTAGAGGCCCGAAATCCGCATCGCGCCGAACGCAATTAAGCTCTTTAGTGACGGTGCCAGGAATACCTTTCAATCATTAATTCATAGGCGAGCAGAAGGAATCGCTCCTTCCCTCCATCCCTCCGCCTCCTTCACTTGGGTTTAATTACACTAACTGTTAATTTGGACAGAAATCTGCTATTTGACTCACCGCTACGTCTCGTCACTTAATGAACATATGGATGGTTGTCAAAAACAAGGCACGAGGGGGGAACGGCTTTTTCAAATCTGTTCAATTAGATTATTCACCGATTATTTAAATGGTTCAGTTTGAGCCGACGCTAAGAGTTAGTTTAAAAGAAAAACCAAATGTATTTTTTTCCCTTTATTCCAAAGGTGTTGCGCTGTCATGTTGTGTCCCACCGCTCACCTAATGCTTCCTGCGCTTCAAAGTGCCGAAGCTAATGCTAATTTATGCACATTAGCCTAAACACTAAAACATGTTGATCATTTTTATCTATCTATTTTAATATGCCGTTCACCGTAGCGTGCCTATATATGACAAATTTTAATAAGTGTCAACATTTTTGAGTTAAATCTTTTTACAAGTCAGTACAAAACAGTTTAAAAATGTTTTCTTTTGCTGTCCTTATGTAATATTCTAATATTAAATATCTGCAGTGAGAAGAAAAACATTACAGAAATAAAACTCGAACACGTCCAGCTGCTGCTTTTGAAATAAATAAAAAAACAAAAAAAAAACGTTTTAAATATCAGTCTTTATTGAATATGACTATACAATAGTTAAGATTATCAATTTTTGGAAACAATTAGGCCATTTAAACTATCTTTTTGTTTTCTTTATTTTTTTTTTGCGAGCTCGTGCTTGTAAGCTGCCCATCCGGTTTGTACAGTAAGATATGAAATATCACCCTGAGGAATGCCTCGCGCTGAAATAAAATCAGCAATTCATTATTTAGATGACGTCACGTCTTCTCGCGCTCTATTCAAAACCTTTTCTTCTTCTTCTTCTTTGATCACATACTCCTTCCTTTTAAAAAAGAGACATTTGTCTTTGAACACATTTAGACTCCCTGGTTTTGTTTTGGACCGGATTTTTCTTCAGCCTCGCCAGCGCGGTGAGCAGGAGCTAAACTGTTTCGCGCAGGAAAACGCTCCAAATGTTCATTACGGCTTCTTAGAAAGAAGCTTCTTTTAATAAAAAAAATACAAGCGTCTGCGCCCGAACCGAGTTGAGACCAATTAACGTGAGCGTCCACAGTGAGTCCGGAGCTCAGCGTGAAGGTTTGTGCTGCGTTTAGGGTCACGGCTGAAATAAGTGTACCTGGTTGAAACGAGACTTTCCGTACTGGAACGGTGGGTAGTCAGACATGCTGCCTTACAACACAACGCTCCTCCTTACTGCTCAAGTTGAGCAACTTTCTTTTTTGTTTTTTTTTTTTCCCTCCCCCGACCACTTTCACCGTCTGGCGCCGCACGGCAAAAACACTCAGCTGTCTTCCCACGTTGCATTGTGGGCAATGTAGTAATGCCGTGCTGGCGCACGCATGCGGGCCGTGAACTGCTTTCTATATGCGACTACATTTCCCAGAAAGCTGTGCTTTGTTATATAGTTTTACAAAAACAAAATGTTTACAGCAAGACAGTGACCTTGAACATCGTGAAAGTTGGTCCTTATTGTCAGTCATTCAAACGTTTTATCACGTAAAGTACTTTGAGCTGCTTTATGTGCTTTGCTAATGAACTTGACAACACAAAATATTTATCCGTTGTTCAGAATTGAAGTAGAATCTAGAATAGGGCTGAAACAATCAATCATTTTAATCGCGATGAATCGATTTTTTTTAACGTCTACTAATTTAGCAATGATTAATCGTTAACTACAGTATACAGATTCAAAAGAAGGATATTTTCTGAAAATAAAACATATTCAGAGCAGTAATTAAGCCAAAACTCTACAAAATAAATATCCATTTTGGATTTAATATATATATATATATTTTAAAAAAAACTCCTCATGTAGCAGTTTTATCTTCACCCAGAACAAAGGAATGACATGTTATTGCATTTTAGCCAGTAAAATGTTTATTTTTCTTGTTTCAAAATGGAGTTGAATTGTTTATCTGCATCTTTTAGTGTATTTCCAACATTGTATAAAATGTCTTCAAATGATCATCATGTGTATCATGTGGCTATTTTTTTTTTTACCCAATTAAGTGATTAATTGGCAGAATAATTGACTTGTGAATAACAGTTAGTTGCAGCCCTAAAGTAAAAGTGTACAAGCATAATTATGCAATATTTATATAAATAATACATCTGGTCCCGTTTTTCCACATGTAGCCAAGTACAAAAGAAGAACTATTCTGTACATATCCTGTAAATGTCAAATATTTTCTGCATTTTCAGATTTTTATTTTTAAAATGTTCCTCTTTTTTTCCTGTAGGCACTTTGTCAACATACATTTGTTCATATTGTTTTTAAATATATTCATATTAACTTGGGTATGTTTTGTCACTGTGTTGCTGTAACGAATGACTTTCCCCACTGGGATTAACAGCGGACTATTCTACACTATTCTATTTATAAATGACTGCAAAAGTCCAACAACAAAAGATAAACATACTAGTTTCCTCGTCACTTTCATTAAAAAACAAACTTTTGATGAACTGGAATGGCAGGCAGGACTCGTGTCTGATTTTAAAGAGGAAATGTAGCCCTCTAGTGGAGATTTGGCCTTTTTTCAGCTCATGACAAAATATAATCGCATCTGTCTTGAATGTGGCCTTTTAATGTGACATGTTCAATGACAAAATCATTCTTAGGTAGATTATAACTGTATAGCTGATTATAACTGGACTCATAAGTGTGCACAGCCTTTAATTCTTTGTGAACGCGTCTTTTGATTCAAAACCTACGGAGCCCTCCAGGGGACATGGGAATTTATTTTTTCTTTTGCGTTCCCTCACAATAATCTACTGATCAGTAATGCGGCATAATTGAACACTGTAAGCCTTTCTTACGGTGGGCGCCGTACTTTCTGCTTTAATATAAGGTTATGTGAGGTTTTTCCATGAATGTTAGTATCTTTTTGTGAAATATCAGAAGTCTTATATCTTTTTCTTTAGGATAGAAAGGCACCACAAACCTGTGATATAAACAGAAACTGAACATGAAAACGGCCCTTTAAACCATTCAGACTCAACAGAGACACAATCAAAACTGTCAGATGACTCATTACCAGCGATAATAACTCAGAACTAGTCCAAACAGTTTGGAAATAATTTTATTTCTTTCCTACTTATGGAAAGTTTCTGTTTATGCCATAGGTTTGTGGTGCCTTTCTATCCTAAAGAAAAAGATATAAAATGTCACATATTTCAGAACGTCTCTCATCTTCCTGTCCGATTTAGTTGTAAACTTTTGGCAGTCGCACAACTTCAAATTTCCTGCAGAAGCTTTAAAAAAAAATAAAAAAATCAAATTGTCATATTCTGGCTGATTTTAAAGTTTGAGTACAACTGCAAGTCTCAGCAGTTTTTTCCAAGGAGTAATTGGATTGAGTAATATTCTTTAGATCATTTGTATTATTTTATTTACATTGGGATTTTTTTTCTCTTTTTTGTATCATTTTTCACCGGAGAAAATATATCCAAGTTTTTTTGGGCAAAAGTTTTATGTTTTCCTTCAATTTAAAATCCAAAACATGATGTAGCATGATGCTTTAAAAAAAAAAAAAGATCTATTTATCTATCTATCTGTCAGATTTCATGTATTAGACAGTAGATATCAGCTAAATGACATAAATCAGTAGATGTCAGGAACTAATTAAACTGATTCAACACGTTATATAAAATTATGTAATACAGTCAATGCTGCATTATTTACTTCATAGGTTTTCCATGTAACACAAGGCTGTCCCAAATGTGGCCCAGGGGTCATTTGAGGCCGACTGAGTCACTATTTTTAGCCCCCCTACCACAGTGGACACTTTCGGAAAAGAAAAAGGGTTTTCACTTTTATTGACCGTGTTTTTGGTTACATTTTAACTCTGCAGTAAATAGACTCATCCCCCCCCCTCTATATTCATTAAACTTGTCTAAATACAGCAAGAGAAGAGCCACATCCTGTTCTTGTTCAGACTAAAGAATGTTTCTAGTCCAAAAATGAAAACAACTGACCCAAAAATACATGGGAATTGTTTGCCTTTCTTTTTTTGATAAGAATCACGAGAGACACTTTTGTGTGTTTTGGATCAACAACAATTTACAAGTTTGCTTTCTATTACTTTGTTTAAAATGTTGCATTTCTAGTATATGATCAAACAGATAAAAATATATGCAAGAAACGCATTTTTCCATTTTTATTTCCTGAAAACAAGGTTTCAATTAGTGGCCGATAAATTGGCCTCGTTTTCGTCATGTCAGCGTTTTTAAAGACTGGTGATCGGCCCAAACATTGCAATTGGTGCACCCCGAGTTTTGAATTTTTCTAAATTTGACCACTTTGGCTCTCGTGGCAAAAAAATTGGATATCTTAATATATCTGAATAATACACACGTCACATTAAGAGTGACATTGACACTCGTGGTGATGAGCGGAGCAGGAACGATCCGACTCCATCGACGCCAAAAGGAAATGACCACAAAAGACACGGTGAGCAGGAAACACAAAATACTCTTTATTAAATATACAAAATTTGTGAAACAGAATTGCATCACGGATTGTAAACGTTCCAGTCTTACACTGAGCACATTCTGCCAGCTTCACACTCGAGGACAAAACACAGTCGATTCAAAAGGTAAATAAAAACCTCGCCAAATGGAAGACATGAAAGAGAATGCTTATTCCCGCACTCTGCGAGCGCCGAGTCACCTCTTCTACGTTTCTACAGTCATCTGCACTCTTCGTATTGCGGCCGCCCAGCCGAACGGATGTGACGACATACGTGTGATTTATTTTCTTCTTCTTTTTTTTTTTAAATGTTTGATGCTTTGAGCTCATTGGCGAATCATCGTCAAGGTGTGGAAGGAAGGCCTAGTGCTTAACCACAGCGCGATTAGGAAAGTGCAATACGGCGTGAAGTCGATCTAGCGATACCAATATCACAAAGACGGGTACAGCAGAGTTATTCTTCTGACGATTAAGTAGTGCAAGAACATTCACGAATGCTGTTTGAGGTGGCATCATATCAGAATACTTTATGGTGTATTAATCAGCTCTATAGGTTAAGTTTCAAGGTTGTGTGTTTATGATTTTCTTTCCTTATGTTTTTTTTTGTTGTTTTTGGCATGTCACAGTAAATCGCTGCTAATACTCATTTTCTATTTGTATGCATACAGTTGATTCTTGTGCTAAACGATACCACAAAGCGCAATAATTAGAGATTCGATGGCTTTATGTCCGCACGAATGCAAAATACAATGAAGTGCTCGCCTAGTGAACATCGAAAGGAAAACAAACTCAAAAAATAAAAGTAAGGCAGCGTTTGGCAATTTAATACGCATACACGGCGAAAAATGCGGTCCCTTTGCGGCAACTCATGTGTCAGCAACACACGCATGTGAGGAAGCAGGACGGAAGATACCGATACTGTCGCCGCCTGAATCGGTTAGCTTATAACGCTGAGCGTCGGAGGGGAAGGGAGCTAGCTAGCCAGCTAAAAACAAACAGCACTTATCCTGTGTTCGAAACATGAAGCCTATATTCACCTGTTGGCTTTATTAAGAACACTTGAACATTCAGGTCCGTTCTCAGTGATGTGAAAGGGTCAAATGCCAACCCCGTCTCATTTGGTTTGCACGTTTTAAAGAAGAAGAAAAAAATGAGTATTAGCATTCGCTGCTAACAGGCCACATCTCATAGCATCTGGAAAAAAAATGAGGGAGCCAAACGAAAGAAGCAATTTTTCTTACGCTGATGAACTCAACGTGAATTCTGAAAATACTCTGACATGCAGAACTTTCTCATATTTTTGTCACATTCCAACAACAAACTTTGCTGCATTTCTCTGGGATTTAACATGACAGACAGGAAGGCATCCTCGATGAGTGGAAAGAAAAATGATGCATTGTTCTTAAAATTGTATCCCAAGTTTTAAAAACCTACAATTTGTGGCACATGTTTAATTTAGCCCCCCTGAACTTGGGTTACCTGTAAATAAAATCCAGTGCTGTCGACACTAAGCCAACTCTAAACCAAAAACAAGAAAGCTGATCAGGGTCAAGCTAAATAAACTACAAACCTGCAATACAAATGCATGCCACACTTTTTTTTGCTCATTAAAACATAAACCATGTTTCATTTTCCTTTCCCCTCACAGTTATGGACTATTTTGCGTTGTTCTCTCATACAACACAATCTAGTTTGCATTTGTAACGTGACAAACAGAAAACGTTCAAGGCTTATGAATGCATCTGTAAAGCTCTGTATTTGGCCGATTTCTCTTCCCTTCCTTCCATTCTTGCCTGTAGTTGACAGATCTGTCGGTCAAGCCTCGACTTGCAGGGTGACTCTGTATTCCCCGCCGTGCTGCGTTATCCGTCAGTTACAATTTGCTGCTGTGCGAGTGCGGTGAAGGCGGGGTGATTCTCTTCAAGTGCATTCCAACCATCTTATAAAAAGGTTGAATAAACAGTCGATTTATAAAAATAAAACCCAAAACCTGCTGATGCCTCGTGTCTGAAACGTCAGAAATCCTCTCCTGTTCTCTCCCGCATGACAAAACACAACACCTTCCAGTTTTAAGCATCAAAACGTCGTAAGAAATGTGCGAGCACTTTCTAGGCACACGAGAAAACAGACATCTTCCGCCTTTAAGATGAGGAGATCAGTCTGAAAGCCATGAAAATGCCCCGCGCTGATCTGACAGTTTGTTAGTAACTGGACCCCAAAAAAAAAATGTAATAAATAAACACTTTAAATTCCCACTTTAGGAAAATTTTGTGACGACGGAGGCGCTAAGCGCGTTGAAGAAAGAGGATTCAGATCAGGATGCCAGACTGGCAGCGCCTGGGTTTGGAACCCTCCACCAGGCTCTGGGAGCCTGACGACAACCTGAGGACGCGCTACATTCAGAACCACCAACCCGCCGCCACCGCCGAGAAAACAGAACGGGGAGGGGGGCTCGGGGGCAAGCATGCCAGCTAGAAAACATCACCTCGACACCTCTGGGTGCCTAAATATCTGTATCAAAAAGGACAGCATAGCAGTGACTAAACAGAGAGCTGTTGTGGAGGTTTTTGAGTGAACATGTGAACTAGAAGGTCAGTCATTTGTTGATTTTTTTTCTTTGTTTTCATTTGAACTTGGGGCGCACTTGTAGCAGCGTTGGCTTCTGCTCCATGATTCGCACCAGCAGAGTGTCGATGTAGTCCTCCAGGTCTCGGACCTGAGGCTTCAGCTTCTTCAGCTCCACCTCCCGCTTGGCCAGCAACAGTTTCTGACGCTCGAACTCGGCCCTCTGCCCCTCCAGCTCGGCCTCGCGCTGCACCAGCAGGGCCACCAGCTCGCTGTGGGTCAGGTGGTAGTACGAGCCCGCTCCTTCCGTCAGAGCCTGAGGACAGACAGACACAGAGTGGGATCGCTTTTTAGACTGACCTGAAAATTAAGAACGGAGGCTATTAAAAAGCTAAAAAAAAAAAAAAAAAAGAGCTCAGGTTCAGATGGATAGTTCAGAATTAAATTGGAAAAGAAAAGAGAACCAAGTACTATTTTTATTCCATTTTATATACATGAGCTACTTTGCGTTGGGTTATCATATAAAATAAATTAAAGTTTTCAGTTTAAACGAGACAAATTGTGAAGGGCTGTGGACAACAGAGATGCACCAATAACTTGGAGGGCCAAGAAGTCGACCTGATTGCCCTGATTTGGGGAGATCGGCTGATACTTCTATGAGAAACCAAAATTTTAGCATTTAAATGTGATAAAATGTGAAGGGTTATGAACAGCAGGGGTGAACCGATAAATTGGACATCCAAGAAATCGGCCCGATTTCCTTAGTTATGAGAGACTGGCTGATTCTTACATGAGAAACTGATCTGATCCTCCCATTTTATCTACCGCTAGTAAGTTCGTTAAAATTAGCCACTTTTGCTCTAACAGAGGGCTGGCTGACAGATCTGCCCACCAGGTATGGTCAGGACAATCGTCACCCCACTGTTGCCAACTTAGTGACTTTGTCACAATATTTAGCAACATTTCACACAAAAAGAAAAATCGGTGTTGACCAAAATCAGAATTGGTAGGCCAGGCGTTTTGAAGAACTGTAATCGGTGCACCCCTAGTAAATACATTGTAAAGGTTTGTGTCAAACCTACAGCAGCAGTCAATGAAAAGAAATCCAAATTTGCAAGGCCATCAACCACATTGGATAATGGCTGCTTATTCATTCATTTTTTTCTACCTTCTTCCTGTCTGCCTCCTGCTCGGCGATCTGGCTGCTCCTCCCTGGATGGATGGTGGACTTGAGCTTCTCCAGGCCGGTGGCCAGCACTGACCGCTTCTCCTCAGCCAGCATGGCAGTGGTCAGGGGCTTCACTGGGTGGGGGCTACAACAACAACAACAATAGCAAAAAAAAACAAACACACAGTGAGCCATTCACATTGTCCCAACACTGACCCGACTCCCAACCTGCTGCCTGATGAGCTGCCCAGCTACCACTCTGGTGGTCATAGTGGAGGTCTTATATTTATAACAACAGGCGAAAGAAAAGAAACTTTAATCTTAGCTTTTATTGTGAAATGTACACAATTTCCTTTGGAACAATATCTTCCTCTGGAAACAATGGCCGTGTTTGGAAACTGTGGCTTCCTTTCTGAGCACAAACAAACGTATACCAGCTCTCTAAAATCCTAGTATGAAGAAACATATGAGACAATGTCTTCATAAAAGCACAGGAAGACAGTTTCCTGTGTCAATGACCTACATGCAGCAAACCATCACTATCTGAGTGTCTTTAGTGCAATTGATGCAAGATTAATCCTTATTAAAGCCCAGTTAGATTTTTTTTGTTGCCCTCCAGTATGACACCAGACATTAAGGAATCCAAACCAACATTGTACTTCATCCTGATTAAGGCCGACATAGGGTTAACAGGTGTAAATGTCTACACATTTTACACCTGGTGAAAAGTGGTGAAAATTAATCCTGAAATGAAGGATGTAATTGTATGCATAGGTGTAATCATGAATTGTGTGAAGAGTGTTATTACCCCAAGCTGAAAAGGAAATGACAAAACAGCACCTTTTTTCTCATGTAAAAAGCTTGATTTCTGGTTGATGTATTGGCTGTGTGAGAACACTGGCTGTCCCCGAGGAGAGGGGTGTTCTGTGAGTGTGTGTGTGTGTGTGTCTTGGGACAGAGAATAAGCGTGGTAGGCCTGAAGGTAAAATAATAACTGCTAATTGGCCCGAGGCTTTAGTTTCCCCCTCTCCTGTTACCACAGGACACGCAGACGAAACCTGCAGAAGAGTCCTGTTGACACCAGAGGAAGTCTACGCGTTTCAACAAAAGCGACGAAACGCGGAGGATCACACCACAAAGAAGAAGAAGAAGACCCCCTGAGAGTCAGCACAGGAAGAAAGCAAGGCAGAAGCAGAGGAGGAATACGAGAAGACAAGGAAGAAATCCCTTTTCCACCTTTTCACCCAGCACTGAGCACGTGCGACCTCACCTGCTCGGCTGATTGGCCGCTTGCCGCCGCTTGGTCACATCCGGCTGTGGTGTGGCGCCGGGCTCTGAGCCGGGTGGCTCTGTCGCCGAAATGGTTGCGAGGGGAGAGAGGGCAGAGAACGCTACATGGAAGCTACTGCTTTCAGGAATTAGAGAAGGAGCAAATGTGTTAGGGAAAGGGAAGACAGGGTCTAGCTGAGCAAAGGAGGATTCCTGTATTGCGCAGGGATCGCTCCCGAAAGAGGACGGGAAAAGTTGGTCAAAGGCAGGTGCCAGCGTCCCCTCGGAAAGGGAGCGCTGCAGCGCGGCATGCTGCCCCTGTGGAGACTGTAAGAAGATGTCGTTCTGATTTCCCTCCCCTATGTCACTGTGGATCTTTGTATTAGAGCTCCTGTCTGGCAGTGGGGCCGGCAGAACCTGTAATCCATCGCCCCCTGTCAGGCTTGTCTCGACGTTCACCAAGTTGCCTTGGTGGAACTGGAGAAATTCTCCAAATATTTCATTCTGGTTGACCTCAAAGTTTGATGACTGCGATAGATTTGTATGACCCATTCCAAAAAGATCATCAGGGACTGCCTGAACGTTGCTCATCTCACCACTGCAAGTAGAGTTAGCTGAGAATAGAGTTTCATTCAGCACTGACCCGTTGGAGAATGAGTGAGAATCACAGGTTAAGTAGTCCTGCGAGTCAGCGCTGAAATAATGGCTATGGCGCAAGGTGTTGCTACTCTGTTCAGGGGTCTGTATGTTCAACCAAGCGGTGTCAAAGTCCTGGCTACGACTGCTTGCAAGGTGACTGACATTAAGGTATTCATCAAAAATCCCAAATTCCACATGAGAATAAGGGCGAACTTTCTGCGCCTCAGAACCAGTGTTCTCATTGGTCACATCCAACAAATCTTGTTTGACCTCAGGGGATGAGGCTATGACAGGTACCGATGGTAGTGTGGAAGAGAATTCATCGTCTGAAGAAGCAGGCATCAATTCTTCCGTGGCACTGTTCTTAGAACGAGCACTGAAATCCTCAGAAGGATCGACAGCGCAATCTTTACTTTCTTCTTCACCATCATTGCTTGATTGCTGACACACAACAGACGTCGGTTGTAGTGTCTGCAACAGATCAGGGTTCAGATCAGGAGTTTTAGGTGTTTGACTACCTCCAGGTTCACTTTCTGTTTCCTTTTCCGACGTCGTCAGAGAAAGAGGCTGAAACGGGTCCCCTAAAAAGTTCCAACCAACCATTTCGGCATGACTATCCTCTGGTTGATCAACAGTTTTATGTGAATCAGCAATCAAAAACTGATCAACGGACTTGTCAGCGATGCCGTCTCCAGACCCTGAGGTCTTTATGGTTTTTACAGCAGTCGAGTCGGAGGAATTCTTGAAGTGAAGGATGGTGCTTTCCGCTTCCTCAGAGGACGACACAGAGAATTTCTCAGATTGAGATGAAAAACAGGAGAGCACGTCTTCTTCTGTCGAACTGCCGAGGCCCGATGAGCTGGGGTCTGGAGAGCTGCTGCTGTTGTTGTTGAGTTGTGCAGATGAGATGTGAAAGGGAGCAGCATTGATATTAGTGTGCGTAAAATCATTAGTAGTGTTGCTGTCCTGTTCGGTCACAATAAAATCAGTCGGTTCAGGGGAGTTAGTAGGAGTGTTCAACGTCGAGTCATCGCTGTCAAAGCTTCTGTGTTCTGGGATCGTTTCAAGGAATTGTGGAAAGGCGTCAAAGTGAAGTGCGTTGTTGTTCCTCATCTGGATAGGAAGTGGAAGTTCATTGGATAAAAATCTGCCCCCAGGCTGATCATAGAGAACGTCACTAATATTTGTTTGCTCATTTGCATCCGGGACTGGTTGTAATTCACCTTTACTACGGTCGTGTTCCAGTGGATGGTCATCGACTGTGTTTTGCTGTGTTCTGCTTTCCATGGCGAACTCCTCGGGAGACTGCAGTCTGCCAGCTGCAAAAGCCTCAAATGATTCGTCCCACTCCAAGTCCAGGTTACGCTCCTCAGCAGACAGAAAGGGGTTTGACAACTTCTTGATTAAAGGTTCTTTATTTACTAAGGGAACTGGAGGGAGAGGTCTCTCAACAGGTTGGTCTTTGGCATCAGCCGTGTCCTCTACTGTTGGGCTGTCTTGCATCAAGTCAGGATTACTTGACTGTGGAAAGAGGTCGGTTATGGGGGGCCGGGAGCTGGAAAGATAAGGCAAAGGAGGCAGCGGTGACTTCAGTGTCTGGTTAGTTAACATTTCTGTAAAGAAGGGGTTGTGCTGTAAGCGGGAGTAGAAAGGGTTGCACTGGGATATGGGAGGCGGTGTGGTCTGTGAACGGGAAAAGGGGTTAGTGTGGTGCAGTGCGGAAACCAAAGAGGTAGGATCACCGGGGACACCCGGGGGGTGGCGACTAAGTGGAAGAGGTGGTGGGTGGGGGTCAGTGCTGGGCTCTAACTTAGTGGAGACCACCAGGCTGTGAAAAGAAGGACACACAGTCCTCTCAATTAGTCAGGCTTGTTCACATTGCTCAACGTAAGCTTGCAAAAAGCATTTGGCTCAAGTCACATTTTAAAGGCATACTATGCAGAGTCTGTCCCATTGGCATAAACTGGATTGTTTATTAGCGGATAAAAGATGTTATTTTACTGGTTTACCTTAGATCTGATGGTTTGTTCTGAAATCGATTTCATAAAAAAGCATGCTGCCATAGTGCCTCATTCAAAGACAATAGAAACTCAGTCGATGGTGTAAAATGTTTCTCTAAAAAGGAAAATTACAGAAGTGCACACATTATAGAGCTCCTTAAAAGCTACTCTTAACCTTTGAACCATTTCATGCCCCAACCAGAAACTCTAATACTCTTCATTGGGATTTTATCAGACAGGCTAATATAATCTAGTTATAGTTGAAAAATCTAAAATTAACTTGTAAATAGACTAAAATGTCACATACTGAGTAAAAATAGTCCACCTTTGTGCCATTTAGTCTTAGTATACAACACATCCAGTTGTTCTGTGAAGGCCTTAGTGGTTTATTAAAGTGCACAAACTGCATCTATAAGAATAAAAGTAAGAATGCAGTTGTGAATAAGCAGGGTCATGTCATAAAAACAATCGACATGTTCGTCCATCTGAAGCGTCAGGGGACAGGAATCTCAAAATAATAAAAAAAATTCTATTTGTATTTTATTAAAATCAAGAAATATTTGTGCCCTTCTTAGAAATAAGTGGAATTAATAAAAAACAAAAGGAGCAAACCTTTTCCAATCACCACATTTCTCCTCCCTGATAGGAGAACCAAGACCCCAAACATAAGGCCACAGTTTCAATGACATGGTTTAGATCAAGGTATTTTTATATGCTAAAATGGTCCAGTCAAAGTTCAGACTCAAATTCAATTGATGATTTGTGGCAGTAGTTGGTAGTTGAGTTTACTGGATGCTCCTCATCAAATCTGACTGAGTTCGAATCGTCTCTAAAACGATATATAGAGACAAATTCAAAAAGACTGGAAGGTCTTAAAAGGTGGTTTTACAAAGTATTGCCTCAATGAGGCCAAAATATAAATGCAGGCCACACTAGTCAGATTTTAAATTGCTAAAATCTTTGAAAACAACATCTCCGAAGTTGTTTTATTCCTACATTGTATTAAATTACAACACATGAAATCCCAATAGATTTCACAAAAGTTTGTGATTGTAAGAGAATAACGTGTAAAATGAATCCAGGGTGTGAATACTTTTTCCACACACTTAAACTGTTACGGCTAACAAAAAAAGGCCATAAAAACAAAATAATTTCTGCACCACGTGAACTTCATGACCTCCGAGCCACATCAATATTCTTATTTACAGTGTAAATGAAACCAGAGTAAAACAAGCTGTGATTCATGCTAGCGCCGTAAACCTCTGAAAGTCCTAGAATGGCTCAGACAGAAAACCGCTTATTTTTAAAAAAAATTTTATTTATCCCCATTTTCAGAAATTCTTCAGTTTTTGGTACATTGAATGCAGCATTAGGTGGCAGCAAAGCAGAGAAAAGGCCATGTGTAAAATCATAGTTGATATTCTGCATGGTATGCCTTTACACATTCATTTGTTTTGTTTTTTTACACAGAGTTCTTTGCAACATATATTGCTTATAGAAAGAAAAATAAAATCACATTTGATCAAATAATGATTAATGAAAACCATCTACAATCTTGATAATTGCTTTGTATAAATATAAACCCACCAACTAATACCGTGTTAGAGCAAGACATCACAAAATACAGTATGAAACTTTCATTACACTTTATAGTAAATATATAAAAAGCTTTTAGTTCTTTTAGCTTTTAACTCTGTAGAAACGCTACATGATTTTTTTTTTTTGCTAGCTCTTATTATTAGCCACCTGTCACTTGTTGCTCTGCAGTCATGCATAAAGCTGATTTCCCAGGTATACTTTTCAACAAAAATAAATGGCAACTGCCATTAAACACAAGGAGAATTTATTTATTTTTATTTTTTTTTTACAACTGTAACAAGAAAATAAGCTCTTCTTTACATTTTAGCAGCAGCAGAAGCGCAAAAGCAAACAGAACGGTGCGGTCGATTAGCAGCAGACAATAAGTTTATGGAATAAGATCAGCTTGTAAACTAAATGTTTTTTTTTCCTTCATCCTAAACGTCACAAATTAATGTGCAAAAATGTGTACAGCTACAAAACAGTTTGGATTGCTGTTAAATTTATAGTGAGTAAAAAAATAATAAAATATGTTGGACTCAAAGTCGTTCATGTTAAACTTTTTAATCTGTTCCTTTCATTAAAGCTTGAGGTTGTTGCACGACAAAATGGATGGAAAAAAGTGAGCGGGTATGAAAAGTTTTTCAAGTGTTAGATGAGAGTTATCTGATGCCTGAACAAAAGACTAACAGAACGAATGAAAAGCTACAGTGCGGCGGATGCATTTCATCACACTAGTGGTACAAAACACCACAAATGATGGCAACCAATAATTTAAAAAAAACGACCCGCTTAACAGTGGAAAGGTCCACATCTCGGCCCTTTTTCTGGCTGCTCAAACAGGAGTGATCGACCTGCACACACACGCGCCGGGATAAAAACGAGAGCAGCGATGTCTCCAAAGAAACGGACCGTTTATTCCGTTGCGGCGTTACGCTCCGCACACGGTTAGCGTTATAAAAGCAGCTCCACTCCTCCATCTGCATTGCAGACTTCTCCTGTAACCAAAGACTTGGAGCAGCAGGGACGTGTTCAGAGCCGGAGGCTCATCTGTAGTACTGGAACAGAGCGCTGCGCTCATTTTGTTCTTGCATCAGGTGTTTGGCCCACTTCTATCTGGGGAAAACATTTACGCAGCGATGTATGTCACTGGGATTTAATGTGATAGAGCAACACAAAGCAGCAGGAAATTGGTGAATGGCTCATTAACTCTGCTGTAAATAAGAAATCTGAAAAGTGTGGTGTGCTCCCCCCCCCCCCCACCCCCACCCCCGGGATTACTCCATTTTGAGCTTCACCCATCTTCAACTCAACTGTGAGCAGCTTCCCTGTCACTGCTGAAGAAAACCAAGCCCACAGCATAAGGCTGCCATCACCGCCTTTGTGCATAAGCTAGTAAGTAAAATAAGTGAAGTTTTATTTCTATAAAACCTTTCATAGACGTATGAGCCATCACTTTTGAGTCCATTTGTACTACTCATGTCTCTTTAAATTTCCCCTCAGGGACAAATAAAGTCATTTGAATTGAATTCAATTGAATTTAAAAGTGATTCAAAACTTTAAAACATTTAAAACAACAACAAAAAAATTAAGCAGCCTTTAGTTTCTTAAAAGACAGCGAGATGAAAGAGGCTGCTTGTGTTCAGCTTTATTTAGGTTTGTCAGAGTAAATGTAATGAGATACAGTTGCACTCCACACATTTCAGATGCCGGTTTGTCAAATACGTCAAACTCCAGGCATCGTTTTCCTTCCACTACACAGTTATGCTCTCCTTTCTGTTGATCCGTCATGAAAAATCCCATGTAGATACTTAAAACGGGAAGAAAAGGTGGTGTTCACTCGCACTAAATATAGCAAAACCCACAACTGGAGTGGCGTTGAAAGACTACTCCAGCTGGTTGGAGAACAGGTGCAGCATTCTTCCACAGGGTTAGGAATGTAGGTGTCTGCATTCAGCAGATCAGGTAATTAGTCTGACACAAAGAAAACAGGTCTGACAAGTCGTGCTCTGTCAAAAGGTCACTGAACGCACCGATCAACTTGTTTAGAATGAAAGCAAACAAACTAAAGTTTATGTGGGTTTTCTTGCAGGTTTGGAAGAGCCGAGTCACATTAAAGTAGAGGTTAAGTTAAAGGTTAGAGAAATAAATCAGTTTATTAAAAATAAAAAGATATTAAGTCAAGTATGCAACTTCAATATATGTCTTCTGCCTTCTAATTTTTCTATTTTAATGACTTGTTTATAACTTGAGTTGTTTTAATTTCAGCTGCTACAAAATGAAATGACAATTTCTCACATTAACAACTGTTTTTTGCAATTTGTAGGACAATGAATCAGTTTTTTATTTAAATGTTAAAGCCAAAGTTGTTGACCTAAATTTAAAAACTCATTGCATCCAAAAAACAGAATTCCACATGAGTTTATTTTTTGAAGCTGAAGACGTTCTGACGTGTGGTGTGTCGGCTGCGTGTCTCACCTGGGTTTGTTGTGCGAGTCCTTGGATCCGAACCACGCTCTGTGTTTGTCCTCGGTGGCGGCGGCGCTTTGCTCAGACTCGCCTTTGGACTGGCTCTGACCCTTCCCTGCAGACTCACTCCGCCCATGTGAGAACAAGTTCCTCCTCTGCTTTTTCACCTGACTCTCTGGCTCCGCCTGGGAGGCGTCTGGCAGTGATGCCGGTTCCGGCCGCTCCTCCTCTCCGGCCCCGCTTTGCCCCAGGGCCGCCGCGATGGCCGCCCTCTCCTCCTCACCGGCCCTGTCGAAGGACCAGCGCCGGCCGTCCCCCGCGGGGCCCTTGGGCAGCTCGGCGGAGGGCTTCGTACTGAGGTTCTGCAGGGAAACGGAGTGGGCCACGGACCTCTGCAGCAGCAGTCCCGACCCTAAAGAACCTGACGGTTTTCCTGAGCCTCGATCCTGGGCCTGGACTTTGGACGCATGGCTTCCGTTTACACAAACGGTCGGGGGAGGCACTGCGATGGTGATTTCGCCGGCATCGTCGCCGAACTCGCATCTGAGAGAGGACGACTTGGGCGAAATGTTTGCTGTGTGTTCTGTGACAGGAGAGGGCAGAAATGAAGAGGATTGAAGAGCAAAAATCACCAGCTATATAGTAATAAATACAAAATACTTCTCAAGAGGACACTGAGCATTTCTATAGCTGGCTAACTCATGCCAAGCCTTCAACAATAACATAATAACTACAGATGTACAAGGCAGTGGCAACCCTGAGAGGGGGGCACCGGAGGCCATGGGCCCCTCTTGAAAATCTTGGACAAAGAATCATATTCAGGTCATACTAAGAGCAGTCATCTTCTTCATTCAAGACATAAATATAAAACCCAAACAATAAATAATGTATAATGTAAATATAAAACCCACATTTAAATAATGTATAATAATTATTATATATTATAATAATTGTATTATAATTTATACAATTATTTATACATCCTATGAATAGGATGTATAATTTATATGATATATATATATATATATATATATATATATATATATCATACTGCATTTTAGAAAATCTACCCAAACTGCTGAAGTAAACACATCAATGTCAGGCTAGTAGGTTTGATCCAGAGTTTATCCTTTACATGTGAAGGATAAACAGGTGAAAATGGTTAGACACTCGTCACTAAGTAATAACGATAAATCGTCTCTCTGCCGGACTCACCTGGACTGTTGTCTGCAGTGAAGTTGCTGCTGTTGCTGGGGGAGTTGGACAGGTCAGACACCACCACGCTGATGCCGGCCGTCGGACTCAGGCTGCCGCCACGCGATGACGACTCGCTGCTCTCGGAGCCCAGGGAGGTGCTGGAGCGAGTGTCGGACGACTTCCGCAGCTTCCCCCGCAGGAAGAAGGTCCTCATCTTGCTCCGCCGGACTTCCCCCCCCTCGTCATCCTCATAGTCCTCCTCCCCGCCTCCGTCACTCGGCAGTCTCTGGCGCATGCGGTACAGGGAGCTGTACCCACCCGGCACCACGGCGGAGGACGACTCCTCGTCGCTGGACCTCCTTTTGCCCTTCATGCGCTCCTTGAGTTTGCTGAAGGTGGAGGCGCCCTTGTCCTTCATGACCAGGTCGTACATGCTGGCCGTCAGGTTGTTTCGGGTGAACAAGATGGTGACCTGAATGTCTCCCCTCTCCTTCTCCTTCTTCCCAGTCTTGGAGTTGAGTCTATACCACCTGCAACAAAAGTTGGATCACATGAGATCTGACGACACACTGTTTTTATGAATTACAAAGACAGATCAAGAGTCTCAAAGGAAGGTTCTTTTAAAAGATTCTAAGATGTTAATGTCTTTCTTGCCGATAACATATTAATTTGGCATAAATATAGATTAATTAGGCTTAAGATAGAGGCTCGTTCAAGATGGGTGAAGACCAGAGCAGAACTCTACCATTTAAAAAAAACAAAAAAAAACACGTTTCATTGGGTGGACAAAAAGCCAACGGAAGAAAACCCACATCTACATCCAGCAACTGAGTCAGTGAAGTAGCTAAATATGCTAGTGTGGGTTATTTGCAGCCATTTCTTCAAGTCGCCATCCCTCCCCGCATTAGCTGTAGGTTTAGGTAAAGCAATATTGGCACATTTAAGCTGTGATAGCTGGAGTTCCCACATATTTTATAGCCTAAAACCTCTGTGGAAAGCAGGTTAGCAAGTTGCTAACATGTAAACAAATGGCGGTTCCGGTTTACGGCAGAAGTCGTGCCCATAAATCACAACAATCTGCTAAGCTACTAGAAGTGTGTTCCTGTTCAGTAAGCAGAGAAACATGAGGTAAGTGTGACAATTATTACCCCCCGCATTATACTGGCCTGATATCATCATCTTTTAGTTGCTAGGACTGATTTGTGCAGCATTAAAAGAAGCCAAAACTTTATCATTAGCTTCCTTCTAGCATACTTTCAAGCTAGCTTGTCTAGGAGTCAGATTTGGACTTATAAACCTGTTACTTTTTTGTTTGACCTACAAAACAACTGAATGCTTCACTTGCTGAGACTCAGGACTTTAGTAACCTACAAAACATTTTCAAACCAAGAGCTGATATGGTTATGTAAACATTTTCCAATCTCTCTGTGAGGACAGTTTTTTTCCCTATAATTCATTTGTTGGTAAAATTCAATTTTTTTTGCAGCTCAGCTAAGATTCAGCCTTTTTATATCCTTTTCTTTTGCGCTAAATACCAAATACAATCCTCTTATTACATCTTCTGTTTTAACAACCTGTAAAATAAATGTCTGTTTACCGAAATTAGTAAACTTGGATAGCCAATACTTGTGTTCTTGATGTCGGAGCTAACACCACTTTCCCAAACATCCACAGTGTTTCAAATAATGCATACTTTCTAATAGGACTACCATGGATTGAAATGCCTGTTTTTAATTTGTTCATATCCTTATTCTTTTATATGAAATACCAAACAGAACATTGCACATTATAACAGCGTAGCTCAACTCTGCCTTACATAACTTGTTTTCAACGAGAAGCTGTCCCAGTCTGTTTTTCTGTGCTCTAGTAAAACACAACCACACCCCTGCTTTCCCTATGAACGAGTGAGAAACTCAAGCAAGTTCTCAGGCATCCTTCCTCATTTGCCAGTTTAACAATTGTGTTTACTGCAGTCCTTCAACTGGATGACACAGCAACGAGTCCAAGGAATGTTTGGGAAAAGCACAGCTGAGTTCGTGCTGGCAGTCGTCCTAACATCCTGTAACACTGCAAGCAAGATGAATCATGATTTAAGAGCTGATAATGGTTGATAAGAAGTTTGAAAATGGTTAATGCTATACGTTAAAATGTATTAGGAAATGTATCAATACTAAGACAGGACTGCACTTGCCTGAAGTTTTGAAATTCTGTTTATTTAGGCACCTTGAAGGATGCAGGGTCACAGTGTGTGTACTCCTCTAAAGCAGTTCATTCCTGCTGAGTGACCAAGCATCCAACAATACCTTCGTTCATTCTGTCCCTATAAGCAAGAACAATGAAGCCAAACAATGCTTTCTTCTAATTTAATAAACAAGCGTCCCATATAAAGGTGTTTTGCTGACTGTAAGCTCTATAAAGGGTCGGCAGAGAGGTGCACTTCCTGAAACGCCAACAAAGTAACCACATCATGACTCACAGGAAAGTTGCATCTATTCTGCTGTTCAAAAAAAAAAAAAAACAGCAGCAGCAAAAAAAAGATGAGATAACTGAACAAAACGTCCCCCGGCTAATGCCTGCCTCTGCAAACCAACGGGAAGTTGCCGGTGCTACCAGGAAAACGCAAACCATAATCTGCTTTTAGATTTTTCATTTCCTGTGCTGCTGGGCTATTTTCATGCCACATGTCAGCCGCGTGGGTCCTCTAGCATTCGGAGCCATTTCAGACACACACTTTACCTAGATGTCGAGACACTTATGTCTCAGCGAGATCTAGAGAAACTCATCCATGCGTTTATCTTTAGTCGCATTGATTACTGCAACAACGTCTTCACAGGTCTGTCCAACAAATCAATCAGACAGCCGCCACTGATCCAGAATGCTGCTGCTGGAGTTCTCACTAAAACCAGGAAGATAGAGCACATAACACCAGTTTTAAAGTCCCTCCACTGGCTCCCTGTAGCTCAAAGAATAGACTTTAAAATACTGTTGTTAGTTTATAAATCACTGAACGGTTTAGCACCACAATACATTAAAGATCTGCTTTTATTGTATCAACCTTCCAGACCCCTCAGGTCTTCCGGTTCTGGTTCTGCTCTGCATCCCCAGAACCAAACAAGGAGAAGCAGCATTAAGGTTCGATGCACCACAAATCTGGAACAAACTTCCAGAAAACTGTAAAACATCTGAAACACAGAGTTCCTTTAAATCTCAACTAAAAACCCACCTGTTTAGAGTTTAGAGTATTTGAAACATAATCATTTACAAATTTAATGATGGCACTTGACTTAATGTCATGATTTGATTGTTGATTCTATGTTGCATGACTTTGTGTTTTTGTTTATTGTGATGTAAAGCACTTTGAAATGCCATGCTGCTGAAATGTGCTATACAAATAAAATTTGATTGATTGATTGATCAAAGTTGCACCCATTTCCTAAGTCAGTGGTGCTCAAAGTCGGTCCTCGAGGGCCGGCATCCAGCATGTTTTAGTTCTCTCCCTGGTCGTAGTAACAACCTTTTCTACATTGACATTTTCAGCATGTCAATGTTCTTCTTAGGCCTTCTAACAAGCCATCATTTGATCCAGGTGCGTTCAACCAGGAAAAGAATTAAAACATGCAGGATGCCGGCCGTCCAGGACCGACTCTGGTCACTATTGTGCTAAGTACAAGCTAATATCTCAATAACTGGTTAATGATGTCTTCACACTTCAAATGATAAGGATTGTATGGCTGAAATATTAATATAAAATTAATATATTATATTTGGGCCGATGTCGGTACCTTAAGTGTACCTTGTGAAAGTATTCACACAACACTCTCTGGTGCCTTCAAGAGTCACTAAATCAGCAAGCGGAGTCGATCTGTTTATTGTTTAATCTTCAGCGGTTCCTTTAGGGCCTAAAAGGTTTGTTAGAGAACATTGGGGAACAAAAACTGTAATAAAGACCAAAAAATAGAAGTTTTTTATATATATATATACACAGACCAAAAGTTTGGACACACCTTCTAATTCAATGGGTTTTCTTTATTTTCATGACTATTTATAAGGCAAGAAATCCCACTTATTAACCTGACAGGGCTCACCTATGAAGTGAAAACCATTTCAGGTGACGACCTCTTGAAGCTCATCAAGAAAATGCAGAGTGTGTGCAAAGCAGTAATCACAGCAAAAGGTTGCTGCTTTGAAGAAACTAGAATATAAGGGGTATTTTCAGTTGTTTTACACTTTTTTGTTTAGTGCATATTTCCACATGTGTTATTCATAGTTTTGATGCCTTCAGTGTGAATCTACAATGTCAATAGTCATGAAAATAAAGGAAACTCATTGAATTAGAAGGTGTGTCCAAACATTTGGTCTGTACTGTATATATATATATATAGGTGTGTGTGTGTGTGGGGGGGTGTGTGTGTGTGGGTGTGCGTGCGCGTGTGTGTGTGTTTAAATGGTCCAGTCAAAGCCCAGGCCAGATCTCAATTGAGAATTAGTCGGACTATGCAGTCAGACTTAGCTTGAGAAATCGAATAGGCTAAAATTTCAGCATCTGGTTGTGTAAAGCTGGCACACCCAGAAAAACGTCCAAATTTAATGTAACAACAGTAACTCCCTTCTGTTCTGCTTTATAATTATGTAACAGGCAACTTTTTGCTGGTCTATCACATAAGATCCACACAGACATTTGCATAACCTTCAATGGGTGTGAAAGCTTTTGCAAGTCACTGTGTCTCAACCAACCATGATTCATTGTGGAAGAAGACTTCTGAAATGTCTAAATAAGTCGTTGCAGCGGTAACTTTATGAAAACAGGATGCTGGGCCTTTCAAAACCTACTGCAACAGGTGAGCTTTTCTGTTGAGACATAAAGGAAATCTAAATGTCACCCTCCAGAATGAAACCACATGTCTACATTAAGGATGAAACCTTAAAAAAAAACCACCGACATGAAAGAAAAATGGAGACTACCGCAAATGTTCTTATCTACAGAGTCTGATGTGAGAAAGGAACCTCACATCTCCGCTATCCGAGACGCCCAATATCTCTTTCACTGGGTCTCTTCCTCTTTTAGTCTTTTTTTTTTTTAAATTCTGCAGTAAGATTATGCAAAGCAGCGCGAGGCTATAAAAGTTTTAAGGTCATGACACTCTTCAGACAACAACTAACTGGTAGGAGATCTTAATGGTATAATAAGCAGTGAAAATGCCACAGTATTACTGTATTTATGTAAGGAAAACTTACAGTGGATCAGTATTCACGAGTTCACCGCTCGGCTGTGGAAATAAGGAAAATTGTAGATAGTAGCTCCTGTGATAAAGCTAAGACTCTTTCCATTGAGCGTATTAAAGCATATTAATGTATATCTGATGTTTGAAGTATTAAAATAGGCAGTTATAAGTGTTTTTAGACGAGGTTTGAAGTAGGGATACACCGATATGAAAATTTGGGCCGATGTCGGTGTCCAATGTCAATATTGCCGTTACAGTCAATAACCGATATTTACAGATATTATATATATTTCAACATTGTTGCAACACCTTTGGAGAAAAATAAAAAGACAACAGACAGCAACAAGATAAAAATAAATATTGGTTGTTCATATCAACCTAGATTTATTTATCGGACAGACACCGATATGTTAAAAATGATAGAAATTGGCCAATACCAATGTTAGTACTGTGGCTTAAAGTTTATAAAGAGAAAAGAAACATAACTTTAGCTTAAATCAACAAAAATAGCAATTTGTTCTATTTTGCCGCACTCTAGCACAACGGAAACATTAGGAGAAGTACGACAGACATTTTTATGGTTCTAAAAACTTTCAAAACCACAGGATGCCTTCAGAACATTATCCGGCCCATAAGCTGAAACATTCACTTTGGAAAATTTGCCACTCGTTGATCTCATGAGTTTGACTGTATTGAAAATCTTTATGAAAGCCCGAAAGGAAAAATTCTGCATTGGAAAACTTTCCTTCTGTTGTTAAACTTACTTTTTATAGCAGATTTTTAATGAAAGTACATTTCTCAAACGATGTGTTTATACCTCACCTTCACTTTACCATAACCATTACTCTGTAAATATTACTTTATAATATTTTTATACATGTATAATTGCATGAAAACAAATGTTTTCTTCATTTGCAGAATTTTTTTTTAGATAGTTCAATAACCCTAACTGCTGTCTGCATGGAGAAGAAATAAAACGAAGAAAACCTCTTTTATCCCCTAAAGTTCTAGAATTTGAGTCTAATTTGATGGTGGCTACAGACCAACACGAGTCGCCGGCTAAATAACATAAATCAGCCATGCAGGCCATCTTATTTACAGGCCCTGTTGTGTTTTAATGTGATTACAGGCAGAGTTCCTGCTACCGCAAAATCACCGGCCCCCAATCGAAAGGCTGCAGGGAAGAAGAGGGGGGAAAAAAAAGGTCACATCATTGACTGCGCAGACTGTTATGCAATTATCATCATCCTGCCACTGACCTCAAGCTCGGCCCTAAAAAACATGGCAACACCCACGAAGCGCGCCAGAGAAAACACGCAGAGAACAATCCCACCCCGCAATCAGACGGCGAGGATGGTGGTGAGCAGATGGAGCCGAGCGAACGCGTCAGATTTTTACAGCTTACACAGCGACAACAAGGCCACAAACACATCCAGAACATTAAATGCTTTAAGAAGTGACACTCCCAAAAAGCAAGTAGTCCTAAATACAGTCCTAAATCAACCTGGCCTGGATTGGGTTTCACAGATCCAGATAAAGAATATTTATTATGTAGCGCTTCATTCAAATAAATAATTGGATTATAAAGCTACATTATCTCCGGGTTTGAACTTTTCTGTTTTGTTTTTTTTTAACATTTGGAGGCATTCGAGCCAGATTTCTGTGCAGGCACTCAGAGAAACTCAAAGATGTGCTTGTGAGAAAGGACTCGAGTTTCACATCAGCGTTCCAACAATAGCATCAGCCCTCCTGACACACCAGCCGGCTCCCTGCAGCCGAGGTGGGGCAGACGCTCCAAATTCCGCCTGGAGGAGCTGTGGACGGGAATTCCCTCGCATCTGACTAAAAAAACAAAAATCCTCTCACTGGCAGTGTAATTACACCGCTGTCTTGTTCTAATTTGGAAAAACAATTAGTCGGGAATGCTCATCTCTACTCTCTGGCATTACATAAAAGAAGAGCTTAAGTTTTGTTTTTTGTTAAAAAGAAATTCTTCCTGTCAAGAGTTGTTTCAGTCCACTGTCGCCATGTGTTTGTTGAGGATGGGGATCATGTCAAAGTGAAGCCAAATGCTACAATGATTTTGGTTTTCGTTTCTGTGTCTGGAGCATTATGTATGAACTTGAATTTTAACTAAAGTTAAAGCTAGCAGTTGGACTCGATTAACATTTTTTAACTGAGTTAATTACAGGGTCTATAATTGATTAATTGTAAATAATGGCATTTTAATCAAAAACTATCAACAAACAAAGCAACATTTTCCATTCAAAAACCCTTTTTGCTGCTAAGCTATTGAATAAATAGTCATATGAGATTAAGGTTTTAGGTAGAGCTGCGGTGATAGGTCAACTCCTTTTAGCACAACTTGAAAACAATAATAGTATTTTCCAGCGTCCCATTAATTTGTTTTTAGAAGCAAAAATGATCCCCAACTGGGCTAAGGGAAGCGGCTTTATCGCTCATTCACATTGTTTGTGCGTCAGATTTGTGTACATACCAGAAACGCATATGAAGGTTCCCACTGGAGCCTTTGTATGTAAAAAATTAAAAATATGATGAATTGCTTTAAAAATACTGCGACTGACTAGGCATTAAAAGTTGACATATGCTTCAAAGCTTCCAATCTGCACTAAATGGCAACTTTACAACATATAAACTAGGGATGTGCCGATATGACAACTGGACGATATCCGATACTATTATCGCTCTCAAAACTGATGCATCGCTATCACTCTTACATTTCCAAACAAACACCACATGGCAAACAAACACAAACACATACAAAAACAGCAACAAAATCAAAATGATCAGCCATTAATATCGGCCCAGTTTTTCTTATCAGATCGATACGATACATCAAAAATCGGAAGATTCCAATGGTTAGTGCCGATATATTGTGCACCCCTTGTTATCACAACAGTTAATAAAACTCAACCGAACTGAAGTTTACAGCATAAATGTGAAAAAGAAAAATTACACTGACTTGAAACAGTGGCCTAAAAATGTTCTAATGACTAACCATGTTCTCCTTTTTGAGAGGATGCACACAAGTTAAAGGTCTATTTACAGCTGTACATCTGTGGGTCAGGTGACGCCTGCGCGGGCCTGAGAAAAACAGAATGTGAACATAAGATAACAGACAAGCCTGAATAAAGCTTCTTCTTTAACAAGGAAAAAAGCAGCAGCCCACATACAGAGCAGCCTGTTGCCAAAAAGGGGCCGTAAAGCAGCAGCCCGCACAGAAACTGTAGTCCCACAACGCAACACTGAACATACGCACAATATTTAAGGTTGTAAACACAAGATTTAATGCTTGGAGAGCGTGATGCCTTTTTTTTTTTTTTTGTAACTTGTGGAAGTCGGTTTGATCGGGCGCATTTAGTAACTAGCAATCCCATTCCAGAGAGTTGCACACCGTGACGCCATTATCTCCTCATCTTAAAAAAAACAAGAAAAAAAAACAGGAAGTCTCAAAACTCCACCCAAACCCAGCATGTCACCCCCACCACATCTTCTGTTCTCCCTGATCCATAGAGGAGATATTTGGACGACGGTATAACAGAGAGGCAGACTGATACGATATCTGGCCAGTCTCTGATATAGAGATTTGACCTGTTGACCTGTCCTTTAGTACTAAAAATACCTTTACAATGGGTTTTACTTTCTGAAAAAGACCAATATTAGGACACCAACTCTTTTATGTTTTTACAAACATCATGGTGAAGAACTGTTTCAAATTCCATGCCATTAGCTTTTTTACCCCATAAACTCTGTTCAAAACAAATGAAAGCTTTGTCCAACTTAATTTTTCAGAGCACAAAGAACTGATTTCAAATCAGATGTTTTAAAATCTTAACCCATTCGTTGATTTATTGTGACTGTTCAGGGGCTATTTTATGGTGAAATGATACTCTTACTAGACATAATTTTGTTCTTTATCCTGTTTTTCACAATGTTACGACCAGAGGAGATGTCACACTGAGTGAGAAAGAGAGCAGCTAAACAGGATTTCAATATTATGGTTGAAAAACAAAACAATATGATGACAGACGTTTATCCTGCCTTTGCCATCTTATACGAGCAATAACCGAAATTGGTATCAATGTGTCCAAAAGCCAAATTACTTTTGATATGAATAAACACAGCTTGTGATGAAAATCCTGGTTTATTAATCCACATTTACTGAGGATGAGAGGATAAGAAGTCTGTGTGAAATATACAAGTTCTTGAAGGAAACGTTACTTATACCAATTAGAACTGTCATGATGACAAATCTTTGCCAAACGATAAAGTGTTCCCAGAAATTATGCCGATAAACAATATTATTGTTATTTTGAGTTTATTTTCACATCATATATTGATAATGGCATAATGATGCAAGTACACCCTCCAATGAACTTTAATTTTGTACAAAGTCACTTCACACTGGAACTGGAAGATATTCTAAATATCTAAAATAAAACATGACAACCAAAAACAATAAATAAAAAGGAAAATTGTACATAAAACAGATCAAGTAGCATCTGTAAACAAAATTGCCCTTCCAAAAATATTAATAATCAGAATGGAACTTATTGAGCTCATTTTAATTTAATGTGTGATTCATTAATTGCGTATCACATTTACAGACAGGTTATAGAAAATTTACCTAATACAACAATTCAACATAATGAAATAAAAATAACAGCTAAACTCCTTAGCAGAAGGCTGTTACCCAGATATGCAAAGAAATATCTTGCTCCTTAAAAAAGAAGCAAGGTAATTAAATCAGCCTACCTCATTAGTGTTACCAACTGCATACTTTCAATTACATTTTTTAGGCCAACCGGCCCACAAGGAGGACTGTGGGTCGGACTCGGAACGTGGGTTTGGACCGTCCGCCTTGAGCAGAAACAGCAGACAGACCATGGGATTCACAGCACATTCCACATCTGGATGTGATGAGCTCTGACCTCAGCTCCAACTTTCCTCCTACAATCTCACACAATCACCGTTATTTAAAGGGCACACAGTGAGACCAGCGTTAAGGATCAGAGAGCTGTTCCTTTAAATGGTTATCTTTTCTGGAACTGCCGTCGATATGGACAGAAAATCAGTTACAAAAAGGTCAAGATTTTTCTTCCACATACTGATTTCTGCTCAAAAATAATCTGTCTTTTTAATACTCAAATACTAATTTTGTATATTTCATAAATTAACCCAACACATTCCCTTAGACTAGAGTATATCATTTTTAATGACTACACTATTTTATGTTGAAAAGGTACTCTTACTGTACAGAATTTTGTTTCTTATTCTGTTTTCATAAATTGCATATTATTATCTTTATGCAAATCTACTTGCTTTCCTCGTCATTTTGCTGCTGTTGCACAGAAACTGTCCCACTGTGGGACAATTTCTCTTCTACTAATATTGTATTTCTCTTAACAACAGACACTTTATTCCAAACAGGAGAGCTGCAGGACAGCCTTAAGGTTAAATAGGTTGAGGAAGCTAACTCTTAATTCATTCAATCCATCCATTTTCTGTCATTTTCTGACAACATGACATTCAAAGCTTGTTTCTAAAGTTATCTCTGACTCCACACATTTCTACAGTCACACATATCTTCCATAATCTCCTGTCTTGCCCAGGCAGGTGATGTTTTCATTCTGTGCAGTTTGCTAAGGAGCTAGCGTAAAGCTAGCTTGTTTGTTGACTCGTGTAAGACATTGCAATGAAGTTTTGAGTAACTGTGTACAGACAAAACTTTCTAAAACCAGTATGTTACTGCTTCATAAGATTACCACTTTATTGTGAAAATTTATTGCAACAGTGTTAGCTGCAGCTGCTAATACAGCTCCTGTTTCAACTGTGAATGTCAACGTAAAAAGTTTTAAATAACTTTTTACGTTCCTGTCAGGGAAAACCTACATCATTCGAATAATTCAGTTTATAAGACAGTTATTCAAGCTGTGCACCATATATTAGGCAATTTTTTTTAATGCTCGTTTGGCACACATATAAACAGCTCGACAGCTACCAGCTAGCTACCTACCTAACTAGCTAACTCTGTGGTGGTGGTTGTTGTCAACATTTTACCAACAACAAGATTTGAGGGTTTAGTTTAATAAATACATGTCATTTTAAAATCATTTGATTCAATCTTACCTATAAATTGCTTATATAATGGCAAGCAACAGAAATAGCCATAAGCTAGTTGGTAAATAAGCTAAATAAACATTCAATCAAAAAAAAAAGAAAAAGACAATAAATAGGCTGGTCACAACAACCAATTTTATTGGCCGTTGAATTGTCCCATTAATTATTGCGATAAATGATAATATTGCATTTTTGAGACCATTTTCATGTAATGTACTGATAATGGCATAACAATGCAACTTCAGTCTCAAAGGCTAATAAACTGTAATTTTGTACAGAGCACTTTGCACCAGAACCAGAAAATATTTTAAAATGTCCAAACTAAAACCACCTCCAAAACAACAAATAAAAATGAAATAGAAACAAAAAACATAAATAAAGTGGATTATGAAGTCATATTGAACATACTGATCATCGGAATGAAACTTATAGAGCTCATTTTAATTTAATCGATTAATTGACTAATTGCTTACTGGGACCGGTAAACAAAACTAGCTAAGATATTGATTGATCATGAATTTTTAACAAAGTTAAAATAAACAAATACTTAATGGTAAAAATCTGAATAAAGTAAAATTACTGTATGTGCATAGAGAGGTTGCAATAAATAAACCGCTATTAGCTGAGAGGATCTACTTGGAATCATACGAGGTCCCATCTTCTGAAAAACTTCATGTTCACATGAATTATCAGTAAAGTATCACATTTGTTCAGCCTACTGAAATAAACCGTTACAAAGTAGACGCAAAACGATACAAAAGCAGCCACAAGGTTCAGGAGTGAAATGAATTTTTGGAGGTTAGGTCAAAATGCATGAACACCTGTGGCAATTTGTTGCTAATGGCGACGCATCTAAAAGTGTTTAGCAAATATAGTTTGTAAATGAGGCATCGGATTCAATAGCATGCAGAAATTTCTTTGTGGATTCATTGTTCAAGACTGATTAGCTTCATTAAAAATAAACTAATAAAAAACTAAAAAGGGAGATTTATGAGGTGATAACCAGGAAAGCACAACAAACTGCAGGGTGATTCCTTTCAAGATTTATTTACGGGATTATTAGGAGGCTAATAAAGAGGTTCGACTGAAGAAAAATTATTCTTCCCAAAGTGATATCTGCACAAAAATGAAGTAGGTTAAATTGATCTAGTCTCTGTAAAGTTCATGTCTTTTATGTTCATGTGGATTCTAGAGGTGAAATATCTCAAAAAGATCTAGGCTAGAGTAGCTTAGTTCAGTTTCTAACTGATATATTAAAACTTTTGGACACTTTTCTTCAAAGTAAACTCTGTTCTGAAAAGCCTCATCCAGTTGCTATCAACATTCAATGTCTTTCCCAAGGGACACAGTTACTCAGGTTTTCTCTCTTTATCAATAAAAAAATCTGTTACACAATTTTACTTCTGTATTTGTGCTGTATCAGGTTACCAATGACAACCGTTTTTTAACATGTATACTTTATTTTTACAAATCCACCACTTTCCAAATGAAACAATGCTGCTGTTGGTGGTGTATGCCTTCACTCTGAAACAGAGATTTGATTGGTTTTCCCTTTTCTATGAACTATTCCACTCATAATGAAAATTACTTGGCCTTCTTAATCAATACTCTCAAAACTGAGAGTATTGATTAAATATTTTAGGCTCTAGATTATTTTCCAATTTCTTATTTAATCCAAAGGAGCTGAGGAAAAAAAAAAAAAAGATTTGCGATCCAAAACATCCACTTTTGGTTTCAAGAATACAACTTATTGGGACTGAGAGGAACGCTGAGATGCTTTCTATCTAATGATTGCTGGAGTTAATCTTACACTTATAAAGGTTTTATAAATTCAGACCTACATTTTATGTTTTAGGTCACATGCTTATATAACCTATGTTGTCTATTAGGATGTATTTTTCCCCCCCAAGGCCATAGGTACTGAAAGGCTCTCAGTCGCTGGCAAGGGATTTATCTGGATGCACATAACACACAGACACACACGTTCTGCCTTGGTCAGCAAACAGATGTTCACTTCTAAAGCCTTACGCAACATCACGAGTGTGCTTACTACGACAGAGCCACTGAGACAGAGATGCAATGGGAACAAAGCTTCGTTCATGGCTACAGCTAAATCCCACAGCGTGGACGACATGGCTGAAAAACGGACCATGATATACAAGTCGATATCGATAATTATTGATTCTTTTTTTGTTGTTGTTGATTTAAATATCTAAAATACTGCCAAACTGATGAAGAGACCTTTACAGTTTTCACTCCATGCCTTTGTTTTTCATTTTTCAGCAGTTATGAGGCACGGTGGCAAAACATGGAACTACTGCTGCTCAAGATATGCAACAAGTTGTTGCTAGGTAACCAAAGGGCGAGCGAATAGCTGATGCCACCCACCTTGCTTAGCTAGCCGTAAGAGGGTGAGCAGCTATTGCCTTTCTTTTGCCTCCCAGAATGCTGTGCGGTTCTGAACCGGTGGTCAGTCAATATTCTATGTTTAAATTCTATCAGACGCATAATTTATCGATACTGATCACGTGTTTATTGCAATATAAATGACCGAGTTATTGTCCAGCCCAGTCAGACTATTTCACATATGGTAACGTGACAACCACAAACAGTGACATATTTAAATAAGATTTCATGTGATAGTTAATGGAAAATGTTACATGAGACAAAAGTATGGCTGGAGGAGCTGCAGAGAGCCTTAGCTCAGGTGGAAGAATCAGTTGATAGAAAAACAGTGACTCATGAACTCTGTACTGAAAGACTATGAGAAGAAACAAGCTTTTTTTAACTGAAAGTCAAAAAAAGCACAACAGAAACATGGTGACTTTTTGGGCCTACTTCCAAAACTAACCCCACCAATTCTCCCTGAACACATCATCCCTTCAGTCAAACATGGTGATGGCAGCATCATGTCTGTGGGAAGAATTTCTTTAGCACTGACAGGGAAGATAGCAGATTAAAGTTGATGATAAAAAGATGGATGTAGCTAAATACTGGGCAATCCTCAAAGGAAAATCTGCTAGAAATTTAACAATAAAGAAATAAATGGAACAGCTGCTTCCCTGCTTCCGGTGGTTTTGTATTATTGACTTTGTGTGGGCGGTATACAAATGCGCATCACTTGTTTCAAACATTTATTTGCACCATTTCACTTTCTTTTCACAATTACACACTTCTTTGTGGTGATGCGAAATTTGTTGTTGTGTCATCATATGTGAGAATATTGTGTAGCATTGTGTGGTACACAGAGTCTCTATGGTTCCTGATGTGACACACATAAAGATATGTGAAATTATATTTTTGGGAATAAGGATGATTATAAAGGAAAAGTAGCTGAATTTATTTTTTATCTGGTTGAGTCTTGGTAACTTCCTCTTAGTGTACCCTGCAGGGGAATTCACCCAACGCCCACCTTTCCAGTAATCTGTTCTACATCAGTAAACTCAACCCAAACATATTTCTTGTCACAGTCACCCATCTGTTCTGTTTATAATTATTTATTTCCATTGGGGGAGATTTATGCTGGTTTTTTTGGCTGTTGTTTTCACACAGAAAGCTGCAGGCTGATTTGCATGAGAACTCTACCAGAGATAAGGCATGGAAAAAAAGAATATTTTGAATAATATGCGTTTAAAATCTATTTTTCCCCATATGTTTTCTTACTAAAAAGTATTTTTTTGTCTCAAATTCTAATTTTTTTGTACCTTGTTTATTGAGAAAACAGTATGCACAAATGTTTTTCCATTGTTTCTGTTTATCACGATAATATGTTTGAAGTATTTTATGGACGTCTGTAAACTTTGTTTTAACAAAATAACTCAAAAGGGAAAAGCACAAAAACACCAAAAATGTCAGAAGTTTGATGATATATCAAAATGAAATAATAAGAAGAATCTGTATTGGTATCCATTTACCAATACAGTAAATGGCCCTCTATTTACTTGGTATCGGATCAATATCAAAATATGTGGTATCACACATCGCTAATGGGTAAGTCTAAACCCAAATCAAATGTTTAAAGATACGGAAGTTATCCTCAACAATATTCCTGATACATTTTATAAAGAGTCTTGGGCTGCCCTGATACTGATATTGGATATCGCTATGATATCTGCCAGAAAACAAGTATCAGATTATATCAGCTTGCATCTTAAAATCTCAGATGTAAGCACCGCGCTCCAAGATTTAGACCTAAGCATTTTCTACTATTCCACACTACAAAATAAGTGGCACAAGTATGTATGATTTGTGCTGATATCGTATTGGATCAATATCGGTATCGACTAATACTCAAAGCTCCAATATCTGTATTGTATCGGAAGTGAAAGCATTGTATTGGGACACCCCTAAAAGTACCAATCATAGCTCCTGGATCAGCTTGTATCTTCTGTTCAATGTTTTTTCACCAACCCCTGATTTTTTTTGTTCCGTCTTGTTTGTAATTAACATGGTTAAACTGGCTGTGAGAAGCGTTGCTAACGATCGACTCATTCATTGAGACACTGACTACCAAGACAGTGAACCTGCTGACACATCATCGTCGCCGACTGTGTCTATCTGACCTTGAAGCGATTGGCCACCACAGGGTCACCAGGAGGAGAGCGGTTGGTTCCCCTTTCGTCTCAAATTCGTGGCTGTAACTGAGGGAAAGATCGAAAGCAGGATGTTGGTTGGTATAAAAAAGAATTTGTATTCACCTTTACCACTACAAATTTCAGTGTATTTTACAGACCTCCCTGTCAAAGCATCGCCACAGCATGACGATTCACCGCCATGTTTCACCGTAGGAATCATTTTCATCATTCAAGCTCGGTTTGTTAACCAAACCAGGGTTTTCAACTCCTCCAGTTTCATCCCTGACCTTGGTGTCCATGAATGTTTGGACATTCATGGACACCAAGGTCATGAATGTTCTCAAACAAACCTTTGAGGCTTTTGCAGAACCGACTACGAATTCACTTGCAAGTTTTCTGACCAATCACCTTAAGGCTAATCCGTATTTCCTTCTTTTCTGACCAGTCACTACAACTCGGCTGAATTTTGAGTCACTTCCCAGCAGCCACCTTCTAGTTTAACTTCCAGTTTTATGCTGTTCCTTGACGATAACATTTTCGCTTTGTTTATTTTTTTAGATCTTCAGTAGGATTTACTGCGTTTACGGTTCATGTTAGTTCAACTGACCGATATGGAATTCATCTTTTGCCCTTTGACAGCTCCTCGGGACATCATTTTATTTGTACGATTTCATTTGTACGACTTGAAAATGTTATTCAACACATAAAATCTTAAAATCCTGTCGTTTTTTGGAAGTCATTTCAACTTTTTTGTAAGACAATGTTATGGCAAAAACAAAACTTTTTTTAAAAATTGCCACAAAATCAGTCATTTTAAGCCACAACAATCAAACAAACAAAACTAAAAGAACATGGCGATATCCTGGAAGGCCTGCTTAGGCACTACTTCATCTATCTTACAAAGTCCAAATTAAAAACTGTAAAAATATGTTGTATGCTTTTGGAAGGGACTGCACACCAACTGTCCATCCATCCCTCCTTTATAAGATAACATGTTATGTTATGATAAAAAATACCTTGTAGCTTTGGAATCATGAAACTCTTGAGTTAATCCCTGGATTTGGGACAAGCATTAATCCCCTTCCTGCATGCTCTCCACATGGCTCGGCTATTGGGAGGCAAACATTTTGAAGAACCCTCCAGTTTCTTACTGGAAGGGGGTGATGTTTCTAGAAGTTTTTTTGTGGGGGGGTAGGGGGGGGGGGTTGCCTTGGGCCTGAGTGAGGAAGGGGTGGATGTCCTCAGAGTTGGTTTTGTGTATCTGAGAGGAGGGAGGGTGTGTCTGCAGGGCCCTGATGCAGCATCGGGAGATTTGACAGCTGTGTTTATGTCCCACAACAAACTATTGCAGCCAGTAAAAAAAAAAAAAAGAGCAGAGTGGGAAAGAAACAAACACCCCGATAGGCTCAGTGAGAAGAAAAACAGAAGCACATTAGCTGCTACACACAAACAACTATTACATACTTCACAGTTGAACTTACTCGTTTTTGACGTGTCTCCTCTCGTGAAATAGTTTATCCAGCTGAATCACAGCCTGACCGAGGAACACGTCCAGTCCTATCAGCGCCCGGTGCATCACGGTCAGGACTAGCTCGTTGCTCCCGGCCGGGTATCCGCTCCGCTCGGCGTTCTCCAGCACGCCGGGCTGCAGCTCGAACGAGCACTCCTCCCTCCACTCGGGCTCGGTGGTCTTCTCCGCCACGCCGGTGGAGTACTTCTCCTTCCCCAGCTGGATGATGGTGTACACATCGCTGGTGCCGTGTTTGCCCTTGCCCCGCAAGCCCCTGCCTTTGAGCACCGTCACCTGGACGTGCGTCGGTACCCACCTCTGGTCCTCCTCTACGGTTAGTGAGGACATGTCCCCCACCTTTCCAGACAGAGACCGAGCGCGCGCACCGCGGTAGTAGAGGAGGTGGTGGCGTCCGTCTGTCCGTCCGTCCACCGCTTCCTCCCAGCTGCTCCGAGCGGGCACGCGGTCACATCAGCGCCGGGGTCCGCGGGCGGTGCCGCATTGTTACTATTGTTGTTATGGCCGCCCTCCCCGTGAAGTTGCCTCGGTTTGTTTCGAGCCTCGGCCGCTGCTCCGTGTGCTCTGCGGCAGCATGCAGCGTCCGTCCCCGCCTCGCTCCCCCTTGCTGTATGGGCCTGTCTGCGGACAGCGACGTCACGCCTCCTCCATCCTCCGTCTGCAGGACGAGGAAGTTCAAGCAGCTTCTCGGCACATGGCTGCAAGCGCACACACAGACCACAATAACACGCCTGTGTGCTGGAACGCCGGATGTGAGGTTTCCTTTCGCTCTATTATTTAGCAAAATTAGCACTTAGAAAGTAAAAACATGTCACGCATCCAGAAAAAAGAGAAACCCTCTGTTAAAAAAAACCCCCTTCGAGATAGAAAGGCAACCAGAACTAGCTGACTAAATTTGAAGTGAACAAAAATGTTCTGTATTACATAATGTTTCAAAAATAGCGCTGTACCTGACGTTTGCTTTTGTAATCGATTATTCTATCATTATTGTGACGAATAATCTGATAAAAAAAAGGTCCGCATTCAAAAGATCTTTCATTTTACAATTTTTTGTAAAAGTATATTAGAAGATGCAAACAAACAATACAATTCCCTTTTAAGCATGAAAAGTAAACATTTCAATGCTAAAACTATCCCACTTGAGGAGTTTTGGATAAAACATATTTACAGACAAAGGTGTTTTTATTTTTTTTTGTTTATTTTGTACAGTTGTGGCTTAGTTACTAATTAGTTTATCAGAAAATGCCCTTTTTTTAGTCTGCAAATTACTACATAATACTTTGAGTCTGTAATTGATACTGCAGTTAGCGATCAATCCATTACTAGATTAGTTGATGATTCATTAGGCCACAGGAAATCTACCGGTGGATGATAAATGAACATGGCAGCTGCACAGAAAAAACTCCTAAGAATGTTTGAGTTGCAAAAGGTTGCAGACAACAGTCAAAAATGTCTGCAGCCATATCAATTTTCTAATATTTAAATTAATATTTTTGTTGTTTGTTGTGGTGGTTTCTCAGGGGATTTTTCTCTCTCTTTCTGCAGGTTTAGAAGCAGATGTTTACCGTGTTGACTTGTGTTCTCTCCATGCTTCTTTCTCCATCCTTTTCTTTCCCTTTACACCTCTTCCCACCTTTCTCCCTTTCTTTCGTTTTTTTCTTTTCCATCTCGGTGTCCATTCCATTTGAAATGAACCAAAGCAAAATTTCTAACAAAGTTTCAGACATAGATCAAGAGGAGCATATGGTACAAACCAGCTCTGCACACAGTGAAAGGTACCTTACCAATAATAACATACCTAATAAAAATATTCAGTGTGTGTTGACAATAAAACCACAGCTCCATGACAACCTACCGAGCTCTTACAATCGTAGGACCGAGTAGAACTTGCAAAATGATCCGTGTTTAGCCAACAAGTATTTATTTGTGTGGGGATGTGTGTGTAGCTAATCTTCTTGGCCTCCTTCGAGGTTTTGTTTTCGTTCCTCTCCCTCTCCCCTGCTCCTGCCCCTCTTCACCTCTGAGAGCCTGTTTGCCTCACACCAGCTGTCATGGTGAAGGAGTTCCCAGCTGACTCGGCAGCCTCAGTCTGTCTCCTCCTGCGGCAGAGCGATGCCTCGTACGACGCAGGGCAATGTGAGGTTGTGCCACCGAGTTGTTTCGGGAGGAATTACCACTGATTGTTTTTCTAATAAGGTTAAAAGATCTATTTGTTGTGCTGATTTGAGCTATCTAAGTGTGCCGCGTCTTCACTGGATAAACTGGTGCTTAGTTCATTCCCTACCTCCAAATTTGATGGAACAACCTTATTCCAAAATGAATTAAACTCAGTTTTTTTTTTTTTCTGAAGAGCTGAACACCAGTGGTGTCAAACATTCAGCAGTCTCAGAGGTCTGAAGACAAATCCTTCGACTTCACTCTCTGGTGAGTCCGGCTCCAACCCAAACTATTGTCCAGTCAACCGATTATAGCAAAGATGGATGAAATCACATTGTACGAACATCTAGGATATAAATCCTGGAAACACAATCAACTTTATGGCCAAAGCTTTATGTTGATTTTTTTTTTTTTTCTTTTTTTGTTTTATTATTTTACTTTCCAGTTATGGAGGTCTATGTGTAGAAGTTTCAGGGAAAAGGAATCTGACCTATTTTGGAATAAGGCTTTCATATAATGTAGCTCTGTCAGTTCCCAGTTTGTAGCTCAAGGTTATGGATCAACATTTATTTTCTATCAAAGATGGAGGCAATTTGTTTAGTATTTTAGTTTGTTGTCTTAAAAAAAAACAACCCAAAAAGCTACTTTTGTTCTTATAATGACTTAAAACATTTAGGGCGTTTAGCTTAGGAAAGATAAGATAGCATCTGATTCAAGCTGAATGACTGCATGACTTCACTTACAGTCACATCATCCTACGATGTTGTGGCAGATTCTTTCTTACTTACACTTACATACTTACTTATTACTTTTGTTGCATTCGTACCACAAACTTCCCTGTAATTTATTGGGATTTTAGTTCCCGATTTTACAGTGAAAGGGAAATTATACATGGTTTTAAAAAAATGTCTTTATGTTTATTTAACTCCCTTCAGTCGATACTGTAAAAATCACCTTTTGTTGCAGTTCCAGCTACAGACCTATCGGGGGATGTCTCCACCACTTTCATGTTGAGCCACACATTCCCAGATCTGGACTTTGACTGGGCCAGTCCAACACATCAAATCAAAATCAAATCAAATTTTATTTGTGTAGCACATTTCAGCAGCAAGGCATTTCAAAGTGCTTTACATCATATCAAACACAGAAACACAAAGCAACATAGAATCAACAATCAAAACAAAACATTAAGTCAAGTTCCATCATTAAATTTGTAGTTGATTACATTTCAAATACAATCCTAAACAGGTGGGTTTTTAGTCGAGATTTAAAAGAAGTCAGTGTTTCAGCTGTTTTACAGTTTTCTGGAAGTTTGTTCCAAATTTGTGGTGCATAGATGCTGAAAGCTGCTTCTCCTCGTTTGGTTCTGGTTCTGGGGATACAGAGCAGAACCAGAACCAGAAGACCTGAGAGGTCTGGAAGGTTGATACAACAACAGCAGATCTTTAATGTATTGTGGTGCTAAGCCGTTCAGTGATTTATAAACTAGCAGTATTTTAAAGTCTATTCTTTGAGCTACATGGAGCCAGTGGAGGGACTTTAAAACTGGTGTTATGTGCTCTATCTTCCTGGTTTTAGTGAGAACGCCAGCAGCAGCGTTCTGGATCAGCTGCAGCTGTTTGATTGATTTGTTGGACAGACCTGTGAAGACGCTGTTGCAATAATCAATACGACTGAAGATGAACGCATGGATGAGTTTCTCTAGATCTGGCTGAGACATTAGTCCTTTAATCCTGGAAATGTTCTTCAGGTGATAGAAGGCCGACTTTGTAACTGTCTTTATGTGGCTCTGGAGGTTCAGGTCAGAGTCCATCACTACTCCCAGGTTTGGGGCCTGATCGCTGGTTTTCAGTTGTAATAACTGAAGCTGTGCATTGACTCTAGATCTATAACTCTAGATCGTTCCTCTTTAGGTCCAAAAATAATAACTTCAGTTTTGTTTCTGTTCAGCTGGAGAACGTTTTGGCACATCCACACATTTATCTGTTCTAAGCATCTGTTCAGTGATTGGATGGGGTCAAAGGTCACCTGGTGACATCGTAATGTAGAGCTGTGTGTCATCTGCATAGTTATGGTAGCTAATATTATTTCCTGTTATAACCTGAGCTAGTGGGAGCATATAAATATTGAATAAAAGGGGTCCTAGGATTGAACCTTGGGGTACCCCACATGTGACCTTTGACCTCTTTGATGAGAAGTTTCCAATTGAAACAAAGAAATCCCTGTTCTTTATGTAAGATTCAAACCAGTTAAGCACTGGACCAGAGAGTCCGACCCAACTCTCCAGTCGATTCAGTAATATGTCATGGTCAACAGTGTCAAAAGCTGCACTGAGGTCCAACAGAACCAGCACTTAGTTTTGATCTAAACTCCTAGAGCCAGGATTCTCACACAGTCTGGGACTTGATTTCTGAGTTTCCCAGGTCTGGATAACGATTGAAGTTTAAAAGATTCTTTGTGTCTTTATTCTGTATCCCGTTATGCTCACATTGTGTCCTTCCTTCTGTCATCTTTCTTTCATTTCTATCATCATCCATTCATCCATGTTTGTTTGATGCTGAAAGCCTTCATGGTGAACATCAGTGTTGTTTTTAATGAACATGAAGAACTGAGAACTCTGAGAAGGTATGATGTTTTTACTGAAAAATGTAGCTCTGATTGCATGTTTAGGTTTTTTTTGTCCCCTGTATGAATGGCTAAACATGTTTGGTTTTGTAAGGTTAACATCACAGATGATTTCAAGCTCAAAAATGTCACACTGAGAAACATCCAGGAAAAGCAGTTCCACATGCATGACTCACCTTCTGGCTACCAATCGTCCTGCTGAGTCGAATTAGGTGTAACAGTTCATATGTCAATGAAAGTAACACAAGAATATTGATGCTTATCTCGTATCTGAAGCATAAGCTGATTAGCAAAAAAAAGTTGTGTTAAAAACAATATTTTCAGGAGTGGCTTCTAGTATTATTGTCTGTTTGGACTCATCAACACCGGCGTTGATAGTCTGGCTTCTACATAAACACTGTGCTGGACGGCCATGTCTTCAGTAGGTTTTCCACTCGTTTGCCAGTGGACGTTTCCTGCATGAATAATGCCCTGCGTGACTTCCTCGTTCTCCAACCAATTAAAATTCAGGAAATTACATGAGATTCCAGGGTGGGATAAATCCAGAGTATTCCAAACGGGGGGCTTCCTACCCAAGACACAGTGCATCACCTCCCTGCTGTTGTTTCCAGTTAGCACTGGGAGAACATTTTTCAAGATTATCTGTCTCATACCATACTGTCCAAGAATGACAGTTGTAAAGTATGTTAAAAAAATACATAGTTTTTAAAAAATAAAAATTACATACTGCAGTTTTAGATGGATTTTATTTAGGTGGGTTAGAGAAATAGATGCTAAATATATTTTAAAAACACCTTACTTCTCTGACTTTAATACAAGAAAAGGTTGAACAGGACAAACAGATACAGGACAATTTTCTATTCCTTTTAAAATTAAGCCCTGCTTATTTCGTGCGATGCTGCATATTTCTCTATCGGCCCGATACACCGCCCATACCAATACTGATACCAATACTTTTTTGTTCGATGTATGATCAAATGTCTGACGTTTTAGGTGTTTTTATATATTTTTTTCCCATTGGACAAGGTTTATAAGTATCTGAAAAGTACTTCAATAACATATTAACATGATTTGTGTTCCTTTTTCCTAAATAAACAAAGCGTTAAAAAAAAAAATTATTTGAGAGCAAATCAAAACTAAATCTTTTTTGAGGTAGAGTTGAGAAACTGCAATAGCAAAAACAAAAAAAAAATAGAATTTCAAAACGAAACAAAAAATTAAGTATCGATGCGATACTGAAACCGACGTGGGATCGATATTCTGCTGTCACAAAACGTCCTCATAAAAACACAGTGTTTGAGGTTCCAACATGGCAAAACACTACATTTATAACTTCTACCCACATGCAGATTATTACACTGATTTCAGGCTGACAGGAACGTTTTTGTTTCTCTAAGGGGATTTCTTGGTGATGTTTTGACAGAGCCACTTGAGTTCTTCCACTCAGATAAAATCTGGATAAACAAAGTCAGTCACAAAAACAGAGGCTGATGGTCCATGTAAGCCATCCCAGTGACATCTGACGTAACAAGAAGCCGAAAAACGTTTATTCTTTCATGATACTTTCTAAATGGCAAAAAAATAGTTTTGGATTCAAACTCTATCAAAAAAGTGGAATCCCAAAGTTTGGCTCCAGAAATCACATGTAAAGTGCTGAAAATAACTAGAAAAGCGACTGCAGAACACAGGGGAAGATAATAAATGACCTTTTCACTGTTAGACATTTAACTTATTACTGCTGCAGAGAAAGAAGAAAAAAAAACCCAATTTGTCCACTGTGGTCAAATCATTTTAGATACCAGGCATGGGACTGAAATTAATAGTCATGGTAGTAATTAGATTTGGGAATAAATAAGTTTGGGGTTTGTTGGAAATGCCTGTTTAAATTGAGGAACAAAAATAACCTTAATCTCCCCCCCCAGTTGACTGAACATAATTATGGATTAAAAGTTGGGAAAAAGTGCAGATAATTACTTTTTGGAAGATGCAATTGAGGGGAAAAAAAACACAGCATTGCCAAGATGAAAAGATGGGATTCTGGCAGAGCAGCAAAGCAGATCAGGATAGAATGAGTCTGAACGTTTCATCCTGCAAGCCGCTGAAATCAGGAAGTAGAACTTTAGTTAGACTTTCCTCAAAGAGCCCTAAATGTCAAAAATGTTTCATATTCGAAATGAAAGAGTTCAAATATTGCGCAAGTGTCATCTGAATGTGAGCTAATGCTATATCTGCAGATCATAGGCTACGATGCAAAAGCTTTGACTCATCTGTGACCTCAGCTGCATCACTTCTGCTATTCATGCAAATCAAAACGGCGAAAATCTGCTGCTTTGCATGAGGAATCGGGACAAAGAGGCTCGATGGGAAAGTTGAAAAAACTCACATTGTCTTTTGGGTTTTACGACGTTTTTTGTTGTTGTTGTTTGTTTTTACATTGTTTTTCTCCTAATCCACACTCAGAAAAACCTTCATATTGTTTGCTTGATATTAAACCAAAGTTACTGATGCATACCCGTTACTTGCAGCGCTTTAAGTCAGTAGTGTAATCTATAAATGACGCCAAGTAAAACTATTAGATGGAATACTTTGCACAAACTATGAGCGGGGATCTACCGGTTTGGAGTTGCAGCCTATAGCGCCCTCTTTTGGGCGAAATTTAAAAACAAACCCTGCGGGGCAACAAACCGGCTGACCGCAGGTCAGGAATTCATGCAAGTTTAAACAAGCGCGTTTTGCTGCAGGCAAAATTTAATTAGTTAATCATTTGTACTCATATTTATTTGCAGGTTCGTATTTTTTAAATTCTTTATGTTATGCAATATGGCTTTTTTTTAGTTAAATAAATAAATTCAATACCAACATATTTTTTACATGAAAACGCAACCTTGTTTCATTTTGTATATCACTAAAAAAAATAATAATAATTAGAACACTTCTGAAAATAGAGAACGCGTTTTCCACGAAAGAACTTCATCAAAGGAACACAGTGGTTCTCTGAAGCACTGGTGGATTTACCCCGCAAATTAAAATGGAAATAATTGTTTACAGAATGACCGATGGTTTCCATGGCAAGAAGGGAAAACTTTCAGACGCTTGCACTGAAATCGTTATTTTTTATTTTATTTTTTTTGCGCCTTTTTAATTCCTTGAAACTAATACATGCGTGACCACACACTGCTAGGCATTATTAGGCATTAAAATTCAATCACGATGCAAATAAGCATGTTAAACAGAATCAAAGCTGCGAAATTCTTTACAGAAACTAAAAAACCAAGACTCGACTATATGATACGTAATTATGGATTGTTGTCAGTTAATTTGGAGTCGTGAACATTTCTGTAAAGATTTGAGAATATTTCTATTCTCAAATGTACCATAGAGCAGAAAACTTTGAAAAGCTAAATATTAATTGTTGGTGTATTGTTGTTGTTTTATTGATTGATTTTATTTAAATGGGGAAGTCCATCTTAATGAACGTCCAATGCTTTCATCAGGGCACCAGATTTAGCAAAAATGCTCATTTCCATCCGTAGTCCAATAAAAAAAAAAAAAAACATAACTATAAATATTATATGATTGACTTCCTACAATTAAACTCCCACTGGGACATGACTAAAAATCAGATACTTTAATTTTTAAAAAAAAGACTGGTGTTTTTTAAAAACCTTTATTTCTCATTATGCTTTTTCTGCTAACAGCTGATAAAAACACCACATTTAAAATTAGAATATTAAATAAAATATTTAATACAAAAAAATTTTATTACTGAAAGAGGCTTAAAGGTTTTTATCTTCAAAAGGTACTCTCAATCTGACAAGCAAAACTCATTAGGATGGATATTCTAATTTATTAAAATGACCAAGATTTTTTTTTATACCGTCCCAAGTTAGTTTGGAGACCTTGTGGCTGTTTGGATCCTCATAATCACCAACATCCAAAACCTTAAACGAAGGCTGGAAATATTTAGCGGTTCTTTGTCAGAAAGTAATCTAATCTAGTTAAGATTTTATCTCCAGCGGTCGTGAAGGCATCAGAGAGGTTCTACAGAGAGGGACCGGAAGGAGATCAGGCCTGATCTCTGGGCTTCATCAAACCGAGACGCTTCAACTATTCCAGAAGCGGAGCTGCCAATCACGCGCCGATGAGGCTCGCGCATTCACATCAGATCCCGACACCAACAGCTGTTACTTAACTACGGCTAATCCGGGCGCGAGATGCTGAGATCGCATGCAGGCGCGCGCATATAAACAACGTAAAGACCACCAGCTGCCACACACACACACACACACACACAAGAGAAACACAGAGACAAGGCCCGAGGTGGATCCAGTTCAAGCACAAGAGTGCAAATGGCCTACTTAGAGTTTAAAGTGAGTAATTAGAAACCTAAGCAGGGCTCATTTCTTCCCCACTGATGAACGTAATGAAATGCCGCGTGCGCCCGTGGTGAGTGACACCGGGACCGGCCCAGACTGATGGACACCAGAACAGCTGTGACCACACATCACAGAAGGCCCAGACGAACTAGCCTAAGCTAAACGGGGTTCCTTGGTAAGCAATGTCTCTCGCCGACCTCCATTTAGTCTCCATGGAAACCAAACATCAATAAATGTGGATTCTGCTGAGAAACAAAACGCTTAAAGACTGATCGAAAATGAAAACAAGAATCTAGTGCTAAGCACGTGCGAGTTAAACGGCTGCATAGTGCCTCCTCAACACAAGGGGGCCCTCAAGAGCAACAAGCTAACATGCTAAAATATAAATACATATTTAAAATAACATAATAATACAAACCAAATTCTATTACAATGGTGTGAATCTTGGACAGTTTCTTTTCCATCATGTGTGGAGAGACATTATTATTTCCATAAGTGAACTTTGAATAAATGTAGCAGGAAAATGGGAGCTTATTACATAAATCATCAGCATAAAAGTAACTATGGGCTTTCAGTCTTTGAACTATTGTTTTTGTTTTTTTCAGGGCGAATTAAGTTGAATTTGTTCCAGAATGTTATTTAATTTACACTAGTTCAAAATTATACACATAGACTCAAATATAGGCATACACTTCTACTAATATTTCATGACTTGGTTCAACCGCTATTCTTATCAGGCTCCAATATTTGTTTGTAAAATTTAATCCAGTACACTTCTGAATGCCACTGTATGTTATGTCATTTGTATTAGACCTCAATGGAAAACACAGTAAAAAGTTTAAAACTGAAACTCCACGGGTTAACATTAGCACACCCGCTAGCTTACAGTTGGAGAATATTTGTAGACGGACATAAAACGGGTAAAATGGCAAACTTCGAATTTCCCACTTCACCTGAACGCAGAGTAGCTCCCGCTGCCTTTGTTGAGTGTGGACCGTGAACGCACCAGTCGGCCATGTTGAACAGCTGGCATAGAGCTCGGTGTTTTTCTTTGCGTCGTCCATACGAAGGTGTTGGTTTACCAGCTCGGCCTTTGTAGCGCTCAACCGGGAGGCTTAGTGGTCTTTGTCCGATTTATATTTTAATTATCTGCTAAACTGCGGCTGAGGGCCGTGTGGGAAAGAGCCGCCGGCTGACCTCGGCAGCTGTCAGTCACTCAGTAAGGAGAGGTCAAAGGTTGCAGACAGAAACACCAACGCTGCTCTCTTATTTGTGGTTGAAGTGCCGTTCAACAGATAGATAAAGCCAGCAAGGATCGATGAGTTTTTGTGCTAAAAACGAAGGACACAAACGACGCACTTCTTTGTAGAAATAAATTTTCAAGCGGTGTTTATGTGATCCCAGTGCAAGTAGGTCTGTACTCTGGCGCCATCTGTTGGTAGCGAAATTAAGTCTAAACCAAATCAGAAGTTTTTTAAAAATATGTATTTTAAATTTTTTCCTTTCAATATCGTCACCTTCCTAAGGTAATAGCCAAAGTTAAATTTTTGCCAAAAGATTATTTAGGGGAAGAAAAAAAACTTTTGGTAAAATTGATTTATTAGGTAGTTTATTTTGAAGCTAAATATATTAAGTAAAAAATACATTTATTTTGTCATTGACTATTTTTCAGATTTAAATTCATATATTTTTATGCACGTGTCATCAGTTGTTTTTTTTTCTATAAATGTAAATGATCAATTTAGTACAGATGGCTGCTTTTACCATGTTTGTAAATGTACTTAATAACAAAAAAAATCTAATTTCTAATGTTTCATGTTAGCAGTTGGCTTAGTGGAGTTTTTCCCCCTCAAAGTTTATTACTATTATTATTATTTATTTTCTTTACTTTTTGTCTGTTACTTCTTGGAAAACCAAAGTTGAAAATTAGAGGAAAACAAGCGATGACACTGCAGGTTGTAGGAAGCCCCCCTCCTGCTGCCTGTATGTCTGTAGTGAATATTAAGAGTCAGCCTGATGATTTGTCCTTGTGTTTGTCCTCCTCTGATATTTCCGCTCCATCCGTCACGCCCTCCCATGAAGAGGCTAATCCGATCCCAGTGGGGGCTCCTCCACCCCAATGAAGTGCTGAGGCAAAAAAAGACACATACAGGAGCTTTTGTCCCTGAGTCGATGCCAGACAGCCATCCTGTGTAATCCAAACATACCAGGAAAAAGTGTATTTTTGAAGATACGTTCAGATACAGCAACAGCAAGCCATTAAAACAAAAGCAATAACTGTTAACGAATCACTAATCTGAACATTTTGTCCTTCTAAAAGGATGTCATTAGGATGTGGCTAATGACTTCCACAATCCCCAATTCGAAAAAAAGAAAAGTGGTGGAGGAGAAATGAATAGTACATGTTGGTCAGCAACGTGTCTCACCAGCCAGCATTTAGTTTCCACGGTAACCAGTTTGGCTGAATGTGTTGTAGAATTGCATGCTGTATATTGCAGACCCATTGATTAATAAATGGGTCAGTTGTTCCTGTACCTATTATTGTTGGCTATCGTTCTCTGTTTGACTAATATCACTGGATTCAGCCTTTTCTAACATTCCACACTATAAAATAAGTAATATTTTATTAGTGATATCATATTGGGTCAATATCAGTATCAGCCAATACTCAAAGGTGTAATACTGGTATCATATCGGAAGGGAAAAAGTTGTATCGCGACACCCCTACTATGTCTCTTTCTGTCTTTTCAAGCATTTAATTTATACTGTATGCTTTTTTAACAAGTGACAAAGTTGCTCATTGTATTGTTCATTTTTAATTTGAGAAAACGGCCCAAATGATTCTTTTAATCTTTGTTCTTTATACAAATTTACAACCAACAAGTTCATTGTCACCTCAGTTTGTGATTCCCAACACACCTAAACAAGACTGACATAATGAGACGAAGCAGGCAGAGCAGCTTTTTCCCTTCACTCAACTAAAAAAGTGGGACGGAAAAAAAAAAACCTGAAATGGGAACGGTCTGCTCTGTTTCTGTGTTTTATGTCCCAGGGGAACGCAGAAATCATAGAAGCCCCCCTGTGATTTGCTGTTTGGAGTTGCCTGGGCACACTTAACTCCCATGAGGATCTTCCACCAGTGTTTTTATAAGGTCGGGATTTGTAAAGCTGCTCTTGTTGACCCCCTGGAGGTCAGGAGGGCAGAAAAGTGGCATGACCCCCTGGGCGCCCCCCCCTAACCACACACACACCCTGATCTCAGGTCTCAATATGAGATGAGTAAAAGTTCCCCACACACGATTTGTCTGTCTGTGTTTGGGTAATCTTTACAAAGTTTAATTTAAAAGTGACTCATTGATATTATGTTACAACAGAATAGAAACTTACAATTGGATAAAAGTGGTACAATGCTTGTTGACATTAAAAGTATTTGCTGAACACAATGAAGTTTAAAGAAATGTGGAAACATCTGAAAGGTTCACAGGTGTAAATATTTTTCCCAAACCCTGTAAATGAATGGTAATGTAAATGAAAAACAAAATTAGTTGGATTTTTTTTATGAGATTTTTTTTTTGCATTGACCTAGTCTGGCCATTGCCTTCCTACGCAATTCTGCTCAATTTAAATGTCTCGTTGGTTCTGCGTCTGGGATTTCTCCCATTGTAATGGATTTCTACGGTACAATTTCAACCGAGCTAATCAGCTAACAGGAGAATGGAACAGAGGATGGTTGTTTACAATGAAGGCAATTTCCGGTAAGCTTCATCACGTTGAACTGGCGTATTACGTATGTCACGGGCAAACGCTAGCAATTGGGTGAAGTCTTAAACTTCAACAGAGTCCAGGCCTCCACAAAGTAATCGCTTTTCAACCGCTGACGGTCCAGACTCCGTCAGAACAAGGGATTGGCTTTAACTAGGCTGGCAATGACTCTAAAACTGTCATTTTCAACCTGGGTCTGCTTGTATCAAATGTCAGTGTAGCCATTCTTAGTAAACCTGTAGTTATTCTGCCCAATCTGCACAAATGCATCTCATCTCCTGCACAGACATGTCCTCTGTCCATCTGCGTCTTCGGGGTCCCCAGACGTGTCCTGGGAGCTGCTGTGTGTCTTAACTGATCACGGTCAACTGTTGCCCGAACCAGGAGAAAGGGAAGGTCAGGATTACATCAAGACTGTTTGCTCTTTGAGGCTCTCCATAACCTTCAACCTGCCCTCCAAACTGACACACTGACTGCCACTATTGATGCACAAAAGAACAAAGATAACATGTCTAATCCGTCATTTGAAGGATAGGAACTTGTTCTTGAACTTTGCAAAGCTAGCATCAGAAAACATTTGGTCACATGGTTGCTGGTGAGAGAAGTGTCTGATTCCACATTACCGAATTCTTCACCAAGGCACACATTATATGAACTACTACTATGTCCAGACTGACGGTGTGTGATAAGACAGTCAATTTGTCAATGCAAAGACAATATGAAGCACAAGTTGCAAAAAGATACTGTTGCTGAGGAGGACATGCTAGTTTAATGGCAATGGCATAAATAATATCTTTGTTACCCATTCTGTGTAACAAAAAGATTTTTGTCTATAAAATCTGAAAACTGATCTCTTTTTTTTTTTTTTTTTTTCTGATCCTGTGAACCAGCCAGCCAACAGTTTCTAAATTTTTTCTCAACACTTTGGACACCCCTGATCTAAACCATTCCACTGAATTTCTGGTTGAATGTTCTCGTTGCAGTCTCAAGTTTTCCCAGTATTTGGTATATCATCCAGCTGCCCATTAGGTCCGACCAGCCTTCCTGCCCCTGATGAAGAAATGCCTCCCTACAGCATGGTGCTACCTCCATCATATTTCATCTTGGAGACTGTGTGTTCAGGTAAGGTGCTGGTTTAGCTGCCTCATACACAAAGGGTTTTACGCATTGGCAAGGGAATTTTGTTCTGACCAGAGCTAATGCAACAATTTATGTCTGTATAATTATCTATCTATGATATTGGTGATATTCAACTAATGTTGAAAAATGCAATTTTGCAATTGTGGCGTTTCGATTAAATAAGAAATTAAATTAGAATCACACATTAATAAGTTTGTTCATGTGATATGTAGCTACAAATTATGGCAGCGACGGTTGTAAACACTTATATATTAATATTTCAGACATGGTGCTAGCACGCATCAGCCGTCAGAGGAGACTTACTCAGGCGTTGGAGCAACAAGCTTTGGGGAAAATGAGGTTGGTGATTTTACAGAAGAGTTATGGATTCAACACGTTTGAATGACACATGACATTTTATGAACTGTGTGATGCTGTGAGAGCTCCGCACATTGTCTGAAAAATCAAAAACAAACTATCGTCCTACTACTTCCTGTTGTCTTTGTCGTGGTTTTTGCCAGTAGTAACGTCTGGTTGTTGATAATGTGTGACTTGTGGGTTTCCACAGTCAATATGGCTAAAAAATCATCTCACCCGAGTGCAAAAATATTTAATCAAAATATACAAATGTTTTCAAAATTGCTGTGTTTTCGTTAAGCGAATTTATTTTCATAATTTAGATTTGCACAATTCTGTGGTTGATGGAAACGCAGCCTGTGACTCTTTGAATATACTTAGATGATTTTTGAATTTTATAATTGAATTTATGAATTAAATTGAACTTGAAGTAAAGTCAATGCTATTCCATTTTTAAAAAAAACTTAGATCATTAACAGAAAATATGTAAAGTCACAGGACAAATGTAGCCTCAGTTCCACGTGAGGAGTACTGTCAGGGGATTATCTCCGAAATAACCTGAACAGACATAAACAGCTTCAATCTGCCTCTAAGATGGACTCTAATCTGAATTTCAGCAGTGGCCAGTGTCAAAGCCAAAGGCGACTGTCCGTTTGCATTCATTGACAGGATCTCAGAGGTTTATTTGTCGATACGACTCGAATGGCTTCGGTAATCCCTCCTTCCCGTCTATAGACTGATTGATAATTGATCCCTGTTCAAACAGGCTCTCATTGGGCCACAGTTGCCTTTGAATGCCGAGCGAGTCATTTCGCCTCCTCTCGGCTCTGCGGCTTAATCCAATGAACGAATGGGAATGAGAGCGGCCACTCTGCCGTTTATCTGACAGTGTTTGCTGATGAGGAACCGCAGCACAATCAGGGTCACTCACTCACTGAGCCTCACAGCTTTTTATTAAAAATAAGAATTACAACTTTTGCTAGGACAAAAGTAAGAAACTCAATAAATCCAACCCAGCTGCAGGTAACTGGAAAACCATTTGGTTTAACAAATGTGTTTATTGTACTTAAATCTGATTCGAGAATCTATTTTTATCTTAACTACGTTTTAGATAAAAAATACAAAATTGCTTTTTTAGATTCTTTTATTATTCTTCGGTTCATATTTTCCTATATTTGAGCAGTCTTTAAATATTCCTATTTTTAATTAGTGGCACATCAGAATCTGGAATTTTTCAGTCCTACCCGTTGGCACTTGATAGAAAGCTGGAGGTTTGAGATTTCAATATGTTTTCAGTTTTTTACAAACCGAAATTTCTACTTGTTAACCCCAAGGAGCAAAATCGGACATTTCCCACCAATCCCAACCTCCAAATCCAAAATGGCTGCCTCATTGATAAGAGAACTGCAGTAAAAGACAAAGCAAACAAAAATTGCATTTCGGCAATTCAGATGGTTTTGGCCACTGGTCGTACCAGTTAAGTCAAGGCAAGTTGATTTGTATAGCTTATTTCAGCAACAAGGCAGTTCAAAGTGCTTTACATTGTAAAAATACAACAATAAAAAGCAATTTAAAAAACACCAAACAGTCATCAACTGAGAAACCAGTAGCAGACATTACATTTTGCCGTACATCATTAAAATCATCAATATCCAGAGACATCCAATGACCAACCGGTACATTACCCAATTTTTATTGGTCAACTCAAAACAATTAGAATATTAACCAACTGTTTCTAAACTCGTGGAACACTGGACCAACTCTACACCCTCGGCAGGGTCCTGAAGGGTGCATGGGAGTTCACCCAACCAGTCTACATGTGTTTTGTGGACTTGGAGAAGGCGTTCGACCGTGTCCCTCGGGGAGTCATGTGTGGGGTTCTCCGGGAGTATGGGGTACCGGGCCCTTTGATATGGGCTGTCAGGTCCCTGTATGACCGGTGTCAGAGTCTGGTCTGCATTGCCGGCAGTAAGTCGGGCTCGTTTCCGGTGAGAGTTGGACTCCGCCAGGGCTGCCCTTTGTCACCGATTCTGTTCATCACTTTCATGGACAGAATTTTTAGGCCCAGCCAAGGTGTTGAGGGGATCCAATTTGGTGGCCTTAGGATCTCATCTCTGCAAATCCGAGGCCATGGTCTTGAGCCGGAAAAGGGTAGAGTGCCTTCTCCGGGTCAGGGGGGGTGTCCTGCCCCAAGTGGAGGAGTTCAAGTATCTCGGGATCTTGTTCACGAATGGGAGAAGAAGGGAGCGGGAGGTCGACAGGTGGATTGGCGCAGGGTCTGCCGTTAAGCGGGCGCTGTGCCAGTCCGTCGTGGTGAAGAGAGAGCTGAGCCAAAAAGCGAAGCTCTCGATTTACTGGTCGATCTATGTTCCCACCCTCATCTATGGTCATGAGCTTTGGGTCATGACCGAAAGAACGAGATCGCAGATACAAGCGGCCGAAATGGGTTTTCTCCGTAGGGTGGCTGGGCTCTCCCTTAGAGATGGGGTGAGAAGCTCAGTCATCCGGGAGGGACTCAGAGTAGAGCCGCTGCTCCTTCACATTGAGAGGAGCCAGTTGAGGTGGCTCGGGCATCTGGTCAGGATGCCTCCTGGACGCCTCCCTGGTGAGGTGTTCCGGGCACGTCCCACCAGGAGGAGGCCCAGGGGAAGACCCAGGACACGCTGGAGGGACTATGTCTCTCGGCTGGCCTGGGAACACCTCGGGATTCCCCCGGAAGAGCTGGAAGAAGTGGCCGGGGAGACGGAAGTCTGGGCCTCCATTCTGAAGCTGCTAGCCCCGCAACCCGACTCCGGATAAGCGGAAGAAGATGGATGGATGGATGGATGGATGTTTCTAGACTGGTGTGTTTTCAGCCTCGAGTTCACAGTTAGTCTTATTTATCTCCAACATAATTAATGCCAAAACATTTTACCTCAAGGCAACCCAACTGTCACCAGCAGCAGTTGCACCAAAGTGTGAGAGACACTGGCTTAAACATCATTTATTTCACCACTATACACCACCTAGTATTGATCTGTTATATTTAAGCCTAAAGTAGCATACCAGACTGTAGAAATGATTATGAGAGTCAAAGACAGAAATGATCACCTGGAGACCAAATGCACTTTCATCGGGGAAACATAGAATATTGATGCAAATAAAGCAATCAAAGTTCTCTATAGGCCCAAAATGTAGTTCAAATGCGTTGCTTAGCATTAGGGACAGTTTTGAGGAACAATAACCTAATTGAAAACTGTAACTGGAGAAGATGGAGACAAGCAGTTCTAAGGGGAAAAGGGAACTACTCAATCACTAGGAGCTAAAGCCCCAACAGGCTCACAAAGAGAAAACATCCTTATATCCAGCATTACATGTATATTTATGCAGCGCAGAAGACTTATGGTAATAGTTTCTCTGTGCTCTCTGTTACCTTCACAATGAAGAGGATAGGTCAGCCAGCGATCGGCTCGGCCCCAGAGCAACACAATTTGATTTGTAAGGCATGACACGGGGAATGACATTTAACTTGTTATTATTTCCCGGAAAAGATTAATGATAAATTGTCTATTATTTTTCCTTAAAAGTGAAAGATAAGGCCACAGTCATTTGGCCCGGAGGCAGCCCGCCGCCACTATGCAAAACGACAGCCAATTATCAGAGCCTAGTTTGGGATAATGACTTTACAATGAATCTTTTGATTGAAATGTAACTGGGTTGGCCCTGGGCAAAGTGCAAAACATAAAAAAAAATTAAAAATAATAATAAAAGGGGGGGGGATAGAAAAGTTACAGACTCAAAGAGGACCATATGACTGTGTCTCCAGGTTTCTCTCCCTCTCTTTCTTTCTTTCTCTCTCTCTCTCTCTCTCTCTCTCTCTCTCCATTTCCTCTCTAGAGATAGCTGTAGTAGGAAGCCGGAGATATGCATATATTGATGAAAAAATTATTAAGTCGCCGAGCGCTCGCAGCAAACATAAATTAGCATATTCAGGGTAAATATGCAGACTATTTACGATAATAAGGCCGGATTATTCAATTCAATGAATGTTAAATAGATGAGGAAATGGGATGTGGCCTTATCTGGTCCGAGCTTCTATTCATTTTAATCGCTTTCCAATTGAACTCTTCCTTTTTACTCTCTCTCGGTTATTGTTCGCACTCCGGCCACTGATGGCACCTCTGGCTGCTGGGAGATTCCCCCCCTCCTGCCTCCCCCACCCCGGGTCACGTGGTTTCACCTGCTTTCACCTTGTCCTCTGTAGCGAAGGGGAAAGTCGACGTCACCCCGAGGCCAACATCACGATAAGCCCGTTTTCATTATGCGCACACCAGGGGCCGATGGAGAACAAGATTAGCGGGGCCTCGCGCGCATCAAGGCGAGAACGTAGACGTCATCTAGATTAGACAAAGAGTCATTTTTATGGTGCAGGGTCCATAAGCAAAACACATTTGGTCTCTTATTGCATGTATTAAACTTTAACTTGAAGCAATTCAGCGCTGTGTGAGTGTGTGTGTGTGTGTGTGTGTGTGTGTGTGTGTGTGTGTGTGGGGGGGGGGGGTGTGCGTGTGTGTGTGTGTGTGTGTGTGTGTGTTTCTATCTTCACAAGGACTTTGATTTACTTCCAATCATTTTTTTCATTCATTTATATCAATTAATCAATCAAGTTTATGGATCACTGCAGCTGTCTGATTGATTTGTTTAGGCAGACCTGTAGAGATACTGTAATATCGCAGTAATCAATGCGACTGAAGATAAATACATGGATGAGTTTCTCTAGATCCTGGAAATCTTCTTCAGGTGATAGAAGGCCAACTTTCTAACTGTCTTTATGTGATTCTGTAGTCTAACCCTCCACCTAACCATTACCAGTACACGCCTGATCCTAAACCTAACCTAAACTCAATTCACACCTTTATCCTAAACTAAACACCTAACCCAAAACAGCACTTCTTCTTATGGGGCCCGGGCTTTAGGCCCCATAAGGAGCAGTGGATCCTCACAACGTACCTTTTGTTGATAAAATTGTCCTTCCAAGGGGAGGAATGAGAAAACACACATGTAGTACGGCTTTCCACGCTGTAAAAACACAAAATCTTACCAAGAATTTCTCTCTAGTTTCTAGTGCAAATATCTCAGTATACTTAAATTAAGACAAAATAACTTCAAAGCAAGTTTTCAGCTATATAAATCAGCTTGTTCTAAGTCAGTAATTCTTTGATATATATGTATACAAAAACCACTAGTTCCACTTACATATTTTTTCACTTAATTCAGGAAAAAAAAATCTTCTTTGTGAAAAATAAAATCTGTGTTAAATGCTTCTGTTCCGGTCCAGATTTAAATCAAGAATTTGGAACAAGACCCACAAGCTTTTGATCAAACTTTTGATCACCATCCAAAGATAGATAGATAGATAGATAGCATTTATTGTCATTGAACAGAATTCAACGAAATTTCCATTGCAACGAAGAATGGGCCTCACTTTTCAGTCTCTGGATGTGCATATCAGTCATTCTGAAAGAAACATTTTGGACTTCTTTGAAAAAAGCTTAAAAATGAAAAAAGATTCATAATTTTCCTCCAATTTCACAACTTTAAACTACATTCTGTTTATCTCCCACACAACGTCCTGATATGAGGTTTGTGGGTGTAACACCACAAAATGCAAAAACCACAACAACAAAACTAGTACCTTGTAAATAACAAATCTGACAAGCACGTAATCATCTCCAAAAACACAGCTATATCTAAAGAATGGCCCCAAACTAAAACAATTCACTGTGTAGTTCACTTTTTAAAAAAATGCATTAATGTCTCCATCTAGCGGTGAATGGTTGTAATGGCTTTCTGGTTGTTTGAACAAAGACAGTTCTTACCAACTGATGGCTATTTCTTAAAATTATTTTTCTAGCACACAATCAAAAAACAGCGAATATTATTTAACTTTAAGAGATAATGTGCCCCTAAAATAACTGGCTGATGTTATTACCATTTCTGACACAAGGATTGCATTTACCCTCTTCCGTCACAAGATGGCAGCCTCCTATTAAAGTTCTCTGACACAAGTTTGCTTCCCTCAGCCCCAGTTCACGTTAAAAGGCTTGGGGAAACCCACACATTGAGTGTTCAGCTTCTGCTGGAAGGTTGTTAATGGGAACTAAGGTGGTTAAATATTAAGCTACAGCCTTTTATTTTCCCGAACTCACTGAAATGTATCGTACTGGAAGGCACATCGATCTGACAGGTGTTCTTGAGAAGTCGCGGTATCGCTGTTGGGACTTGACAAGCCACGACAACAACCAGCAGGAGCACAGCAGGTGGCAGCACCAAGCTAGCCTTCAGCACAAGAAGCAATCTTTTAAAGGCAGGAAGTGAAAAATTCTGAATGTCATAACATAATGTCATATTCCTGCGCAGTCATTAGGGTATGTCTCAGCTTTTTATGTATTTATAATTGAAGCCTACATCCGCCACCCCGCTACTCTCGCCCCCCCACCCACTTGCACATTATAAAAAAGCCGCCATTAATTATTTGCTGTTTTGCAGGAGGGGAGTCTGCCCTTTTGCTAAAGAGACTCATTTGTCTCTTCGCATGATGCCTGATTTCAAATGAACAAAACTGTGATGACGGTAATTATGTTTTCTGCAGTCGCTTGCGAAGCTAATAAAGGGAAAATCAGACAGTTAGTTTCATTGTTTCAAGACTTGAAAACCTTTTGAACTTTTCCCACATTTTGTGAAGTTACAACCCCAACTGGAGCAGATGCGAATGAAGGCTTTTTGTACATTTTAAGGAGATTTTCACATTTATGTCTCCCTAAATAAAATAAAGGTTGGGTACAACTCAAAGTATGTCCCTTTTAGTAGTTAGTTAGTTGTTTTGCTTTTGTTGTAATGCGGTGAGACAAACCAAAAAATGTCCAGCATCTTTCTAAATTTACGAAACACATTGAACTTTTTTAATACCTTAACTGTCACTGTCAAAGTGCTTACGTGTAAGTCATGGTTTTATGAGAACACCAGTGTCATCATGAAGGGTTAAACACAGAAAGGGTTTTTGACAAAAGTAAATTTTTTTGTTGCTGCTAAAAGACTAAAATCATTTCCTGAATCAATGAGATACGAAAACATTTGATCCGACAATTTGCCAAAGCTCCCAAACAGCATCTTGTGTAGGTTCCCCACAAAACCAGAAATGGCCCTGGCATGAATATCACTGAGGAGCCGACAGTTCAGTTTGATGGCGGTTCTCCCTTGGTGGCTTGAAAGGAGTCAGTGTTCATGTAAAACAGGGTAACAATAACATCACAAACAACTGACCGCTAATCGGTTTTCCACATCTGAGCAATGACATCAATAACAGTTACCGAGGCGACCCTTGATCTTCCTGAATGAGACACGCCGCTTTTCTTTAGCACTGTGAAAGCTTTTCTGCACCCAGGGATGTGGGACAAGCATTTGCAACGGCCAGGCCTGCTTTTTAGGACAGACGTCCCTGTGGATGAAAAAGTACTTCCTCTTTTGAGTCTCTTCTGGAATTTCTCCAAAGGGAACATTACTTACTCTTACCCACTCCGGCGTTGTTGTGTATGCACTCCCCCTTCTCGCTGTCATTCCCTTTTACTGTTATTCTGTCCCTCTGCGACTCGGTGCTAGCCTCAGGGGGATGCAGGGGATCCGACTCCCACACAATACCGACCCAATCGAGGCTTGAGTGGCAGATCCAGGGATCTTAAGGAGGTAATGACACTCATGGACATTTGTTCCTCTCGGTTGGTTTTGGTCGTCCCCCAAGAAGAAGCTCTACTATTGAAAGAAGGAGGTGTGGGTGAACACGCAATTCAGAAAGGAATCTTCTGTCTATGAAAGACAGAAGATTGCTGAGAGGAATAACCAATGGCTCCAGAAAGCACGGAAAATTACGACAAAGGAATCAAACCTTTGACATAAAGTTTGATTATGTCAAACTTCAAAGAGATTGACGTTCCTTCAGGAATCATTCAGGCCACATTAAAACACGACTGAGGGACACCTGCACCCAGTTCAACGCACCCAGTACAGTTTCTCATGCAAACTGTAACTTTTCTGATGTCCACAATGTAAAATATGTTTTTTATGACAATCTCCCTTTGATTGATTTATTTTTAGACAGTTAATCCAACTGAAAAGTGTTACTGCATCCATTTATGTAAGGTAATTAAAAACTCAAGCTGTTCTAATACGTTCATTCGCTTCTGAAGTTATTCGTGATTTAAAAAAAACAGTTTGATGGATGTTTTTAAGACACATAGTGGGTTCAGCCACTCAGCTGAAGCTGATCACTGAACAGATCTAAAGCTCCAGATTTCCCTTTAAAGCCTCTCCATCCATTCATCCTTCCATCCATCCATATCCCACACTACTTCATGACACCTCACACATCTTTCTTGCCCCGTGCTGCGATGGCAGTGCCGGTCTCCTAGCAACCAGCCCTCTTAAAGGAGGCGACAGCATTTGAGTGGGCACCCACACCTCTCCACATTCGTCCCCTCCTCTTCCCTCTCCTCACCGCCCGCGACCACGACCACCCTCACCATCCGGAGGCACCTCGGGCCCAGTAAACACCTCGCTGTGGTGCATTCTGGTGTCATGAACCTCAGGCCCACAGCCAGACCGATAATTGGGCTGAATTTAGAGATCATTGAAGGGAGCAAGTTCAAAAGTTTTTGATCTAGTTTTGACCAGTTTGTGCTACTGCTGTAAAGTCTTTGAGGGTTTGTCTCTAGCTGCTTGCCTGACTCTTTTTTTTTAACCAATTTTTCACAGTAAGTTTTTTTTTTATTATTTTAAAGTCATACTTATGAGATATAAAGTTATCATTTTGAGATAGTTGTGCTTTTTGACTTTCACAGTCACAATGACTAGATTCAAAGTCATAATTATGAGTCACCAAGTTGTAACTTTTGGATACAAAGTCATAATTTTGACTTTCCAAGTCATATTTACAAGATGCTGGAGCAAGCTTTTTTTTTGAAAAAAAAATAAAGTGGCTTTTTATCTTTTTATTCTTGATTTTGAAAGTTAAAATTGACTTGAATCTAATAATTATCACTCTGCAAGTCAAAATCCTGACTTTTATTCTTAAAATTGCAACTTTTATTCTCTTAATTATGATTTTTAAAACTCATAATTATGACTTCCTGTTTGGTTTTTTTTTCCCCTTCATGGCAGAAATGGGCTTCCATACCCTGAAACTTTTACCCATTTCATTTTTCCTAAATCATATTAGATAGAAACCATTTGTGAAGAGTATTTTTGAAAACTAGCCACAAAATCCAAGTTAGATTTAGGTTTGGACTTTGACTGGGTCTGTAGTAATGAGCCACTGTTGTATTAATATTTCAGACATGTGTACATAATGGTTAAAAAATGACCTGGCCACTGGGTTTTCAATTAGTTTATTCTGTTTACTTGTGATGCTATGGCATCTGCTCTGATAGTTTTTTGGAACTTCCTTCCACTTTGCAATTATGCAATTATGTTTGTTGTGGGTCTGTCACAATAACAACAACAATAAAATACATTAAAGTTTGTTGTGGAAATGTGACAAAGTGAGAAAAAGTTCAAAATGCATACATATGTTTTCTGTGGAATGTAACTGAGAACATCACTGAACTATTTCAAAACTAAGGTTAGCCTAAACTTTACACCTGCGATGTCTGATCCATCAAACAGAAATATGTCGTTACGGGACCAGCATTCTCCCTGGAACTAGTTCATAACTATGTGGCAGCGTTCACACAGAAAAGAACAAGATTTTGGAGCGGCATATGCTTTCTCCAAGACATACTTTTCCCCCAGGGACATTCTTACATTTTTAATAAGTCAAAGCAAAGCCCCACTGCGCTCACATTACAAAGGCATGGCCTGAGGAAGAGCACGGCCTGCAGTCCCGACTCGCCCACAATGCGTTTTCTGGGGGAAATTTCCAAATCAAATATGAGAGCACTGACCCTGTACTGTCGCAAACTTTACAAAAAATTAACTTAACCAACAGGACATCTAAAGGTTTGAGATAGTGTATGCTTTGGTATCGATCTGATACCAAATGAATACTAAGTCAGTATTGTCGATACCAATGCTATTATCAATATTGACATTGTTTTGCTATTTAAGTTTAATGATATATCGTTAAACTTGTTACCTTTTTACGTGTTTTTTGTAAAAAAAAAAAAAAAAACATAAAAAGTGTTTTTTGTGTTTTTTTCCTTTGAATTACTTTGTTATAACCTAGGACAGAATTTGTACAAAGTTCATAGGTGCCTCTAAAATACTTTAATAGCATATTGACATGATAAACAGAAATAATATAAAAATAAAACAATTTTGAGTAATATTTTTCTTAATTAAGCAAAAAGCAAAACAATGATCAATATGGGTGGACTTAACATGGGGAATTATGGGAGCATCAAGGAATCCTCCAAAATGTCCCATTATAAATCCTTTATAATGCAAGTCAAGGTCCCCTCTTTGTCTGCTAAGAACATTTCAGCACCACTTTGAATAGTGAAAGACTAGAGGAGCAACTTACCACATTAAGAGACAAAAATGTTTATTAAAAATATATATTTGTTGTTTATACTGCAGACCTTGTTATTAATTCATGCCATCATTAAATGGCATTCAAAATATTATCCAAAAGTATGTGGCCATAATTTCATCTTTTGGGCAATATTTGCATTGTAAAGAATTAATTAAATAATTTCTCTCAAGTTAAATCATCAGTTTCATAAAAGAGTTAAAGTAATTCATTGTAGTAAGCAAATACTCTTTAGGTCAAAAAATGTGTGTGTGTGTGTGTGGGTGTGTGTGTGTGTGTGTGTGTGTTCTTGTTTTTATCACCTCATGGGGACTTCAGTCTGTTTACACAGTCACGTCATGGGGACCTACTCCCTCATGGGGACCTAAAACCAGGTCCCCATAAGGATTATGGTTCTAAATGACTGTATAAGCCATTTTAAAGGTGCTGGTGAAGTTTTAGCAATATCCCATAACACATGTTTTTCCGTCACATTTGTGTGTGTGTGACCCAATACTGCCCCATAAGGTTTCAGAGTGGTACTGCACCTCATTGGAATTCACACACTTTTCCAAATTTGGTCGGGTACCACCTTCTTCCTGGTCCCCATAAAGAAGGTTATTGCAAGAACTTAAAATTATTTGGTTTAAAAGACAATACCAACTTAAAAGATAAAATTCACAACTCTAAATGAAAATGGAAATTTTCCTACAAAGATTGTCTCCACTGATTCAGTGTTTAGACTTTTGATTCTGTGGAAATACCCACCACCAAGAATTGTTCATATGTATATATATTGTCTGTCTACTGATCTTTAATAAAGTTATAAAAAGACAAAAATGGGGTTAACTGTTCGAATTTATTAATAACAGAGTATGAAACAAAATGCATGAAAGACTCTGAAGGTGTAAACATTTGCGCACATATTTAGTAAATATTCAACACTATAGTTTTGGAACAGTTTTAAGAAAGCTCTATATATTTGTTTATGCAACTTTTTCAACTACAGTTATTTTTTAGTGAAGAACAGGCAAGTGTTTAAGTCTCTGGATCTGCATTGATGTTGAAGCCATAAGGTAAAATGCCAACAGTAAAAGAATTTTACAGCTTATTGACCCAAGTGGACTGTACACAAATGGAGAACCTTTCAGTTTTATTGATAATTAAATTATAAAAATATTCAATATATTTCTTCAACTACAGAATTAAAATTCCTTTGTGTTTACTTTCAAATAAATTGCCCATACATTTAAGCTTGGGGTCATGAAACAAAAAAAAAGTTAAAAGGTTCAAGGGGTTTAAAATGCTCTATTTCTGACAGTGACTTTGTAGCAGTCACCTGTCCTGGATTAATATGTAGTAAATGTCATAATCAAGCACACTGTGTGCTTATGGCCAGTATGTATATTTTCCTGCCATTTATGACATCAATGGGACACAGGTTTTATGTATTTACCCCCAGAGACATTTACTGCCATTGTGGGTTATGTCCGTTTGGGCCTGTCCTTTGTGTTTATCCATATTTCTGCTGGTGAAATGCTTTTTCTGCACCTGTTGATTACATAGTGTAATCAACCGGTGAACACATAACGCTTTGACGTATTTGACTCCTTTGTTGAAACTGCACATGCGGCAAACTGCTTTGGTTACATCCTGTGTTTTATCTCTTTTATCCCATTTAAAGCCAGGGTAATCCCAATTAGACAACTTTGTATTTTTTGGCAACCAATTCCCCCATTTTAGGAGTTATGAGTTCTAAATTGGCAAGACAGTCCATTCATGTTTACATTGTTCTGTTAAAAAAAAGTTCAAATGTGCCTTGTGCGAATACATTGCTCATCTTCATTTGTTGGACTGGCAACTATCAGCTGAGAAAATGTTGTGCATCTCCTAACCATAATGGAAAGTCATTATTGCTTGTCCACACATTTTACAAATGAGATGCCACATAATTACTTTTAAATGCTGCTATAGGAATCATCCATTGAAATCATTGCATTTTTGTTAGGGTCAGATCATGATAAATTAAAAGTACAGTGGCTGTACTCTGAGTCCCTCCTGGATGACTGAGCTTCTCACCTTATCTCTACTGGAGAGACTCGGGAACATTGGGGTGAACTTTTGACACCCCAAAAAAGTTCTTAACACACAAGTTTTACCAAGTGTATTCCTCATTCCTGGTCACAGGGGTACCTACAACCCAAATTTGATGACATTATGAACAGTTCATAATGTCTCTGGACATTATGCATTATGCACATGAATAATGGATCCAGTGCATCATCCAGTGCATAATGCAGTGCATAATGCAATGGATAATGCACTGTATCATCCTCTTATTGATAATTTTAACTCATGCTGGAATCGTGGGTACCTCTTCATGAGGGATGGAGTTTATCTCAACAACAATGGTAGCAAGATACTAAAAACTAATTTGCATTATTAAATTTTAACAACTTTAAGCAATCAAAATTGACTATGTGCATCAACACAGCTTGTTTTTAGGGATACCCCTGTTGTGACTTTTTTACACTTATGTTGTTCGGTATATTTGCATGATAAGTGACTGATTTACAATTATATGTTAAGCATAATTTACATGATGATTATTATTAATTGTATTGAACATGATTGTATATAATTACAAAGGTGAAGTGAAATATATTTAAGTGCAAGACATGATTTATTTGAATAGAGGAAGTATTTTATTTTGAAGAATGCTTAAGAATCTGTTACTGTTTGTCACTATCTTGCTTTGTTGACTTTTGATTGCCATTGGTTACGAACTGCGGTTGCCCGTAATCAGCGGACGCCGTTCCTTTTTCTCTTCAATAAATACTGAACAGAAAGGTTCAGTAAAGGAAATACGAGCCTCCGTCTTGTTTGAGAAGAAGCTTTACTCCATAACAACCCCTCCACAATTTATCCTACTAAGTGTGTTCTTCCCCATCATGAAACTGAGGGAATACAGAATGATGCTATAAAAAATATACAAGTTAGTGAGGTGAGTTTGTTGCTGAAGTTCCCTGAAGATGTCTACCAGTCTAAGAGTTTTCATAAACATCTGTATAGTTGTTCTACATGTGTTATGTGCCATATCTGACCCTGTGGATCTATCTATTTATGGAATAAGAGTACAATTAAAATCCCCTGCGATCACAAAGCGCCCCTGCAACAATGAAAGTGAGAGGAACAAGTTTTGAAAAAACCCAGAATCATTTGTGTTAGGACCATAGACGTTAACTAGGTTCATTTTTTCCTATAGTAAAGAGCCCTGAACTATCAAATATCTACCCTTCTTATCCTTGATAACATTGTTTACAAGAAATGGGACAGATTCATGGATAAGAGTCATAACTCCTCTTGCTCGAGAAGAAAATGTTGAAGTGAATACATTGCCTCACCACCTCCTCCTGACCCGCCCCTCATCTTCTTCCATAAGATGTGTCTCCTGTAGAAATACTATTCTGGAATTCAAATCTTACAGTTTATTAATAACTTGTTTGACCTTCTTTAGACGTTGTAGGCCCCTGCAGTTCCATGTAACCATTTTAAGATTTAAGGCTTGCAACATGTAAGATCCACCAAATTACCAGAAATGGAGAAGAAATAAAAAACAAAGTTTACCACATACAAACATGAACATTTGAGAAACTTAAACAGAACAAAACTCACAACATAACCCCTAAACCTAGGTTCCCACACCAAGTCCGACTTCCAAGGGACTCCCTCCCCCCTCCGTACACCTTCTGTTATCGCGTGTGACCGACCCACATGCAGTGAGGAGCAGTGTAACCACTCAATAACCAAAATAAAAGTTTTATTACCGATGCTCTTCTCTATATACAACAGTAATTTAATCTTCCATATATTTGCTCACGGGTTCGAACTTATTAGTATACTCACCAACCGGTATGTGCACGCTTCTTCTTGCCATACCTAAGCAGAAGTAAATGTATTTGTAATAGATCCCTGCTGTTCCATCGCCAATACAACTGACCAATAAAGGCAACAACAAGGTTATAGGAAGCCACAAATTGTTAACTTAAGAAACCATATGGGCGTTTAATCCATTGTTACCTCCCCATTGGTTTTCTTCTGGATTTTCTGTAAAAACTCACATGCAGCCGCTGCTGTTTTGAAAGCATGAGTTCGGTCTTGATAAGTCACCAGCAGCTTGGCTGGGTGAGCCACCCCGTGGCGCAATCCCAGTTTGCGTAGCTCCGTGAGTATCGGGTCAAACTGCTTCCGAAGCTGGAAAAGACCCGCCGCAGTATCTGGGTAGAACCAGATTTGATGATTCTGGTAGCAAATTTCAGTATTAGCTCTTGATGCTAGAGCAATAAGCTGCTTATCCTTGTAGCTGAGAAATCTCATTATTAAAGTGCGAGGCGCTGCGGTGCCGTCTCTCCGGGGTCCAATTCGATGCGCTCTTTCGACAGCCACCGCTCCAACACCAAGGGTCTCTGGCAACCACTTCTCTAGGAACTCACATGGATTCTGCCCTTCAGCTCCCTCCAGGAGTCCGATAAGCCTTAGGTTGTTTTGTCTCTACCTAGCCTCCAGATCCGTAACTTTATCTTCCAAGTCTTTCTTCTTAGACTCTAGCATATCCACCTTAGTTCGTAGCATTTCTATCTCACTCTCTGCATCAGAAATACATGTTTCGGATTCTGTGATTTGTTGGGTACAGTCATTTATCTCTTTTCTTACACTGTCGATGGAGCCCAGAACTTTGCCAAATCTAGAGGAGAAATCCTTCTGGATCGAATTAACAACAGAAAGTATTTCGTCCACCTTTCTGCTTTGAGACTTTGGGTTCTCTTCTCTGTCTGCGGCAGCCATCGGAGCTGAGCATGAGCTAGCATTAGCTTTCTCCATTTCACCTCGAAGATGGTATTCTGTTAGCTTATGCTGTTTCGCCTTTTCACGTACTTCTAGGGATGTTTTTGCTGCTTTAGGCATTATTCCGTACTCACACGCTCATTTGTCATTTAGTTTGTTTTCAAAGGAAGGAGTTTTAGGTAAATTCTTTGACTGGAACAGCAGAGCGGTGAAGACACGTCCTCTCACATGGCCGCCATAACCGGAAGTCTGCAATGGCATTTTTACTGGATTATCAAAAAAAGCAATAAGACAGCTCCAGCTTCTCCAAAATGCTGCTGCAAGAGTCCTGACTAAAGCAAAAAGGGATCAGCATTTCAGTCCAGTTCTGAGATCCTTGCACTGGCTGCCAGTTGCTCAACGAATAGAATTTAAAATCTCCTTAATGGTTTTTAAAGCTCTACATAATAAAAATCCAGACTACATTTTTGATCTTCAACCCTATGAACCACTCAGACCTTTAAGATCAACCGATTCAAACCTATTAATTATTCCAAGATTCAGAACTAAACATAGTTTTTTATGCTCTAGCTCTCTGGAATAAGCTTCCTGCTCATTGTAAGTCTAACCCTGCCTTGAGTTAATTTAAAACTGTTGACAGTATGAATGTTTTTGTGCTCTCATTTGTTGTTGTTTTTATCATTATTGGATTATTGTGGGTCACATCACGTGACCTGTCTAATTTAAGACACTTGTGTACAATAAAGGGTGTGTCCTTCATGCAAAGAGGGTTCAACATGAAAGCCACAACCCGTGTGAGTCTCATGCTGTCATGTTGAACGCTGTGCCGAAGAGTGACTCTAACAAAAACAATGTTAAAAACCTTTTTATTTGAAGTTGCCTATTCTTAAATTCTTGTTTTTTTCCATTCATTCACTATATTTAAAATTCTAATGTTTACTGAATCTAATATTAATTTGCTTGATTTTTTTCTTCTTGTATGGTGCTTTTAACCTTTACTTTTTTGTACAAGCACTTTGAATTGTCTCTGACTGAAAGGTGTTATATAAATAAAGTTGCCTTGTCTTGCCTTGCCTATCATCCAGTACATTATGCACTGGATAATGCAGTGTATGATCCAGTGAACTGTCCAGTGCATTATGTACTGGGCGATGCACTGCAAATTTCCAGTGGATAGTCCACTGCATAATCCAGTGGAAAGTGCACTGGATTATGCAGTGGAAAGTGCAGTGGATAATCCACTGCACTTGTGCAGTGCACTGGTAAATGCACTGCATAACTGCAGTGCACTGCGTAATCCACTGCACTTATGCAGTGCACTGTCCACTGCATGTGACACTGCATGTCCATGATGCACTGCAAATTTCCAGTGCACTGTCCACTGCATAATCCAGTGGTAATCCAGTGCACTTTCCATTCGGTGGAAAGTGCACTGGATTATGCAGTGGACTATCCACTGGAAATTTGCAGTGCATTGTGCACTGGATGATGCACTGCAAATATCCAGTGGACAATTTGCCAAGGAGTGGAGCACCATAACCCCGCATGCAGGTTGGGAGACAGATACCTTGGACCTCCAGACAACCAGGGGGACTCATGGAGCTTCTGTACCCAGGAATGGAGCACCATGACCCCGCATGGAGGTTGGATGACAGACCCCTTGGACCTCCAGACAACCAGGGGGGACTCATGGAGCTTAGGTACCCAGGAATGGAGCACCATAACCCCACATGGAGGTTGGATGACAGACCCCTTGGACCTCCAGACAACCACTGGCCTCACACTGACCCATAGCACTCAGACACTTTGCACACAAATCTAACCTACTTTGCCACAAAGGGACATCAGTCAGAGTCACCAGGTGGCAGGAATATCCTTCCACCACACTACCCAGGAACCACCAGAGTACCAGGGGGACTCATGGAGCTCATTTACCCAGGGCTAGGGCACCCAAAGCCCGCAAGGAGGACAGATGAACCACCCCCATGGACCTCCAGACAACCAGGGCACATCATGGAGCTCATTTACCCAGGGCTAGGGCACCCAAAGCCCGCAAGGAGGACAGATGAACCACCCCTATGGACCTCCAGACAACCAGGGCACATCATGGAGCTCATTTACCCAGGGCTAGGGCACCCAAAGCCCGCAAGGAGGACAGATGAACCACCCCCATGGACCTCCAGACAACCAGGGCACATCATGGAGCTCATTTACCCAGGGCTAGGGCACCCAAAGCCCGCAAGGAGGACAGATGAACCACCCCCATGGACCTCCAGACAACCAGGGCACATCATGGAGCTCATTTACCCAGGGCTAGGGCACCCAAAGCCCGCAAGGAGGACAGATGAACCATCCCCATGGACCTCCAGACAACCAGGGCACATCATGGAGCTCATTTACCCAGGAATGGAGCACCATAACCCCGCATGGAGGTTGGATGAACCACCCCCATGGACCTCCAGAGAACCAGGGGGACTCATGGAGCTTAAGTACCCAGGAATGGAGCACCATAACCCCGCATGGAGGTTGGATGAGCCACCCCCATGGACCTCCAGAGAACCAGGGGGACTCATGGAGCTTAAGTACCCAGGAATGGAGCACCATAACCCCGCATGGAGGACAGATGAAACAGCCCTTGGACCTCCAGAGAACCAGGGGGACTCATGGAGCTTAAGTACCCAGGAATGGAGCACCATAACCCCGCATGGAGGTTGGATGAACCACCCCCATGGACCTCCAGAGAACCAGGGGGACTTATGGAGCTTAAGTACCCAGGAATGGAGCACCATAACCCCGCATGGAGGTTGGATGAAACAGCCCTTGGACCTCCAGAGAACCAGGGGGACTTATGGAGCTTAAGTACCCAGGGCTAGGGCACCCAAAGCCCGCATGGAGGACAGATGAACCACCCCCATGGACCTCCAGACAACCAGGGCACATCATGGAGCTTAAGTACCCAGGGCTAGGGCACCCAAAGCCCGCAAGGAGGACAGATGAACCACCCCCATGGACCTCCAGACAACCAGGGCACATCATGGAGCTCATTTACCCAGGGCTAGGGCACCCAAAGCCTGCATGGAGGACAGATGAACCACCCCCATGGACCTCCAGACAACCAGGGCACATCATGGAGCTTAAGTACCCAGGGCTAGGGCACCCAAAGCCCCCATGGAGGACAGATGAACCACCCCCATGGACCTCCAGAGTAGTACCCATGAACCACCAGCACTCAGACACTTAGCACACCCAGCTAAGCCACTTTGCCACAAAGGAACACCGGTCAGAATACCCAGGTGGCAGGCCTCCCCATACCCCACACTACCCATGGATCACACTACCCATGAACCACCAGCACTCAGACACTTAGCACACAAAGCTAAGCCACTTTGCCACCAAGGAACACCGGTTAGAATACCCAGGTGGCAGGCCTCCCCATCCCCCACACTACCTGTGGACCACACTACCCATGAACCACCAGCACTCAGACACTTAGCACACAAAGCTAACCTAATTTGCCACCAAGGATCACCGGTTAGAACACCAAGGTGGCAGGCTCTCTGAGCTGAAAATGAAAATCTGACATGATTCTATTCCTAATACAAGAGCTCCATCCAGAGGATTTTACATATATTGCACTGCATCCATATGACTCCAAAAGCGCCCAAAAGGCCCATTCAAAGGAATACCGAGTTGGCAAATGAGCTCTCGCAGCCATAGTGGCAGAACACGGCGGTGTCAAAGCCTATGGAGAAATTTTGCCACTTCGGTCCCTGGCCCTAACCCGTTTCCTGTCAGCCTACTGTCATATAAGGCAGTGGTTCTCAAATGGGGGTACGTGAAGCTTTTCAAAATATCTTTAAAAAATCAGTAGGCTCCTCATAATAAGTCTTGGGAAAAATTATTTTGTAAAAAGTTCAATAAAATATAAATGTGTGTTCATGCACTGAATTTTATATTCAGTATTTACAGGGTATTTACAGCACTGTACCTCTTTTTTATTCCAAAAATGTTTTGCCCGTGTCAGGGGTTACTTGACTAAAAACATATTTTTAAGGGGGTACATCACTGAAAAATGTTTGAGAACCACTGATATAAGGGACACTAGAGCCCACAAAAGACCCACTGGAGTGGTAAAAAAAAAAAAAATTAATTACCAACTGTTAAATCAGATTTTCTGTAAGACTGCAATATTCGACGTTAACCATTGCAAAAAGCAATGGAATGTCTTGAATGTAATTAAAAACACTTTAGTATTCAGTCAAAGTTTTATTTCCTTTTAGAGGCTTTTATTTTTGAAACAGCAGGAAGTAGCAACAAAGTGGTAGTAGCTTGATTTCTCACGTGTTCGGAGCGCAGACGACAAAATTACACCCAGGACTTAACTGAGAAAACTGTGACTATCCAAGAAATGCTCAGTAAGTATTAATGTTTTGCAATGTAATGTATTGTATTAACTACATATCATTGTTGTCTGCCATTTGTGATTTGTTTGAGAACATGTGCAGTTTAGCTAGACAATCTCTAGCTAGGAATTTAAGTCTCGTCATTTCAGATTTCATATCCGTTTTTGGTTTTAAATTGCCAGTGTCCAGTTTAGGTTTTAGATGCCGTTGAGTTGGACCTAAAGACTGTCATAACAGTACTAATTGAATCAAATGTAACAGTGAGGGTCTGATGTGCGTGTACAATGTGTTGTGTTGACATGCGGTATGGCTGACTGACATTTGATGGCAACAAGTCCTTAAAACTAATACAGCAAACAGTTAAATGTTCTGTATGTCAAAATACAGTTGCAGTGCTACATCTGAGTAAGACTTAATCCAGTGATGTAGTTTCCAAATTTGCTAGCCATTGCTCTCTTTTTGACATTTACGGAGTCCCCACAACACACATTAACCGGTCTTGCCTAGTGTGTTTGATGCTGGAGCAAAGTTGGTCCCCAGAAGCACATTTAACTGACTGTGTGTTGGGTCCCCGTAACTCATGTCTCAGGTGTGTTGGGTCCCCATAACTCATGTCTGAGGTGCTTGTAAAACACTAAATCCAGTAGCAATGCCTGACAATGTCAAAGATTTGGATTATTTGTTTGTCATTGTGTTTAATATAAGTTAGGGGTTTAGTTCACCACTTCTTTTCATCATTCTTTGAGTTCATTTGAAAAAGGGTGTTTGTTCAAGACATTAGTTTCAATTGAAGCGGTTGGTTGTCCATGTTTGTATACCAACAACTCATTGTTAAATGTTCCAGACATTGACCACTGAAAGCATGGAACCAACAGGAATGGACTATGGACTTCCATCCCTTGGTTCAGGCTCTCAGAGCATTGAGGTTGACAGAGATCCTAAACAGGTAGGTGTCTCAAATTTAGCTTCTTGCTTAACACTGTTTGGCTTGTTATTCTGTTTAATTGATTGCAATGTTGATTTTCAGTGACAGATTTGGTTGATAGGTGAATATTACTAAAGAGTCAGCATTTGGACACCTATCACACTCCTGTTTTAGGTTTTAGATGCCGTTGAGTTGGACCTAAAGACTGTCATAACAGTACTAATTGAATCAAATGTAACAGTGAGGGTCTGATGTGCGTGTACAATGTGTTGTGTTGACATGCGGTATAGCTGACTGACATTTGATGGCAACAAGTCCTTAAAACTAATACAGCAAACAGTTAAATGTTCTGTATGTCAAAATACAGTTGCAGTGCTACATCTGAGTAAGACTTAATCCAGTGATGTAGTTTCCAAATTTGCTAGCCATTGCTCTCTTTTTGACATTTACGGAGTCCCCACAACACACATTAACCGGTCTTGCCTAGTGTGTTTGATGCTGGAGCAAAGTTGGTCCCCAGAAGCACATTTAACTGACTGTGTGTTGGGTCCCCATAACTCATGTCTCAGGTGTGTTGGGTCCCCATAACTCATGTCTGAGGTGCTTGTAAAACACTAAATCCAGTAGCAATGCCTGACAATGTCAAAGATTTGGATTATTTGTTTGTCATTGTGTTTAATATAAGTTAGGGGTTTAGTTCACCACTTCTTTTCATCATTCTTTGAGTTCATTTGAAAAAGGGTGTTTGTTCAAGACATTAGTTTCAATTGAAGCGGTTGGTTGTCCATGTTTGTATACCAACAACTCATTGTTAAATGTTCCAGACATTGACCACTGAAAGCATGGAACCAACAGGAATGGACTATGGACTTCCATCCCTTGGTTCAGGCTCTCAGAGCATTGAGGTTGACAGAGATCCTAAACAGGTAGGTGTCTCAAATTTAGCTTCTTGCTTAACACTGTTTGGCTTGTTATTCTGTTTAATTGATTGCAATGTTGATTTTCAGTGACAGATTTGGTTGATAGGTGAATATTACTAAAGAGTCAGCATTTGGACACCTATCACACTCCTGTTTTAGGTTTTAGATGCCGTTGAGTTGGACCTAAAGACTGTCATAACAGTACTAATTGAATCAAATGTAACAGTGAGGGTCTGATGTGCGTGTACAATGTGTTGTGTTGACATGCGGTATAGCTGACTGACATTTGATGGCAACAAGTCCTTAAAACTAATACAGCAAACAGTTAAATGTTCTGTATGTCAAAATACAGTTGCAGTGCTACATCTGAGTAAGACTTAATCCAGTGATGTAGTTTCCAAATTTGCTAGCCATTGCTCTCTTTTTGACATTTACGGAGTCCCCACAACACACATTAACCGGTCTTGCCTAGTGTGTTTGATGCTGGAGCAAAGTTGGTCCCCAGAAGCACATTTAACTGACTGTGTGTTGGGTCCCCATAACTCATGTCTCAGGTGTGTTGGGTCCCCATAACTCATGTCTGAGGTGCTTGTAAAACACTAAATCCAGTAGCAATGCCTGACAATGTCAAAGATTTGGATTATTTGTTTGTCATTGTGTTTAATATAAGTTAGGGGTTTAGTTCACCACTTCTTTTCATCATTCTTTGAGTTCATTTGAAAAAGGGTGTTTGTTCAAGACATTAGTTTCAATTGAAGCGGTTGGTTGTCCATGTTTGTATACCAACAACTCATTGTTAAATGTTCCAGACATTGACCACTGAAAGCATGGAACCAACAGGAATGGACTATGGACTTCCATCCCTTGGTTCAGGCTCTCAGAGCATTGAGGTTGACAGAGATCCTAAACAGGTAGGTGTCTCAAATTTAGCTTCTTGCTTAACACTGTTTGGCTTGTTATTCTGTTTAATTGATTGCAATGTTGATTTTCAGTGACAGATTTGGTTGATAGGTGAATATTACTAAAGAGTCAGCATTTGGACACCTATCACACTCCTGTTTTAGGTTTTAGATGCCGTTGAGTTGGACCTAAAGACTGTCATAACAGTACTAATTGAATCAAATGTAACAGTGAGGGTCTGATGTGCGTGTACAATGTGTTGTGTTGACATGCGGTATAGCTGACTGACATTTGATGGCAACAAGTCCTTAAAACTAATACAGCAAACAGTTAAATGTTCTGTATGTCAAAATACAGTTGCAGTGCTACATCTGAGTAAGACTTAATCCAGTGATGTAGTTTCCAAATTTGCTAGCCATTGCTCTCTTTTTGACATTTACGGAGTCCCCACAACACACATTAACCGGTCTTGCCTAGTGTGTTTGATGCTGGAGCAAAGTTGGTCCCCAGAAGCACATTTAACTGACTGTGTGTTGGGTCCCCATAACTCATGTCTCAGGTGTGTTGGGTCCCCATAACTCATGTCTGAGGTGCTTGTAAAACACTAAATCCAGTAGCAATGCCAGACAATGTCAAAGATTTGGATTATTTGTTTGTCATTGTGTTTAATATAAGTTAGGGGTTTAGTTCACCACTTCTTTTCATCATTCTTTGAGTTCATTTGAAAAAGGGTGTTTGTTCAAGACATTAGTTTCAATTGAAGCGGTTGGTTGTCCATGTTTGTATACCAACAACTCATTGTTAAATGTTCCAGACATTGACCACTGAAAGCATGGAACCAACAGGAATGGACTATGGACTTCCATCCCTTGGTTCAGGCTCTCAGAGCATTGAGGTTGACAGAGATCCTAAACAGGTAGGTGTCTCAAATTTAGCTTCTTGCATAACACTGTTTGGCTTGTTATTCTGTTTAATTGATTGCAATGTTGATTTTCAGTGACAGATTTGGTTGATAGGTGAATATTACTAAAGAGTCAGCATTTGGACACCTATCACACTCCTGTTTTAGGTTTTAGATGCCGTTGAGTTGGACCTAAAGACTGTCATAACAGTACTAATTGAATCAAATGTAACAGTGAGGGTCTGACGTGCGTGTACAATGTGTTGTGTTGACATGCGGTATGGCTGACTGACATTTGATGGCAACAAGTCCTTAAAACTAATACAGCAAACAGTTAAATGTTCTGTATGTCAAAATACAGTTGCAGTGCTACATCTGAGTAAGACTTAATCCAGTGATGTAGTTTCCAAATTTGCTAGCCATTGCTCTCTTTTTGACATTTACGGAGTCCCCACAACACACATTAACCGGTCTTGCCTAGTGTGTTTGATGCTGGAGCAAAGTTGGTCCCCAGAAGGACATTTAACTGACTGTGTGTTGGGTCCCCATAACTCATGTCTCAGGTGTGTTGGGTCCCCATAACTCATGTCTGAGGTGCTTGTAAAACACTAAATCCAGTAACAATGCCTGACAATGTCAAAGATTTGGATTATTTGTTTGTCATTGTGTTTAATATAAGTTAGGGGTTTAGTTCACCACTTCTTTTCATCATTCTTTGAGTTCATTTGAAAAAGGTGTTTGTTCAAGACATTAGTTTCCATTGAAGCAGTTGGTTGTCCATGTTTGTATACCAACAACTCATTGTTAAATGTTCCAGACATTGACCACTGAAAGCATGGAACCAACAGGAATGGACTATGGACTTCCATCCCTTGGTTCAGTACAAGTCTACATAGTATACATAGTATTGGGATAATGCTGGTCAGTAAAATAACTAAAATGGCTGTCACATTTGAAACATTTTCTGGAAACAATGTTGTTTCATGAGGTGAAGGTATGCTATTGACTATTTTGATTCATTGCCCATCTATATTTTTATAAAAAGTATTTCAATGGTATGGATTAAAAAGTAATTCTAAGTTAAAAATGTATTACTATCAATTAATATAGTATGCCTTGTGCTGTGCTGTTCAAAATTTATTGTCATTGAACAGTATTTAAAAATAAATGTATTTATTGTTAAATGAGCTCTGAGGTTTCTCAGTTTGCTTATCTGTTCTTTTTAAGGCAAAAGACCTGTAAAGAAAACACCGTGGACTGAAGACGAAGTTCAAGCCGTGGAGAAACACCTGGGTGCTTTCATAAAATCTTTCACAGTGCCAGGAAAAAATCACTGTGAAAAATGCTTAAAGGCAGAACCAGTGGCTTTAAAAAATCGAACATGACAAAATGTGAAATTTTTCATTCATAACCGCATTATATCTAACAGGAAGAAGCTTCAGCGTTATTAAATAGGCGTGCTTTATATATATAGTTTTCCTTTTTCAATTTAAGTTCCAAATACTTGTTCAATGTATTTTTTACATACTGCTTCAGTGTTAATTTAGAAGAAGCACAATTTTTCTTTTCATTGTTTTAAATGTTTATTTGAAAAACCTGAAGTGGAGGTTTATCTTTAATACTTTTAAGATAAGATTGTTTCTTTTTTTTCTTTTACAGCCACTGGGCATATTTGTGCCTATAGTTAATTAAAAAGGTGTTTTGCAATGATTTGTTTTTATGTATTAATTTTGTGATGTTAGTGATAAGTTATTGATCATTCTGTTAAAATCTAATAAGGCAGATGGACTATTTTAGGAAATTGAACAAAGGTCCCCACTAGGTAAGTTAGTGTGTGTAACTTATGCAAATAATATGTAAATCTGGTCCCCATCTGACATGTTTTTTCGGAAGTTAATGAGTCCCCATGTAGCATGGCCCAAACAAGTTGATGACCCTACTTTTGAAATTGAGTTATTTCAAGCTGTGTATAGGTTAATACAGCTATAAATAGTGTAAAATATTTTTTTGGAATTTTTAGAACCACTAGAAATTGTGGTCCCCACAAGTGATGATAAAAGTAGTAGTCCCCACAAACCATGGAAACCAGTCTGTGTGTGTGTGTGTGTGTGTGTGTGTGTGTGTGTGTGTGTGTGTGTGTGTGTGTGTGTGTGTGTGTGTGTGTGTGTGTAGGGGTGTGTGGGAGTGTGTGTGTGTGAGCAGCGATTCCTCTGAGGCTGGAGTGTAAACCGCGGCCGCTGTAGCCTGGAGTCCCACTGATGAAGTGACGTGTAGCTTGACGACGCTAAATGGCAGGACTTGAAATAGCCCGAACCTACCAGCCTGTCCTCCCACTTGCTGCGTGTCAGCACTACGGCAGCTCCTCCGCTTTGCTTTTGGAGAGAATTTTGAACTATTAAAAAAAAAAAAAAAAAAAACTCGTTCATTTGTAATTTTTTTCTTTGGGGGCGTGGATAACTTTTTCGAGAAACTCGAACCAGGAAGAGATGGATATTGATCGACCGACTAATGTCTCCTTTTTCGATTTCGTCGGAGGAGTCCAGCTCCTCCGGGGAGAGGACACCCGGACCGCCATGCCCGTCCTCCTGATCGGGATCTGCGTGTCCGGCGCGGTGTGCAACCTGCTGGTGTTGCTGATCTTCATCCGCGACTTCCGGAGCGGCAGGGGCTCTGAGGTGAAAGCCCTCCTCGCCTCGCTGGCCTCCACGGATCTGGCCATCCTGCTGCTGTGCGCGCCCGTGCGCGCCGTCACCTACTACAGACAGACCTGGACCTTGGGGAGCTTCGCGTGCCGCACCACGGACTGGTTCCAGCACTCGTGTGTGGTCGCGAAAACTTTCATCCTGGTCGCGACCACCAAAGCCAAGCACACGTTGCTGCCGCGCGCCGCCGCGTCGCAGCCCCTGCACAGCCCCACGTGGATCCACGGAGCGCTGGCGTTCATTTGGACAGTGTCCATGATGTTCCCCCTGCCGCAGATGCTCTTCGCCGCCTTGGTGCCGCGCGGCGACGACTTCGTCTGCGTCTCCGAGATGCCGGTGTGCGCGTCTGACTTCATGAGTTTGTTCTACAAGATCTACCCGACCGTGGCGTTCGTGGCGCCGGTCATCTTCACGATCGCGTACTACACCAAAACTCTGTACACCGCCGTGAACCACGCGCCGAGCCCGCGACATCAGAGCAAGGTGGTGCTGGTCTTGCTGTGCCTGAGCGGCGCCGTGGGGCTCATGCTGCTGCCCGAGTGGGGGACGTTCACGTGGATCAGACTGGGCTACAACAGGCCCCCTGCGGGGCTGATCATGTTCGCGCAGGTCCTCCTTTACGCGTGCAGCGCCCTGTCCCCGGTCGTCCTGATGACCATGTACGACGACGTGCGCCAAGGACTGGTCGCGATCTGGTTCGTCGCGACGTGCAGGCGCGACAAGCGCGCGCCCGAGACGAAGTGTCCGCAGACCGAGGGGAACGGCGCGGAGGTCGCGGCGAACGCGGTGGGCAACGCCGTCTCACAGACGAAGGAGGCGACGTTCCCCGACGTGGAGCACTTCTGGACGGGGCGCCGGAACACGCACGTGGAGGACGAGCACGATCCGGTTCCGTGGGAGAAAGAGGAGAAGATGCTGTAATGAACTGTTTTTGTTGTTGTTGTTTATTTGTTTTTTTAGCAGGAGATTTTCAGTTTGTTGTTGGCTGCTTTATAGTACATCCACCCACTCAGACCTTTACTAAAGGCTGTAGTGGCCCGTTTGGTATTGTGAGCTTGATTAGATGTAATATAAACTTGTACACTATCATGGGTTGGTGTTGTACAGAGCCGGCCCAAGGCATCGGCAAACTAAGCAGCTGGTTATGGGTCTCCACGCCAGCAGGGGAACTAAAGAGCAGTAGAATTGTCACAAAAGTTATAGAGTGAAAGTTTTTTTTCTTCTTTTTGTATGAGAGGACATGAATTGACATGTTTTGTTTTGCACGTTTACATTTGGGATTCACAGTGTTTAAAAGGTTATTTGTTCATTAGTGTCGTCTTAAAAAATGCATAGCAAAACGTTCTGTTCGTTTGTTTTTATTATAACATTTTTTATCATTGGATTTTTTTTAAGTCTTAATTCTTGATGAATACTAAAGGATCAAAATAAATGACAATGTTAGTTGAAAATACAACTCAAATTTTTAAACAAAATCTTTTACATTAGAGTTTTAGTACATGAAAAACTTTAAGTACATAAATGTTGAGTATATATAAAAGTTATTTACTGTGCATATACTTATTTATATGCATTTCCTGTTTATTTATTTATTTATTTACTTTCTAATAACTTGACTTTTTTTAATTTTCAAAAATTAATATAGTAATTTTTGTAGTACAATTTGAATTAATAGACTGTGAAATTCTACATTTTACATGTAAATCATATATTGTTAAATATCAAGCAGGAGAGATATTAATAATCTAAATCTTTTTTTTTTATTATTACAATGTACGTTGTAGGATGTAACTAGAGTTTGACTCTAAAGACTTTTCTGCTTAAAATATTTTCGTTTTTTTTCACTTTATGTGAAGTGAATGTAATTCAAGCATCATGCAGTCTTTTGTCAACCAATATAATACATTGCGTGAATGATCTGACTGTCTAGTTGTAAATCATAACTATAAATAATTCAGTTATATAACATATGGATGCTATAGGGGAGGGAACATTAGTTGAGCTGGAGGATCAAATTATGTCTAACTCCCAATGAAGCCTTGGACCGGCTCTGTTGCTACTAACGCTTTAAACTTTTATTTTGAATATCTCTTCTTGTTTACAACTTTGATGCGCTGTCTATAGGACATGTTTGTTTATAGTTGTTATTATTTTTTTTTTTTTTTGTAAAAATACAACTGTGTATATATGGAAACTCCAGCAATCAAGTTGTGATTCTCTTTGTGTGACACGTGAGTATTAAAACGCTCTTACTTATCAGGGCGGACATTGTTTTCCTTTTTGATGATTATTGAACATGACTTTAATCAGAGATAAAAGGCAGTTGGACCTGGATCAGATCTCTCAATTTAATGAAGATTGCTCAGAGATTACATGTACAGTTCAAGCAGAGATCCCTTTTCCCATATTAGATTCACAGCTAATCCACTGGGGCAGTTTAGGTCATGTCATAAATGTTGTTTTAGTGAAACCATCATTTACCGAGAGTCACTGAACACGTGTAAGTTTCCCGCCGTCTCTTTATTATTGTCGATGCATTTTTAATTTTTCTTTGTTGGTCCAGTTTGAATCAATGAAAAGTGTATTTCTTTATTTTTCTTTATTCTTTATTCTTCTTTGGTTATTATAATTTAAATCATAAAACAAATTTTATTACAGATAAGTTATATTCACTTGTTTATTTTGTAGATTGTGAAAATTGTTTACTTTGAATATATATATTTTTTTTAACCATTATTACATTTTTTTTTTAGGGTGGGGTTTAAACTCTAAATTTCTAACTTTTAAGCCGTGTGAATATTTGTAGCATTTAGCTTTATGAATTGAAATATCTCAATAAAAGGTCCAGATTTCTTTGAAAGAAAAGAAAAACCTGTCAAGGTATTGTTAGCAATACTTTGCTTACCTTTTGTAGAAAAATGTCTTTTTACTTCAGGATTTTTTTTTCAACCATTACATTTTCTGAGGTGGAAGCTAACAGCTAATGAGACATATGCTCAGTGGTGGAGAAAGTACTCAAAAAATGTACTTAAGTAAAAGTACAAATACACAGGCAAAAATATACTCAAGTAAAAGTCAAAGTACCACATTAACATTTTACTTAAGTAAAAGTAAAAAAGTACTGGCTTTTAAAAATACTTAAGTATTAAAAGTAAAAGTACTTGCTGAATACATAACCTAATCACTAATATCATTAAGTGTGCCGATAGTATTTAATTTGAATACATCATAAATGTGCCATTTTAATAAACAATGTCACAGATTAAACATGTTCTTATTGTGTTTATTCTCTGTAAGAGTTTAGACTTAGATATGTGATTCTATGCATCATAATTTCAGGGATGGAAACATCTTATTTCCTGTCCTAACGTAGCATGAACTTCATTAGTGACATTTATTTAGAAAGAAATCCAACTGAAAGGGGATGGAACGAAGGTGTGGGGGGGAAGACATGCAATCGAGGAGCCACGTAGCAGAGTTGTAGTCAAGACCACTGAACACGAGACCAAGACCAGCGCACTGCGCTACATGACACAATAAAATGAAGTGCACCTATCAAAATTGGTTCTCAGATTGATCTGAAAGATCCACATTTCCATAAAAACACCTAGATATAAATACTTAGAGCTGAAATATATTTAACCAGTATCAATTACAACTCATTTCATTCTGTTTTGCTTTCATCGCTGTGCTACAATCCGCAGAGGTCGCCTGCCATCCCTATTGAAATAACGCCCTGGGCGGTTGCCCATATTGCCCATGTCAGAAACCACAACTGTCTGCACCATTAAACCATGAAACATAGCAATTAACTGTAATTGCTATGTTACAATTACAGTTGTAATTGTAACATTACAACAACACTATGAACACTGTCCAACGGCGCAACAAGCAGAAGGAGCACCATGACTGTTCTCATCCTCCCTCCCACTGCATGTTTGCCACCATGACAGGAGACAAAATCAATCAATGAGCATGCTCTGTGTTCATACGTTCAACTTTTACTTATTCGGCAATTAAATAAATGTGTGTGTGTGTGTATATATATATATATATACTGCTCAAAAAAATAAAGGGAACACTTTAAGTGTTAAACACCTGTTTAAGTGTTCCCTTTATTTTTTTGAGCAGTGTATATATATATATATATATATATATATATATATATATATATATATATATATATATATATATATATATATATATATATAGCTATTGCAGTGTATACAAGAACAAAGAACGGCTCTCAGTGAGGCTTCAGTCCCATCAATCTTAGTAAAGATCCGTCCAGAAGAATCGGATCGTTCCTGAATCCACACAATAATTCAGCGCATGAGTGACAACTTTTTTTCATCGCAGATGCAACATGTGTCTCAGTACAGCTAGCTTTGCTAGCATCACGTCCACAGATCTTACCTTTCTTTAAGCTTTCCTTCCAAGTGACGCTAAAAGTTGGACAAAGTTCCACCGTCTGTGAAAGCGAAGCGCTGCTGGTTTTACATGTCGTCATATCTTATGATTTATGCAGCTATTATCGATTAGTTAGACATCTTCTCCCGCTCAGAGGAAACCACTGCGCATGTCTGGAGCTTAAAGGGGGAGGCGATGGGTGACAACAGACACTAAGTCACGTTATTGCTTGGATTTTACGGCGCCACCTTAAAGTTCCTGAACTTCATATTTTAACGGACAAAAAGAGAGCAGTGCGACTTGGATGTAACGAGTAACGCGACACTTTTGTAGAAATGTAGTGAAGTAGAAAGTACAGATACTTACTGTAAAATGTAGTGGAGTAAAAGTAGAAAGTACCCATTATTAAATCTACTTAAGTAAAGTACAGATACATGAAAATTGTACTTAAGTACAGTAACGAAGTACTTGTACTTCGTTACTTCCCACCACTGCATATGCTACTTGTTTTAGCCAACTTTAGCAGTTTAAAGCAACTGAAACAGAAAATTTGCCTTTGTAGAATCCAAAGCTATGTTAGCATATATGAGAGTAACCTATGACATATATGATGACAGTCTCAAATTTCACAACAAACTAGCTTGTTGGAGTTAGCTTGTTGGAATAGCTCCGCTACAATTATTACAGTTTATGACTTTTTTTTTAGGGAAATGCCGTAGACGCATATGCATCTTTTGAAAAATCTCCTGACTGCATCTATTATGGTGTTTGGTTAAAAAGTTAATTTCCTAAATCATTCCATCACTCTGTGTGAATGTGTACTAAATATACACATGTAAAAAAATAAGTTGACCAAATATAGCTATAAATATTCTGGGCTAATATGGTCCTAAACAGACATTTCATATCAAGAATACTTGTTTCCTCATTTACTCGTTTCGTTGCTCAAAGACAGACTGTAAGGGTGAAAGGTCGTCTCCACGCCACGCCCTGCAGCAGCGGGAGGTCGTCTCAAAGCGACCGGGCCTCCCTGGCCCAGTTCACAATCCACCTCCAGGATCCAATTAGAGGCGATTTCTTCTGGTTCCTCATGCCTCATGTCCAAACACACGTCGGGATTTTCCTGGACTCCAGGCTATAATTAGGTCCAGCAGTGAATGTCACTGGGAATTCTAACAGCGTTTAGACATGTTAGTAATGCAAGGAAGGATTTTTGACACTGTAGCCTAGGTAACATTTTTGACAAAATTTTGGGCTTGCTTTTTTTCTCTTAAACAGAAATTATGAATTTGTGGATATGTGTTACTACAGATGTGGGGTTTATTTTAGCTTGAGATAAAATACTGTGCAAAAAGTATCAATTTGCTTTGAATATTTCCACCTTATGCACCAATTCACCTTTTTTTCCCACTTACTTATACCGATATTGATATTGATATCTGAGGTTTAGTATCGGCTGATATCGATCCGACACAGAAAAACTGTGCTGAATTGATTTAAAATGGGTTTTTTTAAAAAACACATCCCTTTACTACCTCTGCACCAGTACAGCACACTAAGACACAAACAGCTTCACAAGCTCGGTCAAACAAAACAACAACTTTCATTTGTTCAGTCAGTGCAAAATAAATAACTATGAAAGTGAAACTGACAAAAACAGGATGACTACCTGGTCAAATATGTAAAACAATAAAGCTTAACAAATCAAAGTGCAATCTGGTATTCTAACTATGATGTAAAATAAATAATAAATGATGACGTCTCTCAGAGCACAAAGCATAGAATTAGACTGAATAGATCCGCCCTTATCTTTTCATTTGCGTTCCCAGTCTTCAAGGTGAACTCAAGAGTATCAGCAAGGGTGTGAAATTTTGTTTTTGTCAAAAATACAAAGCTAACTAATTAACCTCAATGACATAATGTGGAGGGAAAGATCCAATATGAAAACTGTTAATTATGCGCAGCACCTGTGATAGTTCCAGCCAGAATCACAGGTATTAATTTAATAGGTCTCCTATGAACACATTTACTGGGTGAGGAAAAGTCTGTTATGCAATGCAATATCCTCCTCTTAGATGAAAACTCTAAAAATAGAGCGGATAATAGTGTAAAAGAAATGAGTGACCAAAGGGCAGACATTTGGAGAAAGGGTCCATTCTCAATGAATTAATTATATGTGCAGGAGTGAAATCATGCTGCAGAGCTTTCTTCCCCCCCCATTCCCCTTCCTCTCTTGAACCGGTAACCTTTCTTTTCATCAGGGTGGACTAAAATGTCAAATCTGCAGGGGAGTGGGAGTCACAGGCAGCCGCTGCTTCGCTGGTAAACACTCCGATGGAAGGAAACGGGCTCCTTCTGGATGGCAAAAAGATCTCCAAATCTTACAGCAGCTCAGAGCGGAAACCAATAGATGCTCTCAACATGCTAACTGGTTAAGAATGATAAGAAAAAGCCTTTTCTATCCTTAAATTACATCAGTGGACGTCTGAGCTCCTCTGTGCCTTTAAATATGTTCATTGTTGAGATGAGACTTGGGGTGTTTCACACTTGATAGTCCAGTAAACTCGGTTCGATTGGGGGACCAAAATTGCAACATTTGTAACATTTTCAGCTGATGTGATTCGCTTTCACGCTTTGAAAAACCTTTGGAAAACCTGTTCACCTCCTCGCCTGTGGGGGCGCTGCACCAAGAACCACTGAAGTAAATGACACGAAAACCTCATTCACTTTCGCGTCAATGCGGTCGACACGAAAGCAACAACCTCATTACTTTAAAAAGACATTTTGCTACAAAAGGTAAGCAAGTTGCAGAAGGCGTGCAACTTCCTTCTTTACAAAACGTTTAAAAAAAAAAGAAATAGAGCCGCATCAGATTTTAGCGGCTGTAAGATTTCTCTTTTGTCTTTGATATAAAAGACCACGACCCATTTCTAGATTTGTTTGTTTCAAACAAACAAATTGTTTGTTTAGGTCATATTTACCCAGAATGCCCTACAGACCTCTTCCTGCTTTTGGAGTGGTCTCTGATCCGCATTCTAACCGCGGCAGAGTTCACTTCAATCCAACAGAGACCTAGGATTTTAGCCAGACCAGAGTTTGGATTTTTCGACTGTCCCTCCCCAGACAAACAAACAAACTTGAGTTTGATTAAAGTGGACTAAACAGGGCTGATGTGAATGCTTTCAAAGGTCAGACATGTCAGTAACACACACTCTGCGGTTTGATGTAAAACAAAGGATGAATATCTAGAAAAGCACCTCATTATCTATGTTAAGTATGGTGGAGGATCTCTCATGCTGTGGGCCAGTTTCTCTTCTAAAGGCTCTGAGAACCTTGTCAGAGGGAGCAGCACCATGAACTCTTTGGCTCATGGTACTGCAGCCAGTCACCAGTTGATTATGTACAAATCTGGTGGATTTTCAGTAAACTCAAAATGGGTTGACATCTAGTGTTCCGATGAGATAATGACCAAAAATATAACAGAGAAATGCTTCCTCAAGCCCAAAATAACTTTTCGTCCACAAGCAAAGTTTCTAGACCTAAAAACGAGGGATCTGAGCATCCAGGCGTCCAGCTCACAGAACCGCCCTCCCCCTGCAACGCCCCTACTCGGCTCCTACAAACTAGCCAGCAACAATTAGCAAAAACCTGGAGGAACTGCACATCTTTACATGAGCTGCTACTCAGTCAAAGCTGTTCCAAACATTATGAAAGGGTTAGTAGAGCAGCAAAGTTTTCCTCAAGGTGGAGCTTCAGAAAGAGCAGGAGTTTTTTTAAGAGACAGAGACCCAATTTAAAGGTGTTAAATTACAAAGTCAAATATGTTTTAAGTCACATTTGATTTTATGTACCATTTTTATAACAACTAAAGGTAACACAGAAACTTGACTGTGCTGTAAAGGGCGTAGAAAAGACAAAATAATGCCCCTTTATTATTGAGGCGCAGAATGTGATCAAGCGAAGTGGGAGGTTCAAACTCCCAGACCGGCTCCGCCCACATTTTCTTTTTCTTTTACATTTTTTTTCTTAGGTTTGTATTAAAATCGTTAAAATGCTCAAATAAAAACATGCTAAAATTAAATAAATCAAATGAACTGCATGGTAATGTGACGAGTGCAAAGCAATAAAACATGTCTGGGAGACGGAAACACATGTATGAATGCTGACCTAAAATATTTCGCCTCTCTGACGACCTTAAAAGGAAGCGAGGCACATCTGGCAGCTGATTCCAACAGCTTCCAGGATAAAAGCAGATTCAGCAGCTTCTGACTTAATCCATAAAAAAAAAAAAAAAAAACAGCCTTAAATAGCTTTGTAAGCAGAGCGCAGGTTCACTCTAACACCAATAAGAGACCCTACGATCAAAGATATTGATCTTTTTCTGCCTTCCACATCAGGTTCAACCGAACGTTGTGGCAAAAACAACTTTGGAAAACAACTTGAATGCTTAGGTAAGTTGTTGTAGAAAATTGGTTATTATTATTGTTTATTGGAGGGGTTTTTTTTAACAATAACTGTTTAACGGTTTGAGATGCTCCCATGTTTACTGTTTTGGTTTAATCATTTATTCAGATTTCAGACTTCAGATGAATCTTCTTTAAGTTTTCCAGCGATGGAAACCTGTCCTGTTCCATCTGAAAGCAAAACAATATCCACTGGTGCAAAAAACAACAACAACGGGGAAAAAAAATCACACTGTCACAAAGATTTGTGCTTCAGGGGGCTGATTCTCTGCTACACAGAGTGATGTTTCACTCCTTCGGGTTTTGTGTGTTGCAGTCCCTCAGTCTGTCTCGTATATTTACGCATCCCTGAATCCGACCCCCAGTCAAAAATCAATAACTACCAGCTTCCAAGAGAGCCGGGAACCTCAGAGAGACTAGTCACTGTTAAAACCGGGGATTAAAAACAGTTTTAAATGTTCCATGTTGTGCCAAAGAAGCTGGAGTTTTAAGGTTGAAGCCATTGAAAAGAACAGAGTCCTTCTCTTTCTGTAAAGCAGCACTTGTTTGTTTTTTTTCTCTTCCCTCGTCACTCAGCCATGGTGCATTGGTGATGCTGCCTCAGGCTCTCGCCGTTGCTTTGTTGGGCTCTGTGTGTCCTCTGTCCTGCAACAACTTATAAAAGGCCCGAGTCAAAAAAAGAAAAAAGGACTTAAAAGACGTCCAGATGTGGGTCGCCTGTGGAGCTGCACAAAAGAAAGTCGGGTTGCATGAAAAGCACGTTTCATTATTATTCTGTTTAGACTGTATCGGATGAGAAATAAGAACCATAAACGCTTGAATTTTGATCCAACCTTACTAAAAATACACACAAGTGTTTCCACTCCCCCCCACCCTGCAGCCGAATTCACTGCAGCTGTGTTACATTCTCTTCCTCTTGTTACCTGTTTCTCATGGGAAGTCAAATCTGTCGGCTCTGACCTGTTTTTCTATTTACACTTCACTAGTTCTAAACGAACGCTGCCAGCCAGCGATGGGCCCTGTGGCTGAGCAGGCCAACAGCGCCGCCTGCGTCCAGACACGTGTAGAAACGGACGGGGGAGAGGACAGGGACCCTTCCACGACATGCATCTGTAAATGATGACTTTTTTTTTTTTTTTTTGTCTTATGCACAACTCTTAAGCTTTTGGCCGCACATTTTTATTTATAGGAGCAAAACATATCTCTAAAAATTGCTTTTGGGAGACACGTCCGTGCTGATGCCGGCTTTTTCCAGAACCAGAGCCAAACATGGAGAAGCAGCATTCAGTTTTCAAGCTCTGCTAATCTGGAACAAAATTCCAGAGAACTGCAAAACTGCTGAAACACTGTTTTCCTGTAAATCAAAGGCTAAAAACTCCACCTGCTTAGAGCTGCCTTTGATTTATAACAACTGGAACTTGACCAACATATTTGATGTGTTTATCTTCCTGGTGATTATGATTATTGCATTTGATAAAATGCAAATGTTTATTGTTTGTTCCATAACTGGTTACTATATGATGTTTGTATTTTGTGGAGCACTTTGAGCTGCCATGTTGCTGAAATGGGCTACACAACTAAACTTGAATTTTGAGCAAAACTTGTATGCCAAATCAACAAGTAAACAATCGTAAAAAAATTAAATGAAATAAATCAGTCTGCAGTTTTGACATTTTAAAAAACAGTGATCATTTTAAGAAGCCCTTTTGCTTGTAAAGATTGGAGTTGACCAGTAGGAGGTTCTCCCAGTGTGATAATGTGTTACATATTGCCATTTTAGTTTACTCCTTGTGTTTTGGATCAATTTTATTATATTTCTGTTTACAGTTCAGATTTTTTGTTTTCCGTTTTTGCCCCTGTTTGTTTCTGCACCTCTCCTCAGCCTACCATCCCGCTCCCTGTTCCCAGCTGTTAATCGTTTCCTCGTTTGCTCATAACTGCTCCTTCTCCAACTGCATCCACTTACCTGCAATTAGCTCTTCTGGCTCTCTTGTCATTTTCACTCCCTCCTTACAATATATAAACTACGCCATTTCTTCCTCTTTGTTTCTTCTTCACTGTTTTAAACGTGTCTCGTCGTCGGTTCTTCTGTTGAACCAAGGATTTGCGTCAATAAACTTTCATCATGTTCATCCCCAACTCCAGTCTGGAATTTGGTCGAACCTCGTGACAACTTATGCTCCGGTGCAATAATACTCACTAAACCCACCACAGTTTCATGGTTTCTCTGAAAAAAATATAAACAAAATGTTCAGCAAGATTTAACTGCTAGCGTTTAAAACAAACAAAAAAAACAATATTTTTGTGTTATGTTGCATTGTAATGTTCCAGCATTATCACCGTTCTAATACTATTTGGGTCACAGAAGCAACTGTTTCCAAAACAATGTATATATCTTTAAGCAAAAATAGAGCTTCAAATTCAAGATATTTGCTTCTCTAAACAGTGAAGAATTAAGGCAACACTGTTGTCCATCCATTTACTTGTTTATTTCATGTTTTGTTCACAGCTTATTATCACTTTTTTCAGGAACTCCTCATTTAAAGGGGGGGCAGCTTCCACTGCCACGCTGGGAAAATTACATGTATGATTGCTAGACTTCACAAAGCCATTCTGAGAGCCGTACGGGACGAAATGGCTGTGTGGGCTGGGCTGGGCTGGGTGGGGTGTGGTGGGGGGGATTCCCCAGGAGGAGAAAAACTGATTCCGACGTGTGAAACTGGTGACGCTTTGACTGCGACAATAACAAGCGAGGATAAGGCGGTTTGTTCGTTCCTCGTTTGCTGAATCTGCTTTGGGGAGACGATCAATGGATGTAGCAGAAAATCCATCGGGCAACAAACACTTTTTGGCTCAGACATAATTAATCCAAAGATAACACGATAATGAGCAACATCCTGGTATGACGCTAAATCCGTCCTCTAATCTCTGCCGTGTTTTGATCACGCGGCTGGGGGCCCGAGGCTCCACTTAATACATTCCACTCAGTTTGGTCCAGAAGAAATCCTTGGTTAACGCCGATTCAGATGAGGGTTTATTTGTAAGTGGCGCCACCTGTTGGTTGAAAACACATTCACCTCGCCCCATGCTTATTCCCTCATTCATTCCTCAATCAAACATGGTATATTAATCCACGTGTTTACGAATAAATGGAGTAAGACTGACTTGAAGGTAGCGGATATTTATGGAATCACTTATTTGATGTTTATTTAATTGTCATCATTTTGTAGAAATCAGTTTTCATTCATCTTGTCATTAAAAGGCTTTGTGTTTTCTTTTCTTTTTTTTTAAGAAAACAATTCTATAAAGCAATTATGTACACACGGGAATGCGTTGTTGTTGTTGGTTTTTTTTTACATGTTTTGTAGACCTTTTTTATTATTTTGTATGTACGTTTACATTGAACAAATGACCATGTTCTTATGACTAGGTTTTATTTTTCTTTTAGTTTTAAAAACCTGAAAAATTCTTTATTATAATTTTTTTTACCTTGTGTCATCCTGACCCCCAGTGGCCTGCTTTGGAACTAAAGCACAATCTGTAATGTTCAGTACACGCCCACTGGAAAAAGTCATTACAATTACTATTCATCTTAATAGCATGTAGCTTGCTATTCGTAAGTTATAAATAATTTAATGACAAAGTACAACTCAGTTTGTTTGTTAATTAATGGAACATGTTGTTTTGCATGAAAATAATAATAATAATAATAATTTTGGACTGACAGAATTAAGGATGTGCTTCATATTGTAATTTTAATATTAGATCAATAATTTCTCTCTCTCTCTTTCTTAATTTTAGTCTGAATCAAGAAGTGGGATTAGACACAGATTTTTACCGGCAATCGTAACTCAATATAGTTCTGCCACCAATGCTCACTTCTCCTGTTCCGTCATTCTGGTTCACAGCGACTGAAGAAAAAGCAGCAGGCAGTAAAAAAAAAACCTCCACAGTCTCGGCTCAAACTGGAGGAAAGGTTTTCATAAGTCAGAGTCAGAGCTGTGAAGCTTCAAAGGCGATCGGTGTTGGCTACTTGGAGTTGACCGACTTGATCCACCAACTGGTTCAGCTTCCAGTTCTTCCAGTTTGTTTCATTGGTTATGAGTCCATGAGGAAAAAGAGCGTTCTCTGGGTAACATTTCTACCCAACCCTTCAGTGAATCAGTTGAAGCTAAGGGTCGAAGGTCAATATCAGAAAACTTCTTCAGTGTGACTGGCTTGTGTTTGTTTTTAAAATGTGAATTTTGTATTTATGTAACTACAAATGAATTAACATTTACTAAAAAAAACCCATTTCTTTTAAACCTGTTCTCCAGTTTGTGCTTTGATCAGTTATGAAGTTCTATTAAAAATGTGGGCGTTCCTTTAATATATAACGTTTCCAAAAATGATTATGGTTAAAAAAAAAAGACTCCAGAAATAACAGATTGAAAGAAGAACATTTTATTCAACTCAAGAGTTACAGCACTGATGAATTTTGTGTTATGGAGCATTAATAATGAAAACAACAACAAATAGAAAACAAATCTGCCTTCTAACTATTTATTCTGACGTTTTGTTTTGGCTCTTGAATAATCAGAATCTCGTCTCCAGCCAGGCACCAGAAACCTCGCTGTCCGCTTCCAGAGTCATTGATGTTTTAATGGACAGGAGAGTCGAGCTGAGGAAACAGAAGAACAAATTTGAGAAACGCAGAGTTCCAACGCACGTCATTAAATGCTGAAACTTTTCTGAGATGTCTCAGCAGCTTCAGTTTCTGCTCACCTACCTGTTACATCCAGAGTAATGGTGTCAGGTGAGGTCCATCTCCCCAGCGGTCGGTCTGCCTCAAACCTGAAGTGATGCTGGCCCGCATCGCCCAGCTTCACACCCCGAATCTGAGCCGAACGGCTCGAATCGCTTCCCCCGGTGTAGCTAGAATGCAGGGCAGCCTTTCAGTAACGTCATTTTACTGCAACAATCACAGCACTTGCAGTTTTTCTCACCGCGGCTGGAAGGGCTGATCTGGTTGGGGTCGGTGTGGTGACCACATAACGCGCCTCACAGTGTGACCTGGGGGAGTTTTACACAATGTTGTTCACTTAAACATTTCCTAAAGCCATAAACAACAACACATTTATACTGATACTCTATGAGATACACCAACACAACATACTATTAGTGTGAAGTGGGGGAAAAAAATTCAAACTTTTCAGATTTCTTATAGTAAAAAAAAGGGACAGAATTTTCATGCCTCTCCAAAATAATTAAATATTTAGTTTGGGCCTGTTACATAAAACCCCAACAAAGTACATTTACTTGTTTTCGCAAACATTTGAACCGTCCATCTAAAGAAACAAATGATCCACCTGAGGGGTGTAGTCGTAGCGGCAGGGCAGAGTCACTGTAGTTCCTGCACACACACACACACACACACACACACACACACACACACACACCCACACACACACACACACACACACACACACACAGATCGCTCTTCTGGAAAACGACACACTCCATCTGCTCCGAGTACCTAGGAGACACAAACGCTTTGAATCTTTCAATTGTCGGGGCTCTAATTTAGGAATCTATGCACAAAAAATACAAGTAACAAAAAACATTTGAAGCAAAAAATGCATATTTCACAGTAAAAATCATGGAAGTGCACAAGAGGCCAAACAATGTAAACCTCAAGAACTCACCCTCAGAGTGTCTGCATCCACCTCAGCCAGTCACTTCAGGATGTTTGTGTCCCTGACAGTGATGGAGGCGAGGAGGTTCTCTAGCGATGAGGGAGGCTCAGTGTTTGGCGTCTGTCAGATGGGAGGAGGGGTGAGGCGGATGGGGGTGAGTGTGAGTTTGAAAGTGATCGGCTCCTCATCTGTCGTTGTTTGACCCGTTTCCACTGTTGCTTTTTATGCCACTTCTCCATCTGAGTCTGCCTCAAAAAGATGAGCTAAAAGAAGAAATTGTGACATCCTTGTGATCTCATCACTCCTGCAGCGCTTTCAGAGACACATGTCTGTGATACAAGTCAAAGGTCATCAACCTGCAGTAAGTGTTAGATTCACTTGTCATGTAACAGTCATTCATTCCTTCTTCTTCTGCTCCTTCTCTCCTAGGTGGGAAAAACATATTTATAGTAGGTTTTTTAAAGCTAACTTCGCCCAAATAAGGCTCAATATCACTTTAGTGGATTCACAGGAAGTGGCTACAGGCAGCCTGGCATCTTCATGGGAATTTCCAAAGTAAAAGCTACTAAATGCTGATCAAAGTAAAAGCATAAGAAATGGTTCAGTAATATTTTACTGGAATCATAAGTGTCATTCAATACTACATCAGTTATTGTGTACGAAGTTAGACATAATTCCTGACTTTCTGGAAGTTTTCAGAGTGTGATTACGCCACTGCAATTTGAGAAATAAAAGGATTTTCAAAATTGTTTTGGCACTAAAGCTGCCAATAAATGTGTTCAAATCCCAACAAACCTAGAGCGATTTTTTATAGAAGCACATAGAAAGGTGCAGGCACTTTAGAGCTGCTTTGAGTCGTGTTCAAAAGACACAAGGGGGAATTTAATGAGAATTGTTTACTGCACTGTATGTATTAAAGTGTTTTAGTGTTGCTCAAATGGACTTTTTGCACATTAAAATTTGTTTATTTTTTTGCTTATATGATCTAACAGGAAGGAAAACCAAGGTTTCAATTCTTGAATAATTAAGAAAATAATCTCAACTATAGAATGGCTGAAAAGTTAAGGTTGTAAAAAATGTATTTAGTACCAGCAGATGGTGTGTAAACCTGGGGCCACTGGATCGTCTGCCTTTTTTGGCAGGCAGAGTATTTTCGTTTTAGTCCTCAGTCCTCTCTGTCTTCTCTCGCCTGATTGGTCCAGTGATGCTGGCGAATCATCACATGATCAGACACACATTCCTTAATCTCTGTCTAAATCACAGATTATTGGAAGAGACTTTCTGATCAAAGTCATCATCATGTCCTCACCTTTCCCACAAGCTGTTACAACCAGTAGATCAGCAGGTGGAGCAGGTCTTCTGCTTTATTTGTTGGTCAACTCAAGTCATGTGACATGAGTTGACAGAGAAATGAAATAAAGAGAAAAGACAACAGAGTTAAAGAGGAAAATAATCATGGACAGCAGACAGAACCAGTTTCTAACTTTCAGCTCAGCTCTCTGCAGCTATATTTGAAATGATTAGTCATGTTGTGTAGATAGACATGTTCTTACTTTTTTTGTCAACTGGGTTCTCTTATCTTCCTCCACCTGACTGGTGGTGCTGAAGGTGGAGGATTACAGGCGGAGGAGATCCAACCTGGGATGATCAGAGAATCAGAAATCTGAGAAGTCTGAACTTGGGTCGGGTATTTTTTTAATGTCTATTCTTCTTTTGTGATTTTTCTGTGTTGTAACACATGAACATGCTATTGGCCATATAAACTATTTGTTTCATGAGATTAATAGTTTATCTACATAAAACTTTACTCCACATGCTCTCCATTTCCTTTCCTCTGATCCTGTTCTCTAGTGTCTCTCTGAATAAAAGCTCTTAATTAAATCCTTCAATCATAAATTATGTCTATGTTCTCCTTTGTCTTCTAATTTCTTATTGTCCTGATGCTTTAATTTGGTTTCTGATACAACGCATTGTCAGGCAAGCATTCCTTACTTAATGTAAATTTTAACTCTATGTGGTTGAACAATTTCTAAATTACTAATAGTGAATTTCTATTTCTATTCTTATTTAGTAAAGCTGATGGTCCCCATCACCAGCAGGAGGCCAGCAGTATGAATGTGCAAAAACTTACAAGCAGTGTGAAAAACAAGGGGTCCAGAAGGACAGGAACCACATGGACGACGACGAAAGGATCCAGCGATGAGCAGCTAAAACCTGAAAGATTAAAACCTTGGAGAGTGGATTAGTGGAGGAACAGAATAGAATAATTTACTATATCAGAGAGCACCGCGTGGGGAAGAACCGCTATTTCACCCTGAAACATGGGGAAGATGAGAGGAAGACACAAAGACGAAGAAAACTGCAAGGCGCTACCTAAGGCTTCCTGAGTCCTGCCAGAATCCTCAACATCTAAAATGCTACATCTAGCAGCGGGATAAAGAAAAGCCCCGGTGCAACGCGCTACCTAAGACTTCCACAGGCTTGCTAGAAATCCATTGGTTTTAATTTAAAAAAAACAAAAAAACTGAGAAATGATGATGCCCTAATGTGACTTCCCAAATAGGTCTTCAGTTTTTACGGATCCCAATCTAATCAGAGTCACTTAAAACGTAGCGAGGTCTAAACCACACGTGTTTGGAACTCGCTCTTGCTGTAGTTCCACTAGATGTTGAAGGTGTCGGTTCCTCTTCTATGTCCTTTTCAGTCTCCATCCGGAAACGGAAGTCAGGGGATGACAAAGTTGGATTTTCACAGCGTGTTGATGGTGAAGGACTGAAAACGCGGGGTGACAAAACGGGATCTTCACAGTGCACCGATGGTGAGGGACTGATGTCAGGGGATGAGAGAAAAGGATTCTCATCCATCGTCCCTCGTAAGGGACTGAGGACAGGGGATGACAAAACAGGACGTTTACGTGGCATTTTACAAGAGGGACTGAGGACGGGGGATGACAGACCAGGATCCCCACACGACGTCCTTGGTGAGGGACTGAGGACAGGGGATGACAGACCAGGATCCCCACACGACGTCCTTGGTGAGGGACTGAGGACAGGGGATGACAGACCAGGATCCCCACACGACGTCCTTGGTGAGGGACTGAGGATAGGGGATAACAAAACAGGAAGTTTACGCGCCATTCTATACGAGGGACTGAGGACAGGGGATGACAGACCAGGATCCCCACACGACGTCCTTGGTGAGGGACTGAGGACAGGGGATGACAGACCAGTATCCTCACACGCTGTCCTTGGTGAGGGACTGAGAACAGGGGATAACAGAATAGGATCTTCATGGTCTGTCTTTCGGTATGGAATGAACAGAGGGGTTGACGGAATGGGCTCGTCCTCCCATTCTTTACCATATCTCCATGCCATCCTTCTGCCGATACTTTGAAGGACCTCGTCCCAAATGGGATCTTCATTATACCACTGTGCCGTCTTGGCTGGGAGCTCCTCTTCAGCAACAGTGTCTCTGGTCCTCTTGGCTGGGGGCTCCTCTTCAGCAACACTGTCCCTGGTCCTCTTGGAGGGGAGCACATCTTCAGTTTGATTCTCCCTGATCCTCTTGGCAGAGGTCTCCTGTCTAGCATCGTCACTATTCCTGGTCCTCTTGGCTGGGAGTTTCACTTCAGTAACACTGTCTCTGGTCTTCTTGGCAGGGAGCTCCTTTTCAGCAAGAGTGTCCTTACTCCTCTTGGCTGGGGGCTCCTCTTTAGCAACAGTGTCCCTGGTCCTCTTTCCTGGGGGCTGCTCTTCAGTATCATTGTCCTTTGTCCTCTTTCCATTTGTGCCAGTCACAGATGTCACATGAGCCACGTCCTCTTTCAAACCTACCTGATCACTAGGCTTTGATGGTGTGTCATCCTCCTTCGCATCAACCACCTTCTTTGGAATTCTAATGGCGCGGCAAAAAGTCACTAAATTTCTCCAACCTGCCAGAGGTTGTGGCGAGGCACTGATAGGAGTGGAGTCCTCTGGACGCAAAATGGGCTCTTCCGGTTTGTCAAGTTCACATGTGAATTTAAAGCTGGAAGGAAGCACTGTACCAGAACTAAGCTTTGATGGTGGGTCGTCCTGCTTCCCATCATCCACCTTCTTTGGAATTCTAGTGCCGCGGCAAAAAGTCACTAAATTTCTCCAACCTGCCAGAGGTTGTGGCGAGGCACTGATAGGAATGGAGTCCTCTGGACGCAAAATGGGCTCTTCCGGTTTGTCAAGTCCAAATGTGAATTTAAAGCTGGAAGGAAGCACTGTACCAAAACTAAGCTTTGATGGTGGGTCGTCCTCCTTTGCGGAATCCACCTTCTGTGTAATGCTCATGGCACGGCCAGAAGTCAAAGAAGCCCCGTCCTCTTCCAAACCTACCTGATGGTGTTGCGAGGTACCAATAGGTCTGGAGTTCTCTGGACGCAAAATGGGCTCTTCCTGTTTGTCAAGTCCAGACGTGAATTCAAGTGAAGTACAAGGAGCCATGTCTTCTTCAGGCTTCTCAGCTACCCCAATGTCTTGTATGAATTTGAAATTTGGAGGAAGAATCTCAAGAATCTCAGAGTGCCAGTGCAGTGATGCAGCACTGCCACGGTCCATAGCGGAGCTCAGCTGATCAAACTTCGAATTGAGATGTTTCAATGACTGTTCAAGCACTCCTATGCCCCACAGGAATTTAATGTTTGGTGCAAGGACCTGGACAATCCGAAGTCTGGAATTAAAGTCATCCTGGTCTTCATTATTAACCTCGTCTTTATTGGAGCTGGTAGTACAGTCGTTACCTACCTCGTCTTCACTGGAGCTGGTAGTAGAGCTACCGCTGGAGCTGGTAGTAGAGCTACCGCTGGAGCTGGTAGTAGAGCTACCGCTGGAGCTGGTAGTAGAGCTACCGCTGGAGCTGGTAGTAGAGCTACCGCTGGAGCTGGTAGTAGAGCTACCGCTGGAGCTGGTAGTAGAGCTACCACTGGAGCTAGTAGTAGAGCTACCGCTGGAGCTGGTAGTAGAGCTACCGCTGGAGCTGGTAGTAGAGCTACCACTGGAGCTGGTAGTAGAGCTACCACTGGGGCTGGTAGCACAGTCCACAGACTGCGGAGGTGAACTACACCTCAACCCCTCTCCGTGGTCTTCAGAAACCATGTCGGTTTCATTTGACCACACCTTACCGTGTTCCTTACCATTGTCTGGAAGTCCCTCCAACTTTGGGGATCCATCTGCTGGAAGCGCCATGGTCTGAGCTGCAAAGGAAGAAACAAAGCAAAAAAAGCTATAATTCAGGATCTAGACCTTCACAAAAGTCCAAAGCAATGTTTTGAGGGAACACTGAAATGCCAACAATACAATAACCCAGGTTTGTGAATGTGTTTGTTTCTCTTGAATATATTTAATTAACAATATTATTGCTATGCCATTGTATTTGATTATACAATAAGGACGGGAATTAAGAGATAAAACAAATGTAGCTTATCTTTAGTCACAAAAAACCAGCAAAAAATACAATTTTACATAAAAACCAGAACACACTCTAAAACTCAATGATCAAACATGTATGGAGCATCGCCACTCAGACAAACAAACTTGCAGCTTCATCTTGGTACCAATCAATCATTAAAGACAACAAATCAAATTTAGAGTTATTGGTAATTCATCCCTAACCATAAACTATTAAACATTTGGAAACATAAATTAAAGAGCTATACACTGTGTTTAGAATGTCTTAATAGCTACTGAAACACCTGTAATCTTAGACTGTGCCATAAGTGTGAATGAAATAAGACTGCAACAAGTTACTCAGTTTACCTTTATATAACAACCCATCCTCACAAATCTTTGATGCTCAGGTACATTTGATCATTCTTAACAATAGCCAGGGATAAGATATGTGATCCATTCATAATTATTACACTTAAATCACTGCTTACACAACTTTAATACTTTAAAAGTATCAAAGTTTAGAAATATATGTTTCCAATTGCATTTGTAAATGACCAAAATGTTAATTGTAGTTAATCAAACTAAATTCCTTTGAGCTCCACAATTTTTCACAATCACAAAGACAGCAAGTCTGACACCTCATCAGTACTACCTTCATACTCCCACATATAGCCAACAACAGAAATGTAAACCTGTAAAATTAATTAAGTTTAAAGACTGGGGATCTAAATAAACAGGCCGACATAAGTGGCCTTTCCTCCGTTTCCAGGGGCTCCCTCCTACAAAAATAAAACTGTTTATTTGGTTAAGAAATCCATATCCAGTGTTAAAATGGCCATTATATTTTGTCTGGAGATAAGCCAGACAAAACAATTAAAATAATAATGTGTATCTCTTATGTGTGCATGATGCCTCAAAGTCTTATTATCACATGTTAATATTACTCCAAATGGCTCAGTTATGGCTGAAGGTAGTGTTATGAAATTCATTACATCAGTCTGAAGATCATGGCTGCACACAACCCAGCAAGAAACTCAGATGAATGTTCACACAATTATTTTTCTCCAAATGCTTCTTTCAATATTACCATCTCCATGGAGACAAAATACATCAACAATGGATTCTCTAAAAGTAATTCTCTCAAACTAAAATAAAATGTTTTCCAATCACCACACCACTATTAATATTGCCGACTCTTTCTGAAAACGTAATCAGCATGAAAATATATTACAGCTTCAAATATGCAAAGGAGCAACACAGCATTTCATAAACCACTAATTATTCAAAGCTCCTCTTTCTTAGAAAAATAAAATGAAACAATAATAAGTTTAAATCTAAACTACTTAGAAATAATTTAGGACAAATATATATCTTTTCTCATCTTCAAGTATTAAGGTTTAATTTAAAGCAACGTATCCAAGGAGACCAAATGTGTTTTTGAGGCATTTTCTGAAACCCGGAACAGGCACTGACTTCTTATTCCAAAGATCTGAATAAAACAAAACAGATCTTCTAAAACCAGAAATAACTTTTTAAACCAGACAAGCAGTGTTAAACCCCCACATTCTCACCAAAAAATGTTAACTAACGAATTAATCACAACCAGAGTAACTGAAACCGAGATCAATGTTTTTCTAATGAATTTTAACATTCAAGTAACTTCTGAAAATGATACGTCACTAAAATGCAATGGAGCAAAACACTGTTTTTCTGGTCTTGAGTAATTACAATAAACTAAATAATTGAGTTACTTTGTGAAATCAACAGGCACACATTGATTGTTCTTTAAAGATTTTTTCTAAGAATAAAGTTGTGTGTTATTTATTCAATGTATCCATGGAGACTACAAACATTTTTGAAAAAGCTGGTTCCAAAACTTTTTTCAAACCAAAACAAGTCCAGTCAGCATTACTGACATTTTCCAGAATTTCAAATAACTAGCATACAAATCACAATACAAATTTAATTAACTCACAAATATGTTGCATCCCTAAAATGCAAATTATATTTTCCTAGACAAAGAGTTGGAATTTCCAAAAACTGAATATCAAAGAACCATCCAGAACCAACCTTTTTTTTTTTTTTACCAAAAATTGGACACCAAAGTCGTCAAAGCTGATTTTAACCAACTCAAATAATGTTTTATTTCTTTTAAAATCAGTTCACCCATGTAAGAAAACTAAACGCATATATTAAAGTCTATCATTAGATAGGAGGAGGCACATGTTTGAAAAGTGTTTCTTAATTTTTTGTTGAAGTCATTTAAAATAATATCACCAATGTATCCATGGAAACTAAATATGTTTTTCTGGGCTTTTTTTTTTTTTTTTTAAATGAACAAAGAACCATCCAGTTTACCAAAAATTGGACACCAAAGTCATCAAAGCTGATTTTTTTTTTTTTTTTACAAGGAAATCATTATTTTGTTTGTTAAAATCAGCTTTAGTTGATGATCACTATGACTATACACGATTCATTGCCTATTAATGTTCTATCATTAACAAACACACACACACACACACATAATGCTTATTACTGGGGCGACAGTGGTAGGAGTTTGCTCTGCAATGGTCCGCCTCTGTCGTTGTGTCCTTGAGCAAGACACTTCTCCCACCTTTAGCTGGAGTTTATTGCTGGCACGATATAACATCTGTGGCTACAATCCATTAGCTTAATATCATCAGTGTGTGAACATGTGCATGAATGGAAATTTTATGTAAAGCGTCTTCGCGTGTCCTAATAAACCGCTAGTCTGATGTGATTACCATGGAAACCAAGTGTGTTTGTCAGGGCATTTTTCAAAAAAAAAAGTAAGGGCCAAGAACTGGACAGAAATCTGATTGTTTTCTTTCAAACCAGCATAACAATTTTTCTCAAACACTAGTGTTAATATCCCAGATATTCATCTACAAATGTCAATAAGCTAACACATAAGTCACAAAACAATTTAAATTAACTCACAAATTTGTTTTACCACACAAATGCAAAAGACCTATTAAAGCTATATGGTTCAAAGAAGTCCTCAAAATTTCAAAGAATTGGCCACCAAAGTCATCAAACCTGACACTCTTAGATTAAATATCACCATTTTTGTTTTATCAAATCAATTCATGTTTCCTGGCTATGCTAATAATAATAATAATAATAATAAACAGATCAACATGTCCCTTTCTTGAAAAAATTATGAAACTAAACAATTAAAATATTTTTATAAGGCTATTATATGGGTAAATACTATTTTTTTTAAAATGTTTTTTCAAAATAATATTAAATATTTAACGTATTTCATTTAGCGTATCCATGGAAACTGAATGTTTATCATGGCATTTTTCAAAAAATAACGGTCAAAACCCATGCTAATTTTCCAGAAATTTGACGTTAATTTAACTAATTTGACTATAATTAACTAAAACACATATATTTATTAAATCACTACACCACAGTTTAACATTCCTGACATTTCCAGCGAAATTCAGTTAAGAAAAAGCCTCATTAGTTAAGAACGATCTATGCTAGCAAAGAATGCTACTTGTCTTTTTTTTTTTTCTACAGCAGTCAGTATTTCTTTAAAACACACACACACAAAATAAACTAAACAAGTCACTAATGTCTTAGTAATAACTTGCTTTCGTTTATTAAAAATAATACAAGAACGATTTTAACCTTCCAGCTGGTCACCCTGTTGGTGCTTCTCCTGGCCAGGAACCGTCTTTCGCAGGTTTCTTATCCACGGGTTTCTTCAGCAAGTGCGTATTTCAGCAAGCGCTTCTTTAACAAGTTTTGCACAGCAGACTTTTCAACAAGCTCAAACCTTCCGAGGCTGTAAAGGCTCCTTCAGGCGTCTCTCTCAAAAGTCCCGTCGCAAAGGGGAAAGAACTCAGAAGGTCAGCGTCATTTATAGGCTTGAGGACGCTAACGTCGTTTCCATGACTTTCATTGACGAACGCACGCACTGGTGCGTCAGAGAAATCGGACTACAAATAATGCAGGTAAAGCAAGTATCGCGTTGTCATGTTTATCACTCCTTATGCTGCCACCTACTGGCCAACCAGTCTAAGTTCACAATGACATTTTTAAAACTTACATGACTGATGTGACATTATATTTCTGCTTTCATTATTAACTATGTCAGTTTCGGACCTTCAAATGGGAAAAACTTCTCTCTGTCGTAAAGCATGGTTTGGAAGAAAAATTCAAATTCAATTCAAAAATACTTTATTGATCCAAAACAGGGGTCACCAACACGGTGCCCATGGGAACCCGGTTGCTAACGTAGTCAGTCGAGAACGCAGGTGACGTCAAAATGCTAAGAGATATATTAATAGTAGCGCCATTCTATAGCGGGCTGCACAGTGGCTCAGTCCGTAAGGTTGTTGCCTTGCAGTCGGAAGGTTGTGGGTTCGCTTCCCAGCCTTTCTGCATGGAGTTTGCATGTTCTCCCTGTGCATGCGTGGGTTTCCTCCGGGTCCTCCGGTTTCCTCCCACATTCCAAAAACATGACAACAAGGTAAGAGTTCATTGGTCACTCCAAATTCTCCCTAGGTGTGAGTGTGTTCCCCTTAGATAGAAATGGATGAATGGAAAATAAATTTTTTTTTAATGATTTATGTTAATCGCCATAATAAATCACCTAATAAATTCAGATGCTTTGACTCGCCAGTAAGCACTTTGCTCTCCTCCCACAGAGCCTCCTTCCCAGTTTTTTGCCAGGTGACTGTTGAGGAGTTTGTCCATGGACAAACAGCAAATAGTAGCTTTGTTGGGGGTTTTCTACGGCAAAATTAATAACGAATCAAAAGTTATTCAGTTCTTTTTGCTTGATTTGAAAAATATGCACAATTTGATGAATCGTTTTTTTTCCACTGTGAAACCAACTTTTTTTTAGCTAAGGCTAGGCTAACAGACATTAAGGGTGTGAGAAGCTTCTTACCACAAGAAGGATCGATCAACGATTAGTGCGTCGTTAAGCGCATCATTCAAGAGCGCATTAGTACGCGGCTGGCGTGCAGCGCCAGCAAACAGCGAGGTGTGAACCGGAAGGAAAACATGATGTCTACCAGGTGAGAGAGGGCCCTTTATATACAGACAGCGCCACAACCAATTAAATTCAGGCACTTGTGTGACGCGTTCAGAGCCCACAGGGCATACTGCCACACAAGTATGGCGTTGTCATGTTTATCACTCCTTATGCTGCCACCTACTGGCCAACCAGTCTAAGTTCACAATGACATTTTTGAAACTTTCACTGCTGGTGTGACATTATATTTCTGCTTTCAGTTTCGGACCTTCAAATGGGGAAAACTTCTCTCTGTCGTAAAGCATGGTTTGGAAGAAAAATTCAAATTCAATTCAAAAATACTTTATTGATCCAAAACAGGGGTCACCAGCACGGTGCCCGCGGGAACCCGGTTGCCCCAGGGGACAAAAAGGAGACATTTGGAAACTGCTACTTGGATGATTGTACAGCTTCAATACCTCTGAATATAGATTTGATTTAGATTTTTTTTTAACTTATCTTTTAAGTCCTTTTGTTCATAGTTTTAAGTCGTTGGCTATTTTGGAAGCAATGTTCTTGAAATCGATGGACGACCCGGATATCCTTTTGAAGCGGACGCCGTTCAGGGAGAGACGGGGGAGCTTGCAGACCTCCATCTCCCACTGGACCAGGTTCTCGGCCCGCCCGTCGCCATGGACGCAGAGGAGCAGGAAACTCTCTTGCTGTTCGTAGTCGCAGTTGTTGGCGTCGAGCACCTTGCGGATCTCCCTCATGATGTCGCAGGGCTCCATGGAGCTGGTGGTTCTCATATTCCAAGTGAATCTGAGGGAGCGGGGCTTACCGTCTTTAATTTCCCCTTTCTGATCCCCAGGTACATGGCGACTGTGGGGAGAAAGACACGGAGGAGAGATTGGCTTAGAATAAATTAAAATCCTGCTGGGATTGTTTGCAACAAATCTTTCACAGAAGTGACTTTTTGTTTCTTTTAGGGGCGGCAGTGAATGAAACCATAAAGTCTAATAAAGCTGAAGTTTTTCTTACTGTGACCTGAGCCGCTCTGAGCTCAGTTTATCTTTATGTCACATTTAGGTTGCAGCACAAAGCTGTGGAGCCTTTAACTAGACAAAATGTAGTCAACAGTCATTACAGCTTTTTTGATTTTTTCTTGTGAAACCAACTTTTCTTTTATTCCAGTTTAGCGGTAAAGTTAAATCTTGTTTTAATAATAAAAAACAGTTGTAAATAATCTATTACCATATTTACTCTCTCGTTACTTTTACTACATTTTGTCTGTGACTTCCAAAGTGAGAAAGGGGAAGTAAAAGAAAGTAAAACAGACTGAAGCCATTTCTGAAAAACCCAGAATATCACTGCAACATTAAGATTTGATTCACTGTACATAAATACATTTTAAAAAAGTTCTTTAACTGTCGATAAGATGTTTGAAACATAAACTAGTGATGGGTCCGGTAACACCGATGCGTCGGCGCATGTGTCAAGCTCATAGACCAAAATCAGCGTCGGTGCGCTTATCGTTTTCAGCAAGTCACGTGACCGATACAGGAACTGTTTCCAAATGACACTGGTGCGCCAAACTGTTTATATATGGAAGCCAATCTGTGAACGGGATGCATTTGCCAAAATAATTCTTGATCTTTTACGGTACAGCGTCAACTATGGAGCCTCAAGGCAAACGAAAGGTTTGGTAGTATGGGGCCATTTTAATCTTACGTCAGAAAATAAGGTATTGGTTCTCACTTCGTAGTTGTTTCATCCGGTTCTTTTCAGTTTCTACTCCATCTATCTGAATCCAAATTCAGCTGAAACCGACTCTTAGTTTACTTTCATATTATGTTCTGCAGGTTAAGTTTTGCATGTTTCTCCTTTGAAATTATACATTTCATAATTTTATTCTTAAATTACCCTCCATAAATAAAAATCTTTAGGCAGAAAAAAGGGAAATAAAGACAATCCCGCTATAAATAAATAAATACAAAAAAGACATTTCCAGCAAAACACATCCATAAAGATCTGCGTACAAAATATAAAAGATAAAATGCAAGTTATGTGAACAATATACAGTGTCACTAAAATCTGTTTTATTTAGATAAATTCACCTCCTCAATGCTGAGGCATAGGGCATCAGAATGAAGTCACAGATACACCTGGATAAACTCAGGTATACAGCCAGTCTACAAATTACTCAGCTGCTTTTTATCAATTATTTCATATAAATGTATTATTTACTTCATTTATTCTACAGCAGGAGAAGTTGTGTCAAAAAAACGGAACAGATTAAATTTCAAAATTTTAAAAAAAACCTTCTTTTTTTTTTTTTTTAATGAAAATTTGTGGGAAAAAACACCAACAAAAAAACCCCCCAGTCCACAAGCATCCTCATTCCAAACACGATCGCTTTCATTTTCATCACTTGGTTCATGTTCACATTACTTATTGACTGTATCGAGGAATATCAAATATATTTTGATTTTAACTGAAGATATGACATTATACAATATATAATATACGATGAAATTAAATGACTTAAATCTTATTGTATAGACTAGGTCATCAAATCAGTCTGTGAACTGCGTTGCCTGTAGGGATTTTTAATGTCCAGCAGGTGTCAGTATTCAGTGACACAGTATTGACGCGGTATCAATACAGTTTTGCTTTGGGTCAAAACGATACATGACGCCTCATTTACCCATCACTAACATAAACATCTTCATACCTGACAATTGGAGATTAAAAACTTATTTCTGATAGGAAATGACAACAGCATCTCAAAAGATAATGTAAGAATTTCAAAGTAACTAAACTACTTATAACATTCCTCAATAATCAATAAAAAAAATATTGACTGACTTTAAAGCAGTCAAACTTTTTTAAATCTATTTTTATTTCTGATTAGCTCTTTCTATGTTTCCTCACGTAGCAGAAGCTCCACGTCTTCTTACTAATTTATAAGATCAAAGGGATTCCTTCAAAACATGTATTTTACATAACAGTATAAAATCTTTTTGTAACGTCAGCATTCTAATGTATATTAGTTTTATTTGAAATAAATCTATTTTGTTTGTCTTTTGTGTCATTTTGATTTGAAACCCCAGTAATTATTGGCTTAACATTTAAATCTATTTATTTAGTAAATAACACAAAGAAATTCTGGTCGTTTCTTCTTCTCTGGCTTTACAAACCAGAGAAGAAACAAACAAACAAAAAAAAACAACATTTCTACTTTTCATATCCATTTTTCTTTTAAATTACCAAAATTGGACATTTTAAAATAGTTTTTACTAAAAAGCTCCACCGCTTTCTGGGTTTTTCATAGATCATGTAAAGGAATATTTTTGGAGAATCTCAACAGAAACCGGAGACATTTCAGCAGAATTAAAGCAGACTTTGAATCTTCAGCTAGCATGCAGCGTTAGCAGAGCGGCACGTCACACAGCCATGCAACCGCAGCAACAAAGCTGCAACAACACACTGCTGCAACTCCTACACACTCAGGGCAAAGCAGCGCGGGCCTGACGTTACATGGGAAGCGGTGTGTGTGTGTGTGTGTGTGTGTGTGTGTGTTGGGGGGCAGCAGGTATAAGCTCACCTTGAGCCCTCAAGTCTCCCGTTTCTCTCAAACTCGGTTGAGACTCTGAGGCGCCGTGAGAAAATTCACACAGGGAGTCAGAGGAGAAGAAAACAACAAAGCAGATTGTGGATTGTGCACAACACAAATCATTTCTCATCAATTTCAGTGAATGGAAGAGAAAAGAAAAGAGAAATAAAGTGTGTGACGGAATACGTTAGCGACGGTGTGAGCCACCACCAACACGTGACGTGAGCAGTGAGCTCAGTGACGTGAGCAGTCAGCGTTTGCTGCCTCAAGTTAACGTTAGCTTCCAAGTCTCAGTTTCTTACAATGTAATGTTATTTAATTGCATTTCACAAATTACTTCAGGAGCATAACGAGGTGCAAAGCGTTTGCTAGCATGAGCTATTTTCACAAAACCCTTCAAAGGTGAACGTTGAACGTGTTTGGAGATTTGAGGACATGAGCTAATTCAAGCGACACCGGTTTCCTTGACCGGCGGTTCCGTTTGGCAAACAAAATAGCCGCTACAAACTCAACCCCTACCTTCTCCGAAGCTTGACTTTTTGGTTCAAACTAGCTTCAACCAGTCTGCATTTATACGTCAAATAAATGCTGCTTTTAATCCCGCTGGAAGTGACAGCTACTGCGTTCATGGGCAACGCACGTGGTGTTGTTTTCAACGGAAGTGACGTGAAAAGGCCCGGATGATGATCACCCGGTGACGTCAAAATGCTAAGAGATATATTAATAGTAGCGCCATTCTATAGCGGGCTGCACAGTGGCTCAGTCCGTAAGGTTGTTGCCTTACAGTCGGAAGGTTGTGGGTTCGCTTCCCAGAACTACTGTAGGAGTTTGCATGTTCTCCCTGTGCATGCGTGGGTTTCCTCCGGGTACTCCGGTTTCCTCCCACATTCCAAAAACATGACAACAAGGTAAGAGTTCATTGGTCACTCCAAATTCTCCCTAGGTGTGAGTGTGTTCCCCTTAGATAGAAATGGATGAATGGAAAATAAATTTTTTTTTAATGATTTATGTTAATCGCCATATAGAGACCTAATAAATTCAGATGCTTTGACCCGCCAGTAAGCGCTTTGCTCTCCTCCCACAGAGCCTCCTTCCCAGTTTTTTGCCAGGTGACTGTTGAAGAGTTTGTCCATGGACAAACAGCAAATAGGAGCTTTGTTGGGGGTTTTCTACGGCAAAATTAATAACAACGAATCAAAAGTTATTCAGTTCTTTTTGCTTGATTTGAAAAATATGCACAATTTGATGAATCGTTTTTTTTCCACTGTGAAACCAACTTTTTTTTAGCTAAGGCTAGGCTAACAGACATTAAGGGTGTGAGAAGCTTCTTACCACAAGAAGGATCGATCAGCGATTAGTGCGTCGTTAAGCGCATCATTCAAGAGCGCATTAGTACGCGGCTGGCGTGCAGCGCCAGCAAACAGCGAGGTGTGAACCGGAAGGAAAACATGATGTCTACCAGGTGAGGGAGGGCCCTTTATATACAGACAGCGCCACAACCAATTAAATTCAGGCACTTGTTTGGTGCGTTCAGAGCCCACAGGGCATACTGCCACACAAGTATCGCGTTGTCATGTTTATCACTCCTTATGCTGCCACCTACTGGCCAACCAGTCTAAGTTCACAATGACATTTTTGAAACTTTCACTGCTGGTGTGACATTATACACTGCTCAAAAAAATAAAGGGAACACTTAAACAGGTGTTTAACACTTAAAGTGTTCCCTTTATTTTTTTGAGCAGTATATTTCTGCTTTCAGTTTCGGACCTTCAAATGGGGAAAACTTCTCTCTGTCGTAAAGCATGGTTTGGAAGAAAAATTCAAATTCAAAATTCAATTCAAAAATACTTTATTGATCGAAAAGTAAAATTAAATGTTGTAGCTCATCAATTCAGATTCTTCAAAGAGTTATTGTAAATGGCTATTTGCTGTTGGCAGGAAAGATCTTTTGTAGCGGTCTGTGTTACACCAAATTTGAAGAAGCCTCTGACTGATGTTACTATATTCTTTCAAGACAGTCTCATGAAGAGGATGGTCAGTTACCCATAATTTTCTTAATGTTATGAAGACTCCTCCATCATTTATGTCTTCTCTCTCCTGATTGGCCCAGTGTTGTTGTCTTGTCTCAGTGATGCTGGAGAATCATGACATAAAAAGACACACATTCCTTAATCTCTGGCTAAATAAAAGATGATTGAAAGAGACTTTCTGATCAAGTTATCATAATATTCTCACCTTTTCCACAATCTGTTACAACCAGTAGATCAGCAGGTGGAGCAGATCTTCTGCTTTAATCGTTGGTCAACTCCAGTCATGTGACAAGTTGACGCAGAAATTAAATAAAGAGAAAAGAAAACAGAGTTAAAAAGTGAATATACACCATACAGGCGCACAGCACTGTAAGGTCACAGTTAAGGGGCGGATAAATCAAGCCCCGCCTTCACGTCGACTGCTCAACGTTTCCATTGGAGCGTGTTTTTAATTGACGTTCCTCTCGTCCAATAGGAGGGCGCGAACCGACTCCTGGGGACACAGCCGCGCAGATGTGTGAGCAGGTCGCAGCGCAGGAAGAATCAGTGACAGCAGGAACAACGTCTGTAAACTGGTGGCAATTTAGAGTGTGTTGAACAAGCAAGGTGAGCTTTATTTTATGTTTTTTGTTCACCGTTTCACCTGTAAACTCTGCGCAGGAGGAATGCTTAATGTCGTCATTATTGTACTTCCTGGTTGGAGTTAGGTTGTGTCGTATTTATTAATCTGCTCGAGCACAACTTATGAGCTAGTTTCTTTAGCTAGTCCTCGTGGTTATTTATAGCGTCACATTTCTGTATTTTGTTGGGGTTTATTCGACTTTTGTGTCTGTTTTGTATGTGTTTCCACCTCTTGTAAACCCCTACCAACATTTGTAGCTATTTCCTTTAACACCAAACCCAAGTTTTAGTAGACTAATAATAACGCTACTAATTTACATTTTGTTTTGACCAAAACGTGTCTATTTTGCTGGCCTTACTAAGTGACCTTAAAACTTGTCGAGCGAATGTCTGCTGCCCATTATTACCAAATAAGTCACTGAGTCAGCTGTTTAATGTCTTAACGAGCTTGATAAGTGATTTCCTGATTCGCTTCTCCTTCGAACTTCATGCGGTCAGAACCAGTTTATGTCGCTGTAGTTGTGCAGATGGCGCTGCTTGAAATCTGATCCACGCCAGTGAACAGCCAAGCGAGACTGCCAAGAAAATGGCATTAACCTGGCAGTTAGAGGTCGTTCACATAATTTGCCCTTGTCTCAAGGTGCACTTTTGTCCCTTCTGACAACACCTTCCCTGTCCTGTTAATCTGCAATCTCTCAGCACTTTACACTTAAATGCCTCCTTGGAAATAATGCACACTCTGAAGAATTTTCTCTTTTTTTTTCCCTTGCCTGGATACTGAGTATTATAACTGTCAGACAATGTAAGTGTGTCGGGTAAACCATGTCCTGTGTTGGCTAGTAACATTAGGTTGACTTTGCACTTTCGTTCTTGCAACTGCATCCCAACAGTTGCTGCTGTTAAAACAATCCAAACCTACAAGATCAAAAAAGGACTTGAGAGACAAAAAAATATATATATATATATTTTTACCAACTCAACAATATACGATTTGTTGCTGGAAAGGGATGTGTAAATAATTCTAAACCCAAAACTTTGAAGTTTTGTTGTTGTGTTTTGCAGGTTTGCCAATAAAATAGAATACGATATTGACAATAAGGATAGGGATTTAAGATCGGGATCAGGGTTTCTTTGAAAATGCTTGCTGTATTCAGTCAAGTTTAGTAAATCCAATATTTATAACTGATCAAACTAATCAAAATTTACATTTTGAGTAAGTCACTGGATATATGTAGTTTTGCAAGAAAATGCAAAAAGCATGATTATTTAAAAACATATATTTTGCTTTTTAGTTATTTTTTTCCTATTTTGTGAAGATTTTTCTTTGTAGTAATTTTGTCCAGTAATTAGCTCACACTGAAAAAGAAAACAGGTGATCCAACTCTAAAAATTAATTTCTCACAAGCAATCAAATTAAGTTTATCCAAGTAAATATGTTAAATTTATTAAGGGTGTCATGTTAAATAAATTTAGTTTGACAAACTTAACTTGATCACATGTCACAAATTAACAGATTTTTTTGAAAGTTGGAGCGCATTCTGTCATTTTTTCAGTGTACCAAAAATGTTAATATATAACATGTTACATTGAATAATCAAAAGGTTGAAAATGTACAAAAATAAGCACAAATAATAATAATAATAATAATGCACCCATCAGACCTTTCCTGATTTCTGTTTTCTTTCATATCTCTTTGAAGATTTTTGATTTTGACTGATTCTCTCTTTTGTTTTTGTTTTTTGTTGTTTTTTTTAAATTTTGGGATAAGATCACATGCAGGAAAACATAAAATGTGTGGCAGTTTTTAAATTTCTTTTCTTTTGATCCAGGAAACGTTGCCCAAATAACTCAGAAACTTGACACAGCTCTCCTGTTCAGCTCTGCCTCACACCGCTGCGTTTGAAAATGTCACCGTTTGACCGAACCTTTCAGCGGACTACGTAAATAGCCTGTTTATGTAAAAACAAATAGAGGGGATTTAAAGTGTGCCCGACACAAAACCTGTGGCCAAATTCTCGTCTCTGACTCTGAAAATGCGTGGGTGTGTCTGGGAATGAGTGTTGACAGACAGACGTTTACTGAGTTCCCAGCTGAGGCCTCTGCTTGCTCTCAACCAACCTTGAAGAATGGAGGAGGTTTTTACTGAAAGCCTTGTGCGGTCAGGCCCAAAGAGGCGGCTCTACTTTTGCTCTTCATTGCTGTCGGGGAGAGAAAAGCCTTGTGATTTTCTCTTTCACTTTCAGTTTCGTTTGATGGAAAATCCCTTCACTGTCTTTTTTTTTTCCTTAGATCTTTTTCATGTTAACTGGAGACAAGTAAATTTAGCTACAGCTGCATTTTCTTGTTTTTTTTTAAATTAATGTAAATAAATGCATGAAGTGTCTTTTTAACTCTTTCTTTCTCCTTTCTGTAACTTTCCAGATGTCCTTTGCCAGCGACAAACTTTATGATGGTTATTTGCGGCTGAATATGCCGACCATTGTTACCAATGTGAAAGTGAGACAAATAGTGCCGTACCTTCCCTGCCTGACCGCTCATGACAGGGTAAGTTTAATCATTCATTACGTTAAGTGGAGTTTTTTTTTTTTCTTTTATCAATTATAAAAATAGTAAAGATGAGGTTTATTCCCTTTTTTTATAGTAAGTTGCCAGTGTTTTGCTACACGAACACAGAACGTTGTTAAAGTATTCGTTAGGGTTGTCACAATAACAACGTTTACTGGACGTTAAGTAGTTCCAGAAATTACTGTGACAAACTTTAATGTTGTTTTTGAGATTTTTTTTTTCAAGCAATATGTTGATAATGGCATAATAATGCAAGTTTGTCCTCTGAAAGACCAACAAAGAACACTTCACACTGGAACCGGAAGATATTTTAAATATCCAAAATTAAACATAGCAACAAAAATCGCTAAATAAAATTAAAATGAAAAGACCAGACACATATAAAACCATAAGTACAGTGTATTAGGATGTATCTTTAAACAAAATTACCCTTCAAAACATATCAATCAGAATGGAAATTATTACATTCTTAGTATTTACACCTATTGAACTTGATTGCTCTTTGTGACGTTACAAACATCAACGTATTTCTCTGAGACAGACCAGAGTGAGTAGCTCACATTAGTAAAGTGAAAGGAAAGTTACATATAGTTTTTAAAATATGTGGCAGGCTTACATATTTTCTTTTTTAAATATAGAGTGATTATTAAAGGTATTCACCCCACAAGTCGTTTTACACTTTTATTGCTTTCACAAATCAAGTATGATTATCCACATGTGGCATTTTTATTTAAAATATCACAAAAAACTCTAATAAAGTTGAGATAAATTTTGTAACATGATATATTTAGCTTTCACGGTTGTTTTTTTTTTGCAGAAAAGACATATTTTGTTGACCATGATGGATTTGTAAAAGCCATAAAAGTGTAAAACATCCAGCATGGTGGTGGCAGCATCATGCTGTGATGTCTCTTAATCAGAGACAGGGAAGCTGTTCAGTTAATGAGAGCGTTTTGCAGAATACACTGAGCTGTAGATGTGTCATAACTACTCCAGAAAATCTTTCTCTATGTTTTTTTTTTTTTTTTTAACTGATTGTAGGAAGACATAGAGGCCAAACGGGAAACTCATGGGAATTTCAATGCCATGGTGCTTCTCCTGGACTGTCTGAAGAGACGGGAGAACTGGCCGGAGCAGTTCATCAAGGCGCTAGCGGCTTGTGAGCACAAAAGCCTCGCAGCTGAAATCAAAAAAGAATACGACTCCCTGCTACAGGTTAACAGTAAGTCACTTTATCATCTGAAGCTTAAAACTTTGCTTTATGTGATGTTTATGCCTTTGTATTATGACACGTATTGATATAAATGACAGCTTAAGCTTCTCTTTTATGTTACTGCCACCTGACTTTATTGCTTTTATTAACTATACAGTACTTGAAGCTGAAGCCTTAGTCACTCTTATTGGCTGAGAGCTAATGTCGGAGTGCCTAAAGTGCTTCTAACACCGTGTTTATTAATGTTTCCATGAATGCTGCTGGTAGGATGTGTTGTGGGTCATATGTAGATCTGAAGGAAAGAACATCTCTGCTAGGAGTGGGCATTTATCGTATCTTTTATCAATTATTGATAATAATTTCAATTTATTGTTGTCACGATAAATTCCAATTAATGACGTGAACTTACTTTCATAACTTCAGTTTGCTCAGTGGAAACACAGCTATTGATGGTGTGATAGAAATTGATCAAACTGTATTTTATCTTTTGAAAGGCTAAAGTTGTAAGCTTTCTGACTGTGAGTGATGCTAACAACCTGAGTAAAACAGTAAATGATAAATAAATGTGTATAATTTCTGATGCCTACCCTCCACAGCGCTCCAGTCTTAACCTAGCCACTGTTTGCTTCATCTTAGATCCCAGCTCAGGCTCGGCTGCAGCTACTGTGGTCAGGGCTCATGTCCACCCGGCTCCAGCTGCCAGCCAGCTGCCCGTCTCCGAGAGCATTGCGGATGTTCAGCCGGCTCCCCCTGAGCCAGCCTCTCAGGCCCCGGCTCCTGTCCACGCTCCTGCACAGCAGCAAGTGCCTCAGATGGCGGCCGATTCCCCACCTGAACCCATCTCTGAGCCGCCCGCTCAGGATGAGCTTCCACGCCTTCCGTCTACTCCGCCCCCATCTCCTGAGATCCAGCATGCAGCCGAGGGAAAACACGCTCCCCACCAGGAGCCGGAGGAAAACTCAGAGTCTGATATCCAGAATCCTTCTGGTGATACCGGCGCAGGGAGGAAAGAGGCTGTCGTCGTGGTGACCTCCCCTCAGGAGCAGCAGCAGCAACGTCCGGTCCCTCAAAGTGGAGCTGATCATCTCCAAGCAGCAGCCGCCACAGAGCCGAGTCTGTCTTTAACGTCGGTCAGCTCTGATGGGTCTGATGGGTCATCTGTGCTAACTCTGACTCCAGAGAAACAGCCAGTCCAGGACACCACCCCACCAGCACACAAGGTTCCTCTGCAGCCCCAGATGAGCACTGAACATACAGCTGCTCAGGCCAGTAACAACACCTTCTATACTCCAAATCATCTAGAAGAAAAAACATTGTGCTACCTGCTGTTGATTTTGTGGTACCTTTGGTTTTCAAGTACCTTTATCAGGTCCACAATGCAGTGTTTCGATGTAGATATAAATGCCGTTCGCTCAAATTGATGCCAGAGAAATGATAAAACATACAGTAGCTTCTACAATATTTGTGCAAGCTATCAAACATCTCATATTACATATTAGGTGATGGTATTGGATGTTTTTAAACATTACGTCTCTCTTTCCCTACAGGCTGTTAAAAGTAGACCGCAGACTGTAGCTTCTTCTTCTCCTGAGCCGTTTGCCAACAAGAGAGATGGCTTTCATCAAGACGCCGATGATAACTCGGTGTGCCTGAGCAAACCTACTCAGCTCGTCAGCATCCAGCCAGTTAATCACCCCAGTCCTCCAGTCCAGTCGCAGAGCTCCTCGCTGCAGCCTTACTCCGGCGACAGTGAGCGATTGGAACTAAGCGACCCTTCGTCAGACACCTGTCTTCCTTCCTGCACCGCTCAAGTCGAGAAGCCTGATTCAGCAGAACCGCATCAGGAGAACGGGAATGTTCCAGACCACAGCGAACCAGAGGAGAACCACTACGAGTCTCCAAACCAGAGCTTCGACGTGGCGGAGAACGTGGTTCACGTAGCAGAGATGCCATCCATCCTCAATCTTGACGGCCAAGCTCCAGAGCCACAACTTCAAATCGTCAACGGAGAACCGGCCAAAGGAAGCTTTTCTGCATGCATCAATGCTGCAGATGACACTGCGTCGAGTTTTAACAGCCGCCACAGCGAGAACTACACCCCCATCGAGTCAAAGCCTCTGCCCAGTTCAGAGAAAACCACTCCTCCCGACCCCAGCGACGGCCAATCCATGACAAGAAAGTACATTCTGATCGGTGCTGGAGTGGGGGCCTGCGCTCTGTTGATGGCGTTGAAGTTTAAGCGTTAAAGACAGGCAAGTTAAGGGGGTAAGGATAGTGACTGAGAATCATCATGGTGTCATATTGTAATCCTTGCACTCAGAGGGCACAGGACAGACGCTCAACAATTACAGGTACCATGCCAGACCTTTGTTCGTGTCATTAATTCATATCTGTTGTTGGTGTTCAGCAATGAATGACTTTGACTTTGGCATAAAAAAAAACCCAAATCAAAACTCTTGACATTAGCATTGGTTCACTTCAGTGAGGTGAGGTGGCATCTCAGGTGATTTCTTAACAAGCTGCAAATGTGGGTTTTTATAAAGGTACCTGATGGAAAATAATGTTGCCTCACAAAAGTATTCACACACTTTAACTTCAATGCATTTTATTGAGATTTTATGTGATAGGTCTATACTAGGAGTGAATTACTAAATTAGAAGTTAAAAAATTGATGGAAAGAAAATTGTGGCATTTGTTCTCCAGTGTTCTGTAGCAAACCACTGAGGTCTACACAATACAGCTGGATTTGAAATTAAAGGTGAAATCATACCTGATAGTCTGGTAGAGTCTGTTCGATTGGGGACCAAACTTTTTGTTTTGCATTTGTTATATTTTCAGCTGGAGCGGTTCGCTTTTGTTCTGCGTTGTCCAATGATCCCAACTAATTGAAAAACCGGTTCCTTCCCTCACCTGTGGGGGCACTGCACCAAGAACCACTGAAGGAAACGACACAAAAACCTCTGAAGAAGACACTGAGGCCAACTTCCTCTTCACGATATCTAAACAAAAATAGAGTAGCATCAGATTTTAGTGGTTGCAGGATTTCTCTTTTGTCTTTGGCTGAAGACCACGAGCCATTTCTCCCGCTAGTGCTACATACTCATGTTTGTTTGTATTTACCCAGAATACCATGACTTATAGTCCGCTTCCTGCTTTTTGATCTTTCTCCGGTCCGCTTGCATCCACATATGCATTCGTACCGCACCAGAGCTCACTTCTACCGAACTGAGACCTAGGTTTGTTGGCGTTCCAGAGTTAGCTTTTTTTTGGTCTGCACCAGAGTTCGATTACGCATTCACATCTCCCCAAACAAACCAGACCGTCAAGGCAAACACACTAGGGTTCAATTAAAGCGAACTTAACAGGGCTGGAGTGATGCATCCTAAACGAAGCATGATGCTCCACAGTATGGCGGTATTTTGCACTAGTACCTTGAAGCAAAGAAGTCCTTGGGTTCAAATCCTGGCAGGTAGTCTTGAGGTTCTCCGTGTGCATCCTGTCTGGGTTTGTTAGGTTTATTAGTTTGTTCAAAGTGCCTCTAAGAGTGAGCATATCTGTGGTGAACCACGCCTCATCCTTGATGATCACTGGAGATAGGTACCTAGACCTAGCAGAGACCTCTATTGCACTGAATTTCATTCAAGGATAGCAGAGTAACACATGCATACACACACTGTAAAATCTCTAAAAAATACATTGATGTTTTTTAACTTTATCAGATGAGGAAAACGTTCAAGGGATGAGAATACTTTTCACAAGCCACTGCATGTTCTTTGATTTATCTTGGAGGTGGAGGAAGTGGGAGGCAGGAGCTTTTCATATTTAACTCTTTACTTTCTGTCGGTATTTGGAAGCTGGCCTGCAAAAGCCCGCTGTACTCCATATTTATTTGTACATATTTGACACATTTACTCTACGTAGGTGTGTACCTATTAAGAAAAACAAAAAAATGTGAAAAGCCTAAATATTGTGCAAGAAATCGAATTTATTTGTTCTTCTTGAGGAAAAAAAACAATCTTTCAAATTTTAGCTCAAGTTTTTTTAACAAAGTATTTTTATGACAAGTAGATTGTGGGCTTATGTAATAAGATGGATTTTAACTAGAACTTGCTGATTTTTACATGATTTTATCAGTTGAAATGTTTTAATGTGTAACAGAAAATGTAGTTAATGTTACTGCATTATATATTTAAAAAAGAACAGTCTTTAAAGTGTGTAAATGATCATCCTGGAGGGTCCTTAGCAGTTTGTTAATCAGTGATTTGCTAAATCATTCTTTCTGCCATCTAGTGGACATATTTGGTTTTACAGGTTGCTTTCCTTCAGGTAGAAATGTCTCCTGAATCACGATGTAAAGGTGAAAGATTTTTATTGTAAATAGTTTGTCGATAAACAAAGCACACTTTTCAAAGAGTTAATTCATTATGTTTTGCACGTGTAAATTGCATAGGTGAAGATAGAGTCAGATAGATGGAGAGTCTTCATTGTTTTTCTTCGGGTTTTGCTCTTAAGTTCTGTCTGAACTTGTATGCACTGTTTGTATCTATGCACTCCGACCGTCACATCAATAAAATACATTGATACCATTTGAATTACATGTATATTTTACATATTTTGTGTGTGAGGAAACATAACTCGGTGTCTGTCTTGCACTTGGGTCGGCTCCGGGGCCACATTTGGCTCTTTAGGCCCTTAAGAGTGACTCCTAATAACTTTTAGCTGTAGCGTTGCAGAACTGAAAAATGCTTTGTTGCTTAAAGGGAACAAGAAAGGCTTTCATCTAAACTCTACAAAGAATTGTAACCGAAAAATGACAACAATGCCAAAGAAAATTTTCTTATTGTACAGATTTTTTTCTATTTTGTGCACATAATGAAGCTGAACCCAATGTGCTTTTTAAAAAAAAATAAAATAAAATTCTTTCATCTTTTTCAAAAGAAGTTAATCAAAAAGTCGAGACATTACGTAAAACATTTTAATATTGACATTTTACAATAGTTCAGATGACCGTATTGTTGGAGTTCATTCATATTTGTCTCTGTGCTCCACCAGTTTCAGGACCCGACCAGAACCCCTGAGTGTAAATTACCTTGAGAAATAATGAGATTTGGTTATGTATAAAAACAGGCTTTAATGCCGATAAATGATCAAATGTTACAAGCCATACATGTCATAAATGGAACAGATGCAGAGTTACATTCACAGTCCAGCGCTGGGGCCACACTTAGCTCACCTTATGGCTGAAACCAAGTGAGGCAAAGATTGTGGCACGAGTTTAGCTTTTTATTCTTCTCTGCTATCAGTACCCTCCAAGGGTAGTCTAATCAGTTTCAGTCTGTTTATGCATGCCTGGCGTCAGTCATACAAAAACATGTTTGTGTACGCTGTGGCGTGTGCGTGTCACCAGATTAAAAAGGAGGTTAAAAGACATAGAGGAAAAGATAGAATCTATAACAGTATATTGATGTGTTACAAAGGTCTATTTAAAGTCCATACGCACGTTTAATTGAGAATTCTGTGGAAGACCCTGAAAATTGCTACTTTACAAATTCTCTCCATTTAATCTGACTAATTTTGAGCTACTTTTCAATTAAAAAAACAAACCAAACAAAAGCCAAAAAAGCCTCAAAGCTGACACAGACATCACATACCCCAAAATACTTGCAGGTGAAATTGCAGAAGGATGGTTCAACGAAATATTGAACTGATGTGGCTGACCACAAAAGCACGTGATACATTTAAAATCGTCATTTGCTAGGAGGGGATTCAACCTTGTTTTATTTGTCAGAGTCACAGCTAGCTACAATTTGATTATAAAGCACTTTTATCATTAGAAAAATAAATACAATAAGCAATTGTTGCGCTACATATAAGTATTTAAATGTTCATTCTAATTGGATTATTTAATGTGGTAAAAATACAGGAAGAGACTTGAGTTTATAAACTGGTGGACTCGCGCTCTGATTGGTTCTCACGTCCTTCCATCAACTCCTAGCCCCGCCCACATCTGTCTTGACAGCGAACATAAAAAGGACATGTAGCTCAGCCATTTACGACTCCAGATATCCAGCTAATTATCTCGGCTGCCAGGCTTTTGTTTGTATTTACCCCACAAATCATAGGCATTTATTCACTTATTCGCAACATAAGTCATATATGTAGCTAATTAGCCATTCAATGGCGTTTAATCAACGCGACGATGATGTCGTCGACGGAGAAGACGAAACGCCCTCGAAGCTGCCGCGGTGCAACAAGGAGATGCCCGGTTACTTCAGCAACGAGCCCCAAAATGAGGCTGCCGAGTCCGCCGGGAGAGCCACATCTGAGCGGCGGACGACCAACTCGACCGCGTGGCATCGGAAAGACTCGTTTAAGAAGACAAGGCCGCGTAGGTGTTAACAAAGCTAGCTTCGGATATATACTGAGAGGGGAAAGGGGGTTGCTGCATCTACACAAAACACAAGGCGGTACATACAAGAAACCTTGGGCACTGAAATTGTTTTAATAATGAAATATTATAATGTCGCGGTTTTTTTTAACGACTGAAGGTTGATAGGCTGTTGTGAGTGTGAAACTTAGTATCCGTTCGGCTTTGGCATTTGCCATGATATAAATGAGCCATAGAGGCAGTAAAAAGCCAGAATTTTTTCTTTTTGCACAAGATGGCGTTCGCGGTACACACTGTACTCCTTGTAGGAAAGAAGCTGCTTACCATTTTCTAGGCTAGTTGTGTCACATATAATTAATCCCCACTCAAACAAAATGTCAGTCATAATTTTCTATAATTTCTACATTAACAAAAAAATAAAATAAAAATGTCTCTGCATATGCTCCACACATTTCAGCTTTTCCTTGGTTTGGGATGGACATTGGAGGCACCCTGGTGAAACTCGTGTATTTTGAGCCCAAAGACATCACTGCAGAAGAAGAGCAGGAGGAGGTGGAGAACCTGAGGAGCATCCGACACTACCTGACCTCCAACACCGCCTACGGCACCACCGGCATCAGGGACGTGCACCTGGAGATGAAGGACCTGACGCTGTGCGGCAGGACGGGGAACCTGCACTTCATCCGCTTCCCCACTCATGACCTGCCCGTCTTCATGCAGATGGGCCGCAACAAGCACTTCTCCAGCCTCCATACCACGCTCTGTGCCACAGGAGGGGGCGCCTACAAATTCGAGTCTGATTTCCGTACGGTGGGTGTGCAGTCTTTTGTCCGCTTTATTTTTGCAGCTTGGAATATAACAGCTGGAAAAGGGTCATCCAAAATACACCAACTGTTGGTTGAGTAGATGAACTATTTTGATTTCTTACACTACCGTTTTGTCTTTTTACAGTGACAAACATGAAACCTGCAAAAAAAGAAAAAAAAAAGATTTTACACATTTTTAAAAATGGGAATGGATGGGTCTCCAGTAGAAGTCAGTTTTGCAACAAATCTGAAGAGGCCTCTAACTGAAGAATGTTGTCATAGCAGTTTAACGACTGTCAAGACATGCTAACAGCTCAATATCCAGGCAACAGAGATGATATTTCATAGTAGCATGTCCTGGGCGACACCATCAGTTGTTACCACTAATGCTAATCTACTTAATTTGCTTCTTCTGTTCCTCTTTATATCCCTGGAAAAAACATCACAGTGCACCTTTAAGCAAACTGGAGAGAATTCCCAACAAACTAATACTAGTGCAGCCAAAACTAGCTTGCAAAAGAAAATTATTAAGGGCATAATGAAGTGTATGTAAACTTCTCAGGCGCATCAAATTATGTTTATCCTGCTGTGTGTCTCTCTCTTTTTCTTAAAACACAAAAAACAAAACAAAGATGGCCGACCTGGAGCTCCACAAGCTGGACGAGCTGGACTGTTTGGTTCGGGGGGTGCTGTACATCGACTCGGTGCTCACCAGCGGCCCCTCGGAGTGCTACTACTTTGAAAACCCCAGCGACCTGGACCACTGCGCTCAGAAGCCCTACACACTGGAGAACCACTATCCTCTGCTGCTGGTCAACATCGGCTCCGGAGTCAGCATCCTGGCCGTCTACTCCGAGAACAACTACAAGCGGGTCACCGGGACCAGGTGATGCTCAGCAGCGAAATCATTTGCGCTTCCTGCTGCTTTGTAATTTTAGATGTATTATTATTATTATTATTATTATTATTATTATTATTATTATTATTATGACATCGGGGCCTCTGGGATTGTTTTAAAGATGCTGGGTTGGATACAAATATTGACAATTTAAAATGCCATTATGCAATTGAATGGAATAATCCTTTATTGATCCCACTGTGGGGAAATTTAGCTGTTACATCAGTAACAAGTAAATGTAATATTAGACTCAAGCATTACTTCACAATCTTCACCTATGAAATCTCTCCGTTCTGCATGGTGGAAGCGGTTTGATCAGTTTGTACAGCTTTGATGATACTTTTAGAAATGGCTAATAGGATTTGGAAGCTTCAAGAAATGTTTTGACATAAATCTTCCCAGGGAAATTTATTTATTTATTTTTTATTTTTAACAAAAAAACAATATAATGAATTAATAAAGTACCGACAGATAAAATTGAACAGCAATTTGAAAATCTATTTTTTATTACATTGCACAACAATACAAAGTTTTGGTTAAATTAATAAGATTATTTAAGTTTAATTACCAGCAGTATAGTTAAAAATATTTTACACTTTTTTTTTACGTGACCCTAAAAGTGTTGAGATGCAGTGCCTTTTAAAGTATTAGTTTTTCCAACTTCTAAATGATTAATGTGATTGACAAGCATAAAAATATGCATCAGTAAGTGAGAGGAAATGGATTCAGGATTTTTTTTCCCCCCTTCCAAACACAATCTGAAAAGTGTGGCGTGCAAGTTTTTTTCAGATGCCTTGGCTGATTTGTCTAAATGAAATCCACTGCAAACACAGCTCCCTTCTAACTGGTTGATGGGGGTCATCCTGACTGTAATTTAGCGCAGTCTTTTGCTGTACATGCATATTGAGCCCACTGTGGAAACGTTGTGGTGGCAGCATTATGCTGCGGCTTCCCTTTTCCTTCTGTAAAGAATAATGTTGATCTTTCCTCAGAGTGGCATACAGTGTAATTTCTGATTGTAACATGCAAAAGTTCTTGGGGTTTGAATATTTTTTTTTACAATGCACTTATCTAGTGTGTCTGCTCTACTCTACACACAGGTTTGTTGCTATAGCAAATGACTGACAACAGCTCGACTTACGAACAGATAAGCTTACGTTCAAGTGCATCATGGTTAAACACCAAAAAACACAAACTTTTTCCACAAAAAGATGAGCACATTCAGTTGATTGCAGTATTATTTTTTCAGGCTTGAACTTTATTTTGCAATTACTAGTAAGTGATGATCTGTACACAGCAGTGGTTGATTACCTGATTTAAACACCTGCTCTACTGATGGTATGTCAGACTTGGTGTGTGGGTTGCCTTATTTTTATTTTTTAACTGAACCAAATCACACCGAATTTCACAGCTCATCTACATGTTAGTTGTCAAAGTCAAGCTAGCATAGCCAACCTACTTCCCTCTCTGTTTTCATTTTATAAAACGTGTACATTTAAGATTTAGTGCATTATGTTGACAAGTTGTTAAAACCCATGGTAATAATCATTGACAAGTAGTTTTTTCTCAGCAGGGAGCTGAGGAGTGGGTACTTGCGTGCGTGATGTCACTTTGCAACGTCTCTACATGCTATCGTTGAGGCTAACGCTAATATTGAGATTGTTTCTCATAGCTTTTGTTATCAGTTTGTAACATCTTACTGAATAAAGTTGACTATTGAGTCAAATCCCGGAGAATTTCACAGATGTCTGATTCATCTGTTTGCGTCTACAGCCTCGGGGGCGGGACCTTCCTCGGCCTGTGCTGCCTTCTCACTGGCTGCTCGACTTTCGAGGAAGCCCTAGAAATGGCTTCTCAGGGGGAGAGCACCCATGTGGACAAGCTGGTCCGGGACATCTACGGAGGAGACTATGAGAGGTTTGGGCTGCCGGGCTGGACTGTGGCCTCAAGGTGCGGTTTACAGCTCCTACTGTTCTTACTGTTGGTCTTCAGCCTGTTTTGTGATGGCTTCCAGCTTCGTCAGAGCTTCAGCAGAGAACCTGAGCACTGTTAGGTTTACTGGCTGGACTTGAGCGGTCTCCACGCCGACTGACGGCTCCGTTTCTCTTCGTTTTCTAGTTTTGGCAGCATGATGTTCAAAGAAAAAAGGGAGTCTGTGTCTAAGGAGGACCTGGCTCGGGCAACGCTGGTCACGATCACTAATAACATCGGCTCCATTACCAGAATGTGCGCTCTCAATGAGGTTAGTAACAATCATGGGGTAATAATGGTTAAGTGTGTGGAAGATATTTGCACTAGAAACTAGACAAAAAATGCTTGGTGAGTTTTTGTGTTTTTTCCAGTGCAGCAGTGATGTTTGGCACTAAAGAGGCACCAATCAGAATTTGCGTCACCAATTTCTGACCAAGTGGTTTTCTGAAAGTTAGCCATTTTAGTCAATTTCAGCTCATTTGAGAGCAATATTATTAGAAAGTATCACAAGGCAGCAATCAGTCCTTTATGTTGGAAGCTGAGGTGATGTCACACTGTGTGTAGTGGGACAGGGGCCACTGTGAAACAGTGGTTTAGCCTTTTGTAAGAAAGCGATCTTAAAGTTACCCTTCTGATTGAAGACAATGATCTGGTGAGGTAGAGACTCTAGCAACACTTGAAATGTTGAGAAACCAACTCTTGTTGACCGGTGTGTTCAGCTAGGGGCGGAGCCTTTATTAGCATAATTTCAAAACAAATACAGAAAAGTTTTTTGCATCTTATGTTAAAGGTTAGCGTAGCTAGCACTACAACAGCCTAACTGTTCTATATCATGGTCCTCACAAACAGCATTAGTAACAGATGTGCAGATATCTGTATATGAATTTAAGAAGCTTGATAAATTAGACGATCAGCCAATCAAAGATGCGCAAATAACATTTCGATTGTTTCAACTTAAATTTTTTTACAAATGAAAAACAATTAGATTTTATGATATATAAAAAAAATCAGAATTCTAAATGAGTGTTTTTGTTTTATTTCTGTCTGTGAACCTGGGAGTGCATTCACCGATTGGAAAAACAGAGAACCAGCTTCTTGTGCTCCCCAGCCAGGTTCTTGGTGCAACTCTGGTCTAAGTTGATGTGGTTTTATATAAAATCCCGTTGTGTGTTCAGACTTGTGTTTGTGTAAAACGGCTGGAGAAGACCTGTCAAGTCTTATTCCTTTTTTGCCTTCAGCCTCTTTACGGTGCTGCCTTGTGGCGTCTTGATCAAGCAGCATTGTACAGGGCTATGACGGCGTAGAGGAGCTCACACTGTGTGGCGGCCATCGTCATGGGCAACGTTATACACTTCTGTTACTGCTTATTAAACAAAATCTGTTTGATTGCCGATATTTCTGACCTCCTCTTGTTTTTTGCTCAGAACATTGAGAGAGTGGTGTTTGTTGGGAACTTCCTAAGAGTGAACATCCTCTCTATGAAGCTGCTGGCCTACGCCATGGACTACTGGTCCAACGGCCAGCTCAAGGCTCTCTTCCTTCGCCATGAGGCAAGGCACTAATTGGTTTATTTTAAACAGAAAAGAGTCAGGGCAAACACTTTTCATTCCCAATAGCTCACCTGTTCAAAGCTTTCCAGTGTCTGGTCTGGACTAACAGTGTCTAACTCTCTTTTCCCAGGGTTACTTCGGTGCTGTCGGAGCCTTGCTGGGACTTCTGCATCCGTCCTGATCCCTCGACAAAGGAAGGAAAAAAAAGTCAATCTGCTGCAGCAATCAGAAGCACTTTAGATTGTCAGGAATCAGTTTTTTCCTTAAATGTAGCGTTGCCTGCTTCACCTACCGGTACATTCTTGCATGTGGACCGGCACGCGTTTTAAGTTCTCGTACGCCGGTAGGATGTTGGAGGTTTTCTGAACACTCCGTGGCTTAAGTTGGATGCAGAAAAGCTGGCAAGTTTGGTATTTTTGCACCTTTTTGTTGTATTTGGCGATTTCAAGGAAATCCAGTAGTGTTGCCTGAACTAATTTAATTAGAAGTACCTGTTGGTAGGTAGTTTTGTCTGAATGGCGCTCGCTACCCATCTGGGGGTAACCAGTTCTGGGCCAAAATACTGCAGGCTGTACACAAAGGTACCAAAATGAATGATAAATGTTACTTTGCCCCTTTTAGAATGACTTTTTGTTACATAAGCACATTTATGTAACAAGAATGTTCTTAATTGGTTTCCCAAAGAGGCGATGAACAGAAAGACTTGATAGAAAGTTGCTTGCACCATTTAAAGAGGTAATTCCAGCTGTATTCATCACAGGTAATTAGAGGAAATGGGTCATCACTTGAACTCCTGTCTACGTGGTTAAGGTGAAACACTATTATTAACATCCACCTCCTGTCTTGCATAATAAGCTTTTTCGATGTAGTTCAACTAATTTGAGGGTTTTAATAAAAGGGCAACCAAGGTTTTATAAGGTGCTGCATACAAAATGTGTTTTATTCATAAATTAAGCCCTTTTATAACACTAACGTAATATTGTACACTTATTTTTTTTTGGCTATGAATGATGGAGCCCACTTGCTGTACAAATGCACCTACTGTCATCTGCGTTACTGAAGTGCCTTCAGGCCAGTGCATGTCTGTGAGGAGAAATTGGTGCACATTGAGAAATGTGCACAGAAACTACAGGTCCAAAAAGCACATCGTCTCAATATGAGTTCAAAACGTTGTTTTTTTGTTTGTTTTTTATGGTGAAACTCAGCGCTTCCCTCCAGTGGAGGTATACAATGTGTTCTCCACACCTGTTCCTGTTCTGTGTGGTTCAGTTATAAACACAAACCCTTCTGCTCTTCCTGTTGTAATGATAGATCATCCTTTTTTATGTCCATCTACGATTACAAGGACCAGAATTTGTCTCTTTCCTTTGTTTTGGTCAGTGATTGTCTGGAAACTACAGAGTAATTAGATTTTAAGTGCCTGTCATAATTTTTTGTAGAATAAAATCTGTTAGGCATGATTATCATTCTCAATAATACAAGATCATCTTTGTTTCATGTTTGCTTGTATTTTGCATAGAAATGATTTTTCCTGATTTATTTTTTTTATGTTGAATCTATTAAAAATGTTTTTTCATACCATCTTTGAATCGTATTGCTTCTTTCTCTGCATAAATTATTAGGACCAAGTCAAAAACTAAAGTACATTGGTCCAACTTTGTTGGATGTTTGTTGCTACATTTAATCATCTAATAAATTGATAGCCTGATAGCCACATTATTACACATTACAGCAAAAAAAAAAAAAAAATTGTCAACCTCATTAAATTTTAATAACATTTTCAGAAATGGCATTCCTTTGGATTTTTAAAATATATATATAACAGTGCTTGTCATCAACTTTCAAAAATATATTCCTAGACGTAAAAGTCTCACCAGAACCCATCTAGTTCCGACATCACTGACGTTTGCGCGCGAGGTATGTAATGCGCCAGTTCGGCGCCATGAAACGAGCTGCTCTGTAAATATCAACCCTCCATCACAAAGAGAGAAGTTCCGAGCTGAACAAGTCGGTAATGTTAATTCAATATTTGAAAGCCTGGCCAACACGGGACGGCTTCGCTCAGTTCATCTGCTGCCATTGCTAACTACAGAGAGGCTAAAAATGCTAAAACAGCGCAGGAAATCAACTTCTGCTCGCTGATTGGCCAGATAAAAAAAATCTACCGTAGGCAATCCAATTAAACGGTGATGTGAAGCGAGATTTTAATCGAGCGGAGTAGCCTGAAAAAGTACAAGCCTGTACTTGACCATCTTTTATTGGTCAAGTACCAGTATTGCCATTGGACAATAGGGTAACATTCACAAGAGACCTTCATAAAATATTGTTGTAAAAGACTAAAGTCATTTCTAAATTATTAAAGTATCCACTGGGCACAGTGTGGCTTTAATTCGGAAGTGGGAAGAAGATCACTATACAGTAAAACGGCTTCAGTGCAGCTTGAGAAAGACCGGAAACCAGCAGTTACAGTTTGTTTCAAAGAAATAAAAGTAATGGGGCTTATATCCACCATTACTCAGCAGCAGTGTTCACCGTATACAAATACATTTGATTGATTGATTATCAATCACTTAGTGAAACGTATTTATATAGATTAATTACACACATACTGATGTTTTCCAGCCTTTACTTCTGTTAATTGTGATTATTTTCCAGTTTGAAGTTCATAAAAACATGACATTTAAAATGTGAGTAGTACGTCAGACCAATAATTAAAAAACACACACTTTATAATGCAGAAATTTGGGGATAATGAAAAGTACCAACTTAAGTACCTTTAATATGTCAAATCAGCCTCGCCAGATTCTAATTTATTGAACATGACTATAATGGCCGTTATAATTGAGAACACAAAATGCATTTTTAAAGCTGAATACTGCAGCAGAAAGAGGCTTTTATATGTAGCGATACGGACAGAAATGAGTTCTGAGAGTTTCCACACATGTGGCAGCTGTCAGAAAGCGAAGAAGAAGAAAAAGAAAGAACATTTAGTGTGTGGCTGGAAACTTTTCCCAGCACACGTGTACTTCATCAGGCACGTACACATCTGCCCGAGCAGCGAGTCAAATTCAGCTTTTTACCGTTTGGTAAGGAAGAGAGAGAGAGGGAGGCCGTTACAGAACCAGACGTGAAAAGATTCAGTGTCTTTCCAGGGAATAAATCCAGCCCCTTGCAGCCGTGGAGCCCCATCCTCCTCTTCCTCCTTCCTCTCCTCCTCCTCCTCCTCCTCCTCGGTGAAAGCTGCTGCACAGCTGGCAAATTAACGACAAGAGTCGCCACACGGAGCAACTGGTGGGTCGCTGCCCCGCCGACTGGACTCGTGCGTGATGATGGACATGAGTTAGAAAGAAATCCAGAGTTATTTCTCACTGATCTGGCGGAGGGGGGCTCAGGATCAACACACGGAGCAGCCAGCACCCCTCGCTCCACTGGAACCGCTATAACCTCCTTAATACTGGCCCCACAAGGTAAGACAGACACGGTTTTATTGGACGGCTGGACGTGATTTAGCCACCTGGATACGTTAAGAGAAGTCAGTGGGGCTGTTTACTTATTATATCATTTGTCTGCATTGTAAAAACTGCATTTATTCTTCACTTTGCAAAGCGAAGCTTTAAGCTTCTGGTCTTTTTATGTGCGTTCTCAGATAAATGCTAAATACTAGAGGTTAAAAATGCTAGGTTATAAATATGCTAGCGCTGGAACGATTAATCGGGTTAATTGAGTCGAATTGAAATAATCGTCAACTAATTTAATAACCGATTAATTGTTAAGTGGAGTATCTACCGACTCAAAAAAGAGAGAGCAATAGCTCAAACAACAACATAATCGGACAACAACAACATACAAAAAATATACACATTTTGCATTTAAGATTAAAAATAAAGCTTGTAAATATGTTCTACGCCAAACTCCTCAAGTGGCTACTTTTAGCAACTCTCTTTGGCCCCTTTTGCTATCCAATTACTAACCGATTAATTGAAAAAATAATCAACAGATCAGCCATATAATGTATTGATATTTAGTCAATATCATAAAGTCTACTTTACTTTAGAAGTATTGTTTCGGTTACAGATGCATCCTTTGCTACAAATGATCAAGTCTACGCTAAAGAAATTGCTACGTTATTGCATTTAAGGCAGTACAATTTTTATTTTCTTACTTATCAAAACAGTAGATTTTTTTTTGCTGCATGTTTAAATGCATTTCTAATACTGCGTGAAATGGCTCATGTGGCTAAGTGAAACATTCTGCGGAATGTGGACATTTTAAAATCAGATTAATCGTCAAATAATCAATTAATCATCAAAGTAAGCAATTGATTAATCATTACTGAATAATCATTAATTGCAGCCCTAAAATATGCAGTTCAGAACATTCATGATCGACATCACGATGCAAACGCATGAGTGTGAGTTTACTTTATGTCATAAAAGAGTTAAAATAAATAAATAAATAAATAAATAAATAAATAAATGTTTTAGCTTCCAGAAAGATGAGACGCCACATGGACACCCTGTTATTTTAGAAGGTGAATTTCTACTTGCAGCCAACGTCTCTGTTAATCTGTATGACGTCTTGCAAAAGTATTAACACCCCTCAAACCTTTTCTGTCCTTGTCCAACTTTCATATTTAATATGTAGTGTAGTGTTTGTACTACATACAGTAGTGTTTTATAACTCTGCAGTTGAAGGAAAGGTTTTCAGAGTTTTTTTGGGGTTTTTTTAAACAACAACAAAAAAAATCTCAAGAGTGTGGCACGCACCTTGGTTTAGCACCAGCTTTCACTTTGATTCCAGCTGCAGGCCTTTGGGGGACATGTCACTAACAAATAACTTACAGCTCAACCATTTGGATGGAGAGTGCCCGGAAGGCAGCAGATTCCAAGTTTTGACCGAGTTTCTAAATTTGGATTTAGTTCTGGACTTTGGCTGGACCGTTCAAACAAATGTGTAACCCGGGTGTAAATTTTAACCTTTATTTCCTCTTCCGATTTTCCAGTCTTTTAACCTTTTTATATCTCAAACCCCGCGATGCTTTTAATAGAATGATTGGCGATTCTCGCGAGACTATTAATTAGCCAATTGCGGTTGAGTATTGGGGTCACGTGTACCGCTGCAGTGTTACCTGCTAGGTATATTAGCTGGAGCAGGGAGGCATGAAGGTTAGAACACGTTGGAAGGAGCAGAGCTGCAGGTCAGTTAAGTGTGGTGTTATTCATTTCCCGTAAATTTGTACGATGCTCACTTAATGTGCTAAACCATAGGAGCCAACTGGTGTGAGCTAGAAGGGAGATGGAAAAAATAAACCCCGGTAGGGTGAGATAAAACGGCGGAACTGGTGAGTGTTTTCGTCAGTGACTTAGCGTTAGCTTATAATCACTGTTATTGTGTAGCCGCTAAATTATTGATTGTACACTCCTTTTGATAAGCAAAAAGGTGGCTTAAATATTTATTAAACACTGGTTTAAATTAGATTTTACATTTCATGTTGATTACATGGTGTATATTTATTGAATATTTCATGAATGTAATTTATACTGAATTTTAGATTTATTGCAATTGACTAAACATGATTGTTTAGAATTATTTATAGTATAAAGAGTGCTATTTATTGAATTGTGTATACACTAGATGTTTAGATTATATATATATATATATTAAGGAAATGATCCTGCTTTGTTATTCAGGCCAGGTTGATGGCGAGCTAGAAGATCGGGCATAGAGCCAAAGAAAGAGTTCACTCTTTTAGGGAGATCGAAGACGTCAGTTTCCTACCAGGATTTGAACCAAGCAAAGCATAATTATCTTGAGAGCCCTAATTGATCCCAATTTGGGATGAATGGACTAACAGGTGTGGCCTCTCAATTGTGAAACTTTGGGAACAACTGATTGATTTAGTTTCCTTTGTTGTTGTGTTCTTTATTTATTTTTTTCCCCTTATGTTTGTTAATGGCCATTTGGATGTTCCCAATAATATTGTAAATATGTATATATATTATTCACATTGCAAATATAAACCAACTTGCAACTGCAATTTCCAGCCTATCTGCTCTTTTTGAGTCGTACTTATCTTCTGAGGAAAAAACTAGCCATTTACCTTATTGGTCAGAATCCAATTATATTGAATAGCAATATAGAATATTGTTATTCTTATAAATATGCTACAAATGGCTTTGCTTTGAGCTAAAACGTTTTGGTTTTTTTTTCTTCCAGGATTGCTTTGCGTTTAGCTCCTCCTACTTTTCCACTCAGTCCAACCAGCTTCCCTGTCCCTGCTGAAGGAACGCATCCCCACAGTATTATGCTGCCACTTCCTTGTTTTACAGTGGGGATGGTCCGTTTAAGGTTATTTCTATTGCCCACAGTGTTTTTCATCAAAAGATGGCAGCGGCTGCACTGGACTTGATTTAAGGCTATTAGAATAAAGGACTACAAATGCACACTTAAGATTGTTAATTGTAAAAGAAAAAAAAAATCACAAGTCACTACTTTTCATCAGTTAGTCTCTTAAAAGCCTTACAAAACTCACTGAAGTTTGTAGCTGCAACACTATCAAATGTGAAAAAAGTTCAAGGCGAGGCCGTTTTAAACCGCAAGCCTTTTCGATACCGTTTAAAATTCTCCATCGAATGTCTCTGAGGCCGCCAGCTCGCTGTGAGGAGGGATGGAAATCATTACGGGACGAACTGTAAATATGCAGCGCTGCACGTGGAAGCACGGAGCTCTGTCTGCTGGACTCTGGCGACTCCAGTGATTCAGAACACGGCGCAGCCATGGACCTGCTTTGGTTTCGGTTAAGACAGAAAGGGGAACAGATGTGTGAGAGAGTTCCCACTGAACGCTTGTGTTCAGCCTCCACAGAGCTGGAAGGAAACAAACGAAGAGATTTTCTTAGTACAAAAGTAGATGTCAATAATATATCAGCTTTATAATTCTGGCGTGTTTTTGTGCTAACTGAGTCCAGACCAGTTTGCCAAGACATAAAAGAAATAATGTGCAAAAATACAGCAAGGGAAGCTTTTGAGAGCCAAATCTGCTGTCTGCGAAGTGAAGCAATTAAATTCTTTGTTCGTTTGGGCCTAGGATCTGGCTAAAACAGATTGGGATTTTTTTTGTTGCTTTGACAGTCGGTCAGGTTACAGAACATGTTTCCAGACATGCAGCTCTGACCCCACTGTGGTTCTGCCGTTAAAAGCTTGTCATAAAAAAAACCCCACTGTGTAGTCGGACTCAGAACGTGTACTCAGTCCCCACGCTGTGGTTCCTGTACAAACACGTCACACTACGGTATTTGTATCCCTGGAGAACGCTGCCGCCCCGAAATTAGTTTAGTTATCAATAGGAGGCCTGTGTGTGGTGCCCAGTAAACAACCAGCTGCAGATACAAACATGGATCAAAGCAGATTCTAAACTTTCAGGAACATTTTGTGGAAAAATATGTGGAATATTTTGTTTTTTATGAAGTGTGATCTATTTCCTATTTTCCACACAACAGTCCATTCCAAAACAGCAAGAAATTACATGAATGTCATCAAACAGTAATTATGATCAGGAACACGAACGAGTAAATGACAAAAACAATAAATAAACAGAAAAAATAAGCAAAGGTTACAAAAAACATAAATCAAATAATTAAAAATCCGAAGCTTCTTCAACTTTGCTGCAACACGGACAACGTCACGTCTACAAGAATTCTTTGAAGAATCTCAATTAATGAGTTGCAACATTTAATTTTCCCTTTGGGATCAATAAAGTAATTTTGAATTTGAAATATTTCAAGAATTTTGAACCACAATTTAAAAAAAAAAGTGTTGCAATTTTTTTTCTGAAAATAAAACAGTTTTCAAAATTATTCATACCGTTCAAACGGTTTCCTATCTTCTAATGTTACTATAACAATCTTGTCTGGTTTCTGTTAGGATTTTTATGTGATAAACCGACACAAAGCAATTTGTAATTGTGAAGAATTCATGGTTTTCAATATTTTTCTTTCTTTTCTTTTTTTTATTTTTACAATTAAAATCTGAGACACTGTGGTGTGTATTTCAATTCAGTCCAGTTTTACCGATCCCTCAAACTAAAGCACAGTTTGATCATCTGCCTTCAGTAGTCACCTAATTATTTAATTTCCATTTGGGTGTAATAAAGTATTTTTTGAAGTGAATTCATTTTATTATGTGTTTTCCAGCCACATTATGCCATTTTATAGCACAATAAAGTAACCGTGTTAGCTTCAGTTGTCAAAGAAATGCTGAATATATCAGATAAAACTTAAAATGAATTTAACTTAATAATTTAACGCCTTGAAATTGGGCCTCTGTCTCTTTAAAAACGCCTGCTCTTTCTGTAACTGCCTTCAGGAAGTCATCACAACATGGCTCCTCTATTAAAGTGAATAGAAACTGACTATTGTCTGTCTTTTTTAAATTGCTACATTGGCGCTTTTTCTTATGAAAAACCCCTTGTTTTATGTTTTGAGTGAATAAAAATTGAATCTGCCATGAAGTATGAATAATTCTAAGTTCATCTGGATTCCCAAAGACGTAACTTCTGTGATTCCCACTGTACGTGACTCTATAGTTTTGATTCAGGGGGAGCTGACAACAAACACCCCAGAAACCTCTGAGAACCAGATATCAATTTTCTTTGTGTTCATGTTGGTCAATCACAGAACATTCCAATAAAAGAATTTTTAAAAAAAAGAAATACACTGGTATTTGTTGTTTGTAACGTGACAGAATGTGGTAAAGTTTAAAGGGGAGGACTATTTTTGCTGGGTATCTTGAGTATCGAAGGATAAAAAATGTCTTCTCTGAGAATTGTTATGAAATGAGGCAAACAGGCATTTATTTTGTAGCGATTAGCCCCCCAATTTGTTGACGTATGGCCTGACCAGATGGTACGAATTAAAATGCCAAAGTAGCTCAACTCACATGAACTTCCTCACAAGTGCTGACCAGGTTCCCGCTTCATTCTGTAACCTTCTTTTTAAAATGATTTCTTATTACTTGTTGCGTTTCTTTATGTAATTTATTAATGATTTTTTTGTTCAAGCAGCAGTGCTGTGGCTTTTTGGAATTGACCTTAAACTCCTTGCATTTGTTGGAAAAACGTCCACAGAGACACTTAAGTGGTCAAGTTAGGAGTAGGAACAAAACATGTAAATTGTGGTAGAGTTAGTTACTTCTTACATTTTCCTGGAGTTAAACATCTGTCCATACCCTTGTTTTTTTCTCTCCCTCTCTCCTTTGTTTGCAGCTGAAAGGATGGAGAAGTCGAGGCACACGTGGCAGTTAGCGGTCAGCCTTCTGTTTGGGTTGTGGTTTCCTTGTTGTTTAACCCAGACCACAGCGCCCACTCCGTCCGGGGCACCGCAGCAGCTGAAGGTCCGCCTGGCCGGATACCCCCGCAAACACAACGAGGGCCGGATAGAGCTCTTCTACAAGGGAGAGTGGGGAACCATCTGCGACGACGACTTCTCTATAGCCAACGCCAACGTCCTCTGCCGACAGCTGGGCTTCGTCTCAGCCACTGGATGGACTCACAGCGCCAAATACGGCAACGGACAAGGTCAGAGCTCCTTCACTCAGTCACATGGGGTTTCATTGTTAGTAAATATAGACAGTGTTATGTGTTTCCAGGCACACAGGGCCATTTTATAGCACAATAAAGTAAGTCTGTTACCTTTAGTTGTTATAAAAAATGCTATATACAGTACAGACCAAAAGTTTGGACACAACTGTGTGTCCAAACTTTTGGTCTGTACTGCATGTCAAACATGACTAATTTAAGGCTTTGAAATTGAACCTCTGTCTTTTTAAGAAGCTTTGACTCTTTCTGAAACTCCGCCTTCAGGCAGTCGTCACAACATGGCTCCTCTATTAACCTTTTAACAATGTTTTTACCAGCGTGTCACTGAGAGGTAGCTCCTACAATGAGCTCAGCAGGTCAACAGCCCCACCAGGTGTTTGCTAATTGCTGCTGGCTAGTCTTGCAGGAGCTGTTACTAGCGTGTGCTATATAATGGCACTATAGAAAATGCATGATTAAAAGACAAAAAAAAACCCATTAAAAAGTACTGACCAATGTGAAAAAAAATATATTGTGCTATGAAATCATTTCAATTTTAGGATTTTTTTGTTGTTGTTATAAAGTTCAGTAAAAATAGAATCCAAAATGTATTAACAACCCAGGTATGGATTTGTTTTTATCCTCCGAACTGAGAATTTCCTGGAGCCTAAGTAAGCGTCTTCCTTTACAGGAAAGATCTGGTTGGACAACGTGTTGTGTAGCGGAGGGGAGAAGAGCATTGAGTTGTGCAAGTCTCGAGGATGGGGAAACAGCGACTGCACTCACGATGAAGATGCTGGAGTGGTTTGCAAAGATGAGAGGATTCTTGGCTTTGTGGACTCAAACATTATTGACGTAAGTTGCTTAAAAAAAAAACTAAAACTCTGATTCCTCTGAATAATTGAGATCTGTTATAAATTCATATAAAGGCTTTAAAATATATATATATATATATATATTGCCATGGGTCATGAAAAAATTAGTTTATTCAGTACTTCTGTGGCTGTATGTCCTCTGGTTGCCACATGCCTTTACTGTACAGTTCTGTATTACAAATATATTGTTATAACATGCGTCTGCGTCTTACTTTACTTGTTTTAACTTATTACATAATTCAATTTTTCTCAAATGTTGAACACAAATTCTGTTATCTGTGTTTCTTTTGAAGAGTCAGAATTAAGTACAATCGACATTTTTCTTTAGCTTCACATGATGTTATAATGTTGTTCCCTCATCAAAAACATACCTGGAGTGTCGCTTTGATTCTTTCATGCATGTTAATAGAGGAGCCATGTTGTGATGACTTCCTGAAGGCGGAGTTTCAGAAAAAGCAGCAGTTTTTAAAGAGACAGTGACCTAATTGTAAGTTGTTAAATTGGGAAGTAAAATTTCTTTAAAGTTATATTTGATTTAATTGTGAATTGGAAGGAAAGCGACTCATTGTTTTCAAAAAATACTTGCCTGTGAAAAATTTAAAGGGTGGTGTATATTTGTATTGATCCCCCCTTTATTCTGATTTATCTAAATAAAATGCCTTTGGTTTTATGCATGCTTTTTGTTTGGGTTTACCACATAAACATTCTAATTGTATGGGGGGAAACAAGTAGAATCAAGTTTAATACATTTTGGACACTTGGCGATACCTTTGTGAGGCACTCGCTTTCAAGGAGTTCAGCAGGTTTTAAGAAAACGCTAAAACTAACCTTGTTTGCTATAACCTGAGAATCCCAGTCCGGCAGGACCATGTGGTCCAGCTGGAACCAGTTTAGTCTGGTCACACATCTATACTGGCTTCTAGAGTCACATTTAATGCTTCCAAGGTGCCGCTTTGTTGTGCATTATTAGAAAAGAATGTTCATAACATTAAAGGACTGTCATTTTAATCTTCATAAACTCTGTCCTGTAGTGTGTTTCGGTCAAACATGGCGACCAGATTTTAATCTCTGACTGCTGCCAATTTTCTTTCCAAATAAAGCCCCAATGGAAGTGACTCATGGCTTTCACATGTACAGTGAGCTGAACTGCAGTGACTGTTTTATTCAGTTTCTCTATTTGTCGTGGCAGAAAAAATCTGGAAGACGTTGCTATATGAACATATGGAACAACGAATTTCTCAAATGCTTTAAATGTATATTTTCTTTCCTGTGTTATCTGATCATTCAGACCAGGGATGCACCAAATTACTTTTTTCACTTCCAATACCGATATCTGAGATATAGTATCGGCTGATAGCGATCCAATACAGAACCACAGTTCTGCATTGACTTAAAATGTTTCTTTTTCTTAAACAAAGAGCTAAATGCACTGAATTATACATTTAATAGCTCTGCATCAGTACAGCACACTTAAATATGCCAATAGATTCACAAGCTTGATGAAACATGGAAAAACAAAAAAACTTTAATTTGTTCAGTTGGTCATAATTAGGAATAGAACAGCAAATGTAAAATAAATAATAAAGAAACTGAAACTGACAAATGACTACGTTGGTCCAACATGTCAAAATAAACTGCAACAAATCTTCTGTCAAATGGTTCAGGAAGTGCATTTAGAAATTATATTTGTGGTGTAAAATAAATAGTAAAGCATGTGGTCGCTCAGAGCACAAAACGTAGAATTACATTTAATAGATCTGCCCTTATGGACTGAGCACATTGTCACGATCATGATGTAGAATTTTTGTCAATATCGGGGCTGATACAGATATTAATATCAGATCGGTGAATCTCTAATTCAGACGTTCATTTTTGAATCTTTAATTTCTGCGTTTCTGGCGGATAAGTTGCTTTTTTTGCACAACTGTTTCTTATTCAATTTCCCGTTGCTGCTCAATAAAGTATTTTTGAATTAGAATTGAATATTTTTATTTGATCTTTTCTATTCCAGGCTCAAGTTGACGAGAAGAAGGTGGAGGAGGTGCGGCTCCGGCCCGTCGTCGGCACGGCCAGGAGGAAGCTGCCCATCACCGAGGGTGTGGTGGAGGTCAAACACAAGGACGGCTGGGCTCAGATCTGTGACGTGGGATGGACCATCAAGAACACCCGAGTGGTCTGCGGCATGCTGGGATTCCCGCATGAACGGAAGGTCAACAAGAACTTCTACAAGTAAGAAACGGGCCCAAGTAGAACCTTTGAAGCTCCGGTCTGTGGGGAGGTAGGAAGGTTTACGCTGAAATTGTGTTTTGCTTTGTTCTTTTTTTTTTACGAAGATGACACATCATAGATAAATAGACAAAGTCACGGGAAAAAGAAAGTACATCCTCCTATATGTTAGTTTTCATGCATCATGACATATTGACAATAATCTGGCCTTGTTGGGTAATAAACTTTTGTAATCTAAAGTTATGTGAACCTACAGATTCCACAGTTTTTGAGGCGTCATGTTGGTGAAATAGAAATGCTGTGAGTGGAAAACCCAGATAAACTCCAGGCTTTCATCAGTGTGGAGGAATGTCGGCCTTCTCTTCTGGCCATGTTGCTTCGGTTCAGTGAACTTTGCAGACGTTTGTTGTGTGAACAGCTGTCTTCAGGTTTGACCAGAGCATTTGGTCTAGATGAGGTCTGGACTTTGACTGGGACATTGCAACACTTTGGCTCTTTATCATAACAGATTATCTCACATTTCTACAGGTGAGGATGGTAGACCACTGGTTTTAGAATTCTAATTTTAATCTCAGAATTCACATTTCTGAGATTAAAGTCAGTATATTTTCCTCTGGAATGGGTTTTTTTTTAAGCATTATTATTATTTGTTTTTTTTGTCACATCTATTTGAAATCTCGTAGTTTGTTCATATTCCACTTTTCAGTCTTAAATTCTGCTGCCACTCTCTTTTTTTTATCAGAAAATCTATGACAACTCTTCTAAAAAAAATAGACGAATGTTGAGTCTTTTTCTAAATCTTCTGTCATAAGGTTTAACATTTAGCGCTCTAATTTGGACATGTAGAACCTCTCTGCTCACTTTACTCACTTTGGAGAGAATTTTCTGGAACATTTACTCCTGGCAACATTAGCGGCTGTCATAAAACTTTTCCCTTCATGGAAAAACCTACCAGAATAATTGGCTTTAATTAGTTTGTAAATGCCTTGGAAACACATGAAAGCTTGGTGGGCAGCAGGGATTTCTTCTGAGGATGTGGAAGGGTATTTTGTTTTTGGAAGTGGTCACTCTTTCTCATAATCAGTCGCTGCTGCTTCATAAACCTTACGGAAACATTAGAAACATGAAATGATATAAATGTTTTTTTCACACACAGCATTTCTGTTTTGGCTTAATCCTTAATTAATAGCAAATAATCACAGGTCTGGATTCTTCTGAATGTTTTTGACAGTTGAGATTAGATTAAAAAATATATATAAAACCGTTGTACTGAAAGCTGTTTGCGGTCAATACTGACATCATATTTGATTATCATAATTACCCGTTGAATTTGTCAGCCATTTTTTGCTGACTTATCAAAACAGAACAGGCATAGAAAGAGCCGTAATGATGTTCTAACAGTCCTGACAACAGGGATTGTCGAGTTTGGGGAAGTTTGTGTGACACTATCATTCCTCTCAGAGTAAGACATTCAGAAACACAGTTTCTTTCCTTTGACTAAGCCACAAGCAGGATCTCCTTTGTTTGTCAGCGAGTGGAGATTGTGGAGGTGGACGTCTCTGCCAAAAGTCTCAAGTGACAACAGCTCTCATGGCAGAAGTTAGTTTTCCGGATCTTTCTGTCGTATATTTTCCATATGTTTATGTTTTTCTTTTTCAAAGATATTATGCTTTAATTCATCTCCTCGGCCTCTATTGTCACTGGAGAATAATCACTAACCTGCTTCCTGTTTTGCTATTTTTATTTTTGGATTGAAGAATTTATTATGTGAGCCTGAACATCTTTGAAATATGTGTGATGTATTTAGTTTTTATAAATTGCAGGCGCTGAGATGAAGTTTGTAGTAGTGCAGTGTTTTACTATATCAAAATGGGGAATTTGATCTCTTTTTAAAAAATTTCTTCCACGTTAAAGGATTGGCTCAACATAGGAATTGATGGTACATATAAATATTTGCTAAATTAATCAGAAAGTTGGCCAGGCTGCCTGCAGTTGGTGCCACATTGGGTATTCAGCATGTGGAGTTGATTGAATCATCAGGGCAGACAGAGCGCCTGCATGGTGTAAAGTGAGATGAAACATTTGTATTCTAACATTTGACTAAAACATTCATATTAATTTTATAATTGTACATTATATGTGGGCCCGTCAGAACTGTGACAGTTTGCTGAATCTTTCTAAAAAATGTCAAAAAGATTAATAACAGCTTGGCTTTAACTTTCTTTATTCTCTGTGTTTTCAGTTTTAGTGATTGTCATGGTAACCATCCCCAAAATATCGCTTTCAAAGTCCATACCAAGGTTATAATAGTTTTGGGTTGTCATTTTAGTGTGCGTTTGCTTGTTTTTATTAGTTGTTGTTTGTGAAATATTTTTTTGTTTAGTTTTTATTAGTTAATAGTAGTAGCTTTAGTTGGTTCATATTTTGATAAATTTTTAGGTGCAGAATTAAAAAAAGGTCAAAGTACTGTATTGTGATTCTGTATTCATTGACTGGTGATGAATACTCAACAGAAGTTACCGTTTTCAAAAAATGGTGAACAACCAAAGGACTCTGGGGATTTTCTTCCAACCTTCTCAGTCGTCGTTTTGCAGACCAGCTTATGTCAACAGCTGACGTGAACCGCTTGTGTGTGGGGGGGTGGGGGGGGGGACTTCACAACAACTCGCAACACTAATAAATAGATTCATAAACATGAAAACAAAGGATATTACAGCTACAGTTTAAGTGTGTTTTAGTTAGTTTCTTCTTCCATCCGGTCCTCCCTGAACGAGGACACACATTCCTGGCTGCTCTCCAGTTCAGGCCTTCACACAGAGCAGTAGGAGGGGTTTGCAGAGGGGAACTCGCGTTTTCTCCCAGCCATGTGTGAGGCTCTCGGGAGCAGCCCGGGGTCTGGAGGAGGTCAGGCGCTCAAAATGAGAACAGCCACCGAAAAAAAACCTGTAAGAGGAGCAGCTCTGTAATTCTGACTAAGAGTTGGTATGGAACTAAATTTTGCCATAAACTTTGTTCAGAAAAAAAGAAAATTGAAGCTGAAAAAATACCCTTAAATCTGAAAAGTAGTTTTGAACATTTTTTCCAGTTTCAAATCTTTTTTTATTTTTCACATAATTTTTCAGTTCCGAATCGTTGTTTTTGATTATTATTATTATTATTATTAATTTTATTATTGTTATTGTTATTATTTTCAGTTTCAAATCTTTTCTTACAGTTCCAAATCAGGTTTTTCTTCAGTTCCAAAACAAAAAATATTTTCAGTTTCACTTTGTTTTTCTTTTAAACTAACTTATTGGCCCTCCATACGCGCTGTAACGCGATCTACCGGAGACCTGTGGAATGTCAGAAATGCTCCTCGCCGCTCAGCGCTGTAGGACACAGACGTTGTGTTTAAGAAGATCGAACACTGACGGTGACAGCGAGTGTTTGAAAGTGTAGTTTCTCTCCCTTGTGTGATGGATCCCACTGTCTCGCTGTTGCAGACGTCTGAAAAAGCGAGCTGCTGAGAAGGCCTCCGGTCCAAAGGTTAATGTCTCAGCTGCTGGAAGGTACGCTGTAGCAGGAATGCCTGTCGCTGTTGCCAGTGAGTTTCCTGTTGGCTTAGAAAACAGTCATTTACTTCTAGATAATAGTCATCTGTTCCTGCTTTTTGCTTTCTGAATCTTCCCATTCAGGGAAACTTTTTTTTATTTCCTTTTTTTGTCACACAGATAGGGATCAGTCATCTTACAAAAACATATTATTTACATTCTCTGACCTCAACTATTCCTGCTTTAAAGGGGCAGTATTATGATTTTTTTCAGTTTTATACCATCTAATAATGTTATTCCCTCATCCAAAACACAGCTGGAGTGTTGCTTCGATTCTTTCATGAATGTTTGAGGAATACTTTAATTTCCATGGCAACCACTCAGCTGTGCAAAACACCTCGATGGACCTGGCTCCGCCTTTGAGGACGAAGCTCCTTCTCTTATCTTCAGTTTCGAGGCTACCGAGCCTCCTCCTCACAGAGCGCCTCTTCCCCACTCAGCTCCTTCAGACTAGCCAGAAGCAATTAGCAAACACCTGGTGGAACTGAGCATCTGCTGAACTCACAATACGAGCTACTTCTCAGAGCAACGCTGGTAAAAACGTTGTTAAAGGGTCAGTAGAGGAGCCATGTTGTGATGACTTCCTGAAGGCGGAGTTTCACGAAGAGCAGGAGCTTCTTAAAGAGACAAAGGCCCAATTTCAAGCCATTAAATATCAAAGTCATATTTGATATAAATAGCACTTTTATAACAACTGAAGGTAACTTTATTGTGCTATTAAATGTCACTATGTGGCTGGAAACGCATAATACTGCCCCTCTGAACACATTTTATGATGTTAAATGCATCCAAAATAGTTGATTTATTTATTTATTTCATCGCCCAGTTTTTGCGAGATTTCGTCCATGACTGTGTCTGTCTGTGTTGTGCCTGCAAACTATCATATTCTTTCACTCAATAGTGCTTTTTGTTAAATAGGAGCTGGAGATGCCTTTCATCTGTATGACTGGCTTTAATGAGGAGCTGCTGGGTTCTTCAGCTAAACGACCTGCAGATCTTTGGGTCGGGATAACAAGACCTCCATCTGGTAGAGTCTGCAAATAATTTCTAGTGTTTGGTTTTGATTAGCTGAGCCTCAGGAGACGAGACTAATATGGAGATCAATAAAAGCCATAATGCTTGCTCACTTTGATAATAGAGTTTTGTTTGTTGCTTTAAAGTTGTAAAAAAAGAGACTTGTACTTGCAAAATCTAAAAGTAACCTGAAAGTATAAAATCTGAAGCTGAAAAAAGGAATTGTGAAAATTTAAACTTTTAAGGATAAACTGAAATAATTTGTCCTTTTTATTTTCTAATGGGAAAGTAGGAACACGTTACCAGAGCACAAACAGAGAAAGACAAGAAAAAACATGAATTTCTGATAAAATGTCGATTTGTTGTTTTCTTTTTTTACTAAATATCTGAGTTGAAGTGATGAAGACAAACACCATCCTATGCTTTAAATAACATTTTCAGAAGTATTAAAAATGTAAATGAATTCAGTTTGTTTGATACATTTTAATCTTAATTCGCTTTTTCAAGATTAACAATTTTTATGTTCAGACAAAAGTGATTAATTAGTTTATAAAAAGTCGATTGTTTTACCAACTTGACTGTTTGATAATTGTATATTTTTTGTATTATTGTTTCATTGTGGGTTTTTTTTTTTGGCATATTAACACAGAATCAGACATTTTCCTTTGACTTGGTTTTGCGTTGTGCAGATTCTACCTGATTTAGCTCTTGACCAGATTAAAATCTAAAATCTAGGAATTATGAGCCTCTCACTGTTGCTCTGTACAAAGAGAGCTGAAGAACCCATCAACGCTCTGTCAGTAGAAAGCAGATCTATACAAGTCAAACTCTGGAACTTTATGTTCACATTGACAAAGTATAGCTGCATTCAGAATATTTCACTTTTTCCTTACTGCATGTTTAGTACCAAAGCCGTAGTAATATATGGACTCACCAACCAAACAGTCAGTACTTCCACTGGACTGCCAACCAGAATAATATACACTGTAAGTAGAAAGACGTCCATATACTTTCCTTTGGTCATGTTTATGTTTTGGATTCTAGTTCTGCTTCCTGATTGGTTGTTGTTATGATTTCTGTGCAGACTCACTCGTTTTTACCTTGCAGGCAGCCATCCAAAGCTAAAGCTAGCTCTATGTCTAAACAGAGCAACCGCAGCAAAAGGTAATCTGAGGATACACAACTCATTTGGTAGATAGATGGTGTCTAAAACAAACATATATCACCTTGCAAAGTAACTATAAAACTGATCAATGGACTTGATGTGTTGGAGTGATGCATAATTGTGAAGTAGAAGAAAAAAGTCAGACTTCACATTTTCTATCTGACCACCTTCCATTCATCCATAGCCGTAATGAAATAGCCTGGATCAAAGCACATTAATGTAACATTATGCTGCTTCTACAAACTTCAAAAATGAAAAAAGTGACTATTAGCAAACAAAAAAACAAAAGCAATGATGTTGAACAGAACTGTAGATGTGATTATTTTGTCTAACATGCAGCGACTGACACATATTTTACATCTGAATATAAACCATGTTCATAAACTCAAGTTAGTTTTGTAGTGAACAGAGGAAACGGCACATACTGCACAAACATAATGAAAGATGGGATTGTTATTAACACCTTGGACTGGTTGTTCATCGGTTGCCAAGCAACTGAGGTAAACACAGATAACAAAGATCTACAAAATAAAGAAGAGATTTTTTGCATAAAAATCCTAACAAAAGTTCATCAATAACTAAGAAGGATGAGCCTGAGAGACACTGATGTCTTCAGTGCTACATACTTCATATGGATATATGAAATTATCATTTTTATTAGATTATTATTACTGTCTTTTTTCAGTGAAACTATATTTTCAATATTATTTTTTTTCCCAATTCTGTGTCATTCTTATATTTAAAATTTACACTGCAGTTTTGTGGCTGCTTATTAAAGTAATAATAAGTATTATTTTGTTACTGTTAGCTATTAAAATTTTAGCCGCTGCCAACATGAGGCGATAACAATTCTCCCTTCTTACATACCAAATATTTTGATTTCTAATTTCCTAAAAAAGATTAGAACTGATACATATTAGTATAGATGTGTGTCATGTCAAAAAAAAGACAAATGTATGAAAATGTCATTTTGGAAAAACTTCTACTGTCCTCTTTATATATCTTAGTGTTTTGTATCTCACTTCAACTTGGTTTGTTTTTGCCGTTTTGTTCCTGTAATCATTTGTGGGAAAATATTTTATTGTATCACATAAATGCCAACATATATATATATATATATATATATATATATATATATATATATATATATATATATATATATATATATATATCTCCGTCTGCCTCCCTCAGGTTGTACCTGGAGCGGCAGAAGAACCTGTACCTGCTCCGCTCTGTGGCGTGTTTGGGGTCAGAGGTCCACCTGGCGGCCTGCCCCCTTGAGTTCAACAAGCGAAATGCCACGGCGACCTGCGCCGGCGGCATGCCCGTCGTCGTGAGCTGCATGCCCGGCCCTCTGTTCATGCAAAACAGCTCTCTGAAAAAGAAAGTTAAAGTCTCGGTAAGGAGATCCTCAGGAACAGAAGGATGAAATTAAGGATTTTTTTTTTTTTCTTCGCATTTTGTTTCGCTGCAACTTCAATATATTTTACTTGTTTTGTGTGTGGACTGTTCTCTGAACAGATGAGACCAAAAAGTTTTCGCTGTATGTCAAAAATGATGTTATATAAGCTAGAGATTTAATGAGGAGCAGCAAAAGCAAATGAGGTGGATTAGCAGAACTTTCCAACAACTGATGATGTCGTCCAGAACATGTTGCTGTGGATTATCGTCTCTGCTGCCCAGATGTTGAGTTGTTAGCATTTTATGACAGCAACGGTGACTTCAGTCAGAGGCTTCTTTTGATTTGTGGTGAGACTGACTGCTGCTGGAGGCCCTTCCTGCCCACAGCATCAACACCCCAAGAACTTTCTGAGAATGAAATGAGTTGCATTTAATTCCCCTTTGAGATAAAGTAATTTTCAATAGAATTGAACTGAACGGAACTGAATCCAACTAAATTAAGTGAAGCTGAAATGATTTGAACTGAATCAAACTAAACTGAGCTGAACTGAACATACAGTCAGGTCCTCTCCATCCTATCAGATGGATTCATTTTTCAGATTTATAAAGCTGGTAGAAAAAAAGTCGCCCAATAGTTCTAATTCAGGAAGGATATATTTTGGAGATTTTTATTTATTAAATGTATCATCTTCCTTCCATTTCACAGTTAAGCCTTTTGGTCAATCTCCTCAAATATCAATAAAATACACTGAAGTTTGCAGGCATTTCATGACAAAATGCAGAAATGTTCAGGAATATGAATGCTTTTGTAAGGTGTTGTACCTCAGCGGCAGTAATGTCGTCTAAACTAAGTGGTTAGGACGTGCCAGACTGCTCCATGTTCACAGACTCACGCAGAAACGCGTTTCCATGTTGTCAGAGCAACGTGCGGCTGAAGGGCGGCGCCAGGCTGGGGGAAGGCCGGGTGGAAGTGCTCAAAGACAACGAGTGGGGGACGGTGTGCGACGACCGCTGGAGCCTGCTGTCCGCCAGCGTCGTGTGCCGGGAGCTGGGCTTCGGCAGCGCAAAGGAAGCTCTGACGGGAGCCCGCATGGGACAAGGTGAACACTGATGAGCAGAACGACTGCAACACAAACAACTGATCGCCACTGTACCTCTGAGCTCTGGTTGTTTGTGTAAATTGTAAATTCAATTTTGAGTTTTTTTTTTTGTTGTTTTTTTTTAGGATCATGTGAATATTACACAACATATTTAGAGCTACATCGTGAACTATTGTGCTTTTCTTGGATTCATTTCACCGACGAGTTTCACAGGGATTTCTGAAGTGTTTAAAATAACATATGCAAATCAAATTTTTTCTCTCTAATTACAAACTCTGATTCAATAATCTTGATGTCAAGATTCAAAGTGCAAGTATCACAGCAGCTGCTACGATTACAGAGGAAATGAGAATGGAACATAAAATCGTTTGGATTTTTCTGTCCCTCCGCAGAATTTTTTTTGGAGAATACTTTTTATGGATATTATGATTAAGATAAAACAATGGAAACGGCTTGATGGAGGAGCCGTGTTGTGATGACTTCCTGAAGGCAGAGTGACGGAAAGAGCAGGAGCTTCTTAAAGAGACAGAGGCCCAATTTCAAGGCATTAAATTGCTAAGTCAAATTTCTTTAAAGTCGTGTAAGATATATGCAAGATTTTTTTCTTACAACCGAAGGTAACATTATTTGATTGTGTTATAATTAAGTACCTGAAAAACACACGGCACCGGCCCTTTAAGAATTATCTTACGTCATTTCTCTGTGGAAACATTCGCAAACAAAAAAGTCTAGTGATGCTTCACAGGAAAACATCGAGGTCTACATGTGGAAATGTGCGTAATTATAATCTAGGACTTTCCTCAATAAGGTGTTTTGGGCAAACAGGCCAGAAACTCTACCATGGTAGAAAACAGGCCGTCTTTTCAGCAGCAGTTCTCGGAAACACCAGGAAGTAACTCTCTTCTCAGAGAAAGTTGGATCTGTTAGAGGAAGTGCTGTGGTCGGACTAACGTCTGACCAAACACTGGCTGGACGTGTCCGAGACTTTCTAATGGAAGTCAGAAGCACGAGCTGCTGAAGGACGGCCATTCATGGACGCTAGTGATGCAAACATGCTAAAAGTCCAGAATTCCTTCTTGGCACGTCCAATGAATCCCTCCATTTATGGCGTGTTCGAGGAGTTGACGCAGACAATGCCCTGCGGAACACTTATAAAGCATGAAACGTTTTATTTTATTGCAATATGCAATAATATAATACATCATTTTCTAAATTTTCTTGAAAATTGAGTGAGTCCAGGCTTTGCAGATCCACTTTAACTTGCAATAACAGCTGCAGGTATTTTGTTTCTGTTTTTTTTTTTTTTTTTTTTATACCAAAAAGTTGTTTTTTGATTACCATTTTTGAAACGACATAAAAAGAATGAAGCTTTTTTTTTATCTTTATAAAATAGCTTAAATGAAGCTTTTTTTAAAAAAAAAAAAAATCTTTATAAAATAGCTTAATCTCCTACAGATTGTGTGAACATGAATTTTGACGTCTCACCATAGATCCACAGTTAAATTTTGGGCTTTACTTTGACTGTGCCATCCTCACATTATTCTGCTTTAATATAAGGCATTCTCTGTCAGCTGGTTTAGAGTCTGTTGCCTAACTTAAATCCTTCATGTCTCTAAAATAATTTTTCTCTATATTGTCTTTACTGAACGGGAATTAATAAAAAATATAAGGGTAATTATTAGGTGACATGTTGGTCATTAGTTGCACTGCATTTATGCGTAGAGATGTTTAAGTAAAAGTGTATTAGCAAAAATGCTAACCAACGCAAAACTTTTCAGACTTTTATTTTGAAGCTACGCATCCTGTCTTCCCCGCTTCACAATTATTATGCATTATGCTGGTCAAACGCCCAAAATAAAAACAGATGCATTGACGTCAGTCATTGTGATGTTTTGGATGTTTTTTCTCTAAAACAAAGTATAATTTCCCATTGCTCCTTGAACTGGTCTGACCTCAGATTATATCTTTTCCCAGGAATGGGTCCGATCTACATGAACGAGGTGAAGTGTGTCGGGAACGAGAAGTCGATCTGGAACTGCCCGTTTAAAAACATCACGGCGGAGGATTGCCAGCACACGGAGGACGCCGCTGTTCGCTGCAACATCCCGTACATGGGCCAGGAGAACTCGGTCAGACCGAACCGCCTCACCCACATGTTCATTTCAACTGTTTGGATGCTTCATGTTACGTTGTTTGGTTTTAGATTAGCAAGTAAAAAATGACTTACTGAGTTTTTCACACCAGGTTGTATTAGTTTAAGATTTTTATAGAATAGCAGAATGGAACAAACTTCTGAAATATCTGTTGTTCCCATTCCTTTTAGTGCATTCATTTGTGTTTATTACCAAGTACATCTAAAAGAAAACTTTAATATTATGAAAAAGTTTAATAATTGTCACCTTTCACAATGTGAAAAATAAATAGATTTATGACGCGTAGAGAGAAATATTTACAGCCTTTTTATCTTGTTGACCACGGAGAACAGATAAAACCCAAAATTCAGTGTCTCAGAAAATTTGAATGCTACATTAGAACAATTAGAAATGTCTAATTTGCTGATTGGGATGTGTCACTATGACTCTTATAATATATGAATTCAGCTTCTGGAGTCAAAAAATATTATTTTTCACAATATTCCATGTTTTTTAGATGTACTTGTACATAGATTTGCTACTCTAACACTAGTCTGTTACAGAAATGTGAGATGCAAAGCTAACTGCAGGAGCTACTGAGCTAGTTAACTAGTTAGCTAACTACAAGAGATAGTTAACTAGCTAGATAACTGCAGAAACTACATAGCTAACTGCCGGAGCTAGTTAGCTAACTGCAGAAGCTAACTGTGGTTAGCTAACTTTCAAAAAAACTTGCATCTGTAACTTACTAATATTTCAACTCTTTTCAAATTATGCTCCTCGAAAAACATATTTTAAGGTAATGTATTAGTGAAGGCATTTGTTAACAGTGCTTGATTTTCAACTTGCACAGCTTCATGTTTTGTTTTTTATTGACCTGATCTCCAGTAGATGCCACAAATGGTTTGTGTAAAATTTCCCCTTTCGTCAATGAAAGGAACAAAAATAAAATCTTCACTAGTAACTTTGAGCTTTTACACAAAACATAAGAAATATTTCTGACCAAACCCAGAGCTTCCTTTTGTTTCAGGAGGATTTCTGAGGAATCTGCTCCGTCTGTGTCTACGCTCTGCTTTGTAGCATGTAGCATGTAGCCTAACCCCCTGGTCTCACACAGATCCGGATCACAGGCGGACGGAGCCGCTTTGAGGGCCGCGTGGAGGTGCTGAGCTCTGACGCTAACGGGACGGAGAGCTGGGGTCTGATCTGTGGTGAGACCTGGACCACCAGGGAGGCCATGGTAGCCTGCAGGCAGCTGGGTTTGGGCTACGCTAACCAGGGCCTGCAAGTAGGTTATTAACAAAGACAATTTGCTGCTGCAAAGCAAATGTTTGCTTTCTTTTGATTTATATTGCATATGCAAATTTAATGTACTGTCAGATGGGCAGTTTGTTTGTTTTTTTTAATGTTATGGTGCGTTCTTTCTGTAGAACCAGTGCAAAACTAACATATTCTCACTATGGCCATAAATGGATGATGCATTTGGACTTCTCTTCTTTTTCAGTGTAGAACAAATTATGCACCAAACAACTTGGATACATTTCAACAAGAAGAATTAGCTCCAGAATTAGATTACAGACTTCCTCTGATCCTCAAAATTAACTATATTAACACAAAAAATGGATAATGTCCCTCTGTAAGTTTAAAGAGAGACACTTTTTATTATTATGAATATTTTTATTTTTTCATCATCTTTCATCAATATATCCTGCTTACGTATTTTTCCACAAGGTCCAAGTGAATAAGAGAACCATATTTTGTAGCACAAACTTATTGTATGAAAATATATATTCACATTCCTACACAGGAAAGAAAACCTTTTGAAGCCATTAGCACAGTGATGTCATAATTCCGCCTGGATATTTGACCAATCAGAAATGGTTTTATTTAAATTATGTGGTTCCATATAGACGGATTTTAACCATAGATGGTCCACAAACTGTCAATAACAGAGTCTTTGTGCATCCTTAAAAGATCTTTAAAAAGTCTTAAATTCATTCAAGAAAATGTAGGTTGGTTTTAAATACGTTAAACACAGGTCTTAAATTTGGTCGTGGTTGGACTATTTAGTGTCGTGTATTCTAACTAGGTTTTTTCTTGCAAAACTTTTCCATTAGGCAAACGTTTGAGTCGTGCGCAGACATCTTTACTCACTCGGTTCTGTGACTCAGGCAGGTTAAATCTGCTGGTAACAAGGAGCTGCTAACACCTGCTTACTAGCTAGCAAACAAACAAGCCATTAGCAGCTAGCATATGGCTTACTGGCTATCTAGTTAACAAATAACCTAAACCTCTAGCTCTCTAGCTAGCTAGCCGGCTAACTAAAGAGCCATGTTCGATGTGAGAAGCACAAAACTGCTATCAAGAGCCACAAAAGAGTTTTGGTCCCCTACATTCCTCCTGTACATCTCTGTCATGATATAAGTCTTACATTTTATTCATAATGGTCTTAAAAAGGTTTTACATTTGAGTTATGAAACATGCAGAAACCTAAATAACATTCAAAAGCTTAATTTCTAACCCACTTTCCCCCATTTCAATCCCTGTTTTGACCTTTAAGCAACTAAATAAACACTACAAAATGAGGAATACAAACTACATCCTGAGAAAAGTCCGAATAAAACCAATTGTTTGCTGATGGCTACAAAACCAGTGTGGTTTCTCTGTTTAAAAAGGGCTTTGACACTTTATGTGTGGAACAGAGGTTGAATACTAATCCAAACTCTTAATAAAACCTTAATGAGAAAAAACAAAGAACATTGTGGTTTCTCTATGCTTTAAGGGAATTGAACATTTTACGTGTTGAACGCTAATTCAAACTCTTAAAAACTTAAATGAGAAAACCAACAAACAAACAAATAAAAACAGTGTGGTTAGTCAACATTTTACTGAGGATTCAATACTTAACCTAATATAATTGGACCTGTATACGTATATTTGGACCTGTACGTATAATTTTGACACTAGGCGCAATAATTGAAACATTTGGACTCTCTTCTTGTTATTTAAATGTATTGAGGTAGTTTCTAGCAGAATCCTTCCACCATGCAAAAAGAACTGTTCAAATCTATCTGTAAGAAGCTAAAAATGTATCTGACATCCACGGCCACGTTGAGGGTGTGTAAACGTTCTGCTTCTGTTCGAAGAAAAAGAAAACCGCATCATTTCGGCCTGACTCTAAGGTCTGACTGCAGCCTGTTTGGCAGCAGCGACCGGAGTGTGTTAACCGTCACGTAACAATGTGTCTGGGAATCTAATGTTGTTGGTCAGCCGCTACTGATGTCTGTGAATTTACTGCGTGGTCAAATATACGACACTGGGAGTCATTTAATTACATCAAGAGGCTTTGCTTAATTCGAATGATAAATAAATGTCGTTTTTTAAAAATTATTATTTTCATTATTAAAGCTGCAGTATGTAACTTTTCTAAGAAATATTTTTTTACATAGTTGTTGAAATTGTCACCATGTCGCGAAAATATGGCATGACAGAAAACTTGTGAAAAAATTGAGTTCCTCTTACTTTTCCTAGTGCTAACTACAAACAAGCAATCAGAGAAAGGAGGTGGGCCTTAGCGCTGTAAATCACATAGCTCGCTGCTAAGCTAATGCTAAGGCTAGTTAGCATAGCCACCTATGACGGCAGATAAATGTTTTTCTGTGATGGTAAATTGTTTCTCCGCCATTAGGATATTTAGCAGGGCATACATGAGTTGATTGACAGCTCTAAGACCCTCCTCCTGGCTGTGATTGGTTGTTTTGGGGGCATTTCTTTAAACGGCAATGGTAACTCAGAGAGGATGTGAAGGAGATTGATTGAATGATTTATTTATTTTTTCACAACCAACTGTCACAACATGGTCCCAGTTTTAGCAAATATGTTTATGGTTCTATACAGTATTATTATAATTATGCATATGCAATATATATCTTTCTGGACATGGAATATTTACATAGTCGCCACAGGCCTGTTCCATGTGGAAGAGCTAAAAATAGCCCCATGCAGAGCTTCTAATCAAAGTCAGAGCTGCTCACCACTGTGACCTCATGTGGAAACCACGGCGATCCCCTGGGCCTCAGCAGACTAACCAGCACATTTTCCGTCGACTGTATATAAACACCGGGTAGTCTTTAGTTTAGACGGGTCGCAGACAGGACAGGAAGCTTGTCCCCCGTCTGACTCCCAGCAGGACGCTTCCACAGATCCGGATAGCGGGCGGCAGAAGCAGCTACGAAGGCCGGGTGGAGGTTCAGGTTGGGTCCAAGTGGGGCACACTGTGCAGCACAGGCTGGACGACGAAGGAGGCCATGGTGGCCTGCAGGCAGCTAGGGCTCGGCTACGCCATGCACGCCGTCACCGTGAGTAGGAGCTGAAAATGTGTGGCACAGCTAGAAAACAAATGTTTGAAGCCGTTTCATCCCCCAGTAGATGAGATAAGCAGGCAAGCTAAAACACTTAGCAACGATAGCTCATTATTTTTCCACATCTGATCATGCTAAATTGATTGAAAGGTAAAGATTTGCACCAACAAGTTGATGAGGATCGGAGTAAACAACTCAAATATTTGGAAGTCATCTTATATGAAGGATGATCACAGTAGAGGTTATGAGAGTCACAAAAAACAGAAGCTAGTAAGCTAAAAATGAATGTTTTAGTTGTTTAATTGAGATGTAGAGTCAGTCACAGTAACAATAAAAAAAACATGATTCTGGGCATTGTGAAATAATTACTTGAATCTTCTGGTTCTTACGTTAAAATCATTTGACTTAATTCCCAAAATGAATCCAAAGCACAGAAGTACTGTATATGATACATCACCTAAAAAAACAATATCCTGACCACTTCCAAACTTTTACAATGCAAATGTCAATATAATAAAAAACAATGTCTTATGACAAACCAACAGAATGAAGCAGGTCATTGTGCAGCCATGTCTTTGCGCCACTTTATTTTCAGTTCATGCAAAGAATAGCGAGTGACAGTGGGGGGCGCCATCTAATGTGCCAACAGCAGAGCTAATTTTTAGCTTAGCACTTTAGCGTTTTTGCTAACTGTGAAGATGTTTAGCGCACTGAGCTTCCCCTAAATGAATTTTTCCAAATAAATTTTTAAGTGCTAATTCACCTGACTGCTTTGTAAACTTCCAGTTGGATAAAGTTTGACTTCTGTGTTGAAGTTTTGGCTAGCGGCTGTCTTCACGTAGCTAGCCGTTTATGCTCACGCTCTCATTTACCGCAGGGTGAAGTTCGGTTTTCCCTCCTCACTTTCTCATTTTGTTTTCCCCAATCACTTTATTTAGAACAAAATAGAACAGACAGAAGAATAGAAGATATAAACATAAATTCAACATAATAATAGACATAATGTCAACTGAAATCCCAGTGTAATACCTTAATGTATGTGGTTGTGTTGTACATAAATGTTTTTTTTAATGAAGCGATGTGCCTTTTGTATTTGAGTAAATATTGAATCAATATCTGGTTTATTGGGTATTTATTAGCGTCTTTAGTATTATTTTTAAATTGTAGCACTTTTTCCAGCTGAAGGTTGTCTTGAACTTTTTGTCTCCAGTCAGCAGCCAAGTCCTGCACATCTGGTTTACAGAGCTGCCACATAAAACCTGAACTCTGAGGCGCCGCGTGTGAATCTGTCCTGATCACCATGCACTGTTTCTCTCTCTTTCTTTTGTTCGTTCGTTTCTGTGTTATCTTTTTTTTTTTTTTAACCGCCGGTAAGGAAACCTGGTACTGGGACAGCAGCAACGTCACAGAGATGGTGATGAGCGGCGTGAAGTGCACAGGAAGTGAGATGGCTCTGAGCCAGTGCCAGCATCACAAAACCGTCAACTGCCAGAAGGCGGCCGCAAAGTTTTCAGCAGGAGTCATCTGCTCAGAGAGTGAGTTAAAGCCCCGGAAACAACCAGAAGGGGGCAGTAACTAGTTACATTCGCTGGAGTAACTGTTAATCACTTTCAGGAGTATTTTTACTGACGCTGTACTTTTCACTTTTACTTGATTAACTTTATGATGAAGTATCGCTGCTCTTAGTTGAGAATTATTTCTGGATACACTCTGTTGGTAACTTTATTAAATGAAGAACAAACTTATTTTAGCCATTAATACACCATAAAAAAATTAGTTTTTGTCAAAGTTTCATAAGTTTCAATTTAAAGAAATGTTTCTTTTGCCTGATTTTGTTATTTTGTAATTATTCAATGAATTATTTTCATTTTGGTTGTTGAAATACCAAAACTTCCATATAACTTTAGATTTTGGTCCGTCTGATGATGTAATTTTTAAATATTAACTGATTAATGTTTTGATCAGTTACTCAGTATTTTTCTAAATACCGCCTCACCCACATGTTCATTTCAACTGTTTGGATATTTTTTAACTGCAGAAGCTAACTGTAGTTAGCTTACTTAAAAAAAAAAAAAACTCACGTACTAATATTTAAACTTTTCAAATTGTGCTACTATAAAAACATATTTTAAGATAATGTATTAGCGGAGGCATTTTTTTAACAGTACTTAATTTTCAACATGGAGTATTTATACTTGCACAGCTTCATGCTGAAGAAGTTAATTTTTGGGTCTCTGGAAGCAACAGGAAGTGTCTTCCACAACAATTCACACACACATTGTTCCACATATTAATGCTTTAGTATAAAATGTTGATGCTTTAGAATGAAATGTTGAAATGAGACAGTCCCTCAGCCCAGTCTCTGTCCCCCCCCCCTGCGTGTCCAGCCGCCTCCGACCTCGTCCTGAACGCCTCCCTGGTGGAGCAGACGGTCTACATCGAGGACCGTCCTCTGCACATGCTCTACTGCGCCGCCGAGGAGGACTGCCTGTCCAAGTCTGCGGCCAAAGCCAACTGGCCGTACGGACACCGGCGGCTGCTCCGCTTCTCCTCCCAGATCCACAACGTCGGCCGGGCCGACTTCAAGCCCAAAGCCGGGCGCCACTCGTGGGTGTGGCACGCCTGTCACGGGTAACGTACAACGTAAAGTCGGATATGAATTTGAACGCAAGACACAACGAGCAGGAAACGATGAAAGATATGTGTGACAGAGCAAACATAATATTATTATTACTTTTTTGTGGTCAGTTAAAATATCTTTTGAAGGAAGGAAAGAAACAAAACAAACAGCCAGTTATAATGGGATGAACTGGATCTACGCTTGTGTGTTAGAATGGCCTAATCAAAGTTTCCACAGGTGGGCTCAATAAAGTGACAGATTTTTCTGTTTCTTTGTTTGTGAAGTGATTTGAAAACCTTTCATCTCTTGTCTACTTTGAGGTTTGTGGCTGTAACATGACAGAAAATGTAAAAAAGTGAATATTTTCGACAGCATCAACTAGTTCATTAACTGCTGTAAGTTACAGAAAACAATAGAGCAACGTAGCAACAAAATACCACAACTTTCAACATTATGTTGACCTTGAAGTAGATGACTTTCTGGTTTGAGTCTAATTCATGCCGCTCTGACTTTTCACCCAGCCACTATCACAGCATGGACGTCTTCACCCACTATGACCTGCTGAACGCTAACGGCAGCAAAGTGGCAGAGGGCCACAAAGCCAGTTTCTGCTTGGAGGACACAGAATGTCAAGAAGGTCAGTCTCATGCTTTGACTAGACAAGGTTACAATCTGGAAAAAAGAAGAAAAAAAGAAAACATTTTATTTTATGTGATCGTCACCCAGAGAAGAACTTTGCTTATGACTGTAAATTATACAGATACTTATTTATTTGTATTCCATTCATGTGGACCATTATTTATGTCCTTCTCAGTAATAAGTGGATAATAAGAGCAATCAAAACTTTTCATGTTGACCAGTTACTTTGTTGTGTTCACTGATGAGCTCTAAGTATTTACAGTTGGTTCAGGTCCGTCAATGGTAAATGGAGCTTTTCCTGTCCTTTTGACAACCCAAAGCACTTTAGAAATTGATTGGTACCAACATGTGACAAGAGGAAACTGAAATCAAACCCACAACCTTCCGATTGGAAGACAATAACTCTACCTACCCACTGAGCCGCCGTCTTCCATCCAAAGATTTTCAATCACCTCTTTGAAAAAAATTATATTACCTCCAATCTGAAGAAACATGCTGATTAAACCTAACTCTGCCAACGGTGTGGATAGTTTGGGTGAGCCGTGAGCGTTCAGTTGATGTCTTTAGGCTCCCACGGTAACTCCCACTCTTTATCCGTATCGATCAGGTATTTCCAAACGATACGAGTGCGCCAACTTTGGCGATCAGGGCATCACGGTCGGTTGCTGGGACTTGTACCGCCACGACATTGACTGCCAGTGGCTTGACATCACGGACGTCAAACCTGGAAACTACATCATGCAGGTGAGTGTGTGGGGTTTTATGTGGAGCACGCAGCCTGCCAGGTGCCGGCGTGACCATGTTGTATCACAGATCTTTCTTCCTTCAAATTCTCTGGTGACTAAGCGACAGAGTTGCACACTGGCCACAAACCATCAACTCATCAGCTGCTGTTCCCAGGCAGCAGCTGATGAGTTGATGATCCTTCTGCTAGAAGGATATTTGAAATGGGGAAGAGTAGTGAACCGAGTATTGAGCCTTGAGGAACCTCATAGTTTGAGACCATCCAGATTCTGCGTGATATTGAATGTGTTGTCAATATGGTGTGAAGGGCACTCAATGTATCGGTCGACAAATTGGCTCCTTAATTTTGGGTGATTGACAATCGGCCGATACTTTCATGTGAAACCGATCTTATCCAGTGATCTTGACTATCTCCGCAAAGATCTGAAAATCCAAAAATTGATATCAGTAAGGATCTTTTTTAAAGATTGGGTATTCGGCCAGAAAAATGCAATTGTTGCACCCCTACTATAGACGGTACTTGAAGTCTAAGCCGTTATCTCATTCAACATGACATGGCTGTCATAGTTCAGGATCTTTCTACAAAGATCTCTCAATGACGTTGAGATGAATTTTAAAAGTTGCAACTTTTGATTGATTACTTCAGCGTAGCCAGTCTTCGTCGTCTATCTCTGCTTTTTCTTGCCCGTTCAGGTCGTGATCAATCCGAATTACGAAGTGGCCGAGAGCGACTTCACAAACAACGGCATGAAATGCAACTGCAAATACGATGGACACAGGATTTGGCTCCACAACTGTCACATCGGTAGCCACTCAGGAACAGCCAAACTGCTCAAACGTTACGTAAAACTTGTTGAAACTCACTAAAGCTGCCACCTTTTCTAATGTCTTCCAGGCGACGCATTCAGTGAGGAGGCAGAGAAAAGATTTGAGAAATACCCCGGACAGATAAACAACAGGATCTCCTAACTATAGACGCCGCCTCCGCTGTGGGATGGATGAATAAAAATCTGTCTCTGTATTTCTATTTGTTTTCAGGTGCTTACATGAATCCCTATAATATTCCTTCATAGTTGTTTTTATACTTGAATATTCAAGTGGTTATGATTATGTCCTCTAGTTTAATGTGAGTCTGTACTTCCTTTTTTTTTTTTTACAAATTCAGATTTTAGAGTTTTACAGTCGATGTTTGACACGATGTACAATCCTCTATTGAATGTTTTAGTTGCAAGGCCTGAATGAAGCTTTAATGTTTTGGTATTAAACGTATAACAAGATTTATTTGCCTTTAGTATGCAGAGTCCAAACATGGAACCCAATACACTCATATTTAGTTTGTTTTAAGCAACCGAAACATGACCCAAAGCCCCAGAGATCTGATTGAGTTTGTGGTTTCAACAAGAAAAATGAAATGGTAGAACTACTTTTTCAAGGCACTGTAACCCCAGGAAGGGAACAAATTTACCAAGATGCAGTTTTATCAGTGTTCTAATGCCACCAAACTGTATGTACTGTACAACAATGACCTGTTGTTTTACTCCAGTGAGCATTTTGCTACAATTTGATCAGTAAATGTGATTTAAACGCAAACCTTTACAAAAACATCCAGGGTTTTCTGTCTCCCATCCCAATTTTGGTTATGCAAATTTGAGTTTCTTGTATGTTAGAACTGCTGCGATATTTTGTGAATGTATTTATTTCCGGTATGCGTTTATCAGCAAGTTTTCTCTCCAGTTCAAAGCCGTGCGTCGTTCCAGGCTGGGTTTAGCTCAGCCTCATAGTCACAGACGTTCCTCTGCATTAGCAGAAAAAACTAACGAAGATGTGTGTTTGTATTGCTGATATAACCACACTTGTTATATATAACAAGTGTGGTTATATATGTGTGCAACCACACTTGCATCAAATAAAGCTCAATTGAATGATAATTCTGCATTTTATATATATATATAATCAGTTTTCTGTTTTTACCCCATCTTCAGATCTCAGAATGTGATTAAACATGAGTGATGTTCTGACTGTGTGAGTTCCTCTGGTGTTTATGGGTTCATCCCAATCCACTGATTATCCCAGTCTCCATTAACCACGGCGGGGCAATCCCATTAACCCCTCTTACCAATCACATTAACCATGTGCACAGCTTCACACCAGCTTACTAATGGCAGTATGAAGCAGCAGTATTGTTATCCACCTGAGAAGAAGTAAGTCTAATCCAGTTTAGATTCGTCTAATGTATAAATACAAAATGAAAGTGTTTCTAGTCCCGTTCTCATCAACTACCTGGGATTAAAGGTGTTATTGATTTGCTCAAAGGCTGAGGCAGGTTTCTGGAGGGTTACCTCAGATCATCCTCATCCCATAAACATGCTAACCTAGGCTGATGGAAGATTAGCAGACGAGTTGTCGAGCATGAGCTGGTCCGTGTTGGTTTGAGGTCGTAGCATCCAAACAGCAGAACTGCAGGAAGTGTTTGGGTTCCGTTGCCAAGCTAAACTTCAAGAAAACGTTTTTTAATACAAGAACTTAAGTTGTTTTTCATGATTATTCAGAAAGTGTTCAGTTTGTAAGCTCCTCTTTGTTGTTTCTTTGTCTTGAAGATGTTCACTAATATTCTCCAAATTATAAAAGAAACTGACAAAACCAGAACAAAAAGAGAAAACGTTGCATTTCGTGCAGTTGTGTTTCCTAACACAGTTATTAGAATATGTCAGAATTATTTTACAAATATCTTTCTGACATATTCTGACAGAACATGGTTAACATTTAGAAATTAATAAAGTCTGATGCGTATGTTACACATCACGTTTTTATACTTTTATGTTGAAAAAGAAATTTTTTTTACAATAATATACACTTCCAGGTGGAGGCATGAAGTGGTTTTCAGAAAACATTAAATGGATGACAGAAGTCTGATCCGAGTCTTGATGGGGGGGAAAAAAAACAAAAAAACACACACATATGTGAACTCGGCCGTTTCACTGCAGCACCGTCCTTTTCACCACTTTCCCCTCTTTGTCGATGGCAAAGTTGTAATTCTTTGGATTGTCCAGCGCCTCCTCGATTCGCTGATCCAGGTTCTCCAAGGTGACGAAGTTCTTAGCCTCGTCCTGTTAGCATTCAAAACAAATAGCACTGTGAGATTAACTGGAGTTTAATATTTGCTTTGTTTTATTTTTTTTTCCTCCTGGCTTATTGTTTATTTTACTGACTATAACTGAGGCTCGTGTGTGTGTGAGATGTTTTTACCTGCAGCTTCAAAATCTCTTCCTCTTTTTGCCTGATGAACTCCTGCTGCTCCTGTTCCCGCCTAATGGCGGCTTCCATTTTCTTCCTCTCAGCTTCCTCCTCTTCCTGTTGGATCCTTAATACTCTAACGTGAGAGGATTGAACAGAGTTGATAAACTGAAACAGACGCCATCCTAATCTTGAATCGTTTCTTTTCGGTCTTCCCTACCTGGCTTTCAGTATCCGCAGGTTTTCCTGATTATTCCAGTCCATCAGGGCGCGATGCTCCTCCTCTTCCTGCCTTGCCCTCTGTTCAGCCTGGGAGCCCATCTCCTCCTCGTACTTTTTGCGCAGCACCCCCTCCCTGAACTCCATCCTGACAAAAGAACACCATTTTAAGTGTCAAGCCAGCATCATGTACTTGTTTTAGTTATAGTTTTGTGTTTTTTTTTTTAAAAATCTGACAGATATAAATAGTTACAATCTTGTAATTCCTTCATTTCTTGTTGGGTTTAAAACTACTGACTCTGTCAAATAACATGCAGGACATTTTTTCTGTTGCTCGTGCAATAGTTATTAAAAAATCTGAATCCGTTGAAGCTGAAATCGTTTGGCCAGATCTAAATTGTATTGACAAAAAAACCTCATTGGTGCGCTCCTAATGAACGTGAAAGAGAAACTGACCCTTTTTTAAAAAAACACTATTGGCCTTTACTAATCAGTAAATTGACAGGAAATAGGAGAGAGAAGGGAAAGACATACAGCACGGGGCAGAGACCGGGAATCGAACCCGGAACAACCGCACCGAGGGCAACAACTTCTGCGCGCCACACCAATTGAGCCACCGAAATATACCCAATTAAACATTAGTTTAAAAATGTGTGTAAAAATATGTAAAAAGATTTTTTTCCCAAATTTTAATAATGAGTGATGCGTGTTTTGTATGCAATATGCAAAATATAAGCACAAAATAACTGGTAAATCTGGTCGTCCTGCATTAATTTTCGGGTTAGTTTAACAGTATTTAACTTGAAATAATTCAACAGTGTTTCTGACCGAAATGTCACCCCTGACCTCCAGGTAAACGTACCGAAGCGCCCTCATGATGAGCTCGTACTCCGAGTATCTCTCCTTGAGCACCACCATCTCCACCGGGTCGACGGGTGAAGGCACTTTAATCCGTCCTTCTTTGGACTTGGCCACCGGGTCGGTCCGGGACTTTCGGCCCCGGACAGCCTCCACGAGCACGGCGCTCCTGGGCGCGAGGAGCCGGGCAGCCTGGACGCTCCGTCCCCCGATGACCTGGAACATGGCGGTAGCTGTAAAGACCTAGTTAGTAACTGTTCCTGATACTTTAAAGTATTGCAGTGTTTAACTAGCAACAAAATTTAACATTGAGAGGCAAGCGTTAGAGACACAACATGGCAGCCATGTTTGTGTCCTATGACAAGCGGAAGTAATTAAAATACGGATGTTTGCTAGTTCTTTTACTGCCATCTGTCGGTGATGCTGATGTATAGCGCTTGGTATTGTTTAGAGCTCTAGAGCTAGCTCTTTATGTTGAATATATTTATTAGTTGAATGTTTGCGGGCAAATATGAACTTTTATTTTTATTCACCATTTTAGTTTAATATATTTAAGCATAAGTTTTTTATATTAAGGAAAAATAACAAAATACGAAACAGTAATTTTTATCTTTACACCGACAGTATCATGTAAGTATTTTGTGTAAATATTTGAGAAAATGTCTCAGTAAAGTATTTTTGAGAAGGGGGTTTCATGTTGCAAAAACAAACACCAATGCATTGTATGGCATTCTATCTAACTGATGGGTTAGATTCAAAGAAAGAGGATGTATAACAGAGAGTACATTTTAGTCCAAATTTGATTCTAAATATCCAGATGGGTTGCATATTCTTAATGGTAACAAGTTGTTCTTGACTCATCATAACTTCTATGTTGTTAGGTGTTATTTTTGTTGTTACTCACAGGAAAAAAATCATGCTTTCTTCTTCTTTCAGGGAAACATCTCCTCCATTGTTACAATGTCTGTACCTTGTGACAGCTGAAGGACTGTGCTGATGTTTCCAATTCCCTAAGTGAAGTGGAGTACATCAAAAAGTTGCTTACTCGTGTAGTCATATTACTGCATCTGCAGTCAACTGTGCATTCTGTTTCTTTCCTCGGGATTTAGAGTTATTGTTAGAAGTTATTTATGATACTGCAGGCCGTCTGTCAACTCAGTACAAATCGATAAGTGCTTTGGTGTGTCAGTCCTTCAGTGCAGACACTGTAAGTGGGAAGAGATGCAAGCAGGATGCTTTACTATTGTAGTTTGCTACATTTCTCTTGCTGTTGGTGCCGTACATTATCTAAAACATATGAATCAGAAATCTCATAATATGTTTCTCGTGCCAGATAATCCAGTCAGGTGACAAACAGAAGATGCACATGTCTTCTTTTATCTTTATGGTTTGGAATATGGCTAAACTTAAAATTTAACTTTACGCTTGAATACCTTGTAAGGATTTCTTAGATATAAATTAAAAGACAAATACACAGATGCAGGTCAGTTATGTGTTTATTCAGCTTGTTGTTGGTTGTTACAAGGACAAGGACACCGATCGTTATGGTGCCGACTTTGTACGGTTTTCACAGGTGTAGATCCGAAATCAACCGACAAAGAACAAGGGGCTCCCTTAGCTACAGCTGTCATGTTGAGATTTTTCTAGTTTTTAATAACTTTGTTGAGCAAATTTGGCACAAATCGTCTATGAGACAAACAATTCCTCAAGAGAAAACTCTCAAAAATTTTAGAGCATTTACGTGTCTGGAAGTTGGGTAGTTTATTATACATCCAAAGAGCCAATTATCCAGTCACAAAGAGCAGATTCACCTAATTTTTGTAGTACCATATCATAGAACAGAGTAGGTCGTGTGGTCATCAGTTTAAAATAAATGTTTAAAGTTGCCGCCTCTAAATTATTACCGGAAAACCGGATGCAGGGCATTGCTTCACTGATTGGTTGGGTTCCAGGTGGAAGAAAATATGCGGCAGATAAGATCCAAGCACTGAGAGATGACTGGATTTCTTTCCGCCTCCTTCACAAACAGCTGGTCAAATGTTTGGATACAGAGGGATCGAGAAAGTCCAGTGGCTAACTCTGCTGCTTGGACCTTAGCCTGCCTTAATGGAGAGGAACTCAGCCAAAGCAAAACTGCCACCTGCTATTTGTTACGTAACTAATGCAGTCCAGCCACTCTGTGTTGGACAGGTCGCCATCTTCATGATGTGTGGTGTCAGGACGTGTGTAGAAGAAGGGGGACTTCTTATGGACCTCTTGTTTAGCACAAGGGCGCTGCCGTCTTGAGAGAGATGAGTTTCTGCTTTTGGTACGTTTCTTGGAAGAGTTGATGAATGGTTGTTTCGGAGAGACTGAAGTTAGAGGAAAGGCGAGAGGGGGATAAAGAATGTTGGGGAAGAACATTTAAGGAAGAGAAAAGGGAAGCTGTGTTTCTGAAGATATCAGTGTTACGGTACGCAGACGACGTTTAGGTTTTAATTCAGAGCAGGAAGGGAAGGGTACGTCAGTCGAATCTCCTCCCCCTCCAAGAGTTTCCTGAAAGAGAGAAAAAGACAAACAGAGGACATCAGATAGAACATAGCGAGTGAGTTTGCTTACTTAGAGCAAACAAAACAATGTCTCACCGGTACGCTGCAATTTCAATGTCAAGGGCCATCTTGACGTTGAGAAGGTCTTGGTAATCTCTCAGGTAGCGCGCCATCTCTTGCTTCGCCTCAGTAATGTCCTGCTCCAGTTCACTTATCCTCACCTACAAATAGAAAAAACACAGCTCCTCATCATCACAAATGATAGGAAAGTTATAATCATAATATAGCATTCTGATTCAGACTCATTCTTACCTGGTATTTCTCAACCTCCTTGGCCTGTGTGTCCTCCAAATCCTCCAGTTGCTTGTTTAGGGAGTTGATGACATTCCGCAGAGCTTCAATCTCAGACGAACGAGACTGAAGCAGCCTCCGGTACTCCATAGTCTCTTCCCGGATGGCATGGACAGCTTCGTTGTTCTTGCTGGCCATCTCCGCCACGCTCACAAACTTGCTCTTGTACCAGTCCTCGGCGGCCTGCATGTTCTTGTTGGCGAGCCGCTCGTACTGAGCCCGGATGTCCCTTAGGGCGGTGGAGAGGTCAGGCCTAGACAACTCTACGTCAACGCTGATGTTGGCCACCTGCAGCTGGTCCTGGAGCTCTGCTTGCTCTTCTGCAAAGACTTTCTTCAGGAAGACTATCTCGTCACACAGAGAGACCACGGTGGCCTCCGTGTCACAGTTGTAGAGGACGGCCCGACTCGCCTCCTCTCTGGCCCTCTGCAGGCCCTCCTCAGCATCCAGACGGCGCCTTGCCTCGTCTTCGTGGCGTTCCTTCATCTGGTCGTACACGTCCCGCAGGTAGTCCCTCTCTGCCTCCATCTGCATCTTCTCGTTGTTCTCCGAGTCGATCATGGCTCTCAAACTCCGAGCTTCCCCCTCATAGAATGCCTGCAGCCGGGACGGGTCGTTCTGCCTCCTCCTCAATGCGTCCAACTCGGCCAGCAGGGCTCGGTTCTGCAGCTCAAGATGCCTCACCTTCTCGATGTAAGTGGCGAAGCGGTCGTTCAGGTCCACAAGCTGCTCCCTCTCCTGGGACCGCATTTCCAGCAGCTCGGTGTTGATGGAACTCACCTGAACCAGATCCATCCTCTGTGAGCCGTCCGGCAGCAAAGAGGATGTCGTCTTCAGGATCCTCTTTCCGGATGGAGGAGCTCGGAGAGAGGAGTACAGAGAGGACGACATGGAAGACTTGGTGGTAGGTCGGGAGCCTTTGCAGCTGTCCCAAGGACGTCGGTGGGAGAAGAAAGACTCGTAGCTCATGATGATTTTTTTGTTGTGTATTTTTTTTAGGGTTTTAAGAAAAAGATGTATGTTTTAGTTTCAGAAGGTTTTTTTTTTATGTCCCCCTTGTTCTGCACACCATCGGTGAGGATGAGTGTGCGTTTTGCACTGCACCAGTTCAGTGATGCTGCAGATCCGGAGCCTTTATAGAGTGAGCCTGCTCCCCCCTCCTCCTCCACAGAGAAACATCACTGGTGTCAGCATTTGCTAGACCAATAGCAAGCCTCTGCAGTGAAGAGAGAGGAGGTTTTCAGACTCTCTCTCTCTCTGCAAGGCAGCGAGAGCCAGCGTGCCAGAGCCAATGATCCTTAATTCTGCCATTAAGAGGACTTTGAAAACAGTTAGCTCTCATTTACTGTAGATTTTTTTCTTGGTTATCATTTATTTTTTTCTCCGTTTCCTTCTGTCACTGCAGGCTTGTGAGAAAATAAATCGAGCAACAGCAAATGTGAAAGCATCGACCAATGACATTTTCATTCTAATGTATCAAAACAACTCAAGCTGAAGTCAAATTGGATGGAGAGCCTCTTTTCCAAGACTATCTTACAGTTCATCAATTGGATTTAGGTCTGTACATTGACTTGGTCATACTAGGTTCCTGGTCTAACACATCTTAATCAAATGGCTGGCATGCTAGATGGAACTATCCATCCATCCTTTTTCTAACGCCCTTGTCCCTAGTGGGGTTGGGAGGGGCTCTGGTGTCTATCTCCAGCTAACGTTCCAGGCGAGAGGCGGGGTCACCCTGGACAGGTCACCAGTCTGTCGCAGGGGACCACAGAAACAGGACAAACAACCATGCACACACACACTGACACCTAGGGAGAATTTAGAGAGACCAATTTACCTGACAGTCATGTTTTTGGACTGTGGGAGGAAGCCGGAGAACCCGGAGAGAATCCACCATGCACAGGGAGAACATGCAAACTCCGTGCAGAAAGACCCCAGGAATCGAACCCAGGACCTTCTTGCTGCTAGGCAACAGTGCTACCAACTGCGTCACTGTGCTGCCCCAAGATGGAGCATGGTTAAATACCTATGATCTGCTGTATCTCTGACTGTATGTTTAGGGTTATTGTCTGGCTCAAATGTGAACTTCTGCCCCAATCTCAAGTCTTTTGCAGGATTTCTTTCTGTGTTGCCCTCTGTTAAGTTCTGTTCATCTTCCCATCAACTCTGCCCAGCAGCTATCTGAACCAAAATAACCTCACAAGATATTACTGCCACCACCACATTTCAAGAATTGTGCAGTCTGAAAGGTTCTCAACCAGGTCAGGTTTTCTAAGAGGTTTTCTTCCAGTTATTTCTTTAATTATCTCAATCAATCTTCCACTCAACTTTGTTACTGTCAGAATTTAACACTGATACACTAATAAATTGGCCAGCCGATAAATGCTGATGAATTGACTCCAATTTCCAGATTTTTTGGCAGATTGGCCAATGCTTACATGTGAAACCGATCTTATCCACCGATATTTTCTACTGATCTTATCTACTTTCACAAATGTCTGTAAACCAGCCACTGTCATGCCATGAGAGAGGCCTGACAGACAGACAGACCCACCCACCAGGTCATGTCATTAACAATAGTCACACCACTGTTGCCAAGTCATTCATATTTAGGGAGTTTTTGGACAAACAAAAATTGTTATTGGACAAAATCGGAATTGCCGGGTCATGTTTTTTAAAGATCGGTGATTGGCCAGCAAACGGCGCACCGCTGGAATTTAAGAAAAGTATTCCAACAACATGTTGCTGTCACCCCCATGGAGTGCCGTGGAGATGGTGTGTTGAGGGAGATTCCATCATGCATAGCGTTTTGTGTGTGAGTCAGAAAGTTCAAGTCGATGTTGTTAGGCAGATCCACATTTATTCAGCCTTTAAGAGGAATTTGTTTTATTTCCCTGCTACAGGGTTCAACGAATATCTCAAACAGTAGGTACATGGAAGATGAAACGAGACAGCAAAGCAGGGAAGCTTTTGGAAAGTTACTTACATGTAGCTGTTTTCTTACAACAGTTGACTTTGGACTTTTTAATACATATTCAGCCTCGTCTTTAAATGTGTTGTTAGAAGAGAGAACCCAATTCCTTTTTTTAAACCTCAGATAACCTCTTTTCTGTTTATACGATCTCTAACTTTGTCGGCGTCTACGTTGCTGTGAATGCCCTTTCATGTTGCTTTTATGTCACCTGTTTCCCGGGAGTCCAGATATATCCGTTTGATCTAATTAGGCTGCAAACTGATGAGTCACTGATGCTCTTCAGCTGTCCTGACTCCGCCGGCGCGTGGGAGGCACGACTGATGAAGAAAGTGCAAGCTGTACCTGCTGATACACAGAACTCCCCCTCTTCCCTGCTGTTTATTCGTTTACCAGAGAGTCAAAGTGAACGCAGAAATCATTGTTTGTTGACGGAGAAGCGGTGAACAGCTAGGATCCACTATAGGAGCTCACGGATTTATGGGTGGGCATGTCCAGACTGATGAACGTTGCCTGAACATGTTGTCAAAGCCGCTCTGTCTTTGTCGTGTTGCTCAGCAAAGCATTGACCTCTTGACGCCCAACGGGAAAATCATTTATCGGTGCAGGTCTTAATCAATACAGAGGAGTTTGTGCGCATCGCTAAGGTCACCAAAAATCATCTGAGTAAGAATTTGAAAATTTTATATATTAGAGAAAAGCCACAAAGTGTAATTTTCAGAACATTGTATTGTAAATTTTCTAAACCTGACAGGTATTAATGTTTTAATAACTAATGAACCAGCAGGTGGCGCCGTTATACAAGACTTGTGCTGCGGTGCAATTGTCTTGAACAATTGTTCAAGACAATTGTTCAATTGTCTTGAACAATTCAATTCAAGACAATTCGGTCTTGTGGTTCAGGAAAAAGGGAATTGATGTGTAAAGTTGTTGTCAGAAATGTTGGATAAGACCTCTCTTTGACTTCTTTTCATCCTGTTGAACTTAAAAAGAATGGAACAACTCATGAGTCGTGTATTTAAAGGGAAGCGTGGCGATGTAATGTAACAGAACCAGAGTCAGATTTACAAAAGTTTAAACACCCCTGGAATTTTTTTTAGATTTCAATAAAACCACAAATGGTTTTGTATGATTTTGTGTGGTGTGTCTCTGTGGAGAAAAACACATCAAGATCTAAAGAACTCATAATGCATTTCAGCCACTTTTAGTCGATAATTTGTAGACCCACCTACCCCACAGCATGATACTACCCCTACTTTACCGGCTGAACTGGACAGACTCCTTTAAAAATTGCCAGCCAGCACAGGCGGTTGATATAGAGTGACAATGTGTTTTTTGTGTTTTTGTTTGTTTTTTTACAAATAAAATCTCTAAATAAAATCTAAAATAAAAAAATGTCAGGTGGAACAGACCCCCCCCCCCCCGCCCCCCCAACAATATCCAGGTTTCTGCACACATCTGAATTTTGTAGTAGACAGAACCACAAACGTCCAGCAACTTTTGAGCAAGAGCAGTCTCAAAAAAAAAAAAAAAACTAGGAATGTACATGTCTGTACATAAAAATCTGCTCTGTGCCATTATTAGCTGCCCCAATTGCCAATTACAATTAACAAGAACTAAATATTCTGGCACTTTCCAGAAACAGTACAGTGTAGAAATTGAGTGCAGGTGGATTGTGACAGAGCAGTAAAGACTTTCCAGTTGTTTATTAGCTGCTAAGCTACTCAGGAAAACTTTGTGTGCAAAGTAAAGTAAGTAAATAATATGTGAAAGTTTGATATTGTTTGTTGGATTATGCATACAAATACTAAGCTGATTTGTATTTAACTAATTCATCAGAGGATGTTGCATGGCAAATTTGGAAGGAGGTTACTGGTAGGTTATGTAAATTTGTCTGTATTTCTTTCATTTAAGATACTGAGGTTAACTTTGATGCCTAGGATTTAGTCTACTACTTTTTTTTTGCACAATTTTTAAGTTGAAAAAATAAGTTTAATGAGTATCTTTGCACAAATTATGTAACAAATAACCTAAGTGGTGAACTTTCTTTTATCTATGTATTTTAGAGAACCACAAACAAAGGCAGCTTTGTGTGAACTAAACTTTGCAAAACCTAATAAAAGTACTAAAAGGCAAATAAAGTCTCATCTTCAAAAGGATGCCTGCGGCTTTCCAGTAAAAGTAATGAGTCTTGAGTTTACAGGTACAACCCTGTTCCTCAATGAATAACACAGCAACCCCTTTATAAGAACTCGTGACCTATGACCCTTCTTGTTGCTGAGCTTAGACTAACTAAAGTCTTCTAGCCTGAAAAATCATCAACCAAAAAAGAAAAAAAAAATGCTATCCAGACCCATGTTGTACAAAAATCTGACTACATTGCATTTTTTGATTATTATTGAGCAGATACTCCGCAAGAAATAATTTAAACAATTTTATGAAAATAAAACGTCAAGCGGCTTTGAACTTGACAATCTTTTCCCGCTTGGTAAAAAGTTTGCACATCCCTGACCACCATTTATAAAATAAACACGAGTCACCGTGGAGCCCAACTGCTGAAAGAAACACAGATATGAGTTGAATCAAATTTGCACCCAAAAGCTTAAAAAAGCAGGAAAAAACTATTCTGAATAAAAAAAAAAAAGATTTTGGTTACACTTACTTGATCATTTTTATATTTTAATGGCAAATGGTTGTGCTATGTGTGTTTTATGTGTGATTTCTTTTCCAATAAACAAATATACTCAAGTTAAAGGTTGGAATTTTCAAAGTTTTTGTGTGTGAGATCATATTATTGAATTAAGAGATGAATTTATTTGAAGGCTTTTCAAACGTCTTCATCTGTCGCAATGTTGCTGTTGAAGGCTTTGAGCACTAGGGGGCAGACTTGTGTTTATAAAGTGAGCTCATTATACAGTAGATGCTCTCTTCATGTTTGACCTCTTTAAAAAGTGCTCGGTTGGTTACAGTCAAAGTGTCATGTAGTCAAACTTATCTGCAAATCACATGTTTATTCAGAGGTTTTTAACAGTGAATATATTCCCCAGTCACACATCAGGTAAAAATAAGTACATAAAACGTTTCTATTGACACTTAAAGACTTTGGAATGTCAAGCTTTTCATCTCTAAAATTATTTATACATTTACAAGAATCCACATTTTTATCCCCCACATTAAAAAAAACAAAATTTCTTTCATTATTCTTGGACATAAAGGGGAACTAGTTTGGGCACAAAAAATTGCATGTCATGTTAATTCCCCCCCCCCCCCCCCCCCCCCCCCCCCCCCCTCTATTGTACAATTAGCTTAAATTTGTAATCACTGCAACCCACATAGAATATAAGACATCCAACAATATAAACAATCCAGAAAAAGAATCACTTCGCGGTATAAGTTTCGATATAAAAGTGTATTCCTTTGGTAGAAAAAAAAGCGAGTTTATCTCATGAAAATATGTGCTGAATGTAAGGACGTGTTTGCATCAGACTCCCTGCGTCCACAGACCGGTGGGCGACAGACGTTCACCTACAACAGAGAGAGCTGCATATTCACTTCCGTGTGAGCTGGACGCACAGGGCCGTCAGTTTCCACTTCGCATGGCAGCATGGAAGTGGTCATTCACAGGTCGGGCTGGACAGTACTTTGGTTCTTATCTTTAGAGTGCTGGGGAGGGGGGGTGACTAAGACGCACAATGCGTCCGGGTGTAAACTATGTGCTCATACAGTTACGATATATAGACCAAAGCATTTCAGAGCAAACATAGAAAAGATATTCTCTTCAAGTCGTTCTCTGCTAACTCCAGTGCAACTTCAGCTTCTTCTTCTTTTTTTTTTCTTTTTTAGTTTTTTGTTTGTTTCCTGCTCTTGCTTAAAATATCTTCAGTCTTTTGCCGAACGCCCTGGCCCCCTTGGGGACCCTCTGGCCAGCCTGGTCCTTGGAAAGCGGGCAGTACTTGATGGTGTGCGCGTTGTCGCCGTTGGCGCTGCAGAGAGGGCAGGTGTACGCCCGGAGTATCGGGCACAGGACCCGCCCGTCCGCGGTCTTCAGGATGTGGGTGCCGTAGACCTCCTCCGGGGCGCCGTTATTCCGGCAGAAGACGCACACCTTCGGCTCCGGCTTCCCCCTCTGAGTCTGCTTGCGCCGTCGCTCGGCGGAGAACAGGTCGAAGGCGGCGAAGCTCCCACCGTGTGAGGGGGACTCGCCGCCCCCCAGCTGCTCGTACGGTCTGAGGAGAGAGATGCGCTCCTTCAGGTCGTAGATGGAGATCGGCGGGGAGCCCGCGGGCGCCCCGCAGCAGCAGCAGCTGTCCAGGGCTCCGTCCGCGTCTCTGGCCTGGCCGACCAGGCAGGAGCAAACCGGGGAGTCGTCCTCCAAACCCAGAGTCGCTTTCAGAGACTCGGTGATGGAGTTCGGGTTGCAGATCGGGCTGTTGATCTTGTTTTTGGCGACAAGAGTAGACAACCCGAGGTAGTCGTTCCAGAAATTAAACGTGTAGTCATAAGGTGAGCGCATGTCCAAGAAGTCCATCCTGTCGGAGCTGCGGGGTTTTAATAATGTCCACAGGAGAGAAGAAACAGTTGGGATGCTGCGTTTGTGAGCATGAGGAGCCTGCGATTCGCTTTTTCTTCTTCTCTGCTCTCTTGTTGAGTCTGGATTGCTGAATTTTGAGCGTGTAGGCGCTGATAAACTCCCCTGAATAAAGCATGGGGGCGTGGCTTAGATCAAGCTGATTTACTCTGTTGCCCCCATAGGAGGGTCCACAACCATTCTGTAACAATCCTACACTGTAAAAAAAGTCAGTAAATTTACGGTAAAAAACTGTAAAAAACCAACAGTTTTTGACCGTCGTATCCAAAAACATTGCATTACCGTAGAAATTACATGGAACTACCGTAAGTCGAAACTGCAAAGAAAGTCAGTAAATTTACGGTAAAAAACTGTAAAAAACCAACAGTTTTTGACCGTCGTATCCAAAAACATTGCATTACCGTAGAAATTACATGGAACTACCGTAAGTCGAAACTGCAAAGAAAGTCAGTAAATTTACGGTAAAAAATTGTAAAATGCCAGCAGTTACTGACCAGAATATTCACAGCATTATACTGCCGTAGAAAATACATGGCATTATCATAACTGAATAAACATATATCCTAAATAATTGTGACAGTCACGAATGTAGAAAATACAGAAATATAGTGTAAAAATATAAGTAATTGTAAAGTTCTTAAAAAATTGTAATATTGCCAGCAGTTAATTACCCTAAACTTAACAGTAGCAATCAGCCAAAATTACAAATTTTGCTGATGTTTAGATCTACAATGTAAAAGCGTAAACAAGACTGCAAAATAATTTTTTACAAAGAACAGAATGCTGGTGTGATATTTTGGTTTCTTTTTTAATAATGCCTTTAATACACCAAACTGAAATCTCAGCAGTAGACCAGGCATCGATCTGGCGATCCACCGATTGCAAAGCAAACTCCTACAGCCAACGCCACCATCATTTATGAGAGCATTTGATCATTAACATTAAGAGAACTGTATGTTAGCCCCTCTTGCTTGAATGAAGCTGAAGTTGGTTTCCAATTGCTGCTTCCAATTTGGGAAATGGCTAAAGGGCAATTCCACCTAATTTTTCACTGCAATCAGCATCTTTAATTTACTCTAGCTAAAAAACTACAACACCTAGACTCTTCAAATCTGGACTAGATTATTCTCAACTCATATCAGAATATTTAGAACCAAGTGTGGGATTTGTAAAACCTTTATCTGATTTGTGAAACTTCAATAAAGAACAATTCTAGTGTTATCCAAAATCATACAAGTTGTAAAGTCACCCATCATTGAAGTTTCACAAATCCCACACTTGGTTTTAAATATTGTGCTATTAGTAGAGAATAGTCTAGAGCAGGGGTCCCCAAACTTTTTCCTGCGAGGGCCACATAGCTGTTCCTTTCTCTGCTCGGGGGCCGGTCTTAGTTTTTGGAGAAAGATACCTTAGAAACTTATTGTCGGCGGGGGGGGGGGGGGGGGGGGGTGTTCTGTCTTTGAAACTGTCGACGGGGGGGGGGGGGGGGGGGGGGGGGGGGGGGGGTTGCTGACTACGACACATTCGCGGTCGCTTTTAGATAGATTTTTACCCAGAATGGAAATGGAAAAAACCGTGAGTGAAACGGTGACTGGGACTGACTAGTATATATTTGAGGGAAAGTTAGTTTAACATCTGCTCAAGAGCCCCCTGGTGGTTGAAGAGAAATCCACAAACCAGAAAATACAATATATGAAAAAATACACTGAATGCTCTCTGGTATGAGGAGGCGGGCCAGATCCGGCATTGCCAGACCAAATGACGCAGGCCGTAGTTTGGGGACCCCTGGTCTAGAGAGTTTTTCATTTTGTTATTGTGATAAATAGTAGGGTTTACAGTAAATGGAGACTGTTATTTGTCATGTAAACAAATAATTATCTAGTTTGCATTGCTGCTTGATCCTTCAGCATCAGCAGCAAGATTCTTTTAACTCTGTTCCTGTAGTGGTGTCCTGAACTCAACACAGTAAAGTCACTGTGCTAACTAAGGTTGCTAACTAGGGTGCTGAGAGCCCAGTAGGCCTGGTCCTTGTCAAGATGCTGCTACTGTCTTTGAAATCAAATTTCTGCTATTTTTGCACGTTCAGGAGGAGAAGGGCAACACATCACAGGTGAGTCCCTTTCACGGTTTCAACTGAAGTTAGCTAACTTTAACCAACTGACAAAGAAATGTGTAGTTTCTGAGCCATGCTGTTTATGTACATGCACTGCAGCTAGATATTTTTACTATATGGAACATTTAATCTTCACAGATGCAACACTTCCATTAATGTTTCTGTAGGAACGGCTGCATAGATTATATTTCTGGTCTACTTCAGACTACATGTGCTTAAAGTTATTGTTAATGGCAGAAGCAACTTTTTCCAAGTTTGGTTCAATAATTAATTTGAATTACTTTGAGTGTGAAATGTTCATGCATGCAAGTTAAATCTCTGAAGAACATGTTAGCTTTTGTTTCAATATTTTGGTAATACTTAGAAGTATAAAGCTTGGCATCAGAGATATTATTTAATATTTTCCTTTGACCTCTTGACTCTCACACCCAAAATACTTGCACTAAAGTCACTGGGTCCATGACAGTTGAAGGATTTGAAGATAAGAGAATTTAAATATTAATATTTTACAGCTTTTCTCAGTTTGGGTGCATCTCTCAGAACAGAATTGAAATTCTTAAAACTACCTGTTCAATCTTCAAATTACTGTGTCACTTCTGCACATCAAAACAATTAGTTTTGCAAGTTTTGCTTTTGTACATCATGTAGCTGGTTATGTACACTTCTATGCTTTTATAATTGTAATTTGCTTTTATCGTCTTGATCAAAATATGTTAACCCTCCTGTTGTCCTCGGGTCAAAATGACCCGCCACTGTGTTAAACCCCCCCCCCCCCCAAAAAATCCCCTAAATGTAATTTTTTTAACTTGAGATTTTAAGACTTTTCCTAGATTGGCCCAGACAATAGAAAAAGTTCAGTGTTGCTTTTATTCTCATTTCCATGTAAGCTGTACAAAAAAAGGTACAAAGATGGTCTTCAGGTCAAAATGACCCGTGAGGCAAATGGAGTTGAAATCAAGGTCACAGAGTTATTTACAAACCATAAAATGTTACAAAGTTTTAGTTGTGTCTCAGATCAATCAGTAGCAGAAGTGAGCAGAGAGTGGAAGGCCAATTTTCCGAGCCACAATGCCAGTCAAACTCTTTCACACCTACTCAAGACTGATGCGATTTGATGACCGTGAATCAAGACCAGCAAGACGTATGACAGACAAACTTGCAGCCATAAGAGAGGTATGGGACAAGTGGGTGGAGCGGTTGCCCTACCTCTACAATCCAGAGCCTGATGTAACAGTGGATGAGCAACTGGTTCCATTTAGAGGTAATCTGTTTTCATATTTGTAATAAAAGTGATTTTCACTATTGATTTCTTTGACTGTTTTCTGTGACACTGATACTAATCACTGATGCTAATGTCTTTTGTCCAAAGGTTGTTGTCCTTTCCGGCAGTATATGCCCAGCAAGCCAGCAAAATATGGGATCAAGTCATGGGTGGCTTCTGAATCAAGCTATGCTTGGAAAATGCAAGTCTATACTGGGAAGTCAACCAGTGGATGCCCAGAGAAGAACCAGGGGTTGCGAGTTGTGCTTGATGTGACAGAGGGACTGAGGGGTCACAATGTGACATGTGACAATTTCTTCAACTCTTATGAACTCGGACAGCAGCTCCTGAAGAGGAAGATCACCATGGTTGGTACAGTTCAAAAGAACAAGCCTGAGCTCCCACCTGCACTGCTTGGGTCAAAGGAGAGAGAGGTCTTCTCCTCAAAGTTTGCCTTCACACCCACCACCACTCTAGTTTCCTACCTCCCAAAGAAAAACAAGAATGTAGTTCTTCTGAGCACACTGCACAAAGACGGCGACATTAGTGACCGTGAGGACAGGAAGCCAATCATCATCCTGGAATAAAACCGAAACAAAGGAGGTGTGGACAACCTAGATAAGGTGATTGGAGCATATAGCTGCAGAAGAATGACTGCCCGCTGGCCCCTGGTCATCTTCCACAACATCATTGATGTGTCCTCCTACAATGCCTTTGTGATTTGGATAGAGATCAACCCAACCTGGATGTCTCATAAGCACAACAAGAAGAGGGTGTTCCTGGAGCAGCTAGGAAAGGCACTTGTAACTCCACTCATTGAAAGAAGGAAGCATGTCCCCCACACAGAAGCCTCAGCAGCAGTTGTGAAAGCTATTCAGAGTGCAGCAGCTCCTGATCAACCTGAGGATCCATCTACCACAGCCACTTCCTCAGCTAAGCCAAGTAAGAGGAAGAGATGTCAGTTCTGCCCTCAGACTGTAAAACACATACTGTGTGCTGCAGGTGTAAGAAATATATCTGCAAAGGCTGTGCACTTGCATACTGCCCTACATGTGCCAATTAGTTGAATGGGTTATGTTATTTTTCATATTTTTGTATTGTACATCCTCTTGTTCACTGGAGAAAAGTAAAAGAAAATTAGTCACTGTGATGAATAAAAATGCATTCGAAACTCATTTTGCACATTTTTTTTCTTAAGCTATAGAAATTCAAGTGGAGAGGGAAAAGTCAAGTATTCACACATTTTGTGGTGAGTGACAATATACAAGATAGAATTTGGTGTTTAAAATTCAATTAAGCTGCTTATATTGGGGGTTTATTGAAGACGGGTCATTTTGACCCGGAGGATAAAGGGTGTATACAGAAAATGAGGACAACAGGACAACAACGTGTCTGTGTTGAATTCTCAACTTCCAAAATAGCATCAGTTCATTGTGTAAGTCTTAACATGCATAAGTCTTAAAGTTGTCATAATGTGAATCATATATTAATTAATTTATATTCTATTATTTTCTAAATCTGTCCTGAATTGGTAAATTGCTCCCAAGTGAGTCCTGAGTTTCTCTAACAGGTCAGTGTATGAACCATTAGCTCAACCAACGATCAACCAGTTTTCTGAAACAGATTGGAGGTGCATCTTGTGAACCATCAGTTGGCAACATTATGCTCTATATAGTCAGAACACAACACAATGTTACATGTCTGAGAACTGATGAACAAGTATCTGGGCAGAGTGAACAGCCAGAGAGAAGAAGAGGAGTGAGGCTGAGGAGGAAATAGTTGGGAGGAAAGCAGAAGAAGAGTCAGAAGAGGCTGAGGACATCTGCCAGTTTCCATCAGTCCAACATCAGGACATGGCTGAGACCCACAACATGATGCTGATGGAGGTCCTCCCACCCTACTGTTCATTCCTTAACCCCACTGAGGAAAAAAGATTCCTCAGTGGAGTTAAGGAACAAAGTGACTATGGAAATTAAAATGTAATGTAATTTCTACAGCACTGTACAGTTTTCCTTGAGGAGATTGTCCTGTGGCTCCTTTTCTACTTTTTTTGTTCTCTGCATTTCTGTCTTTTTCTTTCTGAATCACCATGGCATGGTCCATGAATAAATTATAGCAAAAGCGTAAATCAGTGTTTCTCAATCCTGGTCTTCAGCGTCACCCTGTCCTGCAGGTTTAGGTATTTCCCTTCTGCCACACACCTGAATTGTATCTCTGGATGATTAACAAGCTTCTGCAGTACTTGATTGTCATCCAATCATTTGAATCAGCTGTTCTGGAGTAGAGGCACATCTAAAACATGCAGAGCAGGGGGGCGTTGAGGACCAGGGTTGAGAAACACTGGCGTAAATGATCCTTTTGTAGTCTCTTCTCATGACTAATCGATTTGACTGTCTTATCTGTACATAGAGAGACTATAACTTATTATTTTGAGTCACTGATATGTTAACAGACAGGATTTTAAGAGCTGAACTAAGGATTTTGAAAGCAAACAAATGCTATTTTTCCTGTTTCTACAAATTGTTTTGAGAAATGCGCTTACTGTTTTGTAAATGCCAACAATGACTCGAGAAATGCACCAAAAGTGACTGAGAAAAACTAACCTAGCATAAATTGTCTCAGCTGTATCAATTTGTTTGCCTGTATGAAAAGTGTTCACATTTACAGCTTTGTTTCTGCTAGCTTGCAGGAAATGTAACTTACATAAATGGTTGAAGACAACCTATTGGCCTTCATGAGACTCAGATAAATGGTGAGTATCTATTTCATAAATTGCCTAAAACAGTTATATTTGTTTTTAGTTTGTGTATTTTGTCTGGTTGCAGACCAGAGGATCACACCTGTTGACAACAAACAAAGGTTTAACTACTGAATTTTCAGTCAGAAATGATCACACCACCTGGTTGAAGTACCTGTGTCCATATGCAAGTCAACAAAGGTGAAACAAACATTTAAGCGAATAAGATGTTCATGTAGTGCATCTTTCTAACTTTTTCTTTTTGTTTTCCAGCAGAGAGGAAACACCCGATTGACAACATGCGAGTCTCAATTTCAACCTGTGACTGGGAAGACTACAACCATCCTGAGCAACGTCTGATCTCAGCGACTTGTGACTCTCAACCCAGAACAAGAATCCTTTTATCACCATTTTGTCTTCTACAATATGTTATCTCTTATGTGGACACATACTGTTTGTTTTGTTTTTGTTTTCCAGATCTCAGTAATACCGTGAGGAAACTGGACATAAAATAGAATCAGTTCTTTTTTTAACTTGACTTTTTAAATAGAAATTGTTTCTTTAAGTGGATTACTCGTAATCTGTATTTTTGTTTAATTAGAAATTATTTTCTTTATAACTTTCTGTATAGAAATGCTTGACAAGTTACACTTCCTTGGTTGTTGTACTATAATTTGTATGGTAAAATTCTGGTAGGAACAGAGACCAGTAATTTACCATAAGTTTTTTTTGGGGGGGAGGGTTTACAATAAAATGTCAATATATCATACAGTCTGGATGTGTTTTTCACTCATGTAGATATTATGCCTCAGTCAGCATGACCGTATTTACTACGGCAAAACCACATTTTATTTTTTTTAAAATATTTTAGGAAGTACGGTATTTTACCGTATTTTAAAAATACGGTAGAATCCTGCATTTACAACATACGGTAAAAAACTGGCAGCTGTGGTTGCCAGAATTTTACCGTATATTAAAAATACGGTAAAATCCTGCATTTACAACATACGGTGAAAAACTGGCAGCTGTGGTTGCCAGAATTTTACCGTATTTCAAAAATACGGTGAAATCCTGCATTTAGCAAATACGGTAAAAAACTGGCAGCTGTGGTTGCCAGAATTTTACCGTATTTCAAAAATACGGTGAAATCCTGCATTTAGCAAATACGGTAAAAAACTGGCAGCTGTGGTTGCCAGAATTTTACCGTATTTTAGAAATACGGTAAAAAACTGGCAGCTTTGGTTGCCAGAATTTTACCGTATTTTAGAAATACGGTAAAAAAATGGCAGTTTTGGTTGCCAGACTTTTACCGTATAAAGACGGTAAACTTCTGGCAACTCAGCTGCCAGTTTTTTACCGTAAAATGAGGCCGTTTTTTTTTACAGTGTACTGAAAACTTCCCTCTCTGTGTTATCTCCCCTGTAAGCAGTGAAAATCTGCTTTTTTTTTCTCCGCTGAATTTAATTTAAAGGGACAGTTCAAGAAAAACATTGACGTATTTCTGCTTCAACACATTTATACTCAAGTGAAAGTAAAAAGTAGCAAGTACTCAATAGTTAAGAAGTATTTGATGTGGGATGCTGCATATTTTGGTATAGATTTGAAACTAAGTAAATACAATGCCAGTATCGCCAATACTGATACGGACACCAATACCGATACTTCTTATTATTTTTCATTTTGATATATCATCACACTTTTGACCTCTAGGTGTTTTTTGCAGTTCTTAATTGCTTTAAGAGCTAGGATAGAATCTGGATGAAGTTCGTGTCAACAAAATATTTTAACCAACATATTAACGGGATAATAGAAAAATGAAACAAACGTGCATTTTTTTTTTCATTAAGTAAACAAAGTGCAAAAGTTATAATTTCAGAGAAAATCAAAACAAATTCTTTTTGGAGGTAGAGTTGAGAAGCTACAATAAAAAAATAAACAGCATTTCAAGAGGAAATTTGAAACTAAAGTATCAATCTTATCACAGTATATTGGTCCAATACTGATATCAATGGGGTATCAATATTACTAGTGTCTTGGATCGATCTGTCCAGCTTTAGTATTAAAAATTATACTTAAATACTGAGCAGCTGATCATAAAATCTGATTTAGCATATTAAAATGTCGTTAGATGGACAAAAATATAAAATTATGAGCAATTTCTGTTTCTTGAGACAGTGAACAGGGTAAAGTACTTTTAATGACAATATGTAGCGTTTACTGTAAATTCACTTATCCTAAAAATAACAGCAGGCTCAGCAGATAGAAAATATGAACACAAAGCTTGAGTCTACAAACAAGATGTCTCACTTTACCATAAACTGTGGGCGTATGTCTGTATCTGGTGTACTGCTTTTTTAATTGAAATACATTTATTTTCATTCAGGGAAGTTACTTGCATTGGCAGAGCATCCAGAAATTTTACTCAAGTAAAATACTTGCTGAGAATACTGCTTAAGTAAAGTAAGAGTACAACATGACAAAAGTACTAAGAAAAGTATTTTTTGTGTCTGAAAAGTGACTCAAGTAAATGTAACTGTTTAAGTGTACGTGGTTTCTACTCACCTCTGCTTTACACAACTCTCAGCAGCATTATGCAAACGATGTTTCATTAACCTTTCAAAGGTCATCACTCTAAAATGCTATACCTATTTTTATTGAAATTAGGTTTGTATGCTTTACTCAAGTCTCACTAAATTGTTTATTCAACTCAAGTAATGTGAGTAATGTACATGTTTGGCCCGTGCCCGCCCTGACTTCGAAGCTGTTTATTTTATTTAGATTTTTTGCTTTTGTTTTTTTTACCTCCGAGTGGTGAACTTTCTATTATCCGTATGTTTATTTGATACGGAAAGGGCCCATGCACTTCCATTGTAAGTGCCCTCTGTCCACCGCACCTTTTCAGCCGTTGCAACGGTTAATCCGTTGACAAAATGTAGTGATGTGTTTTTCCGCCTTTAAATGCAACATTAGCGTTAAGATGCTCGCACCAGTGGGTTCGGACCGGAGACGTGTTGCTGTGCAGAGGTGCACACCGGTGTGTTAGAATCATGGCACAAAACCATGACAGACATATTAAAAGGCAAAAATCTTTTCTTTTTTTTTCTAAACAAACCGAGAAAGTAGAGTAATGCTGTTGGACGCAATGCTGGCTTGTTAACGACAATAAGTCACGTTAAGCTAGTTAACAGGCTGCCCATTGTGTTGTTTTTCTTCCGAGCTGGGTAGTAGTGGTTACATTTACTTGAGTAACTGTACTTTTCACTTCTACTACTAGGAGTAGTAATATGATGAACTATTGATACTTATGCTTGGGTAGACTGGTTTTGCATAAAGAAATAGACTAAAGTGATTGGAAACATTAGATTCTTAGACTTCTGCAACATCTGAGCAAATGTTTATGCAAATCTGAGCTTGCTCAGCATTTTCTACATGTCAGTGTTGACATCATTAATTTTTTTGTATTAATAAACGAAATGGGTACTTTGTTTGAAAGTTATGCGCTTGCTTATGCATTTATATTGAATAAAATGCCTGTTTACTGTGCCACCCCAAAATCAACAAAACTCCTCCACAGCCGGGTTTGATTGTTACTGTCTGTGCAGAGTCCACCAGAACCAGAGTGGAGGGTGGGATCTCCTGTGCTGCATTCAAGTCTGGAAAGGAGTCGTTGACAACGCACTTCCCGAGATTCTTGTCCAGTTTGAAAGAAAGGTGAGCTTTCCATCTGATTTTGTTTAAGATGAAGGAAATTCTGCAAGTTTTTAATTTATATCTTGTTCAGTAGCTCGAGCACACATGCACATGACGGCTCCTCACATCCTCTCATTTGCAATAACCAGGCAGTTTGATGCTGTATTAAAGGGGGGATTTGTATTGATGATATTTGGGTGATTCAGACTGGAAAAAACACAGTTTGTTGTTGAAATAATGAATGATTGAGCAACAGTCTGTGGCATTATTATAATAATCAGCTGATAGCAAGTTGGAAAATTGCTGTTGCTCCTTGAACTGGACAACCATCAAAATTCTAATCAGTCTTAGTTAGACAACAAATAAGGGTGAACAATTATTTTATGCCACTTATTGTGAAAAAATGTGATTTAGTTTCTTCAGAATAAGCAGACCTTACTTTTATTGTTTTTCCTACTTCCCAGTGATGTTGTTGCCTTGACGACTGCTATCCTGCGATGTCTCTCTGTTTTCCTCGAGGACGATGAAAGAGTTCTACAATGTCTCTGGTATGTATTGCTATTGCGTTTGTCAGAGGTTGTGCACAAGGAAATCAAAACTTCACCTCATTCTTTTTTTAATTTGCAACTTTTCTTATTATCCACAGGATTCAGATGCCATGGCAGACCTCATCCAGGTTCCTGTGGGGTTATTGAGTGTTATGTTATGCTAAGTATATAATTTTGTTTAAATAAAATGTTGAATTTTGTGAACTTACGAATCTTTTGTTGTGGTTACTTAATTTATGTAGGGCAATTGGTTCCCTAGATTCTGCTAAGTAAACTGTACTGTTCATGTAAGTTGGACTAACTTGATGTAGTTGAGTTAAGAAGACGATCATTTACTTGCTATTTCTACGCAACGGGAGAATTCGCTTGCATTACCTTAACTCTGGCTGTGTGTTTTGCAGTTTCTAAGAAGTATCCTCCAGAATTATGTTATATATCAGAAACATTTTAATTTTGAATAAAATATTAGAAAATTAGTGTCAAAATAAGACTAACGGTGCCATCTTACACCTATGAGAGATGATTTGGATAATTCAAGAGAAATATTGAATTAAAAGAAATGTCCACACAGCTTCACAGGGGAACATTTTGAAAATATTCAGCACACAGAAATGTTAAATATATACACAATCTATTCAACTATTCCTCTTTCACTTATGAATGAGTCATTCCACGCCCTCCTCTGGCCCCATTGTCTCATCTCTACAGCGGGCCGTTTAACTTCATTAATATGCATTAAAACGGAGCGGGCCACATCTGTGTTTGTCAGTCAGAGCCGGCCCGGTCAGACAGGCTCACAAAACATGACAAAAAATGAAACAAAGGGAGTTTGATAATTGACCTGAAGGCTACGGGACAGGGACCTATATTAGAAAACGTGTTGAAACCTTTACATTTTTAAAACGTAGATTCAAAATTAAAGACGCTTTATTTGTGGTTGTTGGCACAAAAATTCCACAAAGTAGGAATATTTCACCGAAATTCATGCTGAAATGTTAGCAAAGACGAGCGTCCTCTAAAATTAGCATACCTGCAAACGAGTTTCCTTACATTCACGTTCACACGTCCAGTCTAGAAGAGTCTTGAAGGAAATCTTGCTGGCGGCTGTGTACAAATACATTTTCTTCACAATATGCCACGTGGGCCGTTTTCAAGGTCACCGCCGGCTCTTGCGCTCGCAGAGGAAATCATGAGAGAGCATTTAAAAGATGAATGGCTGCCATATCACAATGGATAAATTGCACAGCGGGGGCGGCCGCAGCGCTGCTGCTTCAGGGAGGCCGTCATGACTGGAAATACATTTAAAAAAGAAAAAAAAAAAAACTGTTCGGCGACAACAAAGGAGGCACGGATAACAAAAATGGAAAGTATTTAGCCGTTCGCCGAAGAGTTGAATGGAAAATGTCAACAAGCTGAAAACGGGACAGAAGCAGCTGAATGGTTTTCTGCCACTAGAGCAATGAACTAGCTGCATTGGCGCAAACAAACAACAACAACAACAAAAACAGTTTCAAAGGTGACTACCTCTGATGATAAAGAGAACAGAGTGCGTTGGCAGTTTTGGGGAACTTGATAGATTACCCCTAAAGATTAATAAAAGGCAAATACAGCAGAGTAGAGATAATTAACTCCAGACGCAGAGAAAGAACACGGTTTTTATTTTTGAAGTAACAGGAGCAGGTTTGTCCACAGTGTTTACAACCACATTGTGTTTCTTTACGATCAACAAACACCGAGTTACTGTGAAAAGGACTGGAATCTGTTAATAGAACCCATAAAAACACATCATCCTCATAAAATAGTGAAACATAGTGGTGGCAGCATCATCCTGTGGGGATTCCTTCAGGGAAGCTGGAAATATGAACAGAGTATTTTTATCAGTATTCATGCATTGTTATTGTCAAACTAAAGCCTAGACTTAAAAACTGATGTTCACAAAAACACTGTCCCATCCGAGTGAGATAGGTCTAGTTTTTGCAAGTTAAATGAGCAAATAAAATCAACCTCCAGATATGCAAAACTAGTAGAAACACACCTAAAAGATTTGCTGGACTATTTGCATGGCACACGTTTTTGATTTTTATTTGTGAAATCTTTAAATACGGGCTCTACTTTCTGTTGATCTTTCTTATGAAATTCCTTTAAAAACAGATTAAAAAGATTTGTAAACCCAAGAAATAAGTCTAGATTTCCGAGGTGTTCTAGGATGGCAGGCAAGATATCTGTGAGCAGCACTATTACATCTTAATTAATTAATTAAATTGTAGAGTAGTAGGAGAAGAAAGAGAGGAAAAGTGGTCAGTTCGTCCTGCAGCAAAACCACAGAGACGGCAGAGCCTGGCATGTCATGTGTTACATCTTAGTACTTATAATTTCCTGTTTGCAACTGAATTAAATTTATTGTTAGATTTTGCGCTTTTTAAATACCAGCAAAGCTTTAACAAATTTGTAAATTAACTCATAACCCTAAGAAATTCATTTTAGGAGTTTTCGAGTGACTTAAGAAGACCAAGAGAAGGCACGACAAGCGGAGCCAAGATAAGAGCTAATCTCAACTGTAGCCAAACAGCAGAAACAATCCTTGCTTTGTTCACGTTAAAAAGTGGCCATTGTCTCTCTGTGTTTACTCGTCGGCACCATCTGGCCTCCGCACAGACTGCTGCAGAGTGCCAAGCTCACATCTAGCACACTTCCTCCAGTCAATGCAGAGATGCTAGCATCCGAAGGGTTAAAAACACCAAAATCTCCATGTGTAAATTTGGCGATGGTACCCAGAGGCCTCCCAGGCGGCGGTGCTGTCTGGCCCGGCAAGCCGTGGGCAAGATGGGCCGGCTCAGCTTCCTCATTTATCACTGTCGAGTTGAATAGGAAATTAACCAATCCTTTAATTAAAAGACCTGTCCACATTTGTGTGTGTGTGTGTGTGTGTGTAGGGGTGTGTGTGTTTGTGTGTGTGTGTGTGTGTGTGTGTCTTAGGAACACGTGCCAGCTGCACTGCTTCATGGTGCAAGCTACAACGGCTTGGTACTCTGATAAACATCGCATTGATTGCAACAACCACTGCATAATGCCGACTTCAAGTTCATCCCGGACCTCCAGACGTATCGCCGGGGCGACGGAGGCTTTGATCCCTGACCTCCAGCTCCCTCTCTTGAGAATATAAGAGGGCATCCCCAACGGTTGTCCATCTGCACACACACACACCCCTACACACACACACCTACACACACACACACACACACTCAGAGTCAACCGAACGCCTGACGCGTGTCGTCATCACCGTTAGCTGCAGCGAATGCTAAACAAGCCGAGGTCAGCTCCAAATTAGGGGGTGTTTTTCTGGCCTGTCAAATGCTTTGTCATGACCACCGGCTCGCTGAATGCAGCCTGCTATTACTTACGCTGAAGCTCCACCCACTGACCCCCCACCACACAAAGCAGCCAGACAGTCATGTATTCATCCACATATACTTAAAAACCTCTTGACATGGTTGAAGTGCGAGGACTGAATAGAATCCGAGTCCAGAGCCGAGGATTTGTCTTTTACACGTTTAAACTCAGTCAATAGAAGTTGAGGCAACGTGTCAGTAATCCTGTTTTCTTCCAGCTGGATGGTCTTTTTGAATGTGTTTTGCTACTATTTGTGCAAATACACTAACAAAGAGCCGTGTGGCAAATCAGGATGGTTCCTTAACATTAAATGGCCTGTCTTTGTCTAGCGCTTTATCAAGTCCAGAGGACTCCAAAGCGCTTCACACTACACTCACACGCTGATAGTGGGGTCACAGCACACGAGGGGGACCGAGTGTCTTCCCCAAGGACACGACGACAGAGGCAGACGAAGCTGGGACTGAACTCATCGATTGCGGGACAAATTCTTACGACCATCGCCACCATCGCCCCAAATCTTAGATCCAGTCACAATTAACCAATCGCGACTGGAGACAAAGAACAAATGAACAAAAAGAAGCATGTTTGGGTTCTTTATAGTCTTCACTTGTGTGTTTTAGATTTGGTTTTAAAGTGCTTTTTAATGTATTGTTCTAAAAATTTTGCATAACTCAAATATGACATAAAAACAATTGACTTCACAATGACGTTGATGCCTTGAAATTGGGTCATATCTCTTTAAGAAGCTCCTGCTCTTTCCGACACTCAACCTTCATCACAACAACGCTTCTCCATTATGCCATTTACAACCGCTCTTTCAAGTGTTGCACAGAGAAGTACTTCCTCGTCGTTCCTCCGGGTGGCTGCTAGTTGCTGCTACCGTTAGTCTGGAGGAGCTGAGGGAGGTTGGAGAGCTCAGGGAGGCGGAAGAGGTGGAAGGTTTTTGTTTTTGTTGGGGTTTTTTTGCAGAGTATTTTATTCACCGTGGACATGAGTTTGGGAGCGTCTCCACTGTGGAAACGGTCTGATGCGTCAGGAGACGCTGCGCAGCAGCTCCTCCAAACCCTCAGTGTGAGCGCTCACCTTAAAGACAGTCAGACTAGCTTGTTTTCTCACTTTGAAGCAACAGGAGTGGAGATCAGAAGAATGACAACTCTACCCAGTATTTTAACCAATTACTTTGCTATAGCTTGTACATAGCTTCAACTTATGTAGTGTTTTTTTTTCCACTACAATACACTCATGCACCAACACACACGTCAGCAGGCGGCTTGGGGTTGAGTGGGACATATCATATTAAGATATGATATGATATTAAGAAATTATATTAAGATATTTATATTTCTCATATCTTTAAGGTAAAGATTTGATAAAGATATCATATCTTATCTTAACATCATATAATATCTTACTTCACAGCGCTTCCACTGTGAAACTGGATTACAGTCACTTCAAATCCTACTATGTAGCATCCATGGATGTTCAATGAATGAAACCTCAGATATGTGACTCAAAACCACAAGCCACACACGGTTCATTCGCTCAGGACGGTGTATTAAACTTTTTTGTTTGTTTGTTAAGAACACAAATAATTTAGGACCACAAAATATCACTGACAGAAGACAGGAGACGATGTTACTCGAGTAAAACTTTTTTTTTTCTTAATCAAACAGTTCGACTTTCCCTCAGCAAAACTCTGCCAAAAAGTTCCTGTTGAATGAAAAACAACTGCCCCCATCCCAGGGGGGTAAACCTCCACAGGTCAATGCGGCGTAAAGGCAGAGGGGGGTAAAAATGACCTCAGAAAACTGACTGAGAGTCAAGACGTGCTTTTTGTTTCACTTTAATGGATTAAAGTTCAGGGTTTTCCCCCCAATTTGACTTAATGTTAAGTTAATACTTCTGTTGCACTTTTAATAAGTGGTATATTTGCATCCAATTGTTCATGTCTGGCAGGTAATATAAAAGTATTAGTTTAATTTGTTTTGTTTTTTCTCTTGATGACATTCAATTCAATCAATTTGTCGTAATTGTATAGTTAATAATTTTATTAACTATGTTAACTTCTTTTGTTGTACTGGTGTGATTAAAGAACTTTTACACCAATTTTCACCCCAAAATTGATGCTTTTTTTTTTAGAACTTTAAGCGTACATCTAATGTCTCACCATCAACATGATACCCTTTCCTATAGTTCTGGAGGGGTTCAAATTGTATCTTGTTTTTCTGTTTTTATGATTTGTATTGCCTCCTGTTTTCAACTTTGTGCTTCCCTTGTTGTGTATGATAAACACCCTAAGCTGCAAATAAAGAGTTGACTGACGGTTTTACTGAGTTTCCTTCAAATGTCACAATCCCCCCTATTTTTCATTTGACTCAAAAACCCACCAAGTTTGTGGCTTGAATTTTAACTCGTAGGAAAAACGTCTTTTACAAGTACTGGGCTGCAACCTGGGCTGCTGGCAGCTCCTGTAACTGAACTTGTCACCGTGAAGGGAGGGCAGAACGGAGGAGGGGAACTGGTGGGTCCAGGGATCAGAAACTTGTTTAACTCACCTAAATCTGCCCAGATTAGAGCTGGAAGTAGTCAAAGAGCTTAGAGTATATCTGTACAATGGAGCATGGAGGATTAGAGGTGGATTCGCTGAACTCCCGGGATGCCCTTCATCTCAGGGGGTCCTCAGCCGGAGCACCTTTGTTGGGTTAACTAACGGCGCTTCCCATGAACGCAGCGAACACACCAATCCCTTTTTAATGATGCAGGGAAAATTCCATCGGCCCTGATTACCGCCGCGCTTTCGAGAGCCGCCATTGTCCCCGCGCACCATGTCGAGCTTTTAAACTGTGCAGCCAGGCGAGTGGACAGGGAGTCGTTTGAAGTCCACTTGTGGGGTTTTAGCCCAGTGGAAACGACGCTGACTTAAACAATGCTGTTTTTGGGTTTTTTTGCATACATTTTATGATTCTGGCATATTGCTGCAGCTCCAGCTCATTAATGTACTCCATGTGCAGCTGTGTAGAGCTCAAATTAAGTTCAGTTTCTAGAATGGTGACAAAAGCTGCGCTTCCATTACAAATGTGTGCAAAACTTTGTCAAAGCGTAGAAAAAAAAACGCACATTCACAACTGGGTTGCTTCCATTAAAAAAAGAAAATTGAAATCACGTGAATAAGTTTGTTCATGTGATAAGTTATTTTAAAAAAACATGTCGCGCCATGATGCTCCCTACTACTTCCTGTCGTCTTCTTTTTCGTGGATTGCGCCAGTGGCAACGTCCAGCTGTTGATCATGTGACTCGTGTGACGCGGAAAAAGTTTTTCCGTGACAGTTTTGCAAAATAAACTAATTTAAAAAAACAAAAACAAAAACACCTCACCCAGCGCCACAGCATTTTATCAACAAACGAGGTTTTTTTTAATTAGCTGCATTTCCGTTGACCATAAAATTGTGCAATTTGACATTTTGAACATATTCGCTCAATGGAAACACGACAAATATGTCGCCCAGCGTTTGATGTCCAGATATATGTCATAATGTGTCATAAATAATATTTCCAACATATCTTCGTATGCTTAGATCAAATCAATATTGCAAAAAAATAAAATAAAATAAAGAAATTTGTAAAAAAAGAAAAAAAAAAGTGGGTAAATGTTAACAGAAACTTTCTGTTAAGACTTTTTACAGGGGATTTTCCTATATTTTCTACTTCGTGTCAATGTTTGTGGATGTACCAGGAGACATACTGTAAAAAATATGGACAATTAAATTTTTAAGCAACAGAAATATTTGTGAACATACAATGAGATATGCTGTAACATTTAGTAAATGTTAGTTTGGGTTTATTCGTGAACTTTGAATTAATATGAGCAACATTTAATTTCCCTTTGAGGTCAATAATGTATTTTTGAAGTGAATTGAAGACTAAAAAAAATATATACATAAAAAAAGACAAACTTGCTGCCAATAACTGTAAAATAAATAAAATGTTTATGTTTAATTGTGAACCAGGATTTTTAGTTTAGCTAAGTAAAAAAAAAAAAAGATTTTCTTTTCTGTCCAAACCAAGTTTTATCTCAGCTTAACTTGCACCAAAATTGAACTTTAAACCTTTCTATGGTATGAAAATAGGGAAGCTAAAACCTGATTAAGTCATTCAATATGTTACTGTAAATTCCGCCCATCTGTACTGCAGGCAAGTTCAAACCAGAGACGGTTTAGCTGCTATTAGTTGACCCACCGTCCCGTCTGCAGCGCGCACAGAGCAGAGGACCCATGTGCAGATCGGGGCAGGCCTGGCGGTGAAATGGTCGATACCCACGCAGGACCGCAGATGGGTCCCTGCACAGAGGAGCTGGTGGCTGGCGCCGCAACCTGGGCGCTGGCCAGATGGGCCACCCTGAGAGAGGTGCAGCCTGTCGAGCCAAAACAGCCTGATCCAGTTACTCCAGGCTGAGACTGGAGTCTGCTTCCGAGAAAACTCACAAGCTCAGATTTTCAGGGGCGTCGACGCCGTTGTGCCCGTTTGTCACTGCACTGAAAAAAACACAACATCTCACCAAGTGTTTTTGGTCTAGTTTTTAGTCCAAACGTCTCAGTACACTTCAAATAAGACAAAACTAACTTACATGTTTTGTTTCAACAGGATATAGAAGCTTGTTTTAAGTAAATAACTTAGTATTTTTCAGAAAGCACTAGTTCCACTGGTGGATTATTTCCCATAAGTGGAACTAGTGTTTTTTCATTCTTACTAAAGCTGCAGTGTGTAATTTTTATAAAAACTGTTTTTTGCATATTTGTTAAAACTGTTACTATGTTGTGACAGTACAATATGAGACAGATAATCTGTGGCCTCCAACTCCTACCATCTGAAGAAATGCACAACTTCCGAAAGAAAAACAACCAATCAGAGCCAGGAGGAGGGGCTTAGTACTGTCAATCAACCTTGTGTACTCACTACTCAATGTGCTAATGGAGGAGAAACAATTTACCGTTTCAGGAAAACCATTTATCTGCTGTCAGTGGTAGCTATGCTAATTAGCCTTAGCATTCACAACAGACTCTGCTACCAGAGAGCATGTTAATTCTGTCTCATTTCAAGGATACTAAGAAATTTGCACTAGAAATTTCTAGTGTCAAATTTTTCGTCTTAAAAAAAAATTCTTTTTTTTAGTCGTTAGATTTTTAATTGGCAAAAATGGTAGGACTTTCTTTTTTTGCAGTGTGGTTGGTCTTTTCTCAGCTCTTATTGTTGTTCAAACTGCAAATAAATTAGTATAATGTGAAGTTTTCTTGTTTAAAAAATACAGTATAAGAGGAGTTTTGAATTTTCAGCTCTGAGTATTTTATTATGGAACACCTTGCAGAGGAGCCTTATTAAAAGGATGGACGTGTGCATTGCTCACACAAAGCATGCTTTGTTTGAGGTCCCTGTAGATCGGTATCTGTCTGAGCACAAGCCAAAATGTTATATTTGCTAAAAAAAAAAAAAATCCAACAACGTAGTTTTGAGATTCCTGAATTATTGATGAGTGAAGCTGAAAACGAAGCAGCGAGTTAGTGAGTGCAAACTCCATGCTCTCTACTAATCTGAACCCACGGTGGATAAATGTTTCAAAGCACATTTTAGAAGACAGTCGGATGTCTGACAGCAGCGCTGCATTCCTGTTATTATGAAGAATTTGGGTGAAAAGTACTCGACGGCCCATATGGAGTCCTATCTGCTTTCACATAATGGCTGAAGTCCATGTGTCGGTCATGGAGAGGTATTTTCTTCTTCTTTTGCTTCGTCTGTTGTATGTTTTTTAGCAAGGCTAGTACAGAAAGGTCAGCCAGAACAACTCATTTTGACAGACTTGTACCTATTAATGTTAGGAGGAGATTAATGTTACATGAGGCCAAAAACAAATGACCTCCTACTGACATCAACAGCTGTTTTTCCATAACGAATGTGCGCAAAACTTTGCCAATGTCAACAAAACACAATTTCATCATTGTGGTGTTTGCATTAAGTAAGAAATTACACATGAATAAGTTTGTTCACTAAAAATAATTTGCGCCATTTCAGTTGTTTCAAAATTAACCTGTTTCTATCAAGCAAATGTATTTTTGTAATTCCAGTTTGTCCAATGGAAACACAGTTAATAGCTAGAAGACGGTGCTAGCTAGTAGCTACTACTAGCTAGTTAGCTGGGATAATAACCGTGTTTACGTTCCAAATTGCAGTATTTCTATTAAATAAGAAACACAATAAAAACCATGCGATTTAATTTAGTTTGTTCACGCAATACGTCATTAAGAAACACGCTGCACCATCATCCTCCCACCACTTCCTGTCGTCTTCTTCATTTGTCGGTCGTGTGCGAAAAAAGTGTTCCCATTGTAGTTTTGCAAAATAAATCTGTTCCGAAACCTCACCTCGTCCTAGCGCCAAAACATTTCAGCAAAAAAATTGACTTTCAAAATTTTTGTGTTTCTATTACACACAAATTCATTTTCAAAATGGCAAATTGCACCAGTGGAAACGCAGCTAGAACCGGCCGTGGTAATCCTGGGCGTCTCACCCTCAGACTGACAGCTCCGAAGCAGGATGAATGAAAAGCATCTCCTGGGGTCAAGGTCTGATTTGGGCCAGGAGGCTCGCCTTATTGTCGGAGAGCATCTTCATTTAAAATTCAGAGTGAATAATTCAGGTTGTGACTGGCAGCGTGAGCGGCGGAGGGGCGCTGGGGGACTGTAACACTCACAGAAGCGGGCCAAGATGGATGGATAGGCTTTCTTATTGTGCACTCATTTCCACATTCGGGTGATTAAGTTTATTATTTGGCCCACGGTTGCATTAGCATGTGATTACCCAGGGTATCCTACAGTGTGAGAGAGAGATAGGAATATTTATGGTCTTAGAACAAAGGAGGATCTCGTCGGTCACCTGAGTCTCTAATATATTTTTTTTTTTGGAGGATGCAGCAGAGAGACGTTTCAACCCGACTGCTCTGGCCTGGGACCGCGTTCGGCTCTGCGCTTCCTCTCTCAGTCTGCTAGCAAACAACTCTTCCCGACTCTTTTGTTTGCCAAGATCAAGGTTACCATGGCTACCAAGAGGGGCTCTATGAGCACCTCATCCCTCATCTAAATATTCCTAGTTATCTATGGTAATGAAATGCACACACCATTATCTGGCTTAATGAAACACACTCCATTGTCTCTGATTAGAAGATGAGGTGCTCTGTGTGTTGCTGCAGAGCTCCGTGGCTCCCAAACCACAACTAGCGGGAAAATATGGAAACAATGTCCGGTTGCATACTGCGACAGATCGCACTGTTTGTGCTGCTGGGGCTGTTTGATCGAACTAATTGGACTGTCAGCTTTCCCTTCGCCTTGTGATAGACTTGCAGCTTCTGTGAATTTTTTTCTGTTTTTTTTTTTTTTGCTTTCAGACGAAAGTGGCTCATTAAAAGAGATGGATTATGACACAAAATCCTTTGCCGCTCTCCGGTTTGACAAGGCTACGGCAAGCGGGAAAGCGGAAGAGACCTTCATTATCCGACCGCGTCTGAACGCATCGTCATCGCCTCTACCACGGCCTCTAGAAATATTTCACTGGTCTGGATATGGATGGAGAAACAGTATGCAGAAAATTTTTTTTACGTTAAAAGCTTAATCCAGCCACAATGACACATTTGTGCTGGACGATAAATTGTCCCAGAAGTTATCGCGATAAATGATAATATTGTCGTTTTGAGATCGTTTTTACGTAATGGTAACGGCAAAATAATCCAAGAACACATTGTCAAAGATCTTTAAACTTTACATTCTGATCAACATTTAAAAGTGGAACTGGAAGACATTTTGACTACCCAAAATAAATAAACAAAAACAACAGAAACATGATGAAATGAATTATGAAGTCTGTAAACAAAATTGTCCTTCAAAAAAGGGGCCAGTTGAGACAAAATCACCAGACTGAAAACTTTCATCATCCAGTTTTTGGCAGAAAAGAGAAAAACAATAAGTCATGCAAATGGAAATTATTGAGCTCATTTTAATTTACCACGGGATTAATTGATGTATTGCTTTTCCATCCATCCATTTGCCCCTCCTATTCATTCATCCATCCATACGTTGATCAATCTGCTGAATCATTCATTCATTCATTCTCTAAAACCAGACTTTAAAAGGAATGAGAATTCTGGACATGTATGAATGGTGTGTGTAGGAAGCCTCTCTGTGGTTTCGTGTCTACAGTGGAAAGATGCAGATCAACTCTTTGATTTTTTTTTTATTTTTTTCAATCTTCTGTATTTATGCTTTTACGCTCTGAAATAACACGACCAATCAGTGGCACCATAAAACGCTTCTACTGTAAAGCCGTGCATCCTCGTATTCCAGGGGCGGAAAAAAAACACAAAAGCTTTGACCAGATCCTGCTTTCCAGTGCGCGTGTGTGTGTGCGTGGGGGTGTGCGTGTGTGTGTGTTTTGGTGTGTGTGCGTGGGTGTGTGCGTGTGTGCGTGCGTGTGTGTGTGTGTGTCGATGCGATGGTGTCTATTTCCTACTCATACTCGGGGTAATATCTGCAGATTGCACGGTTCAAGTCGCTCTGCATTTCATGAGCCGGTCCTGTCACTAACAGTTATCTCCCCGCCGCCCTCTGAGGAGTTGTCTAGGTGAAATGATTCTCCAAAGCGCTGAATAATGCATGAAATTACGTAATGCAAATGGAGGCCTTATTTCCCCTGCCTTTTTTTTTTTTCCCCCAGATGCCAGCGCCTGAGCCACTGTTTTAGACGAGGAACAGCGGGGAATCCCCTGGGGGCAAAAAAGGAACCACAGCCAAGAGCGAAAAGGTCAAGCGCTAAAAGCTGAGCCTGCTCCTCACCCGGTCATGAATTAGAGTTATCAGTAAACGCCACAATCACACACCTTCCTCACTGGGCAGTGAAATATTCATTAAGAACCAGCTTGGCTGCTTTCCGCACTCCTCGACTGTAAACAGAAGCCAAATCAACAGGGCCGGACGACTGACTTTCTGGGGCCGTGGGCAGGGTTTTCACGGCTTAGTGCTTTTCATTATAGTTTAGTTTCATTTTGTTGTGACTTTTTGTTTTTATCTAATTCAGTTAGTTTTCAGAATGCGTTTGCTAGTTTCTATTAGTTAAATATTGTTTTGTTGTTGGTTCTTGTAAGTTATAGCAGTAGTTTTAGTTTTTTCATACTTTGGTTAATTTTTAGGCGTAGAATTCAAAAAGGTTAAAATATTTGTATAGTGCTTATGCACACATCGACTGGCTAATGAATACTCAGCAGATGATACCATTTTCAAAAGATTTATTCAATTAGTGTTGAAAAACCAATCGTCTGGCGATTTATTCCAACTTTTGCTGTCGCCATTTTGCGGAGGATGTGCCGTGATTTGCCGACAGCTGACGTAAACTGCTTGTTTGGCAGGAAAAAAAAATATTTCACATCCATATGAAAGGTTAGTAAATATTCCTAAACACTAAAATGAAGGATATTATAGCTATAATTTCAGTATGTTTTAGTTTTATAAACCGACAATGTAGTTCCTCATTAATTACCGTTTTTATTTATTTCAGCTAACAAAAATGCTTTCTCAATTTCAGTTTTTGTTATTTCATTACTTTTAGTGAACTGTAGTAACCTTGAGTCCTGAGCAGCGATTGATTTGGGGGCCTTCTGATGGTTCAGTTCATTTCTGCCATATGAGGATCATTAATGTTCTCAAATGGTTTTTGATAAAAACCAATAAGCAAACTGTTAAAAAATGAAGAAATAGCTGTGTTTGCATTTCTTTAAGCTAAGTTATATTGAACGTCTTTTCATCAGTCGCTCCAGGATTACGCAATTTTGTGATTTTTGTTTTACAATTTAATTTTTTTTACAGATTTTGCTATATATTTAATCAGATTAATCACTCTCAAGCATTGTGATTAATCACAATTAATCATTACGCTTAATGTTTTAAGAACATGTTTTATTGTCTCAAACTAAACATCTCACTTTTCCAGGTTTTCATATTCAGAATTCATTTGGTTTCAAACGTGATTCAGAAATGTTAACAGTGAACTGGTTGCGCTTAGGTAAGGCTACCTACTGACTTTGTTTAATCTCAACGTAAAAAGTGAAATTTACCACTGAGCACTCAGGTCTGACTCTCCTCGCTCATCTTTGGACGCGAGTTTGTTACTCTGCATTGTTGACCGCAGAACGAGACCGTGTGATGCGCTGCTGTGATCTAGGCAATTCTTCTCGGGAGAGAGGCTTTTAGGTGAAAATAGGTAACCCGGTTAATCTGGATTATGTAATATTAATGCGCCAAACGTTTTAGGTTAATCGCATGCATTAGCACGTTAACAATGACAGTCCAGGTATATTTGTTGAATCTTTTTGATATCATGCAGATAAACTTTGAAATTTAATGTCATTAATCTGCACTATGTTTTATTAATTTATTAAATGTTTTAGATTAATTGAATGTGTTAACATGTTAACATTGACAACTCTAATTTTATATATACGTATATATAAAACTCCCACGCACCCTCCAGGACCCTGCCGAGGGTGTAGAGCTGGTCCAGTGTTCCACGACCAGGACAAAACCACACTGCTCTTCCTGAATCATTATTCAGGAAGAGCATGAATGCCATTATTCCTGGCATTATATATATATATATTTTTTTTTTTTTCTAAGCGAGGGCCTTGGCCCCCCCTCGGCCTCCTCTCGGGTGTGCCACTGTTTACAAGATGGTCTCATTGTTAAAGTGGTGTATGAGTAGTACTTTAAAAAGCTATATGCTTCATGAAAAGTGAAGATCGTTTGAGGAACCCCTTCTGGCCTGGAGTCGCCAAAGCAACCGGCTTTGCCGCTCGTTTATAAGAAACATCTGCAGAGAAAGTTTTTAACAAATTGAGAAACGCTGCTTCCGCTTGCTCTCCAAATGAGGCTACACTAAACCGCCGCCAAGCACCGTCTCCAACGAGCAGACGAGTCTTCCCACCACGTCCCTCCCTCTCTCTGTGAGAATGCGTGTGTGTGTGTGTGTGCGTGTGTGTAGTGGGCTGACCTGAATGGCATTAATTGCCCCCTAAGATGACGGGCAGATGAAAGTGAGGTGCTGGTTTGCTGTGGGACATGGGGGCTGCTTACAAAGACGGGCTGGCAGGTCTCACTGACTTCAAAAGCAGATAAAGGACCTTTTTTTTTTTAAACACAAAAGATTCCCTCCCCTCTCCGCTTTTCTTCAACCTGAATCTTCAGACTCTGGGTCCATTGGTGGAAAAACCTCCTAGCCTTTTGTCAGTTCTTAACGCTGGGGGGATTAAAGTGCTGTTGCGGAAATCATTGTTTGTGTTTTCCCTCCCGACCCTGCTGTCGTCCTTTTGTCCCGTGACGGAATTGACCAGCCTGTAACAATGGCAGAGGTTCATCTTTTCTCTTTTAAGAGAAATCAAAAGCAGGAAGGTGTGTAGTCTCCAGGTTTATCGGGGGGAGACGACGATACGTCTTTGGTGTAGGCAGAGTGCTGTTGACCTTTCGAGCACTTTAGAAAAATGAGGACAAGGAGGCCTTACTTTGAGGAAATCACTGAACTGCTGTTAGATGCAACAATGTGACCTCGTTTTCTCCTTTCACTGCAAAGGCCTTAAAGGGACAGTTGTGTTATGGGGGTGTTATGTCATATCAACTTTTTTTTTTTTTTTAGCTTTGTATCATGTTATAATGTTGTTCCCTCATCAAAATCACATTAGAACTTTGATTCTTTCATGCATGTTTTATGAAATAATGAATCTCCCATTCAGGATGCCTAAACGCTTCCTCATACAAAGCACCGCCTATTCACCCAAAGCTCCTCCTCCTTTCTCCCCCACTCAGCTCCTTCAGACTAGCCAGAAGCAATTAGCAAACACCTGGTAGAACTGAGCATCTGCTGAACTCATCGTATGAACCCCTGTGTGCAAAGCTCCTGGAAGCTTTGAACTTACAACGCATCGTGGAGGAACACTGTTGTGATAACGTAGTGAAGGGGAGTGTCGGCAAGAGTAGGAGCTTCTTAAAGAGACATACGTCAATTTCAAAGAGTAAAATTGCAAAGTCAGGGTTAGGGTTAGGCTTTTCTCTTCAGGCATTATTTTTTATTTGTACAGCATTTTCATAACAACTGAAGGTAACATAGTTACTTAATGATCCTATAAAATAGAACTGTGTGTCTGGAAAATATATAATACCCAACTGTTAGGAGTAGTAATTAGGCATGGACATCTATGATAACCCTGAGTTAAAACACCAAATTGTTTCATGGCATTAACGCAAAGAATTAAAACATATATGAATGCAAAAAAACCATTAAAAAATTGAAAAAATATAACTGAAAAGCAACAGTTAATCCTACTGCTGTTAAATTAGCAAAACATTTATTACAGGTATGACACTAGAGTCAAATGTATTTGCACGTTTTGATTTAGCGAAAATGATAAATTAGGTTTTTTGCTCGCGCTTATTGAGGAAAATGATAAATAATGAGACTTAAAAAGAATAACAATATGAGCTTGACATATTTTCAAATCACCAACACTGGCCTCGCATGCAAGAAAAGAAGCAAAAATTGCTACAGGTAAAAAAAAAAAAAAAGATATAAAAGTCCGGGATTATTTACACAGGAAATGGATGTAGAAGGCAGTGCGTCACAAATCATCTTCCTGTGAGAAACATGAACTTAGAAAGGAACATATATTTCCCATCACATTTACTGGTGTAGAAATCAAAATGCATGCAATCAATAACAGAATACTTAAAAAATTTTATACCACTTGTATATCAGACAGTTACTGATATACAAGTGATAAATGAAGATGCGAAAAGAGCCATCTACTACTGGGAAGATAATAACTGCTCAAAGCCTTTTAACGTAATCTCATTTCAAGGATATTCTTTCTTTTTTTTTTTAAAGAGAAAGTAAAAGCATTGGTCAAAAAATTATTATGATGTTGCAGAGGCTCTTTCTTCATTTGGAAACAGTAATAAAAGGAGGAAAAGCAAACAGGCGAAGCAGCTTTTAATAGTTTATTCCCCTCTCTGTCAGGTTCCCAGAGCTTCACTACAACCTGGATTCCTGTCATTCTGCAGCCGCACAGCCAGACCCTCCATCAAGCCATGAATAGGAGAAGTCACATTTCTGATAGCATTTAATGAAAAATCCACCCAGGCTTTGGGAGGCAGCGAGAGAAGGGGGTGGGAAGGGTGGATACAGAGAGGCATGTGTGTGCGTGTGTGGGGGTGTGTGGGTGGGGGTGTGTTTGTGTGTGTGTTGAGAGAGGAGTGTTCAACAAAGAGAGCCTTTCACAGGATTGGGAAGCCCAGATTGCTCCCTTTGCTCTCCCGCCCCACGTTCTCTCATTTTGTCTTTTTTGATTCAACATCAAAAATGTGCCAAATGACTGGGCAGAAACCTCTGGGGGAGTTGGTTTTTTTTGTCCAGTTTCTGTGTGTGTGTGTGTGGGGGGGGGGGGGGTGTATGCGTGTGTGTGTGTGTGGCTAAAGTGTTACACAAAGGGACAGGTGTGTTGCAGTTAAAGGGGAAGGGGGCGACAAAGGTAAGAGCAACCCATCTCAGGTTTCCTTCTACGATGCCTCCAAAGAGAAGCATTACATAATCATCAATCAAAATGACATTTTACCACCATAACAAATCAAGCTGCTGTTTTTTTTAAGCTTATCTGAAAAACAATATCAATTGAAACGGACAGAAATGAGTACATCTGAACCCTGGAAACATCATTGGCTTTTATGACGTTACAAAACACACAATCTAAAAACTACCAGATATTTACATACACCGAATAAAAAGTCACAAACACATTTGTTTTCTTACTGTCTGAAGTTAAGTTTGACCAAACGTCTCTTGTTTTAGCTTAGTTAGAATGACAGAAATTATTTCTATTTGCTAAATGCCAGAAAACATGGCGAGAACATTTTTTAGAGATTTTTTTTATTTAGTCATTTTCCTTGAATTAAAGTTTGCTTACGTTTGCTCATTATCAGAGATAACTGTCTATCAACTGTATACCATTTTACTTCAATTTCACAATTTGGTATTGGTATTAAAACCTGAATAAAATACACTAAAGCAAATGGTTATAATATGGCTAAATGCAGAAAAGTTCAAGGGGAACAAATACTTTTGAAAAGGCAGTGTGTCTTTTCAGGATCTTGCCCACTGACCTTTTTTTTTTCCAAATAACTCTCTGTATATATGTTGTTTTTTTCATTAGCAGTAGTAATCTTCATTTTACCAGGTTAAAAATAGAAAGAAAGAAAAAGAAACACTGACACCCATGTCTCAGGGTGAACCAGCCAAGAGGTCAACAGAACACTTCAGAAACACAAATTATTTAAAATAAAACAATAAATTCACATGAAGCGCAATTTGTTATATTAAAAAAAAGAAGATATTTTTCTGCATAAAGTGTTCGTGTCCATGTACTCCAATTTGTTCCCAGAGTCCAAAAACACGTCTGGAAGGTTAATTTGTCTCTCTTTGTTGCCCGAATGTTTCTGGGTGTTCATGTTTTTTTTCTTCTTTCTTCATATTTGTGACATTAAAGAACAACAGAAGTAGAATATCTGCTTCCTCCTGTAAATGCGACCCGAGAAAAGCTTTTAACCCCCATTTATCAAGGGATGTCCCACCACTTCTCTCAAAATGTCACGTTTCCTCAGAGCGTCTCACCGGATTTGATTCTTCATCAACAAGCCTGGATTAAGTGTAAATGTGAAGGCGGCCAGTCAGATTTTCTGCTGCAGCCTCATAAGCACCGTGTTTACCTTCATTTAAATTTCAAACAGCCACAAACCGATTTCAGTCTGGGCTCGACAATAAAATGGTAATCAATACCCTGGGAACCCGTCGGCTGCTCTGTAGAGAAACGGTGAGCTGATCAGGAAATCTTCAGATTTTTCTTCTTTTTTTTTTTTTTTTTACGGATGGCTGACTGCGTGTTCTTTGGGGGAGAGTGCACAGTTGAGAGGGTTTAGCTGTAAAACTGAGGAAAAACACAAGCCTCTTCTAAAAACTGACAGCTCCTCCCGTGTCTAACGGGAGGAAAAAGAACATTTGGCTGCGATATGATAATGTCGTTCCTCAGTTAGAACCACAATGCAGAGGGATAAGCTGCCGTTTCACCAGCGTAACCGGGATTACTGTGATCAATAATTCGATTCGGGATTATTCTGTGTTTGGTTGATTTATATCGAGCCGATTCACAGAGACGTTCCGAATCATATTCAGTTGTGTAAAATGTGCTGTTTGGTGCAGACTCAAATCAACTCAACTCATATCGCTACAATTTAATCAGAAAGTCAGATGTAGGTTTGTTACAGTGCAGTGAAATTCAGTTTATGACATGAATCCGTTTGGTCAAGGTTATGCATTAAAAGCATAACCTTTAAGCATAAGTTCAATCGTCTGAGAAAACATATACATTTTTACGCATTTTGTACTTTCATCCACAAAATGTTCTGTTTGATATTAAAAATTATTATTTAGAAAAAACTCCAAACGAAGTGGATATCTGAGAAAACTTCATATTTGTGTTTGCGCGTAAACATTGGAGATTTTTGGGTCAAGCATTATGGTCCGCAACAAATAAGGCGTTAATATATTCACACACTTACTTCATCATGATTCCCCATCGACGTCATCTCGTGTTTTAATAACTTCCTATTCTAATTTGCTTTTTAAGCGTAATTCAACTTACTTATCTGTCCACAGAGTTGAACCCTCCTGGTGACAAGTCTAGCAGGAAGTCATGGTCGTTTTGAAGCAATCAGATTGAGGGACAGGTTTTAGCTTTGCACTACACTGCCCCCTATGGGTTTGCCATGTTTAAAACAGCGCTCGATGTCTGTTTTGTATGGGTTCACATGGATGAAAAGTTTTCTGAAACTGATCCAGTGTGTAAAAAATTAAAATATTAATTTTTTTAAACAATGTGTCGGAGACATTTATTTTTATAAAGAGCCGGCTAGCCGGCTACGTGTTATCTGGAGATTAAGGGAACAGGAAAGAGACAGGAAAAAGACGAAGTTCTGGTCCAGGGATAGTGTCTATAACAAAAGAAAAGCAAAGCGTACACAGAGCTAAGAGTAGCAATAGCTCCATAAAACTCTAGCTAAACGAACTCACACAGCTAAACAGTATTTTCTACAAGGAAAAACAATTAATTTCAAAAATAATTCCTCAAAGGCTCCATTTGAAAAAGTGACACAACTAAACACAGAGCACTGGGTCACAAGTGATTCCTGTGGGTTAAAAAAAAAAATCAAGCTAATGACACCAAAAGCTTCAGTAGTGGCTCCAAATAAGAAAGATACACTGAATCAGCAGTTCTGGAGTGCTTCCTACAGTATCTTAGAGAGTATTACTCGCAGACATGATGCCGAAAGTGCAGGACAAAAAGAAGTTTGGCGTCAATACCATGAAAAAAACTAGCCCGGTAAAAACCAGGCTAAAAATCTAGCCCGGTAAAATACAGGCTAATAAAAGCTAGTAAAACCTGGTAAGAACCAGGTCAGTAAAAACTAGCTTGGTAAAAACTAATTAACCAAGTTTGCTAACTTGGCTATCGAGAAACGATTGTTTCTTGGAGGCGTAGACTCGGTTAAAGTTTTAAATTTTACCCAATCGCTAACATGTGACACATGTAATGCGCTAGTTCTATGCTATGCTACGAAGCTCGCCTGCAGTGTAAACAGTGAGAAGTGCCGAGCCAAACGAGGGGGATGTTAACGTTAGTTCAATATGTGGAAGTGTGGGCAACACAGACTGAACGGCTTTGCTCATCGCCTCCACTGCCGTAGCTAAAACTACAGGCAGACTACAATTCTCTAAAACACCCAGAAAATCAACATCATCGCTCACAACTTCTTCTGTTTGCTGATTGGCCCAGTTGAAATTCTACCGGAGAAAATCCAAGTAAACGGGAGAAAGCCCCAACTGTCTTTTAAGCGAGTTTTGAATCGAGCGGAATAGCACAGGAACTCAACGGCTAGGCTAGCAGAAAACCTTGGAAGTCTCTTCATACCATTGTCTTCAAAACACTAATGAGAGATTAGCTCAGTATAGCAACTCTATTGTTGGTTAACTAAAAGGGTTACATATATATAACACCTTCTCATTCTTCTCATCAGAAATAAGTCGTTTACATGTTGACCCATTTTCCCTCAACCTGCAAAGCTGACCTGTCCTTACCTTATGCAATTCAGCTGTTGCTGCACTCAGACTTGACGTCAACCTTCTTCAACGCATCAATGGCGAGACGGTCCATTAATCCCACCTTGAAGTATTTTGTGAAAGCGGCTACAGAAGCTGTGGACCGGGAGTATTTTCTGTAGGGAATAAAAATAAAGAGAACATATCTCAACAAACAGAAAAGCAGACGACACGTTGTTACTGGTAGCAACTTTAAGGCTCCTTCGAGAAACAGAGATGCAGCTTTAAAAATAGTAGAAAGAAAATAATCGGTCAACAGTGCCTGAGCGCAAATAATTGACTTTCTATGCTTGCCATCAAATAATGAGTGTATTACAAACAGAAGAGGAGATTTACTGTTTCAATACTGAACAGGGCTCAAAATAGAGGCGATGCCAGAGGATTAGCTGTGGCCTATCAGATATTATTCTCTGTCAAACAAACCGATGCTGTGATTTGCGCTGTACACATCACACCAGGACAGAGAGAAAGAGAGAAAACCCAAAGAGAGAACTGAAAGACAAACATTTAATTTAGAAACACAGTTTTATGTTTTTGTCAGGCTGTTTCTAACAAATCCTTCGCTATACCACCGCTCCACCGCGTTTGTACAATGTTGTCCTTTCAGTCTGGTGCTGATGATTGAGCTAATGTAGCTGAACAAATTCAGCCTCTATAGACTCTTTTCTTTTTAGGGGGACAAAGTAGAACTGGAGCTTTTCAGTAGTCGTCTAAAAAAATTTATTTTTAGCATGACTCTAGATCAGTCAATTTGGAGGCTGAAGCTAACGGCTAGCCTGAGAGAAGCCAAGACCAAAGCTAACTTCAGCTTTTTAAAAATAGCTCACACTTATAAAAACGTCACAGTAGTTTAGGTGAATATTTTATAGTATTTTATTAAATTGTAACGGTCATGTTTTCATTTTACTGTTTTATATAGTGAGGCTGACTATTAGAAAATAGCAGTAGGGGTTTGTGCGTAAAGGTTTTTTCAGTGTTTCAAACAGGAAGATTATTGTTGGCGCACCGTCTCTTGTAAAAAATAAACGCTTCTCTCTGACTAATCCACTTTAAAGGGTCATAAAATAATGTTCGTACATGACAATTTTGAGACTCAACTTGTGGTACCATTGACAACTTTGTTCTTTGCTTGACTAGTTCTCCCAGTGTAGCCGTTAGCTTCTGACTGCTAATCTGGATCTCAGCGAGGTGAATCTAGTTTAGGTAACATACATATTAACTGATTCTATCACTTGTCTTCCTATGCAATTCTGCTTGACTGACATCTTTGGTATCTGCAAGAAAATGTTGAAAACTGTGGCCATTTTTATTTTGTTCAGAATTATAGAACAGTTTGTATTGATCTCTTCCGTAAAACTGTATGACAACATGATATAATCGATCACAGCTGATCATTTATTTGCAGTTTTTGTGGGTTTGATGAAGACAATGTCATCGGTACCTGCTTGTCTCCGAGTGTAGAAACAGATGGCTTGTTGCTGCTAAAAAAAAAACAACGAAAAAAACAACAACACCTTTTCTATAATCTCTCCATTAATCACAATCATAAATGGCAGGTGAACGGCCGGCTCCAGGAACCAGGCAGCAGTGACAGCTGGATCGGCTAAATGTGTGGAAGGAGTTGGTAAGAAGCAGCTGGGCTGTTTATTAGTTTGCTGAAGAGAAGCGGCTGGACAACTGGAGCCCGTAGTTTTGGTGGACGCACCTGCCAGAACTCTTGGAATTTGGTTATTGAAATAAAGCTTCTTCATTATGAACTTGGAGGTGGATTTTCATAATAATAATAAAAAAAAAGTTTTTAAAAAGGTGGGAAAACAACATAAAGTGGGTCGAGTTGTCCCTGCGTGGAAGCCACCGAGGAGCCGGCGGGCCGTGTGCACGTCTGAATGATGATTAACTGTAATTACCTTAGCACTACCTGGTCTGCATGCCAGGAGGCAGCTCAAGATTAATGGGGCTCTGCTGAAAACGGAACAAAAGCTCACATTTCCGAGGTAATGAATCGCTCTGGTACTAAGGCGTCTTCACCGTGGAGCGCACCCAACCCCCTGACCCCTGAGGGAGGTTCATTACAACGGGAGGAGTGGATGGATTCACTGCAGCACTCCTGAACAGGCAGAACAAGCAGGCAAGGCATGAGGAAGTCTTAAATCGTCCCAGACATCCTGGTTACCTCGCAGACCTCATAACCAGGAGGGAGATAAACAGGCTCCTCAGTGCTTTTTAAATAGGCTGTAAATACCGCACATCAAACCACCTTGTTTGTCTTGTCTTGTTCATTCAAGGGAAAAACTTGCTCAGTTCAAATCGTCTGAGCAATAAACATTGATATGATTAGATTAAAATGTCGGACCTACAAACGTAATGATTTTTTTTTTTTCTTCCAGATTTTCTGCTTTACCTCATCTTTTCGGTATTGCGGTATCTTCTCCATCTTTAAATAGTGAATCAGCTGTGACAAAACTTTTTTTTTTAAAGCCGAGTCCAATTTTGCTGGTCACAGTAAAGCTTGATTACAAGCAGATGTATTGAATCAGGAAGTCAATTAAAAAGAACCCGTTTGACAACATGAAGTAGGACCTTAAAAGGCCACACACTGTGTTCTAAAATTATAAGTGATTTACATTTATCAGTCTGGAAATTGTTACAGTTCCATTTCTAAGTCATTGACTAAAAATGGAGAAAACATTTAAGTATAATGAACTTTCCCATGAGAGACCAGCTTACCAAAACTACTTGGAGAACGTATCCGAATCCGACCATCAGTTTGTGGCCTTAACCTGATGTTTATTTGGGTTTCGCTTCAGGACAACGAACCAAAGCACACCATGACGTTCCTCTCTGAATGGCAAACAAATTAGGGTCTTGGAGTGATCTAGTCAAAGCTTGGACTTAAATCCAATTGAGATGTTAGCACATGCAGGTGATTCATGCTCAAACACCGAACTAAACTGAATATTTTAGCAAAGAAGAGATGCAAAAGAGTAGTAAATGAGTAATTGGTTTATTTGACACAAAGCAGTCTGAAAGTGAAGCTGAAAATGTAACAAATTTGGTGATTTTGGTCCCCAAACGAACTGAGACGTTTGAACTACGAGGTGTAAAACATCCTTAAAGATCGGTGATTGGCCAGAAAACTGCAATCGGTGCACTCCTGAAAAAGTCACTAGCAGACTAATGTATGGAACAGCCAGTTATAAGGTTTACAGGCAATTGTTTTCACACAGCACCAGATTGGCTCAGCTTTATTTCACTTGATAAATGTAATATTTTGAAAATTATTCTTTTGTATTTCCTCTACTAACAGAAAAGAAAACTGCGAGGAGGCACATACTTTTTGTCTGCTCTGTGCAAGTAGCAACAATTATACTAAAAATGAAAAATAAAAAATGTTCAATTAAGCAGCAATTCAAAATTTGAATTGCTGCTTATCTCCATTAAAGGAAGCAGATTTTCGGTTACGCAGGATGTGAGCCGTTTGGTGAAGCCTGGAAGCTAACGTTTTATTTCAAGTGTCTCCTGTTGTAAATCACCATTTTTGCTCAGCGTTGCGCGGGTTAAACCGAGGCTTTTCTGAGAAATGATGAACGACACAAAACGACAAAACAGGCTCTGGCCGCCGTGTGAAGGAGGTCAGTGTGGGAAGTGGCGCTAGCGCAGAATGAGAGCAGGTGATGAATGGAAGTGGGCATCAATTATTGGAAGTCAGGCCCCTTGAGGCAACAATGAGAGGATTTACAGGCTGTGACATTTTTCATGCCCTCCAGCATGCTACCTTCACGCACCGGGGTCGATAGCTGGGTGAAATACAGCCTTAAATGATTACACACAAGCTACACGTTTTCCCGCCACACTAAGATGTGTAAATACTTGGAGGAAACGCACGTCAAGGCATGCCCAGGTTCCCGACACAGAGCAGCGGCTATCTGTAAAAACTCGACGACCTGCTTTGTTTACGAGCCGATATTTATGCTACATACAGGACATTTCTCAGTCGCTGACCAAGACCGAATATAAAGTGACACCAGTCAGGATTTGTCCCGATTTGTCTTTATGCCACATAGCAACAACCGAAGACTTTAAGCATAAACAGTTGAATAATTTATTCAGAGGAATAAAGAACGAAAGGGCATTATGGATGCTGTGCAATAAGTAGTGAGTGTATAAAATAAACAAGTGTTATGCTAGCTAAGCCATTACCGAAAACAGTTCTCTACGTCAAATTTAACCGTCATTTAGGATTTATATCTCTTTCCATCGTGACCTTGGCTTCGAGGCTAACACAGGAATAAAACACACGATTTGAATTACATAACTGTACTAAAGTATTGCTGGGTTTCAGATGACGCAGCACCGACGTCACCCAGTGCAGATGGAGGGCCGGAAGTAAATGGAGCCCTTTTATTTCTGTTGATCCAGCATCAAAATGCCTAAAGTCTGTGTCCTGTACGGTTGGTCCAACCGTTCTAACAGAGAGGAAGATAAACGTTATTTTCGTGTTTCGAAGGTAGTTGGTCACAACAAGGGAGTTAATTTTAAAATACGTACCGAAAAAAAGAGGAGAAAAGTGGATCAGCAATCTACAGCTTAAAACAGGCGGTGCGGAAACTAACAATGCCAGAGTTTGCAGCGCCCACAGGCAACGATCGCATCGTTTAAATTGTTTTTTCAGATGTTTTATTGGACAGTTACTTAGAAAGACAAGCATTCATATGTGAGGTAAGATATATTTTTATGCCCTAGCTTGGTTGTCCTCAGAGTGCTAACGTTGTTAGCAGCCAGCTCAGTGCCGAGTCCCGGACAGAAAATATTATATTTTTTCAGTGGGATTTTCAGTTAAAAAAAAAAAAAAAGCTCAATGAATTAAATATAACCATACAGTCACAGTGCGTTGTGATAATGTGATCATTTCAATCAGTTTTTTTTGCACCAAAGACTCAATAATAATAAACACGTTTTATTATTATAAAACAAAGCAAACTAATGATGGTAAAGGGCCGCACTGGGTTAACTCTGGAATCTCATCTGTCCGTGTATCAATCAACTCCAAACCTCTTTGTTCTGTCACAATTATCGATTTATTCCATTTTGATCATCATGCTCCAAACTTTGCGAGGACTGACCGCCCGGCTCACCGCTTCCTAATACACACAAAGCCAGCAGGCCAGTAACCTTCCCATTCATACTTGATGACAGCCACGCCCACATCGACACGCCCACCACCCAGGTGTCAAAGCCTCCTGCTCCTGTCATATCAATAATTACTTATTTCATTCATATGGCTCTTACAGAGCCTCAGTGAAAACTTGTTTATTATTATTAACTGTTTGGTGCAAAAAAACTGATTGAAAATCGATTTATTCACTGCATGTTTATGTCTGTTAAGGTTGAGATGGAACTGAACATGAAAACGGCTCTTTAAACCATTCAGACTACGAACACAACAGAGACACAATCAAAACTGTCAGATGATTTATTACCCGCGATAATAACTCAGAAATAGTCCAAATTAGGATGTATTTTAATTTCTTTCCTACTTACAGAAAGCTTCTGTTTATATCGTAGGTTTGTGGTGCCTTTCTATCCTAAAGAAAGATATAAAACTGCAGATATTTCACAAAGAGATACTAACATTCATGGAAAAACCTCACATAACCTTATATTAAAGCAGAAAGTACGGCGCCCACCGTAAGGCTTACAGTGTCCAATTATGCCGCATGAACTGATCAGTACTGTATTGGGAGGGAACGCAAAAGAAAAAATTTTTCCCATGTGCCCTGGAGGGCTCCGTAATTTGCTACTTTGTGCTGGACTGTCAGAGAAAATCCTGGTAAAACACCTGGAAGTTCTGCTTGTAACCAAACAAAAAAAACCAGGAGGCGTTCAGACATCACTCAGACTAAATTAGACTCACAATGAACAGATGAAATTACTCCACGAGCTGGAAGTTTCAATTCACCAGACTCTCCATTAGCTAACATTAGCACAGCAGAGACAAAAGACACCCAAACTCTCTCAAGTAGTGGTTGCTGCTTGAGTGAGAGAATGAGGTGGAGGGAGGGGGGGGGGGGGTGCATTGTTGGTTTTGGATTCATAAATCATCATTAGTTAAGTTTTTCAATGTGATGCAAAGAAAGGAAACCAAACATGATGTTTAAACATTCAGATACAGTTTTGTTTTTTTCTTTTTTGCCATGGCTGTTAAGTATGGAGGAGCTTAGAAACCAGGCTTCAATTCTCACATTGTCTTATAAATGATTCATCAAGTGACCACAGCAGAGTGAGGGCTTTTCTTTGTGTGGCTGTTTAACATCACATTATCAGCAAAGGTTTTGTCATGGAGGGACAAAGACTTTTTTTTTTTCACCCCTTCCTCCCCCCTTGCCTATTTCATAGTAATAAACACTCCACAAGCTTAAATGGCAGCATGGACAAAAGGCTAAGATGCTAATTTATCTTCTCCATATGACCCTGATGCAAATGAGGGAACTGAAAGCAAGCAATCAATTCCCTAATTGGGTTCGGGGCTATTGCAACTTGTTAAGGGCTCCAGATTAAACGGCAGGTCAATTTCTCATTGTGACAGATACTGTATTCATTTCACAGTGCAACAAAAGGCATCAGACAAGAGATGCAAGTAATCAAGCTGATGAGAGCGACGAAAATAGACCACGAAAAAAAACAAAAAAACACCATGTTTTATTTTGTGGTATTCAATACAGAAATCAAAAAAACATCCCGCGGTCGGCTCCAAATTTACATCCACGTTCACATTTAGATCCTTCAAATAAAAGTTAAGACATTTTCATCCAGCTGGTGCCAATCGCCGCAGCGCTCTGATCTCCTCCTCGTAAATTGGTGCGTCACGCATCGGTTTTAAAGTGTTCTTGGAAATGCGACTCTTCGAGAAAAGAATCCGCTTTTGTGTTAATCACCGGGGGGGAATTGGAGGAGTGGAGCTTCGAATTGTGTTCCGGGGATGTGTGTTTCATTTAAATGTGGATAGTAGTGATATGAATTTCCTTTACAAAAAAATAAAAGACCTTTTCAGCAGGAATAAGCTGAAAAACGTGCGTGTCGGCAGTGAAATGGAGCAAACTTTTTGTTGTTGTTGCTGCTGTAATTATTGTCCAAGCACAAATGTAGGTGAACTCCATGCAATTTTTCCAATGACAAAAATTTGCCCAGGAACATGATGAAATTATGGATTAAGAAAAGAACAAACTGGAAAAAAAGGGATTCAAACAGTTCTTACCCAGTAGTACAGCTACAAACCTAGAACTTGGGTTGAAGTGAACGCCAAGCGGACCCAAGTGCACCTCGCTCCAAAAGCAGGAAGCAGACTATAACGCAGGGCATTCTGGGTAAATACAACCAAAACAAACTCCCAAGTGTCTGGCACTTAGACGGGAGAAATGGCTCATTGCCTTTTGACGGAGAAATCCTACAACTGCTAAAATCTGACGCTACTCCACTGTTGTTTACATTTTGTTAAGAAGAAGGTTGCGCTCAGTGTCTCCTTCAGTAGTTCTTGCTGCAGCGCCGCCACAGGCGAGGAGGTAAACAGGTTTTTCAAAAACGTTTAAAGCGAACGAACCAGCTGAAAATATAACCAATGTTGCAATCTGCCAGATTATCCGGTGTGAAAACACCCTTGATGTGTTTAAATGACATGGTTGTTGCGAGGAACGTATTAGCTGCCGGTACACAAGAAGAAATGAAATCAGGATGACAAACATTTACAGCTTTGAGAAAGCTTTAGTGTCAGGAGGTGAATTAGAGGCAGACTGGAGTTGTGACAAAGCACTTCTAAATCCCTGTCATGGATGCTGGTTTATTAAAAGCTACTGCTCACAATGTTTCTTCTGACTTAATCTTTACTGGACAAATCATTTTACGAATTCAAATTCCAGCAATAGACTGAACTAGCAATACTCTTGGACATTGCTTTAGGGATTAATACCACAGCTGGGCGTTTTAAACATAACTTAGTCCATATCATCAGATTTTAATTACAACGTTCCCTCCTTCTTGCAATGTTAAACAGTTGAAGTTGTTGACACTAAATAATAAGAGAGAATCAACAACGCTGAAATATCCTTGGCTTTATATGGGACCGTGTCACTTGTAAAAACCAGACTTTTTGCAAGAGCTTATTGAAAAATACATGGAGAATAATTTTTCAGGCCTCGGTGCGTTTCTCCAAAATCCACAGACTGGTGTTTGTATTATCATTCCTTCAAAGAGGACAAGCAAACAGCAGCAGGCCTGTTGGGAAGGTCATGAGGTTCGAGAGGCCTGCGAGAGCAGAACGTTTATTCTACACCTTCCCTAAGAAACAGCGACTTTATTTTCTAGCAGAAGAGAGTAGAAAATTACAATAATAATCAGATCAGCTATCCCTGAACTAAAAGCTGCGCATTGAATTACTGCATCTGAAATGTCCTCCTGAGGGGGAGTGTGGAGGATTTAGCTGCAAAGCCATATATCACAAAGGAAAGAGTGGGAGAGGAGGCTGTCATGTGTGCTGGTTCAGCTCCGTTACGACGTTCCCCTTTGCTCTCGTCGGGAGGGGAAAACCAGTTAAAAGCCCTCCAAACCAAACAGTCTTTTAACAAGATGCACTTCGTTTTCTCTGTTTGCTTTGGTTCAGAGGGTTGGGCTTCGTCCAGGGAGCTGGCATGTTGATTCCAGCCGCTTCGTGAACCCTGACCTCTCGCTCGCATTCAATCGGCTCGCTCGCGGGGGGGCAAAGCAGCGAGCGCAGACAGGAGCAAACAGGGACACATTTTGAAACATTCTCACCGCATCAATCCAACGTGAAGGTGATGCCTACGGGTTCAACGGGAGTTCAAGGTATTAGTATCGCGGGCCTTTCATGGGCTCAGATCAAAAGGGCTTTGTAAGGTATGCCAATTAATGCGCATGAAAACAGCTGGTCTGCATGAAAGGTCAAGGAGAAACATTTTTCACAGCTAAGCAACTCAAACCTTGTTTTTTAAACCTAGCCAGCCCTAGTTGGAGCAATAGATAGATCTTTCTGGGACAGTTTTGGGTCCCAGTTTTGACGCCCACAAAAAACATTGCGAAACATTGCAAAATCTGGGCCGATAAATCGGCCCAGATTTTGGGAGGCAGGCCGATGCTTATATGTGAAGTCGATCTTCCCCATTGATCTCATTTAACTTTCACAAAGGTCTGAAAATCAGCAATTTTTACAGACAAAAAAAAAAAAGGTATCTGGCAAAATCTGAATTAGTGATCGGCCAAAAACTGCAATTGGTTCACCGCTATGTGACACTGGTCCCAACTGACACAAGTTGTCAGTTTTTGCCAAAAGTGATTCTGGCAAAAAAAAAAAAAAATCTTTTTCCAAAAAATGTTTTTAGACAAAAAAAAAGAGAAAAATCTTAGGCCATTATTTTAGAAAGGTGACATTAAAATCAGAAAGAAATATGAAAAAAGCTTGATCGATGTTGCAAAAGACATGAGGTTCACCTTCTAAGACAACCATGGAGCATGCGTTACAGAGGAACGTTTTAAATAATAGCATTTTCACCTGTTAGCATGGCCCAGTCAAAGTTCAGAGCTAAACAAATTGAGAAACATTTAAAAACATGATTTTGATTGAAAGTCTACAGCTGTAGTTAGAGCTTAAGGTGTTTCCACAAAGTATCAATTTATGTCAATTAACGAGGGCTGAATTTAAATGCAAGCCACACTTTTCAGATTTTCTTTCAGGTTTTAAGCCGTCATCTCTTCTTTTTTTGCAATACTGATCTAACAAAGAATTCAAACATTTATAGTTAGGGGGCATGAATACTTTTTGCAAGACTTTGTGCCCCCCCCCCATCCCACCGCCTTGTATTTAATCAAACTGGCCTCGTTTATTTGTTCCCACATTAAAAAACATTTGTTTTTATCCAGTGGCCCCAAAGACAACTTTAACCTGTGTGAGTTAAACGATGAACAAATGGGGCTTCTGCAAGGAGTAGTCTTCTAAAATATTACCCCAAATCAACAAATGTGACACACAGACACAGGGACTGGAATGTAAGAAAGGTTAGAATCAAGAGCTGAACACGTTCTCTGTGACATGAAATAATTCAAAAATGAAATAAACCTTCCATTTTCCTGTTTGGCATCAATACTCTGAGCCTAACACAGACCAAGAATCAGCTGCAGCCATTTTTTAAAATCAAAACAGACGCTCCAAAACTCTGGGAACAGGAAAATTTTAATGGTCATAAACCAAACCATTGATGGTCTGCGCACACACACACACACGCCCACACACACACATAGCACAGACCCAAAACCCCAGAAACATAAATTAAGAAAAACAACAGGCATAACATGAAACGGCTATTCAGAAAAACGTCCAAAAATCCCTGCCTTTAAAATTAAAGCAAATCGGTCCAAACCCCCCACAAGGGTTAAAATATAACACTGCCACCTAGTGGTGGCTTAGAACTCAACCAGAGAAATCTCTTCAAGAGCATTTTTAAAACGACAAAGCTTACAGTCTTCCACAGATTTTCCGACCGTCAGGTAAGCATCCGAGCTAGAGGCACGTTTTAAGTACAGTTATAAAAAGGCACATTCATTTGACAATACAATAAATGTTACGCAGTTATATACGTGTTTGTACGCATGCAAAGGTCACAAACGCTTTTCTTAGTTTCTTAAGCTCTTTTTAGTGTGTTTTTATCCACTTGAATCAAAGACCCTGTGCGAAAGCTCTGCATGTTGCTTTCTACTGCTTTTTAATTCCCTGCGTGTGATGCGAGACCCAGTCTGCTGGTGAACTTGTCTCGGTCGATGTTCTTGTGCTCCGGGATGTGTCTGAAGGTGCAGTCATCCCTCGTGCAGCCCGTCGTCCGCCAGAAAAAGCACTCCTTCTTGTACGTACTGTTTAAAAAAAGAGAAAAATTATCTCAACTTCAACATGTACATTAATAAAGGTAGAGCTTTTACTGCTGCTTGAAGAAAGAGTGCAGTGTTCTTACCTAAGACGTTGGTAGGCCTCTGTCTCTCCAGTGTGGCCCTTAAAGGGATATCGAACAGTCAACGGAGCGCCTTCCACTACCATTCCCTGAAAAGGAAACAAAAACTAATCTTATCTCGAAGGTCATCTGTATCATGGGGTGAGTTTTCACCCACATTTAAGGGCACTTCAACACCTGATAGTCGGGTAAACTGTCAGCTTTCACAGCTCTAATGTATCAAACCCTTTGACAAACCCGTTCCCCTCCTCAAGAACCAGTGAAGGAAACGACACGTAAACCTCTATAGTGAAGTGCCATCAAGTTTTAGCGGTTGTTAGGATTTCACTTTTGTCTTTGATAAAAGACTTCTGCAAACGCCAGACACGGGTATTTGTTTTGGCTGCATTACCCAGAATGCCCTGCGCTATAGTCCGCTGTCTTCTTTTGGAGCCGTCTCCGGTCCACCTCCATCCATATATATATATATATATATATATATATATATATACAGTACAGACCAAAAGTTTGGACACACCTTCTAATTCAATGGGTTTTCTTTATTTTCATGACTATTTATAAGGCAAGAAATCCCACTTATTAACCTGACAGGGCACCTATGAAGTGAAAACCATTTCAGGTGACTACCTCTTGAAGCTCATCAAGAAAATGCAGAGTGTGTGCAAAGCAGTAATCACAGCAAAAGGTTGCTACTTTGAAGAAACTAGAATATAAGGGGTATTTTCAGTTGTTTTACACTTTTTTGTTTAGCGCATATTTCCACATGTGTTATTCATAGTTTGATATGGTAAATGGCAAATGGACTAAACTTATATAGCGCTTTTCCAGTCATTTTGACCACTCAAAGCGCTTTACACTAGAGTCACATTCACCCAGTCACACTCACAAACACACACACATTTATACACCGATACGCAGATCGGTAGGCAATTTTTGATGCCTTCAGTGTGATTCTACAATGTCAATAGTCATGAAAATAAAGGAAACTCATTGAATTAAAAGGTGTGTCCAAACTTTTGGTCTGTACTGTATATATATATATATATATATATATATATATATATATGGATTTGAACCGTGCCAGAAATCACTTCAACTGAACTGAGGTTTATAGGCAGACCAGAGTTCGTATCAGAATTTGCATTCACACATCTTCGAACAAACCGGACCTTCTAGACAAACAAACTGGAGTTGGATTAAAGTTGGACTAAAGCAGGGCTGGTGTGGTGCATCCTAAAATGTCCTTCTAAATAAATATGGTCAGAGACTGCAGTGTACATAATGTACTGATTTACAGTAAGTTGCATTAAAGAATGAGGTTTTAACATGACCAAATGTTCAGAAGTTTGATGCTAATACACCTAATATCCTAAGTGTTCTGCACACTTTTTTATTATTATCATCTGTCAGGCTAGAAAACTGCAAATTTTAGGTCACATGTCACCTCGAGGTTTTATGGCCTGGAGGTGACAAGTTGTAAAAACTGACTTTTGCTATTCTCAAAAGAACCAAACACAAACTTGTCACTTAAACGTTTTTCTTAGTGAAGAAAAGATCACAAATTCAAACACACCCGAAAGAGATGGGGAGTCATTTTATAAGAATTATAAAATATGTTGTGTTTTGGGACGTTTGCTTCCTGGCTGAACCCAGCAGACAAGATATGGGAATCTTATGACTTGTGGTAAATCACTGACTTTTCTGACACTTTTTTTTTTAAACCACCTTCAGAATCAAAGGCAGCTCTTCCCACAGGAGCAGAAACAAACAGAAACCGCCTCATCTAACGAAAACAAATGCAATCAGTGCCTCTGTGTGTTATCTCAGCTGCAGGGTGAAGGAACCGGCTCCACAGAAAGAGAACAAAAAGCAATAAGAATAATCCATAAGGTGGGATATTCAGAAAATAAAATGAAAACTATTTGAAATTGTTTTTATACAAATTAATTGAAGTAGTGAACCTACAGGCAGCTTCAATCCTTTAAAAAGCAAAAATAAATTAGCAGAAAACATTTAAAAAAATTTAACACCAATGAGAAAAATGCGCAAGTTAAGGGGGAAACCATTTTCTTTCTTATTCAGAACTAAGACAAACTTTTACTATTATTCCACAGTCTCTGTGGAATAATAACAATAATAAATAGTAAAAGTTTAATTTGACCATTGAACTTTAATTATTACATAAAACTGTTCAAATGATCATAAATATAATGACTGCTGCTGGATATAATATATATTAATCAATTATTGATGGTGTTTTGGTTATTGATGCTTGTTCTGTATTTCGGTGAAATAATGATTGTTCATCCACTGTCATTAAAATTAAACAGATAATGTACTGATGGCAAAACTATTAAATATGGGTTTAGTTGTTATATGTATGGATTATACATATAATAAATGGAAGATTATGGAAAAAGAAAAACATTTTGAGATTATGCTTCATGCTTCAGGTATTTTTTGTATGTATTCAGAAAAAAATGGTCATGAAAACCTAAAAATCAGCTAAAAGATCCTCTTGTTGCCGAGAGGCTTCAAGTTTTGAAATGTCAGCTCCCCATTTCACCATGACGACCTGGAGTAAACAAATACGTACGTCGATACACTGGATGGCTCTCTCGCAGTCTTCCTTTCGGGTGTAGTTCACAAACGCACACTGCAGCTCCAGCAGCATCTTGATGCTGTACACCGTCCCCACTCTGAGAGAGGCAAACACCGACGACGCGTTAACAACATGCAAGTTTAAATTGGTACAAATCATTTTTCTACGACAAGGAAAAAAGAGAAGATATATTTTAACCTCCATTTTGGTTTATTTCGAAAAGAAGATTTCAGGTTATTACATTTAAAGTTTGGTTTAAGTAAACTCGGGATTTCATGCGGAGGGGTCAGTGTTGTTTTACAGAAGTTTATTCTGCATCAACAGAGTAAACAGTCGGGGACTCAGAGTGATGAGTCACTAGGGTCTGTCGCAATAAGCAATAAATCAATCAATGAGCTCAGTAATTTTCATTTGCATGATTTATCAGTTTGTATTTTCTCCAAAACTACCAATTTTATAATTTTATAAGTTTATATTTTCTACTGAAAACTGGACGACAAAAGCTTTGGTCTCAACTTCAGAGATTTCATAATTCATTTTATGTGATTTTTCTGTTTTTTTTAATTTTAGGTATTTAAAATATCTTCCAGTTCCACTGTTAAATGTTCATTAGAATTTAAAGTTTATTGATCTTTCAGAATGTGTTCTTGCATTATTATATCGTTACATTATTAAAAAACTGTCTCCAAACAACAGCATTGCCGTTTATCGCAATAACTTCTGGGACAAGCAACATGTTATGATCACAGGCCTATAAGTCAGAACTCACCTGCTGAAAAGCTCATGGAGTTTTGGATAAGTCATGGCAGGACCCAGGGTTCCCACCCAAACCGAAAACAGCTCTCTTAGAGAGAAACACACGCTTACTCATCTTAAATCAAAAGCGCAGATAGCTGCTCATTTCTGAAACACAGAACTGAAAACAAACAAAAACAGGACAAAGAGAAACCAACGTCTCAAACGTGATCGACTGCTTACGGTTTGGCTGAACTCCTGGAGCGAGGAGTCGGCGATTGGGATTTGGATCTGATTTGGCCCAGACAGTCGATATCTTTGACTTGCTGCGTTCGTGGACGGGCCGTTTGCAGGACGGTCCACTCTCCGTCATCGTCCTCCTCCTCCTCTTTGTCTTCATTGTTGTCGTCCTGATGCGACGGCTGGTTGAATTTGTCCCAGACGGCTCGAGCCCCTGAAGGAGGAGGAGAGCGGACAGTGTGGCGCAGCTGTAACATTCGGAGAGACCTGCTCGGTGTCTTTGATTTTATTTTTTTTTTTGGAAACGTTACCTCCAGGGTCTTTGCTTCTGTTCCTGGCGAACAGAGCTTCCACGGCTTCCTCGAGGGTCGGGTGAGCTTTGAGGGCCTCGGTGCTTTGCGCCCAGGAGAAACCCATTTCCTGCGGTAACAGAAGTACACACAGCTTTCTAAATGTGACTCACTGTGGACACACTAGCTGCGGTTCCACTGGCCACATAATAGCACAACTTAACGTCTTGAAAATAAATTTTGAAAAAGTTTCAGTGCTAGAATGAGGTGGGTTTTTTCATCTGTATTAAAATGTTGATATTTCACAAATCTGTGATGGAAACACTTTTTCACTTCACTCTAGTTACATGATCAACAGTCGGACGTGTTCACTGGCGCAAAAAAAGGCAACGACAGGAAGTAGTTGGAGTGTCATGTTTCTTTAAATGACTTCTTTTGTGAATAAAATTAACGTGTGACTTTAATTTCGTTTCTCATTAAATAGTAAACACAAATGCAAAATGTAGCTTTTTTTCAACATAAGCTGAATATTAAAGTGTTGAGCACATTTGTAATGGAAAGGCAGCTATTCAGAACTTTTATATCTATTAAACTTATTGAACACTTTGTAAAAGCACCTTCTGCTGCGCCGACAGCAGTAAATCATTGAAAGTAGAACTCTCTGCACCTCCAGAGACGGACGTTTTGGGCGATTCTTCAGCAAAATATCTCAAACTCCAGAAATTAAGTTTTGCCTCAGATTCAGGTGGATTTAGGTCTGAGGGTTCCTGCAAATTTTCCACACTCTTCTAGATTTTTGCCCAATAGGGGCTAACATTACCTTCTGATTCTTTTTTACCTGTGATACATAGTCATTTCTTTATTATTCTCAGACTTGTAAAAAAAAAAAAAATTTTTTTTAAAAAGCTTAACTGGTTTGAATACAGATATTAGCACCCACCATAAGGTGCAACGTCTGCGCTCGTTTCAGCTCCTGCGCAGCTTCAACACTCGAGCTTTCCAGCGTCAACACGTCCTTGTAGATCAGGGAGGCCTCATAGTACCTCTGAAGGAGTCACAGCAAAAATAAAGCATTGACTGACTGTTGTTCTAGTAAATGATTATTCAAACAAATTTTCTGCTGATTAATTGAAGATAAACAAAACTGGCGCGTTCCACAGATTATTCATATAAAATATATTAAAAGATGCAAATAAATAAAAAGAATTACATTCCAGGACAGCATTCCTTTAGTGAATTTGAACCGGAAGGAGCTAAAACTACAACTTGAGGAATTTTAGGTCAAACATATTTACAAAGATGTTTTTCCTCTGAAATGCAAAATGTATAAATATATTTTGTACAGTTTAGAGTATATTGTTTGTTTTTTTTAGCAAATCGGCCATTTTTTCTGAATCTGTATACTCTAATTAACGATTAATCAGTTGGTTAAATTAGATGATGATTACTTCAACTAATCGATTGATCACAATCATTTCAATCAACGCAAACAAGAAATGGGAATTAATGTCAAATAACTTGACTTACAAGAAATATATATTGTAATGGAATGAAACAAGAGATGAGACCAAATACGCTAGCAGATACGCTTCGTTTTACCTTGAGGCCACAGAGAGCTTTCCCTTTCCGGAACAAACCCTTTATCCATTTGGGCTCCATGGAGAGCGCCAGGTCGGCGTCCCTCAGGGCGTTCTCATACTGTTCAAGCCTTTCATAACACAGAGAGCGATTTCCAAACAACCTGAAACACGCAGAGGGTAGTTTAAAGCTCATTTTACGTCCAGTGATCCTGTGCTTCTCTTAAAAAAAAAGCCAAATTCAAGTTAATGTTCCTACTTGAATTCCTTTGGGTTGTACTTAATGGCGTCCGTAAAACACGACACTGCCATGTCGTACTGTCCGGACGCGGCCAAGCGGTTCCCCATACCTGCAGCGAAGCAGAGAGGTCAGGCCGGGAGTTCAGGTTTTTTTTTTGGCGGGAAAATTTGAATGAAGAGATTTAAAACGAGGAAAATTCACTTACTGGCCAGCTCTACGCTTCTTTTCGCTAGCTCCTCAGTCACGGGACCAAACGGTTTCTGTTGAAACAGGAGCATAAATGATCCACAGGCCTCATCACAATAGATCCCATCAAATAAATAGATCATTTAAAGGTGAAGTTCTGTTCAGAAAAATTAGATTTTTGTGTCTTATACCTCGTTATTGGTTTCAGGTTGGCTTTTCATCTGAACTTCAGGCTTCTCAGCAACATGGATGTTTTTATATTCCGGCTGCTCAACCTCAGCGACTTTGCTTTTTTCTTTCTTCTTCTCTTTTTTAGACTTCAGGTTACTCTTTTCCTCAGGTACCAATTTAGTAGATGCAGCGTTTAAATTATTTAAATTGAAGTCCTGCAAAGAAGAGCACAGTGCAGTCGTTTTTTACAGACTGTAAGAGAGTTTATTATAGCAAATGTTTGCCTTAAAAAAAGAGAAGCTTTTACAAACATTTTGTTGCTTATCTTCTGTAGTGTTTATCTTCACAATATCTTTTCCAGCGAGCTCAACACATCCGCCGTCCTTGGTTACTGTTTGGGATTCATCGGACTCAGGAGGCTCGTTTTCCTCTGAATTATCATCAATTATACGAGTTTGTTCCTCATTCTCTAAAGACTCTAACTTTTCCTCGTTGTCCTCCTGAAATTAAATGGCCAATCAGCGAGCCATTTCTGGTTGGAAATGCATTTTTTCATAACATGCAGGATATAGATCAATAAATTAGACCTTCATCAAAAACTTAAGTTATTTCAGCAATTTCATTCCAAAAGAAACTCATTATACACAGAGTGACATATTTTCACTCTGTGTGCAGTTGCTTCAGTTCATTTTAATTTACCTGGTTTCCAGCTGATGAGAACCTTAAGTTCAATCACTTAGAAAATTTTAATATTAGTTAAGATTAATAAAATGGCTTAAATAATCATAGGATAAACACCTGACTAGACAGTTATGGAGAAAACTGTCACCGGCACTCCGTAAGATGAGGATAAGCCGCCAAAGATCATTTACAAGAAACTGGGAGCTCACAGAACGATGCGTTCAAACATATTGGAAGGTTTAGTGAAAGGAAGAGATGCGATAGCAAAAAGTGCACCGATTGCAGGGATAATTGCAACCTTGAGAGGATTGTGAAAAAAGAAGCCAATTCAAGAGATTGAGGAGGCATGGAGTTGGTGCTTAACAGGGTTTCTGCAGGTTTCACAAACTCAAATTTAAGACTTTTTAAGACCATCATGATTGGAATTTAAGACCTCTTTTTCCAAAGAACTGTTCAAACTTCGTCCAGCCAACTGGTGATAAATTTGCACTCACCCATAATGGAAATCAAAAATTTAAAAAAAAGCTAGTCTAGCAAGCGTGTGTTAGCGGTAGCTAACCAATATCTATCTATCTATGGAACATGACAGACCAGGGGTGGGTAACTCCAGGCCTCGAGGGCCGGTCTCCTGCAACTCTTAGATGTATCTCTACTTCAACACACCTGAGTCAAATAATGAGGTCATTAGCAGGACTCTGGAGAACTTGACTGCACTTAGGAGGTGATTCAGCTGTTGGGATTCAAGTGTGTTGGACCAGGGAGACATCTAAGGGTTGCAGGACAATGGCCCTCAAGGCCTGGAGTTGCCCACTCCTGTGATAGACAGTCAATAAAAAACAAGCTATAGAATGGTCTTAAAGCACAGGTGTCAAACTCCAGTCTTCGAGGGCCGCTGTCCTGCAGTTTTTAGATGTGCCACATGTACAAAACACTGGAATGAAATGGCTTAATTACCTCCTTGTGTAGATCAGTTTTCCAGAGCCTTAATGACCTAATTATTCTAGTCAGGTGTGGTGCAGCAGAGGCACATCTAAAAGTTTCAGGACACCGGCCCTTGAGAACTGGAGTTTGACATCCGTGTCTTAAAGCAACTTCATTCAGGCAAAAAGAGCAATTTTGTACTAAAAGTACTTTATTGATTTTATGCAAAGGTGGGCATTAACTAGCTATATTTACAAAGCTACATTTTGAAAAATACACACTTATGGGATTGACTTGAGCACCATTTCTGACTACTTTGGCTGGTTAGCTACATGAAGAATAAGGATGTTTTTGTCAAAAACAAACTAGACACAATTTGTGTCAAAGTGAGACCTCTTCTTTGACACAAGCGTCATTGTTCTAATGTTATTTTCTATCTGTTGATGTCAGGTAAGCATACAGTAAACTGTAGATATTGTATTTTGAACAACTTTGGACTGTTCTGACATGGACACGTAACCTGCCATAAGTTATGAATCATATCAAAATGTTTCCTCTGGAGTTAGTCGGGTTGTAATGATACCATGTGTATTAGTCCTAAAATAAAAGAATTTGCACACAACTGTTTATATATATATATATATATATATATATATATATATATATATATATATAAGTATATATATATATATACAGAATTTTAAATTGCTGAAATATATTAACTTTTCAATTCTACTCCAATTTAGTGAGACGAATACTATTTTTACTCACAGGTAAATTTTCCTTAAGCGCGCTCTCCTTTTCAAGTCGTTTCTTTTCTTTTTTGCGCTGGAACAAAATACAGACGTGTGCCACGAGCGGCGGTTAGATCACAATAAGACAGTATCGTCTCAGCGGTTATTACACAAGTTCACCTTTTTTTTACGTTTGTTCCTTTCAGTTTTCTCTTTACGCCGATCTTCCTCTTCTATCAATTCCTTACCAATTTTATCTGCTTCCTGGGGAGAACATGTAGAGCAGACGTTACAAATTCATTTCCCATAAAAACAACACTTGACATATCTAAAGAAATTTATATCCAATACAGTATTAAAAATATCAAAGTTCAACTGCATAAGTCATATTTTCCATTCCATCACCAACAGAAGAGACATTATTCAGATAAGTATTGATTTCACTTCCCAATAAGTGAAACTGGGCGCGTTACCTCGTCTGTGAGCTGTTTTATCTGCGGATGTGGTTCCAAAGGTTTGCTCGCAGCATAACGTGGATGATAATCATCATCATCGTCATCATAATAATCATCGTCGTCTGAATATATGAGATCATCCTCTAAGACCTGAGCAAACTGTAAGGCTGCTGAAAGTTAGACAGAACAAACAGATTTAAATAAAGATCATAGGATCAATTAAGTTTCCATCTGTTTCATGGAAATGTCTTAAAAGTCCATTACATCTACATTTCTTGGGGAAAAAAAAAAGATTTTTAAGATTTGAAGAATTCTGAAGTTTCTTTTTTTTATTTTTTATTTTTACAAAATGGGAACAATTGTCTTTCACTGCCATATAAAATGTTTTCCCAGAATGCAATTCTTTGGAGTGTCCTAGTAGCTGCATTTATGTTTGTTCACGCTATAATTAAAAAACATGCCGCACCAACATCCTCCAACTACTTCCTGTCGTCTTCTTCTAGGTTTGCGCCAGTGGCAATATCCTGTTGTTGATCATGTGATTTGTGTGATGCGGAAAGTGTTCCTATTTTAGTTTTGCCAAAAAAAAAAAAAAATACAATTATAATTTTGGCCAATTTTGATACAACCCCCCCAGAAAAACAAAACAAAAAACAACAACAACAGAAAAAAACACCACCTTCTCTTGGTGACAAAACTTTTTAGCAAAAGATAAAGAGTTTTTCCCCCCCAACACAAGCACGTTTTCAGTAAACAAATTTGTTTTCAAAATGTCAAATTCTGCAATTTTACAGTCAATGGAAATGCAGCTCATGTGAGAGTTCCCTGCATATTCTTCACTTAAAATTTTAAAACTTCCTTTGACGTCTAAGCACAAAATGATCTCCACAGTAGTCGGCTTTTAAGTATGGAACATGGAAAACCACAGGATGTCAGGAAAAGAAATTCTAAATGAATTTCCAGAAATCTTTTGTTCCCCTTGTTCCATACTTCCCCAGAGTCGTAATGTACTTGTATCAAAATCCATACACTTTTTTGGGACTGTGTAAGAATCCTGTTTGACGTCACAGGACCAACAACAACAACAACAACAACAACATGCTCCTTTCAGTCAGAATGAGTATGAATGTTGAAGCTGATGTAAATAAGTGAATAAAGAAGACTTGTGTGAAATGCCTAAATGAGAAAATGCCTTACAGATAAAGGGTTGAGCCAATGCCTCTAGTATGGAAGTCCTGCGCCCACTCATGAAATCCACTATTGATTCCTTAAAAGATGACAAGATCAGCAAATTAGGACCATTTACAGCCATGATGGTTAAAGGATAAATAAGAAGACATGGGGAAGAAATAGAATACACATCTTAACAAAAAGAAATTCTGATACTTTGGAAACAAATAAGATTTCAATAAGTGCAAGACACAAGATAAATGATGACACAGCTGAATATCCTGCTGCGTTCACTGCAGAGCTAAGAAATGACTCAAACTCCTTACTTTGTTCAGTCCAGGTAGAACAATCCAGTTTGATTCGTCAGTAGTTTAGATTTTACCCCCACACGTTGCTGCACACTGCCAGTCAGCTACTTGTGTGCGTCTAAATCACTTGAAATGAAGCCAAATGGGGCTGTTTGGAATTCAAAAATATTTCCGGTCACAAACGGACCGCTTTACTAATGAATCGGCTAATATCCAGCTGTTGGACTTGAGTTATCCTCTAAACAGCAGAGCTGATAAGAAGTTACATTTACCTGTCAAAAACAAGTTTACATGAAAACTACTAAATTTAGTTCATTTTTATTTTGCATTTCTTGCACAGATACATGTATAAACACATATTTTATTCAATCACTTTTACTTAAAAGAAAACTAAAGAAAAATTTAAGAGGTCTTAACACAGAGTGATGCAACAATCCACCTTATCCTGAACGATACCCATTTCTATTTTTCTATGAGGTCTGACCTACTGACCGTTACCTAACATTTGAAATACAAAAAAAAGAAGAAGTCCAACAGCTATGCTATCGTTTCACAACAATTCTGTGTTTTTCCTGTCGATTACACGAAAACAAACTCATTTTTAATCTCTGGTAGTCTAGCTGGAGCATCTTAAATCACACTGTGAGAATCTCACACAAGTTCATAACTAAATTCTGAGCTGTCGAATTCAACAATTTTTTTTTACTTAATATCAGTTCACAAAATAATCTGAACTGATTATTTTATTATGCCATTATTATGGCATAATAAAACAATCTGTCATAATAATGACATTTATTATGCTGAGCTGACATATATAGTTTAAACGAGTCTAATAACAGAATTATCCTACTGTTGACTAACGTTAAATATAGTGCAGTAAAATACTCATCTGTACTCTGGAGACATTGGTATGATTGCCTCCTGAATGGTTGGGAGCCGTTTTTATTGTACTTTTTATTCTTTTACCGTTTTTGTTTTCTTTTTTATGTAATTTGGACTCTGAGTTTGTAATAAAATCTATCTATATAAACCCAGGAGTTTATTTAAATCTGTTCAGGTAAGAGTCCATCTACCTCTTATGAAGTTTTTATGAAGTTTAATTTGATGTGATGCCAACATGTCAGCTTGTTTAAAAAGAGGTGAGCTGCAGGTTTATTAAAACAGCAACATTTTATTAAAAGTCTCGAGTCATACTCACGTGGGTGCGCATTAGTCCCGAGTCTTGGCGAATTCTGGGTATTGAAGGCCCACCTGGCAGGTAAGGAAAAATGATGACGTTAAAGTTCAAATCAGGTGGAAAAAAAATGACACACTGGACCAACACACACGTTCACATATATATGCATATAACAGCTTCGATTAAACTCGCGGCTCGCACCGACAGAGCGGAAGCGGACCCGTTTTGCTGAACTAAAAAGTCTCAGTTAAAACTACAGTAGCTGGTAAGCTAACAAGCTGACCCAGTTCCAATTCCTGGTAAATGAAACTCGAGATATGATGAAATAAACTGCTCCATTCTCACCTCGAACTAGCTCTTTCTTTCTTGGCATGGTTTCCGTTTTTTTCCAGTATCTCTGATCCAGTGTTTGTCTCTATGATGACGCACCAATTGTCGGCAGGTTTAGTGCTGCTAAGTTGTTGTTACCCCTGTTGAAGTTTTGGCTCGTGTACAGTGGAGAAGCCTTCAGCGTCCACGGCGTCCTGCTCTTCGTCTTCTTCTTCGACGAAAACGTACTCAAACACTATTCTTGGCGAACGACACTGCCATCATCTGGAAAGAAATTTGCCCTGTAGAGAACAAATATTCTTCCATAAAATCTCCTGAGAATGTTAAATAAATGCTTTTACAGCTACATTGGTTATATGTTGTAGTTCAAATAAAAACTGTCTATTTTTATTCTTATGTTGACACATATTTAACCCATTTTACTCAATATGTCTTTAAAAAAAATTTTAAAAATCTGCCCACAGTTTAAAGTCCTGTCTGATGAGTATTATGCTTTTCAATGGTATATGAAAGTCAAAACAAAATACATACAGTTAAATAAATAAATAATTTGCATTATATTGAGTCACACTAAAATAATTACACAATGTATGTCTTGGGCAGCAGAAACATTTATTTGAGAATGAGAAATTTAGTCTATTTTTAATAGCATCATTTTGGGTAAAGAGGCATTTGTCTGTGAAGAACTTTGTAATATCAATAATATAATTATTAAATTTGGGGCGTTTATCCTCCATACGTTACTCTGCTTTACACTGACAAAGGTAAATCTAGAGCAATATGATGATCTCACTCTTTCCTGCCATTCAAATGTTCTATTTCCGGGGTATTTTTTGACCGTTCCTAGCAACGCTCCTAGGTAACGACGTAGAGGAAGCGCGCTCAGCGTGGCGGACTGTCATCATCAACAATCAAAACAACATGGAACCAGAACAGGTAATTTATGTAACTTCTGCCTTAACCACGCTAGATAAAAATAATTACTTTTACTTTTTCAATTACTTCTTTGTTGCGTCTTCGTGTTACCAGCAACCCGGAAGTGCCAGTTAACGGTTACATAGCTAACTGCTGCTAGGCATTGAGCTAACTGCCATACTAATGTTAAAGTAGCTGACCTGTTTACTCAGCTCACTCTATTTTAATATAAGGAAACTTGGATAAGCCATTGCGTGTTAATTTATATTTACAGAAGCTTAACTAGCCAGCAGTGTCTGGTTTATTTGTTTATCGCTTTGCTTTCAGTTGTTATGTTAACTCAGACTCAAGTCTGCTTATGTTAAACAAGCTACCCAGTGGTGATTTTTCTTGCTTACATTTTCATAACAAATGTACACAGACTGTAAAGCACAACTTCTGAAATTTTTATTTAATTTTTTAAGTGGACTAAAATAAAACGGCTGCAAATTCTTTCCTGTGTGTATATGAGTTAATGACATCACAAGAGGCACCAGTAGTTGAGCAGATAAACAGGGTCAGTAAATATGTTGCAGCTTTTGATAGATTCCACTAAAGGTTCTAAAGCACACCAGTTGCAATTGAGTTTGAAGGAGTTTAACGCTTTAACTGTTTGAAGATCATTTCATGACCAGTGAAATAAAACGTATCTTGCTTTGTGTGTTTGTTTTAGATGGCGACGACTCCTTCTCATCGACTAGGAGATGAAGATACAATTGGTCCTGATGGACAAACAGGCCCACCGGAAGCCCAAAGTCGAAGTATTGTCCAACAGGATCAGAGACCGCTTAAAATAAAAACAGATGTTCGGGAGCTTCAACTGTCAAAGCAAAAAGTTTTTCAGCTAGGTATATTTTCTACATGTAACAAAGTAACATAAACGACAACATAAAACAGCTAAAGGATTGATTTAATTAAATGGTGCTGTACTGATTTTTTCTAAAATAAACTAGTATAAGAAACAATATTCTCTAGTCAAGAAGGACTTTGTTCCGACAGTAGTGCTTCATATTTATCTACAAGTGTTTAGATATTCCTGCTTCTGGTTCAAATGTGTAACATTCAGAAACTTGTGTTTCATCAGAATTCCAGGACAGTCATCTGTCTCCTGCTCTGTCACTGCTGCCTCTAATCTCAGGACTTGAGCACAGCGTCACTGAATACTCTTTCTTCCAGCAAGGTGATCCAGATTTTGCTCCCCTAAGGTAAGAAACACCGAGTTGATAGAATAGCCCTTATTATCCAGCAAAGGGGGAAGTCAAGTGCAACAGCAGCGTCAGATAAAAAAGTTCTCACAAAGGAAATAAAAAATAATATATAAAAAGAGATTAACAAAATAACAAATAGCAATAATAATAAAATATTATACAAAACTTATAGAAAATGTTGTTCGGTTATTAGGTCATGACTGTTGTTCTGTAGGTAGTTATACCTTTCTACAAAAAAGTCACTTGAAAGATGCATTTTTCACATTTAGTTACAGGAAAACCACAAAACTCAATGCATTTTATTGGTCTTTTTTCTGTAATAGACCAACACAGTGTCTTATCATTGTCAAGTGGATTCTGTCCTCTTTAACTTTAACACCCCTTCAGCAAAAGACATTCCAGAGCTCACCTAACTAGTAAGTAAGTAGTAATAACACTAGTAGATAGTGTCAAGATTATTGAATAAAAGCGGCAATATTATTGTTGATCGCAATAATTTATGGAACAATTTGTCGTTCAGCAAAATTTGCTATCGTAACTGAAAGCTGTGCTTGTAACTATGGGTGCACCGACTCTAGTTTTCTGGATGATTACCGATCTTTGAAAAGCCTGACAATTACTATATTAGTCAGCATCAATTTTTTATTTATTTCGTTTATGTCTGAAAAGTTGATAAGTATGGAGATAAAGATGCTAAGTTGACAACAGCGGAATGACTTCTAACTGCAGAGGTGACCTGGTGGGTGGGTCTGTCAGTCAGTCCTCTATCACGCCAGAGCAAAAGGGGACAGTAGATGATTTTCTGATCTTTGCTGAGGACGATAAGATTGGTGGATATAATAAGTTTCATATGCAAGTATTGGCCGATTGCTGATTTTCCAAAATTAAGAATATCAGGCCGATTTATTGGCTGGTTAATGTATCAGTGCATCCTTAGTTGTAACATGACAAAATCTAGAAAAAGGTTCAAGGTGACTAGATACTTTAACAAGACATGGTAACACCTGTACTGCTAGTGGAAGGATAATCATATATATTCTCCTCGCCAGGGCTTTTCCTGATGTTTCTATGGTATCAGAGAGGCTCCGTTTTCCTATCCATGAGAGCACCACCCATTCCTCTGAGCAGAGCTCACTTTCCCAGCATCCTTTGGCTCAGACAACCCTCCTTTCCGATGAAGGAGCAAGCAGCAACTCCTCCCCATCTCAGCATGACACACAAAGAAAACTATCAAGAGGAGATAGCAAAGAAACTAAGTTGGAAGCACTATACGACTTGACAGGCAGGAATACAGTTGGAATTCATAAAGATGAAAATATCTTTCTGAATAAAGACATTCCTATGCAGGATCCTCAAGCCGACCAGAGAGAGGTTGGCATGCAAAGCAGCAGCAGCAGCTCTGTTTCCTCTGAATCCCTGACCTCTATTAAAAGCACTGGCTTTTGTCCAGATCAGCCACGACACACAGAAGCTTGCAAAGACAACATGTTTGAAAGACAAGGTTCACCAGGTGAAGCCAGTCCTTCCCAACAGCAGAAAAGGCACAAAGAAATCAGTAACATCACTACTGGTTCCCGCTCAACTCAGCCCGATGATAGCAGCCAAGAGTTGCACAAAGAGCTGCTGTCTGAGGTACGGAAACTCAGCAACTTTGAAGCACACGAGCAACCAGAGGGTCCGACACCAACTCATGAGCTGATCACACCTTTTCTCAAAGAATCGCAAGGCAAACCTAGTGGGAAGCCATTTTCAGAATGGGTTCACAGAGACAGAGATCTATGGTCTTTACAGACCCAAACAGGAAGTGATGGCTCCTACCTTGGCTTCCTTCCACAGTCTCAATCTACACCAGGCGTTTTCTTTGCGCCACTGAAATTCGATGTCAAGACTAAACTTGCACATCTTTCAGCCATAGAATCTAACATAGAAACCTTTTACCCATCAATCACGGGTGCACACTCAGCTGATGGCCGTCTCCCAGACACGGAAGATCCTCTGGAGGCTTCTCACAAAGTCCATTCCCTCCCTAGTCTCAACTATCTGCAGAAAGTTGATGCCTGGAAGACAAAAGAAAGCTCAGAGAGGACCCCACCATTAGAAGGCCTAGCACTGCACAGACCTTCGGGAGTTCCTCCTAAAAAAGGTGATGAGGGAGGATCCAACACCTTTATCCAGCAGCCTTCCACCAACCAGGATGCTACACAGATCTCTTCTTCTACACCTTCAGGAGGTTCTTCTCCTAGACGAGGAGAGGCTGTAGGCGGAGCTCCCGGTGACTTAGAGAATAAGGGATCTGCTACGCCACCTTCTGCCTCTCCCTTCGGCAGATCACAGTCCCCCTCGTCCCTTGGTACAGTTGTCATGGTCGCTGACAAGCACCAGCTGACCAACACTGCTCCAGAAAATAAGATTCAGGGCCTGAAGGACACCCTTCCTTCACCCAGTACCACCACTCAACCCTCACGTTTCAAGAGCCTTGGTCACTTCAGTGACGTCTCCGAACTCTCAAGTTCCCAAGATAGCTACACAGAAATTAAAGTAGGACCTTCTGTCGGAACCTCTTCTGTCGTCAGCCTTGAGCTTGATAATTATGCCCCCTACTGGACTTTTAAACATTCAGCAACGTCACCATCTCCTCCAGGGCCTAAAGAGCTCAACATTGATGAACGGATTCCTGTAAGTTGCTCTGATTTTTTTTGTTTGTTTGTTTGAAGTCAATGTATTTTAGATAACAGATTATCCAGTTTAATATTTATGTGAACATAGTTATCTGATAAGTTCTCCCTCGTTTTTTTCTATTAGTTGTATCTTCAAAACCTTGGTATCGACCAAACTCCGTCAAAAATCCTGACTCCGTTTGCACCTAGAGGGCCCATCAGAGAACCAGAGTTCTCTCCCACTGATCTCTGTACTAGTAAAGGATCTTCTGGAACTTCTTCAGAGAGCACCCAACCTTCAGAGAGTAACAAACCTTATAATGACCTTCACTGTATGATAGGCAACGTGGTGGAAATACTTGTCAGCAAATGTAATGTTTTAACAGCTGCAGCTAATAGAGTGATCAAATAAGATCCACATTTTAAACATGATACTTCATTGAAATTTTAAAGTCCTGGTCTGTTTTTAGTTCTGCAAGCATTAAGGAACGCCCAGCCATGAAGCAATACAGAAGAGCATGACATTTTTCTAGTCCGGAAAAATATGAAAAAGGGATATTTGGTATTTGGCTTCAATAATCAGTCCATCCATCCATCCATCCATCTGTTCATCTATAGCACAGGTGTCAAACTCCAGGCCTGGAGGGCCACTGCCCTGCAACTTTTAGATGTGCCTCTGCTGCACCACACCTGAATAGAATAATTAGGTCGTTAGCAAAGGGTCTGGAGAACTGATCTACACAAGGAGGAGGTAATTAAGCCATTTCATTCCAGTGTTTTGTACCTGTGGCACATCTAAAAACTGCAGGACAGCGGCCCTTTAGGACTGGAGTTTGACACCTCTGATCTATAACATCCATTAATTTTTCCTTTCACTCAGCAATCTTCCATTCAGATCCATCCATCATTCCAACTTCCCATGTCTTTAGTTGTCACATTTACAGCCTAAATTCATAAAGAAACGTTGAATTTAAACTGTAAAAAGTGAGCTAAAAGGAAAGAGAACTATGGAAAATGATGTAATATTCGCAAGAAAACTGTTTATAACCATGTGTCATCTTTATGAAACAAGTCTAAAACTGTGTTTGTGGTTCATTTTTTTTGTAAGTTCAAAATAGGCACAAAAATGTTAAATATACATCAATTATTAATGACTAATAATTTTTGTCTTGTATTCAGGTAGCAGTCCCCATAAAGGCGAGTTCTCCAGGTCCAGCGTTCTGTCGGTGGATTCCAGTTCATCCATCCCTCTCAGCACGGACAGTCTTGGTCTGGTTTCCTCGCCGTCAGAGCAGGTCAGAGTGAAGACCTCTCCTCCGTCCGACACAGAAGCCACTCAGAGGGAGAGCAGACCGGCTTCCTGCTCCGGGGCCGGTGAACGCTCCCACTCCTCTGTCCTGATCCAAAACAGCAAGCAGGATTTCAAGTCCGTCGCTGTAAACGTCTCTGATACAGATACAAAGTCATCTGTCCGGAGCAGCGATAATACGGATCAAGATGCGGAGAATTCCTTTGTTAGCACAAAGGCATTGTCAGAGATCCGTAAGCTACTCTCTCAAGCAGAGGACATGATATCTACGGCGTCTTCCACGTCTTCGTCGGGACCTAATGCAACGCTTCTCTTCTCTGATAAAGACATTTTCAGGCCACCAAACACAACAACCAGCTGGCTGCAGAACTCCTCGTTCTCTTCCTCTATTTCCACCTCCACTGGCGGAGACATAAAGTCTCATTCCTCTCCACCGTGGGCCAGGTCTTCCTCAGACTCCATACTTACATCAGAGAAACCAAACCAAAGCTCCACTGGGCTAGAGAATTTGACGTCGTCTGAGCAACCCGATAGTCCATCCACACAAGCCCGGCGGACAGAGCCGGAAGGATGCAGCGCGGCACCTCCAGATAAAATACAGACACAGCCGTCAACAGCCGCAAGTACAACTCAGTTGAACGCGGTTCTTGAAGAAGATAATGGAGAAGAAGAAAAGACTATACCTAGTGATCTTGGTGCAGAGAGTCGCTCTTCCTTCCCCGTTTGCGAGGACGCTGACCAGGGAGTGATGAGCGACAGCAGCAGTGAGAGCTCACTGGCAATCAGAGTGGCCAAACTGCTGCAGAATGAATCGTCAGCCACCATGACGTCGAGCACGCCCAGCGTCACAGATCAGGAAGAGGGCAAGGCCAGAGGTAAAAGATTCACATCCGGTCATCTTTTTGTTTTTGTTCAAATTAAACCAAACCAAGAAGAAGGATCAGAAAGCTCTTCCCTGTAAGGCTGTTGCTGTTGGAGGTGCTTGCATTTAGTTCAATTTTTAATCTCTGGAACGTACAGGTACAGAGAGACGTCGACTGTTGCCAATACAACAGGTAGTGATACAAATCACTACCAAGTTCTGATTGGTAGTGATTGGTAACCAAATTAAAGTGTAAAACTTTGTTGCTCCTTTAATTCACTCTTTAGTTGGAACTGCTCATTTCACTGGCTACTTTCTTTTCAGACTACGTTAATCCCACATGTATTTATGTTCCCATATTTCAGAGTGGATAAAGTCAAAGGTTTTGGGACAGCAGCGTGACCTGCTGCTGTTGGACGTAGAAGACAGACGGCACATTGAAGAAATCAAGAAACAGCTCCTGATGAGAAACCCTCTCAAAGTAATAATCTTTGATACACTTTAAGAGAAGAGAATCAGAAATTTGTAGTTGCATTACAAAATGTAACAAATAGTTATTTTTTATATTTGTCATTTTTATGTCAGCCTTTCATCTCTGAAGAGTGTAGGTGCTCAAGGTAACCTGCGTGTTTGCAATTTCTTGCAAAGTGTGCCAGAAAAATAAACTATTTCCCTGTTTTAGGGTTGCTGTGTACAGATTTTTCTGGGGTTCTTTAAGCTTAATTAATGCAAAGCGACTGGCTAAAATGTTTGTATTCCTTCAACTTTTTAGATTCCGTCATATTATCGTCATCACAAAATATCCTAAAAAAAGAATTGCCAACCCTATGGCAAAGTGACGTAATGTGAAAATATTTTGGGGTGTGAATGCTTATATTTTAAGCCGAAGATTGCCCATGTTTGCTGTGGAAAAAAGATTTTGTAGTTTCTTCTTGTTTTTTGGAGGCCTTTAAAAACTTCCTTGTTTTTTTTCCCCTTTCTTCCAGAGCCAAGGGAGCACAGATACAGAAAGCAGCAGCGTGGCCTCCAGTGTTTGGGTCCACAAAGAGACCAATGTCCCCACAGCAGCCGAAACGTTTCCTACCCTCAGCATTGCTAACAAGCAGCTAGCCGTCCACCCAGACCCTCACAAGACGCTACCGAGCAACCTTCACCTCGATCTAGAAGCCAGAGTTTGCGCTATCGCTGCCAGGGAAGGAGTAACACTCTCTACTAAAAGACCCCAGGCCCTTCCATCCATCAGCATACCCACTCAAAGGAACTCTGTGACCTCCTCACCTTCCAATTCGACCCCCACTTCCACTTCTGCTCTAAGTCCAGCCTCAGACCCCCTCCACCTGGCAGAGCTTTCCACTGGAACATCATCATCCAGTAAATGTCTTTCAACCAATCTGGATGAATCTGAGATGATTCCTTTAGTCCAGATTACAAGAGAACCGCCATCTGTGCATGATGAAAGTACCAGAAAGAGGCGAGACACGGTGGGAGGCCAGGGTGAGGAACTTTCCCCAACCGCCACGCAGGCTGTAGGTAAACAGGATGTGGGGACAAATGTCCAGTCTAGTTCTTTTCTGGCCATCAGTCAGGGATTCAGGACAGGTCATTTCACTCTGCTGCCTAAAAATATTTTGGCCTCCGCTGCCCACTGTCCTGGTTCTGGTGCCGCCTCCGCCGCCCTGAGGGACTCGTCTTTGACCGCCTGCAGTCCAGACGAAGGTGTCGGGTCGTCGAGTCCGGCAGAATGGTATGACGGCGGGAAGCCGGCGGCTGACAGGTCAGACGCTTCCACCATTGATCCTCAGGGAAAGGGCATCACACCGTCGAGTCCTTATCCTGTTGAAGCACCTGGTAGGCTCACAGTGAAGTGTTTTTTATAGGGTTTTCTTTGAGTTTCATACTTTTATTACCACTTTTAAAAAATACAAAAAAAACCGTGGCGATAACAGTTTACATGCCGTCACTCGTCTTCCTTCCACCAGTGGCTGTGCTGCTGCCTTACAAACCTCGCGGCAGTGAGGAGCTCTTCTATGTTCCTCAGATGGAAGCTGATGTTTCCTCCACCAACCGGTCTGACACCACCATGGAGAGCTCTCACACAGGTACGGCGCAGAAATATTCATACTGCCTAGAACTTTGCCGCTCTGTCCCGATCCAGCATTTAGTCTGATCCAGCCCTTCTATCCAGCAATGCTTGTATCCCTCTGATCCATTGGATAATAGTAAATGGGTCAGTTGTTCTCATACCGCTTGATGTTAACTATTGTTCTCTGTCTGAGTATTATCACTTGATCAACTCTTTTCTAACATCCCACACTACAAAATAAGTTATAAAAGTATGTCTGACTTGTATTGATATTGTATCTGGTCAATATCGGTATCGGTTGATACTCAAAGCTGCATTATCGGTATCATTTCGGAAGTGAAAAAATTGTATCTGGACACTACTAATATAGATATATTTCTATCTATGTATGTCTGTTTAATATGGTGGTAGTTGTTACCGCAGTAACGGACAGTGTGTGTCCGGTAAACCAAATTTGAGGGTTCAACTGAAAGCCTTTGAGTGGAGAAGGAAGAGCAGATTCCTGTCATGTCTGTTAAAGGAGAGCAGGTGGTCCATTGTAACACACACCGCTCAGCACGTCCATTATTCATGTTCAGGGGCTGAGTTAGACAAAGGCAGAGCTGCAGCCTGAGTAGAGAGGTGGAGGTGGGGCAGACTGGAGCCTCTTGAATGCTGGTTGGGAATATTCAGTTGCTTCCCCAGCAGCTTTTTGTCTTTGTCTAATTCGATTGGCTCTCGTTGTGATGTAAGCAACCGCCGGTAAATTCCCCCCAGGGTCAGACGACGCCGTGCCTCCCACCTTCAGCAGCGAAGTCCTTGGGGATCAGGACCCCAGGCTGGACCGCGGAGTTGCGTTCAGACACCAGGAGGGCATCTACAGCAAGAGGCTGAGAACAGCTATCGTCACAATGGCAGACCCCACACACACAGGTGAGCTGAACACACCCAGAACATGGGGACATGAGATCTGATGCTGGGCAGGAGACATGATGGTTACTGCTCTCAAGGAAAGACATCTTAATGCAGTCACTTTGTAAATAGTAAATAATAACGATCATCACTTCCTTCCTAGTTTCATCCTTCCTCATTCCCTCCATCAGTGTCTTCCTTCCTTCCTTTCTTTCTTCTTCCTTCCTTACTCCTTTCCCCTCGCTCTCGCATTTCATTCTTCCTCCCTTGTCTCTTTCTACCTTCCTTCCTTTCTCTGTCCCTTGTTTCATCCTTCCTTCATGTTCTATCACTCCCTTCCTTGTTTCTTCCTCCTTGTTTCCTCCCTTCTCTCCTTCCTCCCATCCATCCAGCCACCCAGTAATAATAATAATCTCTCCATATCTTCTTTATGAACAGTAGATGTTCCTGCAGCAGCAGACCGAGGGTCTCCAGCTCTGATCCAGGGTGTGAAGCCGTCTTCCCAGGAATCATCTACCTTTACCAGAGCGCCTTCAATCAACCTCAAACCCTCCAGTAGGGATCAGGGTACCAGCCCGATCCACTTCCCCCAGTACGAACCAACAGAGCTGACTCATGACAGGTTTCATCCAGCACACTTAGAAAGGGTGCAAACCGAGACCAGAGAGCGAGAACTTCCTCCGCCGGCCCCCCGACAGGGCGCTAGGACCCTGGACCACCTGTGGCAGAAGTTCTGTGATCAGCGGACCAAGGACGAGGCGCGTCCCACCGGCGATAAAGACGCTTCCCTGTTGGAGCGACTGGAGCGTCTGTCTCGCGTGATTCATCGCACGCAGGCTACTCAGGAAGCCGAGAGCCAGGAAGAGCGGAGTAGTTACTTTCCTGGAAGGACACCGAGAAAAGAACGAAAGGAGATTAAATGGAGCGAACACGGCGGAGTGACAGATAGGGGTTGGGAAGCGGGGGGAGGAGAGGCGGAACATCCAACCCAACTGAGCCACCCGTCCTCCCCAGCAGACAGGGATCAGCCAGATAGCATGTCAACCACGTCCACCGTGGATACGGCCCGACTCGTCAGGGCCTTCGGCGCCGACAGAGTCAGAAACGTGAACAGCAGCTCTCGACTCGGTAAACTGTACAGCACCATCAGCAAACAGAGGGGAGACTGGAGAGGAACGGAGGCCGACTCCTCTGTTACCCTCACACCATCCGAGGAATCGGTACGTGTGTCTGAGAGGACAGGAAGCTGGAGACACGGTGTCTCCAGCTTCCTGTCCTCCTCCCTGCTCTACAAGTTATCTGTCGAAGTTAGCACTGGTCGTGTTTATGCTAACATTTATTATTCCACTTGTCTGAATGTAAAAGTGCTTCCACACCTGCCCTCAGGTTGTTGCTGATTCAGCACAAACATCCAGCTCACACACGTTCTCACCACAGCGCAGACCTTCCAGGGTTCTGACAGCCAAGAGGGCTGGAAGAGCCGTCAACAAAAGCATCCAGGCAGGTCAGTCATCATCAACCATGAGCAACTTTTACTTGTGAGAAAAAAATGAAAACTTCTTATTTTTTCTATGTGCATGTTTTCAATGTAGGAATTTAGGCTGTCAGAATAAGGAAGGAATCAATGAATCGTATGATAAATTAAAAGGAGCTCAATAATTTCCAATATGATGATTAATATTGTTTGAAGGCCATTTTTGTTTACAGAGACATTGTAATCACTTTTATTTTTGTTTTCAATTGTGTGTTTTTTAAATTTTATTTCAGTTTTACAAATATTTTTTGGTTATCGTGTTTTATTTTGGATATTTAAAACGTCTTCCAGTTCCATCGTTAAGTGCTTTTTAAAATTGGTTTATTGGTAGGAAGGAATAGGAATGCATTTCTTTGGGAGATTAATAAGACTGTATGAAATATATTCATTTTGGTTCTTCAATATTCTGTACATTATTTGACTCGATGTATTTGGCGAATAAGACATTAACAAAAAATAAGTGTTTTTTTTTATCTTAGATGCTAAATGTATAGATTTTTGGGGGCAGTTTTGGCTTAGTATCTTTTTCATTCATCAAATATCCTTTTTTTTTTTTTTGCCTGTATCCTCCAGTTAACTATTAATATATTACTAAATTAGTTGACAATTATTTCAATAATCGATTAATCGTTTCTGCCCTAAAAAAAATCTAATGTTTTGTAAAGTCGGTAATATTTTTACCTTCTTCCTCAGGCGAGCTGGAGATTGTTCGTAACGGAACTCGGCGGAACACCAGAGATGTCGGGACTACGTTCCCCTCTCCTGCAGAAGCCAGGACTTATGGGCAGACCTCCTCTTCGTCAGGCACTGTGGGAGGAAGAGGAGGAAGGTGGAGAGTTCTTCCTAAATCAAACAGCAACCAGAGGCAGAAGAAGAGCAAGAGGAGCCCCTCCAAGCCTTACCCTAAAAGTAGGTTTGCTCGTACAGCTCGCGGCGGAAGACAGGTTTTTCATTAACTCATTGAACAGAGAGCGCGTTAGCTTCGCGTGCTGTCGCGACGCCTGGACTGCCATGGACCTCTGAATTTTTTTTTTTAATTAGCTCAACACATGATGAGCGAAAAACGACAGCGGAAGCGACAGTTTTCTGCCATTCGGGGTGAACCCAACACACGGGACGTGATGGCGGCAAAAGTTGAACAGTTTTTAAATTCTCCTGTCGCATAGCTCACCCGCGTGTGGGCGTCTACGCGCACAAGCTTGAAATTTCATGTGTGCGAATTTCACTGGTGACGGAGAAGGACTAGAGGTTGTCGCCTCCCGCGTGTCGAGCCATTAACACGAGGCCAGTCGCGCGCGAATCATTTCACCTCAGACAGACCAACAAAAGTTTCTAATATTTTGAAGATTCAAATGCTCTTAAGTTTGCAGTTGTGTTATGTGAGAATAGAAAAATTCAGGAAGTGGGAATAATTTTGTGATGCACTTTGTCATGTTTAACATTTTAAATGATTTTTTTAAGGTGTTTCGTGGTTCATCCCGGCTGACAACCCGAGGTCTGAGATGAGGAAGGAGAACCGGCCGGAGAGGTCGAACACGGCGTGGTTTGAGCCGCACAGCAGAACCCGTCCGTGGAGAGAGCTGCTCAGACAGAGACAAGTCCGAGATCTGAATCCTAAAACCAAAATATCGTCCTCTGGCCTGGCACGGGTCTCCCTGCAAGTAAGTTTATGGGGGTTTTTTGTCTTCAGAAAGGTGGATTTAAAAATAAAATACAAATAGTTAAAATGTTCAGTGTTTAACACATACGCATTGTGGGAGATTTCATTGTATTGCTCCGTCCCTGCAGGAGGCTCTGGAGATTCGGCGGCCGGATTTCATCTCTCAGTCCAAGCAGAGGGTGAGATGTCTGGCTCTGCAGGCCGAGGAGAGGAGGATCCAGTCTGCGTTCAGCCGAGAGAGAAACCTGCTGTTCGACCAGCTAGAAGAACCTCAGAGGCTGCCGAGACCCGCAGGTATCCAGAACCTGGAGAACCACTGCTCCACACCGTCACTCTGGGCTGCAGGAGTTACAGTAACTGCAGCAGCTAAAAGTTTGTTGTTTTTTTTCTTTGCAAAGGCACGGCGCTGTTGAGGAGAGCAGTACCCAGGAAAGAGATGATCCAGAGGTCCAAACAGTAAGCATTTAATGTTAATATCTGCATTTCACATTAGAAGCTTTACTCAGGTTACAACTCATCAGTCTATTATGGCACAACATGAAAACTTCCCACAAAATAAGTGCAAATTCAGCACATAAACACGTCGGCACCATATCCATGGTGTGCAGATATTTACCTTTAAGGAAATTATGTTTGTTTAGTATAAAGGTCAGAAAAAAATGAGTAAATTCCCTCCAAAATGCTAAGAAATTTTGAGATTAATCTCAGACATTTTCCAACAAAAAAAACACGAACATTTCTGGGTTGGAAAACCTGAAAATTTGTTAGAGAAACTGATACTTTTGTATTAACCAAGATTAATCTTCAAAAGAGAGACAAAAAATGTGGAATCGTGGCATTTCTAAGGTCCAAATCATTTTTGCCTTTTGAAACTGAAATTTCCACGTTTTCTCTTGAAAATGTCTGAGATTAATCTCAAAATGTCTGAATTTTTTGACAGAAATGTACGCCTCCCTCCTCCATCTACAACAGCCCTAATGCGTTGTCATAGTTTAGAGTATGTATCTCACACCTTTGTTTAATTTGCAACACTGACATTGTCAATTTTACTGCAACAGAATTTATGAGAATCTTCCTGAGGTGCGACGCAGGAGAGAGGAGGAAAGGCGGAAGGCCGAGTATCAGTCGTACAGGCTGAACGCCAAGCTGTACAACAAGGTGCCGTCCGTCAGTCAGGAACAAAAACATCCTGATCTGACAGCATTTCTGTGACCATTTGTTCCACTTTGACTCCATGTTGGAAATGACTGACATGCTGCTTGTTCTTTTCTTCTTTTCTTTTTCAGAGAGTGAGGAACCGAGTCCTGGGCAGGAGAACAGCCTGGCAGTGATTAAACGGAACAGCTCCAAAATGTTTTTTATTTCATAAGTCATATGAAATTCTTTTGAGCCATTCAATACAGAACAAAGCAGACATATTTTTACCAGAAAGAAAGGTGCTGCAGATCAAATCTGCCTATTTTTTTAATCATGTGAAACAGAAACTTGGGTATTGGTTTTTTTTGTTGTTGTTGTTAAAATTAAAGTGATTTTACTTTTTTTTTTTCAAGAAATACAAAAAAAGTTTTTAGTTTTGAGAATATGAAGACAATGGAGGCCGACATTGGCTCTGAAGGATTTATTGATCAGTTATCGGTTGTGCAGCAGCAGGAAACCACACAGGGGACAAAGAGACGAACTGCAGATTCACTACACCACACAGCATCGCGACATACTTTCATACAAATGCACTAGGCCCGTAAAACGAATTCATAAACGTTCAAGTTAATAATGACAGTCGTGTGTAAACAGAAACAGCCAGAAAATAAATGAGTGAAAATGTCAGTGAGGATTGAGCCTTGGCAGACGTGGTGGTAAAAAAGAAACGTTCAGACATTATTGTAGTTTTTCTTCAAGAAGGTTCAATTAAATAAACATAAACTAAGGCAGGCGACTGATGGCTGCAGGTTAAGGCTCGGACAAAGTTCCGGTCTTTAGAACGTGAACATTTCTGGACTCTTATTGAAGAAACTGGTGTCACTCACTGCGTAACCTGACCTAACTGTAGCCAGGCTGTGTCCACTGAAGTTATTTAGTTCCTTTAGTCTCAAAGGTTTTCCTCCAACGTTTGAATAATGGCTAAAATCCTCCCGTCTGTTTGTAACTGAAACATGTGCAGGACTTTGTTCTGTTGTGCAAATTCTCACACACACACACACACAAAATGACATTTACAACTCATAATTTCCCTCCTCACAGTCAAGCTAAGAACTGAGCACAATGCAACGACTCCCTAAAAAGATTAGAACACTTCCTAATATTCTGCACAGTTTTACAGGACTCACACAGGAGCGGAGAAGAGCTTGGTAAATACGGTGTTTGTGATTCTGGGCGGCATGCATCAGTTTATCCACCCTGGTTCACCGCCACAGTCTGAAGCACGGCTTTCCGTCACATCAGGATGGAATCAACCTGAAAGTTAATAGAGGCGCACCATTGAGCAAACGTAACGTCGATTGGCACCAGGCTGAGGCCTATTTCTGATCTCTGGTAATGCTTCGACCCGACTAGGCCAACTTCTCTTTAAGAACCTCTATGGTCAAATACATACAGAAGAGGATTCTGACTTTAATTTGAAGTCAGGATTCAAAGGAAAAAAAAGTCAAAATCCTTTTTTTTATTTGGCCCTAATCTTCTGTAGATACAAAACAAGTATTTTTTTTTTCTGGCTTTGTTGTTGTGGGTGATCATTAGTAATTTGTATTATATTAAAAGCCAAACTGATGGCTGTCTGAAAAAAGATTATAGTGATATTTCAAAATAAAGACAAAATGATTAGCTTAGCTTATAATAGCATCATATGTTAGCTGTTAGCATGGGCTAGCATTACTAAAACACAGGTCCCTGTGTCTGTGCTAGTGAATGTAGATCCTGCTGAGATCCTAATATTTCCAAACGGCTCCCAACATTTCCAAATTCAGCATAACAGACGGGTCCAAAGCTAAACTTTGCTCTGCTAAACATTTTGCCATCTTGCAGCCTGAATGAACATCAGACATGCCACGATGTATCAGTTTCCTTTTTTAAACAACCTCTTATATGTCCGTGATTCAAATTACTTTTCACTCACCTTGTGCTGATACTGAAAAACACAAACTTTTAGTCTTCATTCAGGAACAACCTCCACACTGAAGATTGTTGTCTGCAACATGATATAGCACTTAGAAATGGTGCATTTATGGATCAGAAGAGGCTTGGATTTGTCATTTTCTGATCAGGAAGTCACTGAATAAGCTGATGATATCTCCAAAGAAAAAAAAAAAATGAAATAACTAATGGCCTGAAATTGTTTCAGTTGTCAAATTGTACGATTTCTTTTCTGTCATCCTCGTTTAAAACAGCCGTGGCCAAAACGGATCGGCATCAGAACCGAGCCTGGTGTTACGTAAATAAAATCTAAGTAAGCTGAGATGAAAAATGTCACTTGTAACAACAGAGTTGCTAACTTCTCAAACATGAAGGTACCTCCCCGTCTTTAGCGTTCAACCTTCCACTTAAGGCTGTATATTCCTCTTGGTTTGACTCGTTTGGCCTCTGGAGGTGGAGGGGGGAGCAGAAACTGATGGTGGCGTGTTTGTGGTGCCGCAGCAGGCAGAGGAGGGTGGGGTCACAGGGGTCAAGCAATATTTAGGTCTGCAGGAGACTGTGGACTCTCTGCAGCTGGGACTGGGACAGAACGAGACGGTGGACCTGCTCCTGACCGCGGGGACACGGCACCAGGACTCGACCCACCAGCACCGCGTCGGAGTGCTTCTCTTCGGTCGCCTGGAAACAGAAAAAAACAGAGGTCGGATCCGCAGGTTCTCTAACTGCGCTTCAATTGATCTAAAAATCGCACAAATTGGAATTCCAAAAGTAATTTTGCTCAGCTATATTTTTCTCAAAATATGGCTTATTTTATCACCACAGTTTGAGTATTTTTCAATAAAAAGTTGTGCTGCTAGGATGAGGTGGTTTTTCTGTCGCATCAAAATTTTTATATTTCGCAAAAAAGACTTACCAGCAAGTGGTAAGAGGGATAAACTTTTAATGGCTTACTGCGAGAATAAACATACCCACTTCTGATTTTAATTGCATTTCTTATTTAATGGAAACGCCACAATTGTGAAATTGGGGGGTTTTTTTATAACATTGACAAAAGTTTTGCACACATTTGTAATAGAAACATAGTTGTTACCCAATAGCTAAAGGGTTCCAATACAGCTGAAGAGGTTTGATGTTTTTGTTTACTACCTTAACAAAGGAGGTTGAAGGGAACGTTGCAAAGTCTGACGAGACTCGAGCTCCAGGCTGCAGATTGACGACGTGCTCTGCTACCTCACCCTGAGCAGAAGCCGAGAACAAGATACGCTGGTTGAAACTACAACTGATTTTTTTTATTTAATCCTAAAGATATTTAGAGTATTTTTTTTACCTTCAGTTTGTCCAGAGTCTCTGTCAGGGACTGAAGACGTGCCGTCTGTTCCAGGAGCTGAGCACTAGGCGTCACTGTAGGACAACACAACGTTAGCAACCTGTTCCTCTCCTTCCACACAAAGAACTGTGTACGTCAGTCAGTACAGTAGAGCCGATGATTTCAGGCGATAATGACACATGTGTCTATTTAAAGTGACTGACTCTGACCGGCGGCGTGTTGGTTGAAGGTGCAATAATATAATAATTACATGGATTCATAATCAGGAGTTCCTGAAACACTTGAAAGCTGATTGGATATAGTTGAACCCTGCACCAATCTGATGGTTGAATAACATTAAAAGATTATAAACAACAAATACCTTTGGTGAGCTCATATGATTATTTAATCAAGAATTTAGCAGGAAAAAGGGTTTTGGACATTTTTTTTGCTTATTCTATTGATGCATAGTTCTCATTTAAAATGCAATTAATTAATTAATTACGGACTCTGCAATCAACTCAATGACAAATTTTAATCGGGTCCCACCACCTCTGTTTTAATATGTTAGAATGGTCTAATCAAAGTTCAGACCAAAGTCCAACTGAGAATATTTGACAAGACAAAAGGATTGGAAAAAATGTTTGAAGATTCTCTCTATTTATTCTAACTGAGCGTAAGCCGTGCTGCAAAAAAACAAAAAAAGAAGAAAAAAGTCAGTCTGGGTGTGCAGAGCTGGCAGAGACAAACTCCCAAAAGAACAACAGCTGAAATTTTATTCATAAAATAATTTGAAAATGGTTTTATTTTCCTTCCATTTCCAAAATTATGAGCCGCTTTGTGTCACAAAACATCTCAATAAAACGCACTGAAACTTATAAAGTTGTGCCAAACATTTTACTCAAGTAAAAGTTGAACTGCTTCAAGATGTTTTATTCAAGTAAAAGTAAAAAGTATGGTGCAGTAAAATTATTCTTAAAGTTTTTTTCAAAATGCACTCAAGTAAATGCAGCTAGACACTTCCCACCTCTGTAAACTTGCAATTGTTGCAACAATGTAGCTGCGTTTCCATTAAAAATGTGCGCAAAACTTTGCCAATGTTGCTGAAAAAAACATAATTTTGCAATTGTGGTGTTTCCATTAAATAAAGAATGCAGATAAAAATCACACTTAAATAAGTTTATTTAAAAAATACGCTGCGGCATCATCCTCCGACCACTTCCTGCCGTCTTCTTCGTCTTTTCCGCCAGTAGTAACGTCTGTCTGTTGATCACATGACTCAGGTGTTGCGAAGAAAGTGTTTCCATCGCAGTTTTGTGAAATATCCGGATTTCAATAGAGCTGATAAGCCGCCTCATCCTAGTGCCACAACACAAGTGTTTCGAAATTAGCAAATTTATTTTCGTAATTCCAATTTGCGCAATTTTAAGGTCAATGGAAACGCAGCTACTGAGTGAAAGAAAATATCTGTAGTATTGATGAGAGGAGGAGGAGGAAACCAGTCATCTAACTTCCTCCACTCAACGCTCTACTGACCCGGGGATTTTCCAGTGACGTCCACCACCTTGACGTTGGCGCTCATCTGCAGCAAAGTCTCGAGGAGCTGGTCGGTTTTGCGGTAGAGGCCGCTGGAGAGCACTTCGGGTCGTCCTTCCTTGGAGGGAAGCTTGGTCACGTTGAGCGGCGGCAGAGAGGCGAGCTGGGTGCGCATCTTCTCCGCCTGCCGGGGAGGAGGAGCGCGCGCATGGAGGTTAAAAACGTCACCGTGCGGATCTTTTGGGCGGCTCACAGTTCCGTTCTCACCTTCAGCCGGTTGTTCTCGTTCTTCAGGTGTTTGATGCAAAGCCGCTGGGCTTCGATCTGCTGACTCAGCAGAGGAGAGTCGATCACCTGGACGCCGGAGCCCGGGCCGATTCCGGCCATCATGTTGCCTGAGGAGGACAACAGGAAGACTGGCCATGAGATGGAAGAAGGTATGGATGATAGCTTCACTCTACCTTTAGGATGCTTATTTATACCTCAGTCATTTAGGGGTTTCTTTGTTTAACACTCAATCGTTCAACCAAGCCATTGTACTAAGTTTCTGGTTAACTGAGGACATTTTTTATCTCACAGTTTTAATGTTTATTGCATGCTGGTCGTGTGTTCTTATGGGCCAATTAGGTCAAGCTGCTATTCTAACATTGAATGTATGTAGGTTTTTGTGCCGATGTTTTATGGGATACTACTGCATATAACATCCATCGATCACTAAACTGAAAGAGATACTTCATCACAATGCAAACACAAATCTTAATTTAGATTCAAAAACTAAAGCTCAAACTTGGAAATAAAAATGATGACACGCCTAAACAGTAACAACAATTTATCCCATCAATCTGATTGGATAAAAACGTGGTTTTGTGTACGGCTCAGTCGTGGTTGTAACATCTTTTTGTTAGAGGTTTCCATTATATACTGGATCTCACAAACATCTCAAAGGCTTCTAATCAAAAACACTTTGAGCAAATTCAAAGCTTTAGTATTTACAGTAAAGACTTCTCTATTCCAGTCTGTGTTTTTAGTCAAATTATGAGTGAATCTCTTGGTTGGCCTCAGGATGGTGTACACAATTTTTCTCTGGACAGTCTCTCTTAAAGATGTCCCAAACAGGCTAAAGACAGGACAAGAAGTCTAGATTCAATACATCTATGGTTTAGTTGCAGTCTTATTGGGTCCTTAATATGGTTTGGACTTCTTGGGTAAAAAAATAAAATCCTGTTACTTTGCCTCTAACTAAGGATGACATAATGAAAAAATCATTTCCAGCATCTCTACCTTTTAAACCAACAATTCAGTCCTTCTAATTCAGTCACAACGACAGAGTGATATCTGCTAATGCTAACAGCAACATTCAAATGATGCTATCAGTCTGTTTTAAGACCAAAACACAGCAGACATGAAATTTTTGTGATTACATTATTCCTCATTAACTTTTGCTACATAAGCAATTTATTCACGAATGAAGAAGGTACAGGCACAAAAAATATCGGTTTATGTCATCTAACCATAATAGCCAAGAGCAAATGGTAAACCAGTAATAAAAAATGCTGAAATACACACAATCAGTGTAGACATATAATCTTCACCTACTTTAACTTTAAATACTTTCTGCTCTTTAAAGACCCGATGACATAAAACATGCATTTTACATTTGATGAAACTCGGCCCTGTGGCAACAATAAACTCAACATCATGCAGAATCACATCAGATGCAGGCAGACGGATACCTTTAAGTTCCTCTGAAGAATAAATACATCAATCAGAAGATAAAAGAACAAGATAAGAAAGGAGAAACATGTTATTTCTTGTTTGAACTCAAAATACTTCATAGATTAACTATGTTAGATTGTGACGGAGACGGCTGTTACAGTAACGAGGACAGATTATTTGTTTATTTATTTGTTTTTTTTTTGTCTGATCTCACTCACCTCCAGCTATTCCTGAAACCATGGAAGCGATTCCTGACGGGCTGCTGCCTCTCAGTCCGTCCGCGGTCATCTTTGACTGGCTGTTGATTCGCTGCTTCAGCTCCGTCTTCTCGGACTCCAGCTGGTCGATGTCCGCCTGCAGGGCGTCCATGGTCTCCTCAAACTCCCTGCGGAGAGGGACACCGTGGCAAAGCTGTAGACCTGCTCGCACCGCCTCGCGCTCGGGGGTTATCTCACGTGTGAAACCATAATTACTTCTCCTTCTTCTTCAGCAGGGTCTGGGCCTCATCCAGCCGGGTCTGGATCTTCTCCACGCGTTCGTCAGCGTCTTTGGACGAGCTGTCCAGCTTCTTTTCCAGCAGACTGAGACGGATGTTCGCTTCGCTCAGCTCTTCTCCCTGAAACGTCACTCAGTGTCATGTTTCTGCACAGTGACTAACACGGTTTCAATGAAATTGGTGATTTATTGATGCCTTTGATGTCTTCTTTCCCCACGGTTGAATGGATATCTGAAATGCAACTTCAGTAAAAGTGTAAAAACAAGAATTTAGTGCCTAAGTTTGATTTTGTCGGATTTTCTTTAAAGCACGCAGGGTGAAAATTATACATACCAACTCAATTATATGCATACTTATATTTGGAATACATTTTAATTGGTTTAAGTTCATGTTTGTTCATATTTGAGCCACTATGAGAAAATGTATATTAAATGTTAAATGAAGCCCCTTTTTCTTACATTTTAACCCAGTGAAGTCATGTGTTGAATGATCTTCCCGACCAATAAACCATTTGTGCTCACGATAAACGTTTCATTAGACGTTGAACACATTTAACCGCGTTTCTCCACCTTGATCTTTAGAGATTTCTTCAGCTCTTTGATGACCGTTTCTCTGTCCTCCAGCTTCAGGCCCAGACCTTCGGCATCTGTGATTTCGGCTCGAAGAGCTCCAGCTCGCAGATCCACCGGTGGAGGGTTCTGTGGGATGACGGGGCAGAGAGAAATAAAACTAGCATTCTGAGTTCGGAAAACACGCACCAGATAAAAACCTTTCCAATCCGCTTTGAGGCGTTTTCATAACGGAGACACATCTGCACAGTAACAAAATCCTTCACAGTTACCTTGCTTTGGGGCTTGTCTGAGTCATACTCTCCCTCCTGCATGGCAGTAGCCATTTTATTCATGGTTGCTATGACAATGCTACAGGATTGTCGCAGACACTCAAAGGGGTTGGCACCCTGAGATCCATAGATCTGCAAAGATAAGGGGTAAACCCATTATCAGAATACTCCTTCCAACAAGTCGGCAATTAAACCCAGCAACATCTTGTATTTGTACCGACAACAACTAACCTTTATAAGGAATGAAGGCATGTAGGAACTTATAATAAAACCAGATCTGAAGAGCTTTACCAATAAGGGTCTTCTTGTTTTATGAAAGCTCTGACATCTTAAAACATAGATGGATCAATCTGACATGATAAGCTAGGAATGTGATGCTAAAAGGGCCCCACAGATTCACAAACTCTTTATGTGCCATTTATTCTCTGGGAGGAATGGGTGAATTTGGAATGCCTTTTGGAATGAAAAACATAACCTGGCTTTCAAATAAGTAAAATGAACCAAAATATTTGATACACTGTAGATGATTGACATTCAATCAACTTTTTCAGAAGTTCAGAATTTATGCTGAGATTTCGTATCCCTTTGGACTAGTTGGACACAAATCCACATGTAAAGTTTGATTTCAATCACATTTTAACACATAGTTCAAGACAATCATTACGATTTTAGAATGAAAGAAGTTAATAATTCTTTATAAAAGGCTTTACAATGTGACGCCTCTAAGTCTGAAACAACATTCTCAAGGACTTTCTTTTTATCTTCCCTAATTGACCTGGGGCATTTCCCAATAATTATGGTCAGGGTTTCCCCCAGTGTATTTTAAGCCTGGCGGGTTACCAGGCTTTACTTGAGCCCCCAACAGGCTAAACATTCCTTATTTTTTTAAAGTTTTTTAAAATGTTTGCATTTTTAAGACTTTATAGTTGGTGTTCAGATATTAATCTTCCAATCTTTCAATAACACATAACTATCGAGTGATATTTTCAAATTTCCTGTCAACTTTAAACATTTTTTAACTCGAAAACACGGTAGGTTGCTGGATGAAGGACTGCCCTAGCACACAAACACCGGGCTTAGCAAATTTTCTAGGAGAAACCTTGATGGTGTTGTGAGGCTAAAAATCGCGTGTGTGTCTTTCTCGTTCTGAGGGAGGGCCAGAATTTACTAGGATGGTGTGGAATTGGGAGGGAAGTTTAGGGTTGGACTTGCCAAGAAGGGCTTGGAGTCCTTTTATAACAGCTTGCAGTTCAACTTCTAGCTATTGTTTCCTTTGAGTAGGTTTGCTTAATTTGCTCCCAGAGAAAAACAGAGGAACTGGTGTATCACCTGTTCTGCAGCCTTGAATGCTACATCCTCCAGTTTGACTGCCGCCAGCCCGTCCTGTTCGCTGAGAGGAGACATCATCTGAGCTCCAGCAGCGGCCACTTCCTGCAATACTGCCACCACCCAGGTCAGGTGTTTTCTGCAGTCGGAGAGCGTGTCGGACACCTGCAGGGCAGAATCGGTCAAAAGAGAACAGCAATCTGAAAACCTCTGTATCTCATCCAATCTGCTCGCCTCGATCTAAATAGTGGCGAGCCAGCCAGGAGCCACTGAAATCCTGGATTACAGCTGTGGGACATTTATATTTTAGTGCCTCTTGATCATTCCTAACATGACTTCTCAATATCGCTGCATTATGGAAGAAGTTGATAAGTTAGGAGTTGATGTACCCAACACGGCGAGGGCGACCAGAATAGCAGTTTAAAACGCGTGGTTCCCATGGTTACCTGTTGTCCGAAGTTAAGTGCGGCAGGGATACCGGGTGCATCTGTTCCTGGCATTCTGCGGCGAATCTTCTTACAGAACTGCCTGATGTCACTACAGGAAGTCTCCAAATCCTTCAGCAGCACGGCCAAGTCAGCCTTCTCCTGACCCGTGTGCAGGAACGCCCGCAGGCGGCCCACCTCCACTGCCATGCAGTCCAAGGCACTCTGGGTGAACTGAACACGAGAGCAAGCCATTGGATATACATCCTAACCTAAACCTTAACAGACTTCTAGTGCTGTTCCAGGAAATAAAGGAAACTTGTAGCAATAATATAACATTGAGGATGGATGGATGGATGGATTGATGGATGTGGTTTAGTTGTTTCTGTTGACAGATTAGTCGTGTTTTTACTCACTCTGATGTGATCAGCCAGCTGCATAGTGCAGTCCTCACTCTGATCTGCCAGATGGATGCTGTACAAGTGCTAATGAATGAAAAATATTAAACACAAAGATTCATGTCACTATAATAGTATTTAAAAAATGAGAAAAAGACACATTGTAATGTCTTATTGCGGAGACGCTTTTTTTAGCAATGTGGAACATAATGCTGCAGACCTGATAGTATTTTATGGCCTTGGTGAGTGGCTCCACGTTGACCGTCTCGTCCAGCTGGTCTTTGTGCAGCAGGTCAATGAGGAAATCCAGAGAGCGCTCATGAACACTCATCTCTGGGTACAAAGAGCCCACCTTCTTGTAGATCTCTACGCTGCACTGAGACAAAGCTCTGGCAAACAGACCCACGAAGAAGGTTGTTGCAGTAGATGTACAGTATATCAAAGGGTTACGTAAAAATCATCATGGGAACAAGAATGTAACGGTGTTTACTGTGTTTGATGGTGGGGCCAACTGTGAGCTCCATTTTAAACTCTTATCTGAGTCTCTGCAGTGAAACTTACTGCTCGTATTTGTGGAGAGTAGCTTGAAGCAGACTGAGGGAGTAGACGAGACCGCCTGCAAAGCTCAGCTGCTCACCGACGCCGCCCTTCAGGCCGACTCGCTCCACACAGTTTTCATTCAGGTCAAACTTCTCCTGCGCTTGTTTGCTGATCAGCTCAGCCTGAAGATGCACAAACAAAGATGGTTTCAGCTTGCACACAGATATGGTTCCTCTTTCCTACACACTGGATTAAGATTGCCTTAAGACAGGCTTAGAGATCCCTCTCCTGGATGTCCAAGAATTTGCTGGACAGGTCTTGTTTCAACTCTCTTGAGATATTGTGGCAAATATATTTTGCATTTGAGCTCCAGAATGACTAAGCAGCAACTTCCCTCGGCTTCCAGAATGCAATTATTTATGTGCAATTTGGAGCTGTGGGCACACTCTCCAGCTGGGAGCCCTGTTACCTGGCAAATTCAACACAGACCAATTTCTATGTCCAAGGAGACACATGGCGTTTGTCTCAGCTGCTTTGAGACATACTGGTTGCAGGCGGTTAAGCGGTGGGAAGCCATGCATATACTGTAGGTGCCATGAGCCAAAAACATCGCAATAAATTAGGCAACTCGGAGCAGTGCGACCATAATGTGGGAAAGATTAGGTTGTAGCTTTGGCAGGAAGCTTTGTCCCATTTTCTAAGAAAAACAGACTTTCCTCAGAGAGTCTCTAAAGATCCTTCTCAGGAAGGTGTAGCCTATACTCTCGTGTATAAGTGCAGGGTTGAATACATATCGGCGCCTACGGCGGTTGTCTATGCCATATGCTGGAAGCTCGTACTTTGCCACTCATGCAAAGAAACACCACAATCTCACAACAGACGTTTTATACACTTTTAAAACTGTTGGAGAACTCTTGCACTCCAGCGTGTGTGATGAGGTTCCTACTGTGCTCTTGATGTGTCTCTACCTAAAGGGCCTCAGCTGCACTCTGACAATAAGCAGTCTACCTTGTGAATGAGTCTGGGGATGAGCAGCAAGACCAGGATGCAGTCATGGTCTCCCCCATGACGAAGGAAGGATTCAGGCATAAACGAGGTCAGAAGAGACACGTGTCTGTTGGCTTGAGCCACCTCCATCTTCCTCAGCTCCATCTCGATGGCCTGAAAGAACAACCACACTTTACGTGAACAAGTATGAAGTGGCGTCGCCGGCAGCCTCCTCTTGCTTGTACCAAATGAACTGACCTTGGCGTAAGCTTTTGTCTCCGCAAACTTAATCTTGAAGTCAAACATCTCTGCTGGCGGCTGCTGCTGCAGCTCCGCTGAGGCCTCCTGCTGGCTGGTCAGCTCTCTGTTGACCTCCTGCAACAAATCCCAGATAGTCAGCGCACACAAGGCATGTGAAAAAAGAGTGAGCCGGACACGCTTAAGAAAATACCAATAAAGCAACGATCAGATGTGTATGTGCACCTGCAGGTGAGCGGTCAGCTCTCGGTACTTCTTGATGGTCTGCTGGTAATCCGCCACGGTCTCCTGTGCCGCCTCAACTCGTTTCTCAGCCTCACGGACTCTGGCCGCTCCCAGGTCCAACATCTCCCTGAGCTCCAGCTCCGTTTCTCTGGCATTCTCCTGCAGCTCATCGTTCATCTCATTTATAGCTTCCTGCGGCACAAAGACGATTACCAGTATAGCTAACAAAAACACTCTTGTTGTGTAAGTTGGTACAGTAGAGAGGAGACTTAGCTAGCTATTTTCAAATATGAAGTCTGAGGAAGAATCGAGATAAAATCAAAAAAAATATTGGCCACAAATTCTGATCAGTGCATTTCTACAAAAAATAAATCTTGCTGTTCACATACATGGGCATACATGAATAAATATCTTAAAATTTGGATATTCATAAACTACAGTGATTTTATTTCTTTAACTTCAAACGTAAAAAAAACTTTATTGTGCGACTTACGAACAAATATGGCAATATTTGGGAGGATGTTGCTTAACATCACACATCATAAGGTTTTCTCAACAGAAGATAAAACATTTTTTAACACAAAACATCGTGATCAATAATGAAATATCAATCATTTAAAAAAAAAAAAAACATGATCAGAGTTATCAGGACCAGAGTGTTTCTTTCACTTCTCCACTGATTCTGACCGGGCGATAACTGCTAGGACAACTGGAGTGAACGAGTATGAAGTGGCGTCGCCGGCATTTGTACCAAATGAACTACTAAAACTCTGGGGGACCCTTTCTGCATATCGATGAGTTTTTCATATTAAAGATATGAAATGAGATATACACCAGGAAACAGCAGCACTTTAATTTGCTTTGAACTCCATGCCATAAATCTAACATGAAAGCCGACGTGAACAGTAAAGCGTTTGTCACTGAAAGAGAGTGGGTCTTCCTCTGAGCTGCTGTTTCCTCACCAGGTCTGTGACCGTCTCTCTCAGCTCCCGCACTTTCTCCTCCAGATCCAGGTTTCGCTCCGTCAGCATCTCCACCATCTCCTCCGCCCCCAAAGCTGCGTCCACCTGAAGGACAGCATGCATTTGCTCTCACTAACTGGACCAATCACACAGCGCCCACCTTTGGCACCTAGTGAGTTTCTCGAACCTGCTCTTTCAGCTCGTCTATCGTCTTTTCTGCCGCCGTCATCTCCTCTTGCAGCTTTTCCTTCTGGCCTCTCTGAGAATCGAGCTCTGTGTTTTTCTTCTCCATCTGCTTCTGCAGCTTCACGTGTTCCTGCTTCTCCGACGCGGACAGGTCGCGCATCCTGACGCAGAGCAGGAACACAGGAGGATTTTGTCGAGTAAAATGGGAAGAGTCTGTGTGTAAACTCTGTTGTTGTGAATAATTAAAAATAATCAGTTTTCCGGTGGAGAGGCACTCACCTGACCAAAGCTTCCTTTAACCTGCTATTCTGTTCTTCCAGCTGCTTCACGTGATAACTGGAGGCGGCGCCGTCCGAACCTGAGGCAGACACCAAAACAAAGCTAGCAGTGACTGTGACTATATCTTGAAACATTTTAAACATTCTGTCACATTAAACTACAGAGTTCAATGCATTTGATTGGGCTTTTAAGTAATAAACCAAAAGAAAAAAAAGAAGTAGCACATTATTGAGAAGTGAAATGAAAAAGATTACTGGTTTTCAAAAAGATTACAAATAAAAAATCTGGAAATTGTGCCATGTATTTGTGTTCAGCCATACTTTACTCCGTGACCCCTAAAGAAAATCTAATCTTACCAACAAAAGGTCAAGACTCTTAGGATGTGACCATTTTTTAAGAGCAGCAAAGTAGAGAGACCTCCAGAGGCTTCAAGCTGTTATTGCAGCCACAAGTGGCACTGACTCAGGCGCACTGAATACAAATGCACACCACACTATTCAGATTTTTACAAAAGATTTTAAAGATCATGCATCATTTTCCTTTCATTTATTAACTATGCAGTAATTTTAGTTGGCTTATCACATGAAATCTCATTAATAGTCACTAAAGTTTGTGCTGTTTAAAAGCATATCCAATAAAGTTTGTTCTACTTTGGACTGCTTTATAAATGTTCGGCAATTTTTCACAGTCCTTTCCTCACCCTTTCATTGCTTTAACTCTTATTTAATTTGCTTACAAAGACAGAAGAAAACAAAAAAAATAAATCCTAGTCACTTTAAAGACTAGTATGTCTTCGTGAATTTGGGCCTCATGTCAGCGTCAAGCTTAAACACGACTTGAAGAAACGTCTTGTGTCACTATGACGACGTGATCCATACCTTTCTCCTCAATCTCGTGCTTTAGGATCTCCAGGTCCATGGTGAGCTCCTCCACTCTCTCCTTCAGGGAGTCCACCTCCAGCTGTAAAGACTCTGCTCGCTCCTCAGCCATCTCCTTATCCAGAGTCGCCATCTCGATGGCGTCGGCCGTGTCCGACATCTCCTCCATGTACCGCTCCTTCGCCTCCATGGCTTCCTTAGCCTCCTACAAATGGAAATAATACAATATATACATAGATAACCATAGAACCATGTATTTAAACCATTTTTATTGACTTAGATATTCCGATTAAGATTACTTAAAATGATCAGTTTCTCAGATTTTACTTTTCATAGGTTTATGTTTGGGTGAAATGAGCATTGTTCTTTTATTCTATGAACTACTGTCAACATGTCCGAAATGCCAAAGAAAAATTTAGTATTTATTTGCAGAAAATGAGAAATGGACAAAATCATGAAAAACATGCAGTGCTTTCAGACCTCACATGATGCAAAGTTCATATTCATTTAGAAACAACAATACTAAATGTTTTAGCTCAGGAAGAGTTCAGAAATCAATATTTGGTGGAATAACCTCTCTCTCTTAATTTTTTCCAGAGCTCTATTTCACCATGGCGCTGTGCCGCGATCAGAACCCTGCAGTCAGCCTCCAGCAGCAGCTGCCCCAGCCTCCACATGTGCCTCCTTACCCTTTTTGCCTCTTTGAGTTGTTTCTGCAGCTCCGCCTGCTGCTCCTGCATCTTGGTCTTCCACTCCTGCAGCTGCTCCAGCTGGATCTTGTGCTTCTCCAGCTCCTTCAGTTTGGCTTTGTCCTCCGTTCGCTTCATCTTCAGCGTCTCCAGCTTCTCGTCCAGGTCCTTCACCTGAGCGCGCAGGGCCTCCTCCTCCTGCAAGAACGGATGTGGATGGATTAAAAACACCTGCCACTTTCGTAATCTTTCTTTGATTGAGCCTCTGTTAGAAGCAAAACATATCTGGAGACACGGGGCATGCACACATGCCTTATTAATCATTGAATGTGTGCTTGGAGGATTCACAGGATGCACAGACACACACCCCTGTGAAGGCCATACACTCCCTATGAAGCCATCACACCTTCGACAGCTTGTTAAAATGTTAGTGACAGAAAAACAACAGTTCAGTGTCAAGTGCAGAAACAACCCAGATATCTGCACCTCTGTTTCCATGACGACTTCCTCCTGAGGGGGTGAGACACAAATAACACAGGTTACCTCCACCTCATGGTGGGGTTGTTTCATGATCTTAATGGAAATTGTTTTTTTAACTATGCAGGAAATTAATTGTATAATTCAACTATACTGTTAGAAGTTAATCAATGATTACTAAAACCCAGCGCCAAAACACTAAGTATTGTCGCCGTGCTTTTTTGTTGTTACCATTAAATGTTTGCTATTATTAAACTACATTTATTTCAGATTTTAAAAAATACTAAAAGTAAATTTCAATTGAAGATTTCATTTGCAAAAAAAACAACAACAAATAATTGCGATCAGTCATTTACAAAAAATGCCAACGAGACTTACATCCCAGCGGAGGATTTTTTTTTTGTCCACTCTTATTGTTTTGATTCGTGCTGATCCTGCCAAAGTTGACAGTAAATGTGGAAATTAATAAATGGTTTGATAGAGAAAAAGGTGCCAAATATTGGCTCAAAACAGTTACCAACTTATTTGATTACACAGTGTGACATAATTAGTGTTTTTATTATTTTTGATTATTATTTAATTATCCACATTAATTACAGTCTTATTGTTTTACCAATTTTTTATTTTTCTCATTCTGTTTTTAATATTTTTGTCACATTTTATTTCATTATTGATTTTGTCTATTTTTTTTTCTTTTTCTGTATTCATTTCATCATTTTGTTTTACTCTCACTTTTGTTTTTATCATAAAACCCTCCTGTTTTCTTTCTTTTTTTTGTAGGCCCGAGCAGCCCGAGCAGCCTATTGTTTTCATAATGTCTATTATTATTTTTCTGCCCCCCTAAAGAGGGGGCTTTTTGAGGGATTGATCATATTCAAAAACTCACCAAACTCGGAGGACACATACAGCAGTGTTGTATAGTAACGAAGTAAAAATACTTCACTACTTTACTTAAGTATATTTTGGAGTACTTCATACTTTCCTGGAGTATGAAAATTTTTGATGACTTTCACTTTTACTTCACTATATTTCCGAACTTAATTGCGTACTTTTACTCCGATACATTTTCAATGTGTGGTTTAGTTACTCGTTACAAAAAAGCGAGAGAGAGAAACGCAAGTGTTTTGACCCCACCTACTGATTAGCAAGTAGCAAGTAGGCTACCGAACAAAGTCCGTAGCCTGCTTGCCTGGGCTTGTTCATCACCACCAATAGGATACTTCTTCTTCTTCTTCTTTTCTATTATGGCGGATCACAAGCAACTTTAAGGTGCATACCGCCACCTACTGTACATGAGTGTGTAGAAGCATTACTTCATATCTATTAAATTCTACTTTTTAATTTTGTATTCTTAAGATAAATAAACAATGCTTTCCTTAATTTGTGAATATCTGTTATGTTTCCTTCATTTCCTAATATACCTTTAAGATTCCATTCATGCCCCATATTTCTAACTATTCTCTTTAATTCTTCCCTTTTGAGTTCATTTGACTTACAGTTCATCAATATGTGTTCTACATTTTCTTTCTCTCCACATCTCTCACATTTATCATTATTTTTCCTCCCTATTTTATAAAGCATGTCATTTAAGTAGGTATGACCTACTCTTAATCTACTAATTATTATTTCTTCTCTTCTGTTTCGTTCATTAATGCTTCGAATTCAAACTGACTTTTGTACTTCATATAATCTTCTTCCTTTCTTATCTTCATTCCACATTTTTTGCCATTTCTTGATTTCTTTACTTTTAATTAGGATACACCTGTTTCGCTTCTCCCATTAAACACAAAGCAAGTCTCGCAATCAGTAGCAGTCACATGGAAATTCTATCTTACAAAAACTCCCCGTCCAACTTGAAGAAACACATCGAGGTAACTTCTTATGAAATGGTTATAATCCTCCTGTTTCAGTAACTATAGCTTGGTCACTAGGCACTACTGTATTGTGAAATCTTGACCATAAATGAACTTTGTTTGGCATTGTTTCAGTTCCACACGTGGTGTATTTAGCTTAGGCTTAATGTTGACTGTAGCAGGCTACCTAGACTCCTCTGTTCAAGGGGGGACAGAAGCCATAGCGATAGCAATTTAGACTAAATTTAACGAATATAGGAAAGGCAAGCAAGTTCAAAACCAGGTTTACAGATGCCAATAAGCTGCATTTCCCTCCCAATTCTTTTTTTCTTTTGCATAATGACCAGTTGTGTGCACCACCTACTGACTGTAGCATTGACTGATTCACTGATTTGTGAAGTAGAGTAATCGTAACAGCTCTTTCTCTTCATGTTGGCCGCATTTTCTGTACTATTTATTTTTCTCATTTTCAGCACTGACCTTACTTGAAGGGAAAACTTAAGGCTTACAAAAACTTTGTATTTTCTGTCCTGGAGGGTATACTAAGAAGCTGGTTCAGTTGTAAAGCAGGTTAAGTTAACCTTGTGCTATAGGTAAAGCACCTAATTTTCTTAATTAAATGATGCCTGCAGGTATATCTATTAGCAGGTTTAATTTTGCCTGCACTTGGTTGTGTACATTATTTTAAGTGTATTTGACAAGTTTACCAAAATATAAAAAATGTCATTCAAACTGCATTTGCTTTGTTTTACTTTTTACTTGTACTTTTCATTACATTACTTGAGTACATCCATTTTTACAGTAATTTCCATACTTAAGTACAAGAAGTTTCAAATACTTTAAGACTTTTACTCAAGTAACATTTCAGTCAGTGACTTCGACTTTTACCAAAGTCATATTTTGGAGAGGTACTTGTACTTTTACTTGACTCTGAGATTTCAGTACTTTATACAACACTGACATACAGCATGTTTAAAATTTATGTATTTTAAGGTCGTCGCAAAAATCGCAAAAGACGCGCCACCTAGCAACTTTCAAAAGACCCTTTGCTATTCACTTACTTCAACGTAGAGACTTGAAATTTGGTACAATTGTAGAGCTCCCCAAGACGCTCAGAAATTACAATTAATGTCATAGTGCAAGTATCACAGGAAGTCAGCCATTTTGGATTGAAGGTCCAATTTTGACCCCATTTTTGACATTTACAGCGTTCGTATTTGATCGAACTCCTCCTAGGGATTTCGATTGATTGGCTTCAAACTCAGTCAGTCTGATCATAAGGCACTCACCGTTTTGATTCAAAGTTATCAAAACGGTGAGTTTTTGAGCATGCTGAGGGGGGGTTAGCAGGGGTCAAAGTTCACTTACTCGCCATGAAACACAAAACTCTTATATCTCATACACAAAACCTCTCAAAGGGACCAAACTTTCAGTAATTGATCATCATCGGGTGTCCTATAATACCCAATGGTCAAATGATAACATCACTTAGGCCACGCCCCCTGGGAACAGGAAGTGTCGTGTTTTACTGTGAACGGTCGCTATCTTACCCCTTTGAGCTAATCAACATGAAACTGTGTCCAGAGACAGAAGACATGTTGGTGTGTTGTGGATTCCAGTTCCGACTGGCTTCGATGGAGCAGGCAGGCGTGGCGGCATGGCGAAGTGACCTGTAACGCCGTTGCCATACGTTTGGCTCGGAATTCCACAGTTTCGGGCCGAGCTGCTCTAAACTCACTAGAATGGATCCTTATCCACCCGCCGACAGGAATCCATAACAAACTTTGGTGGGCGTGGCCTCATTTCTCTATAGCGCCCCCTAGAATACTTTAAATGATTAGCCCCAAGCCATGCTTTAACCTAGAATTACAAAACTTGGTACACATGTGTATCTTGTCAGGACATACAAAAACGTTTCTTGGAGCTATGCTCTAAACCAGGGGTGGGCAATCCTGGTCCTCGAGGGCCGGTGTCCTGCAACTCTTAGATGTCTCCCTGGTCCAACACCCCTGAATCCAACAGCTGAATCACCTCCTAAGTGCAGTCAAGTTCTCCAGAGTCCTGCTAACGACCTCATTATTTGACTCAGGTGTGTTGAAGTAGAGATGCATCTAAAAGTTGCAGGACACCGGCCCTCGAGGACCAGGAGTGCCCACCCCTGCTCTAAACCCAACAGGAAGTCGGCCATTTTGGATCAAAGCTGTCATTTCCTCTTTTTTATAGACATCGCATCTGATTGAATGCCTCCTACAGTTTTTCAGATACAGACTTCACAATCACTCAGCACACTTCTGAGGGATCAAAGGTCAAAATTTATCAGAGGATTTCTCATACATCAAAGCATGTGGGTGTGGTTAAGTGTCAAACTTTTACTATTCGCCATGGAACATCAAGGTTCAGTAACTTCCACAGGAAAAGTCACAGCTGCATCAAATTTCCTATGTCTCTCTACAGACCAGTTCTGATCACATTGTCATGGTCTGGTGATGTCATCACCTTAGCCCCACCCACATCCAACAGAAAATCAACTGTTGGACGTTGTATTTCCTTTTAATTCCTGTAAAGCACTTTGTATTGCCTTGTTTCTCAAAATATGCTAATAAAATTACCTTTATCTTTACAAAAGAAAATTGGTAAGATTTTGTGTTTTTGCAATGTTTCCCGACATCTACTTTCTCAGGAATGTCTGACTTTTGTTTCTCATGATTTACAATAAATTGCTTAAACTTTTATGTTTAGTTTAATTACTTCAGTCTTAGTATCACATTAGCTTAGTTGTCCAGGGGGTTGCAACCCTGAGGGCTGAGGGCCGTTACCATAACGATCCGGGTCAGGGCCCATGGGGTTACGACAGCCGGAAGGAACGGGCCGCCATATTTTAGCTCAGGATTCATATGAACCACATTTAGTGATTGTTGTTGTGATATTTGTGCCACCCCGACAGCGGGACTGTTGGGAATAAATAATTCTGTTTTCCTCTGTCTCTTTTAGCTTTTGCAGGCTCGTATAAACACAGAGGCTCACACATACGAATGCAGCTTGTTTTAAAAGAAGTGACATTTACAAAACAAAACATAACCAATATAGTCATTTGTTACAACTATGGTTACATTAAGATGTAAAAAATCCAAACAACCTGTCTCCATGGAAACAGTACTGCATGCACCATAACAAGTTTCCAGATCTGTTAAAATAAAATAGATTTAACATTTAAGTGAAACTTTCTGGTGCACAGAAGAATAAAGTCTGTAATTAGCCTAATCAAATGGCTGAATGTGTTATTTAAAAAAAAAATACATAGAGTTAAATGTTTATGGAGCTGTAATCCTTTGAACAATGTTACCATAGAAATCATAAGGGCATCTGCCAAATGTAAATATTATGACAAAGATAATCTGAAGAGGTGGCTCAAAGAAATTGTAAGTAAAGGCTTATTTCTTTATCACATATATTTGTAATAATTCATACTGATGTTTAATTCACTTTGCAAAATGTAGAATCATGTCATTACTAAAACTTAAACGTGTGAAGCAGAAATCATCCCTCTGTTTCATGATTCTAATTTATTTCTGTTAAAAGTGCTAGAAGTTTACAAAACATCTGTTTAAATACATAGTTAGCTTAGCTCATGAAAACTTTCTAAATTAAAAACAGACATGAAAACTTTACTGAGAACTGCTGCGCAAATGTCGTGAATTAAATTTTACATGTTATGAATGTTTGTTTTACGCAGGACTGAAATGGAGAAACTTCACCTGGAAGAGAAGGCATCACTGGAAGAGGTTAGTTATTAAAACTTGTAGGAACTAAGTGCTACTTTTTTGTTTTTAATGGTTTTTCTGCATTTACTTTGAATGTTCTCTCTGTGCATGAACGGGATTTCTCTGGGTACTCTGGCTTCATGCCACACCTCAAAAACATGACATTTATTTTCATTTGGGTTCTCTGAATTGCTATAAGTAAGGGTGTGGGTGTGTGTGTGGGTGTGTGTGTGTGTGTGGGGGGGGGGTGTGTGTGTGGGTGTGTGTGGGTGTGTGTGTGTGTGTGTGTGTGCATGGTTGTTGGTCCTGTATGTTTCTATGTTGCCCAGTGACCTGGCCTAACAAACCCCAAATCTTTATGTTATCTTTCAAAAGAGATCTGAAACCTGTACAGTCCAAAGAACCATTTTGCCTTCAGTCCAGATAAAAAACAACACTTTTTTAGAGCCATAAATGTTTCCCGACTTTCAATTTTGATAAACATCTAATTATAGAAAATCTGTTGTCATTTTTAAAGTACCACAATTTTATTTCTTTTTTGGGATTTAAACAACAACATAATAATAATAACATAACAACATCCCGAGTTGTTTGGTTGGGTTTTGTTTATTTCTGTGTTTCTTAGTTCCTCTTCTTCTATTTGGATAAGCTGGTTTTTGTTTTACTCTGGTTCGGTGGTTTTTATATTATTCTCATTTCAGTATTTTATGTGTCTTATTTTGGGTAGATCAGTCTTGTTTCTGTAATTCAGTCCTTTCTTAGTTATTCCAGTTCATTATGTCTCGTTGGTTCAGTTCTCCTTGATTTGTTTATTCTCCAGTGTTCCCCCTCAGTTTTTCTCTCTCCCCTCACACCAGCTAACTGTTAGTCTTTAGCCTGGTCCTTTGTGTCAGCATTCAGCCTCCCAGTACTTAAGATCTTTCCTTCAGTTACTCCTCGCTGGTTCCTCCTGTCACTTCCCTTTAACCTCCCCATGTTCTCATCACTGGTTTGATCTTTTCATTATTCACTGCACATTTCTGGTGTTTTGCATTTGGGTTTTCAATTAATCTGCCAACAAATCATCATGGCACACAAATCTTACATAAATCTATAGGATGTTGCTGAGGTCAGTAAACCTGCCCTAGATTCGTATGTGAAGGATTAAACCAGCACAAACAGAGTCAGCGAGGAAATTTTAATCATATGTATGTATTGAATACAAAGATATATCTTTGAGATCACACTTCTCAGAACATCTAACAGCAAATCTCCCAAAGTGATCAGAGATTTTAGCCCTAACAACGGTTTTAATCAAGAGACTACCCGCCCAAATCATCACACAATAACTTTTCCCCCAAGAACCTGATCAGCTCTTCCCTCTTCAGCTGCAGGTGCAAAGTCTGTTTTCCTGAGCTGATGCACAAACTAATCCACTGCTTGGAGGAACTAACCTTCCACCCAGATTCACAGACATCCCTGTCCTCACAAATAGTTATTAATCATAAAACACCTGAATAATATATTAACTTCTAAAAATGTTAAATGTAAAAATTAAAACCTGAATCTGCCTTCAAAAACTCCCATATTAATGAAGATATTTGTGGAGAATTAGGTAAAATTATAGGATAGTTTTCAATGACAAGAAAAACAGATTAAAAAATACATAACTGGAACTTTTCTTGTCCTTCTGTTGTGGAAATTCAATTGTTCTGTAGTATACTACTGATGACTATGAGCCGACTGTGGCTCTGTGGGTAAAGTAGTTGTTTTGTGATCAGAAGGTTGTAGGTTCAATTCCAGCTTCCTCCTGTCACATGTTGATGTACCCTTGTGCAAGGCACTTACCCCCTACTGATGTATAAATGTGTGAGTTTGTGTGTGCAAATGGGTGGATGTGACTCCAGTGTAAAGTGCTTTGAATGGTCAAAATGATTGGAAAAGCACTATACAAGTTCAGTCATTTAGCATTTTATTAAAATGTACTTTTGTCATTATGCCTAGATTAAAAGACCATCAGTTGGTTTTTCTGCATTTTTAACTAAATTATTAGGAGCCATTAAAAATGTCCAAAGAGCCACTTGTGGGGCCACAGGTTCCAGACCTCCAGTCTACCTGAGAAAAAGGCAAATTTATACTTTTGCATTTGATTAAAAACCTAGCAGTCCTGGTGTTAAACTAAACGGGGAGATGTGTTAGGATGCTTTTCATCTTTGTAAAGCAATAAAGCTGTTGACTATCAAAGTGTTTCTGTATTATATTTACTGTTGGTTATAATTACTGTATTTCCCTTCATAGAACCAAACCTGCACAAACCCAGGCGGACATGAAGATAAAGCCTCAGTTGGTCCCAGCGATGGACAGCAGGTTCAGCCCACCCAGAGGCTGCAGAAAAAACACCGTTGTGACAAGTGTCTGAAACATTTCAGATTGAAGTATCTGAAAATTCATCAACGCATTCACACTGGAGAGAAGCGCTATCTCTGTGACCAGTGTGGAAAGACTTTCATTCACAAGAGTAATTTTAACACTCATCTGCGAATCCACACTGGTGAAAAGCCTTATAGCTGCAGTCAGTGTGAGAAGAGATTCAAAGAATCCTCAAGTCTGAAGCGTCATCAGCGAATCCACACTGGTGAAAAGCCTTATAGCTGCAGTCAGTGTGAGAAGAGATTCAAATGTTACTCAAATCTGAAACTTCATCAGCGAATCCACACTGGTGAAGAGCCTTATAGCTGCAGTCAGTGTGAGAAGAGATTCAAAAAATCCTCAGATCTGAAGCGTCATCAGCGAATCCACACTGGTGAAAAGCCTTATAGCTGTAGTCAGTGTGAGAAGAGATTCAAACGTTACTCAAATCTGAAGTGTCATCAGCGAATCCACACTGGTGAAGAGCCTTATAGCTGCAGTCACTGTGAGAAGAGATTCAAACAATCCTCAAGTCTGAAGCGTCATCAGCGAATCCATACTGGTGAAGAGCCTTATAGCTGTAGTCAGTGTGAGAAGAGATTCAAACGTTCCTCACATCTGAAGCGTCATCAGCGAATCCACACTGGTGAAGAGCCTTATAGCTGCAGTCACTGTGAGAAGAGATTCAAACAATCCTCAAGTCTGAAGCGTCATCAGCGAATCCATACTGGTGAAGAGCCTTATAGCTGTAGTCAGTGTGAGAAGAGATTCAAACGTTCCTCACATCTGAAGCGTCATCAGCGAATCCACACTGGTGAAGAGCCTTATAGCTGCAGTCACTGTGAGAAGAGATTCAAACAATCCTCACATCTGAAGCGTCATCAGCGAATCCATACTGGTGAAGAGCCTTATAGCTGCAGTCACTGTGAGAAGAGATTCAAACGTTCCTCACATCTGAAGAGTCATCAGCGAATCCACACTGGATAAAAAGCCTGATCCACGAAAGACAGCAGCAACATCTGGAATGTGAGGGAACTTCTTTCTCTCCTCCTGTCTTCTATCACTATGGCGACAACAGTCGGTGCTGTCAGTAACATTTATATCAATAATAATAACAAGCATGCAAATAAATTGTCTTGTCATCCTTTTGTTGTAGCAAAAACAAAGATGCCGTCAGGATCTGGGGTTGTTTGAGTTTGGTTTTGGAATTTTGTCATCTTTGGTGTTCCTTAGATTTGTCTATTTTTGCCTTGTTTTCCACTTCTGTTCTTCCTTAGAGTAATTGAATAAAGTTTATTTATAAAGTGCCTGTCACAGACATAAAATCACAAATCACAATAGAAATCAGCCTCAAAACAATAGAAAACATAAAACCAACATAAGAAACACAGTAAAATCAAGAGATAAAAGCCTGAGAAAATACGAGGTTTTTAAAAACTTTCAGAGTCAGAAAAACGGAGCTGCAAGTGTAAACTGTTCCACCGCCACCGACAGAAAGGCCCCCGTTAGTTTTTAATTGTGTTCATGGAACAACCAAAACATTCAGAGTTTGAGAACAAAGACCATGAGCAGCAGAATATTTAGTTAAAAGCTGACAAAGGTAATCAGGAGCCTGGTCTTGTAATGTTCTGTATGTCCACAGAAGTACTTTACAACAAATCTTAAAATCACCTGGAAGCCAGTGGAGTGAAAATGGAACAGGAGAGATATGGCAGAATTTATTGAATTTGCTGAGAAGTCTGGCTGCTGCGTTCTGTATTGATTGCAAAGGTGAAATTGAGGATTTATCCAGGCAGTTAAAAAGAGCATTACAGTATTCCAGAGGAGATGACATAAAAGCAGGAGTGATTTTCTCCAGGTCAATTCTGGAGACCATTTGTCTAATTTTAGAAATGTTTCTGAAATTAAAGAAATAAGAACGGGAAACAGCCTTAATGTGAGTCAAAGCCATTTGATTCATCATAATCATCCAAACAGGAACCCAAACTGGAAATGCATCTTATATTAATATATGACTGTGCTGCATAAACTCCTGTACCTAAGTGGCCCATAAAGGATCAATTTGACCTGGAAGAAATGAAGGAAACAAGATGTGGAAATGATATTCATGACGGCTTGTGTTCACAGCAGGAATGAGTGTATTTTATCAGCTGTCATCTGATTTATGGGTTGTTTAAATCACTCATTTAATTTATATCAAAGGACATTTTAAGTAATCAAACCACACACAAGAAAATCACTAATAAACTTTATCTTATTTTCTAGCCTGCATTTAGTGCTTAGTGAAATTTAAACATATCTTTCAAAATTTTGGAAGAAATATAACCTGATTGGAATCAGATTTATTTTACAAATTGCATTTATGACACTGAATTTTTATCTTGTGCAATTTTGTCAATGATTTTAAATTTTTATACTTTATATTCACTGCAAAAAAATCACCTGCAGAAATTTGCCTTTAAAAACTAGCCTGAAAACATAAAATAAAATTAAAAAAATTATATTTTTCAAGAAACATTTGCAGGAGAATTTTTTTGTGCATTTCGAGTAAAAAATATATATATTGATAATTGAACAGAATAGATTCAGGGTTGTAATTTCAATGTGTAAAAAATGAGATTAAATTTCTTCCATATAAAACCTAACAGCTAAATTATGACAGAAAACGTGAATAGTGTTCCTACACATTTTTCCACATTCAATTTTTTTTATTTTTCAATACTTTTCAATTGTTTGACTTGTGTGAATGGTAATAATAAAGAGCACCTCCATCTCAATTCTAGGGTTTTATATATCAAGACAAAATATCCTTCTGAACTCTGAAATTGGTTTAAATGTGACCGCAAAGGTGAACAAAAGTCAAAAAAGATACTTTTCTCCAACTGGAAAATGTTCAGACTGTTGGAAAATTTCATCATAATTCTTCCAAACTTGATGAATCATTGCTAACGTCTCCATATTAGCACACAAAGATCATGTTTTCATACAGATGCTCACTCTGATCCCTCTATTTTCAATCCTTCACTTTGTTTTCCAACTCAACGCTCTGCAGGTTTTAGAGTGGAGTTATTAGTTCACCGCCTGTCAGAAAGCTGCAGACGAAAACTGACACTTTATTGTTAAATTAAATTGTGAGTCTTTCTAGAGAAGAAAAAATGGTTTCTTGTAGAATTTCTATTTTTCAAATGAAATGTACATTGAAAATAAACAGTTATCAAACACCGATGGCGTCCTGGTGATTTTTACTTGAACCTGTAGCAACAGGTGGCTCGATTCTGACAGAGTTGGGTACTGACTAACTACACTTACCCAAGTATCTTTGAAAAAAATACTTTTAGGAGTATTTTTACTACTCTGTACTTTCAGTAATTTTATTATGAAGTATTTCTACTCTAACTTGAGTAACATTTCTGGATTTTCTACCCAATGAATGAAGAACCAAAATTTCACCAGACACACACCTGCAGTTTCTATTAAAGTTTAATAAGTTTTATATTGAAAGAAACTGATTTGGACAAAAATATTTTGAATAATATTTTTACTTTTTGCTCCTTATATGAATTATTGTCATTTTCGTCTTTAAAACAGTAAAATTTCCACTTAAATTTATATTTCAGTCCATCTGATGATGTAATTTTTAAATATTAAATGATTGATAATCTAATCAGTACTTGAGTACTTTTTACCAAATACATTTTGCTCTTGAGTAATTTCTTGGACAGATACTTTTTACTTTTACTTGAGTAAAATATGTTGAAGTAGTGCTGCTCTTACTTCAGTACAATTTCTGAGAACTTTATCGGATCAATACTAACAAGACAAGATTGAAATATTGTTTAATTTTTGTACTGCAGTTTCTCAACTCTTACTGAAAACAGATTTTTTGATTGGGTCTCAAATTATATATTTTTTTGTTTAGGAAAAAATGCACACACATTTCAATTGTTTCTGTTAATTGTGTAAATATGTTAAAGTATTTTGTAGAATATAAACTTTAAAGTTTGAACAAAGTAAGTCAAAGGAAAACGCACCAAACACCTAAAGGTCAGAAGTTTGATATATCAGTGTTAAAATCAGCGACAGTGGCCCGGTATTTACATGGTTTCAGATTGATATAAAATAAATTAGAATAATAAAATACACAGTATCGTACAACTCTATTAACAACAATTTGAACAACTGTAGCAAATAAAGTCGCTGGTGTGTGAAAAATGGTGAGAGGTTGGACAAAGTTAACATTTATTAATAATTCAATCTGAATTGTTGGATATTTAAAAAATATATTTTAATGGATTGGTTTGGTTTGGTTTTATGTTTCTAAATCAGATTATTTTACATATTTTCGGAAGGGAAATATAATTTAAATAGAAAACTTAATGTTTCAGTGAAAAACCCCAAATAAACCGGTATCTATATTATTGTTCAAACCTGTTTATAGTGAAGCCATTTTATAACCGATGCTGTGGCGCCCACTGGTGTCCGCAAGTACAAATCACTGCAGCAAACAGAAAGGGGCGGGGACTGACCACTGTCAGTCACATACCTTATTTGGAAATGGGACCATTGTACTCTGGAAGTGAAGGGGGCGCTATTTCCTATATTATCTGCGGTCTCCCGTTTTATTTCCATTTGAAATCTGTGATATATCTTCATCTTTAGGAAGGAGTTTCACTCTCAACATGTACTTGAACTTCTCTCCTTTATTTATTAATAAATAAATAGAGAAATCATTGAGAAATCCTTCCCTCCGCCGCCCGCGGGTCGGCTGGGTTGCTGGGGGAACAGAGGTGGATACATAAACGATACACATGAATATATAAAACAAAAATGACTTTGAAAAAAACAACAGTACATCTATATGAACCTGGTACAAAGGATTCTAATATAAATAAAGAATGCCATATTATTAATTTATTAATTTTTAATTAATTTATTAATTATTTATTTATTATTTTTTTACTTCAGCGCAGCTCAGTTTTTAACAAATTCCGTAGCTTTTCCTGTACTTCTAAATCTGCTTCTTAGTCGCATCTTTTCGGGCCTGCTACTGCCTCTAGTGGCGCGGGGGTGGTAACACTACAAATATAATTACGTCACTTAACTAGAATACCATCAAGTCTTTATTATTAGGCCCGAGCAGCAAAGCGCTGCGAAGGCCTATTGTTTTCATACTGTTTATTATTATGATTCTGCCACCCTCTTTGGGGGCCTTTTTGGGGGCTTTATAATACTCAAAAACTCACCAAACTTGGCGGACACGTCAAGGCTGTTTAAAAATTTTGTATTTTAAGGTCATCACAAAAATCGCAAAAAAAACCGGCTCAACGGCGCCACCTAGCAACTTTCAAAAGACCCTTTGCTATTCCCTTACTTCATAGTAGAGACTTGAAATTTGGTACAATTGTACAGCTCACCAAGACGCTCAGCATAACAAACTTTGGTGGGCATGGCCTCATTTCTCTATAGCGCCCCCTAGAATATTTTAAATGATCAGCCCCAAGCCATGCTTTAACCTAGAATTATGAAACTGGGTACACATGTGTATCTTGTCAGGACATACAAAAAAGTCTCTTGGAGCCATGGTCCAAACCCATCAGGAAGTCGGCCATTTTGGATGAAAGCCGTCATTTTCTCTTTTTTATAGACGTCGTACCTGATCAAACTCCTCCTACAGTTTTTCAGATACAGACTTCACAGACTTCACTCAGCACACTTCTGAGGGATCAAAGGTCAAAAGATATCAGAGGATTTGTCGTACATCAAAGCATGTGGGCGTGGCTAAGTGTCAAACTTTTACTATTCGCCATGAAACATCAAGGTTCAGTAACTTCCACAGGAAAAGTCACAGCTGCATCAAATTTCCTATGTCTCTCTACATACCAGTCCTGATCACATTGTCATGGTCCGGTGATGTCATCACCTTAGCCCCACCCACATCCAACAGGAAATCAACTGTTGGACGTTGTATTTCCTTTTACTTCCTGTAAAGCACTTTGTATTGCCTTGTTTCTCAAAATGTGCTAATAAAATTACCTTTATCTTACTTTATAATTACCATCAAGGCTTAATAAATTCCAAATGGAAAGTCACAGCTGCATCAGACTTCCTATGTCTCTCTACAGACCAGTCCTGATCACATTGTCATGTTCAATTGATGACATCATGTTATCCCTGCCCATTTCCAACAGGAAGTCACCTGTTTTTCTGCTCTATGTCTTACGTTTACTGTACTATTTAAATGGATTTAATCCTGTGCAAACTCACTTAAAATGATAATATGATGAACTCTGTCAATGCTCGCTGCTGGCTGAACCGTGTGGGAATGGCCAAATGGTGAGTATCAATCTCTAGCCATATTCATACAATTGTCTTTAAATCACACAAGGATGATCCGATTGGCACCAAACTCGATATGTAAGACCTTTGTTCACCTCTAGAGAGCCCAACAGTATTGAAATGTAATTTGACTCCATTGCGCCCCCTAAGTTAATTCATCAGCAATATCTCCTCGCCACATCGACCGATCTGCTCCAGATTTTTTGTGAGTCATCAGGGAGCGCTGCTTCTGCGGTGGCGAGCGGGCGGCGGTGCTGGAAACTGCACGAGAGCTTCTGCGGTGGCTGGAGGGCGGCAGTGCCGGAACCCCCGTGGTGGCCAATAGGCCAGAGCGGCGCTTGGCTGCAAGGGCTGCTTGAGGCTGCTCGCAGCTTTAATTTGACTTTTTTTTGTTCTCTTTTCTTTTTCCCTTCCACTCTAAGATGTAAAGTGGAAAATCATTTCTTGAAGTTGCACTGTGTATTTGCTCAAGCAACCTATTTAGTTTAACAATATGAAACCTTGTTAAACTATGGCTTAACAATGTTGAACTAATACAAAATAGTTCTTATGAATATTCTTTGTTATTTCCATGAAAAAAAACCTGAACTGACATATTAATGTGCAATTAATTAAATAAGGTCGGGGGGGGGAAGTTATGTAGAGAACAGATCTCTCTACTTTTTCCACTTTTCCACCTTTTCATTCCTTTATGCATGAATCCCTAAAAACATTTTGGTAGCATTAAGAATGTATTCCCAGAAATGAGAGTCTTTTAATCTAAGCGTTTCTGTAGGATTACAACAACACAAATTGACAGCTGAGTTAAAAAACATGTAAGTTAAAAGGCCAAAGGCGAGAAGATGTCACATGTGCTGGTCGTAATTTTTCATCTCTCAGCGGGGAGGCTTTTAACAATGACTTTTGAACCTCTGCCTGTTTTGCTACTTCACAAGCAACGTTTCAGGACGCCATTTGTGTGACGTTGATCCTAACCTTGCTGGGGCCGGGGGCCGGCGGGTTTCCAGGAGAGTGGAGGGTCGGGATGACTGGTGCAGCCAGCGGGGTTTGCGCCGGCGTGCTGGGCTCGCTGCTGCTCATCTCGCCGGCCGATGCTGACGCCGAGCCGGACGCGGCCCCCTTCCCTCCGCCGCCCGCAGGTCGGCTGGGTTGCTGGGGGAACAGAGGTCAATACATAAACGACACACATGAATATATAAAACAAAAATGACTTTGAAAAAAAAACATCAGTACATCTATATGAACCTGGTACAAAGGATTCTAGTGTTGTAGGTCTCTGAAGGCTTGACTGCTTTCAGAGGCTTGAAAGCAGTCATTAATCATCATTTAAAACCATGATTAAAATGGTTTTAATCATTTACGTTTAAGAGACCTGGTCAGTATTCATGCATTTTTTAGTACAAGAGAAACATATTATAATGTGATTTCTTTGGTTTTAGGCAGAAAAAATCTCTATTTAAAATATATTTTTAACTGTGGAGAGCATTGATTCATGTAGATTCATTTCATTGGTTACTGACACAAAATATGATCAGAACCAGGAAATAACTGAAGCATAAACACAATACTGATTCATCTTTATAAAAAGCTGTTAGCATCAATATGCTTATTAAACTAAAGATGCACCAAGTTTGTGATTGGAATCAGCTGATGTTTTTAGCTTGACTGATCAGTGAATGCATGTTACACACACTCAGGTTGTGATCCCAACACTCTTTGGTGCGGATGCTGACTCAGTATTGGTGAGGTGTTAAAGTAATGTCAAAAGAAGCAGAGAAATGTAAGAAGCAAGGAACTGTACAATTGCTTCTTGTAATTGTAACAGTGCATGAGAAAAAAAGAGAGAGCAAGATTTTCACCAGATAACAGGAAGGCTGAAAGGTCTGCAGTAAAATTGCTCTGTTTTCTTCTTTTTGAGCTTTCAATCTTATATTTTTATCTGTTGGAAACCTCTTGGAAAACTCAGAACTCAAATATAGACGAAGACTGCTGTTTTAGTAATGCTAACTGTGCTAACCATAGCAATTGCTAAGGGCTGTTTCCAAAGAGGCTATACTTATACCTACTACATTTAACACAAATCTAATGCCTTAAATGTAATTCTGCAACTGAAAAATAATTATGTTAAAATTTTGAATTGCTGTCTTCTTTCTGTATGTCATTATAGTGTAATTTATAAAAATGTAAATAAACTACTTTTATGGTTAGAAATAATGTCCATAAAGTACACAGAGCTGCATGAAGTAAAACCAACAATCAGCCACATAAATAATGATGTCTGAGAGGGCTTGGAGGGTTGACGGTGTTGAAGACTTGAGCTCACCTTGGGCCTTCTGGCCGTGGTCTGAGAAGCACAGGGAGGAGAAAGTAAAGGAAGCAGCGGAAGGTCAAGGGGCAGGAGAAGAAGGGATAGGAAGAAGGGAGGAAACAAACAGCCAGGGTTAGAGATTTAAGGCAAAATTCATTGTAATTGGGGAATCACAGAAAAAAAAAGGAAAAAAGGGTGGATGATAGCGATATGACCGATCTGTAGTGGAATATTTTCTACTTCTCTGATAGTAAAATTTCCTCCCGTCCATCTTATTGACTATTCTTTTAATAACAGCTCTTAGCTGGTCTGTTGTACTTCATGTCTTCCACCCACATGACCAAAACCACAGGAACAACAACGCACTGTGACTGGTACGGCTACTTCGACATCAATGCCCACTTTGTGTCTCCATCCATCTCATCTGAGCCTGGATCTTTTGTTCTACGTACACAATGCAGACAGGCTAAGATAATAGCTTGTTATCCCGATACATCACTTGTCGAGACTGAGACGCCACACAAGACGGACCGAAGGGGAACGCAGAGAAATCTGAAGAAACCCCACAGCAAACCAGTCACTTTTCAGCCAAAAACGCTTCCTGAAACCCAGAATGTCGAGCAAACAATAGTGATATTTTGCCAGCAATGGGTCTTAAATCGCTGCAGAGAAATTTTAGCCTGCTCTGCTTTGCTGAATTGCTGTGATTTGGCCACTTTGGAGTATGTTTGATCCTATGACGGTGAGCCGATGGTTCACTGTCAGTTACAGCAAGTTAGCAAATACTATTTATTATATTACTATTATATTACGATATAAGCGTTTCATATCAATAATTGTCAATATAAATAATTATTGATTAGTTTTTTGTTTTAATACCTGAAATACTGTCAAACTGGTGACATAACTTTTCCTGTTTTATCCACAGTTTTCACTCCATGCCATTGTTTTTCATTTATTATTTTCAAGCATTTATGAAGCAAGGTGGTGAAAGCTGGGCAGAAAAATTTTAAAAAAAATAAAAAAGGGTGCAAATACTTTTATGATACTGTAAGTCTAAATTGATCATTGCAATCTACAGTACATTTTTCTTATGTACACAGGGTTTCCCTCAGTGTATTATAAGCCTGGGGGGCCCCCAGGCTAAGCATTACTTATTTATTTAAGTCTTTTTAAAATGTTTGTATGTTTTAAGGCTTTATAGTTGGTGTTCAGGTAGTAATCTTCCAATCTTTTAATAACACAGAATTATCAAGTGATATTTTCAAATTTCCTGTCAACTTTAAACATTTTTTAACTCAAAAACCGCTGGATGAACGACTGCCCTGGCACCCAACCACTGGGCTTAGCAAGTTTCCTGAGGGAAACCTTGCTACATTTCTCCTCTTTTAATATAACAGAATCACATGCACAGACATTATGGAGTTCCTCTGCTTTTATCTTCTACTTTTTATTTCCACCTTTTTTTTGGCCTTCTGCACACCCACCCCCAACTCTGCTTATAGCTTTAGGCATCATTATCGCTTCGGCTCCTTATCGCTCCTTATTGGATTAGTGGGATCGTTCAGATGAACCGAGCCTGAGTAATCTAAACAGCTGCAGCCAATAGCCAGTGAGAGCTACCAATCTAAAGCCACCACTACATTATCAGGACAAGCACAGAAATATGATTTAAAAACACATTGTGTGCTGCTTAATAAGATGGAAAAAAACGAAATAAAAAGTTTTCATTGCAGGCTAAATGCAACACAATAATTTTAAAGATGTAGACACATGCTTGAACACAAAAAACATGTACTAAACAATAAGAACACAGCAGGAAGACTCTCCAATGTCACTGAAAAAAGGGAGAAAACTTCAAAGCATGATCTTTGTAAAATTATAGTATGACGGCAACAACGACAGCAAAGGCGACATCCCTACAGAAAAAAAAGAGGATTATAGGAAGTTCTGTACCTTCCGGGTTGTAGGAGTCTGTCTCATCATATTTGTAGGAGGACAACACACACACACACACACAAGAGACAGTCACCAAGAAACACGCACAGAGGAAGGAGATAAAATAGGTAAAGATCTACGGAGAAAAAGAGTTCAGGACAGACAGGCTGGAAGCCGAACAATCAGGACAGGCAGCGGCTCAGGCTGGGAAGCTGCAGTGGAGCAAACGGCCGTGACGATTTTATTCCCAGGCTCCCCCCCTCCCCGCCTCGGTCCATCCCTTCCTCCCCGCTGTCGTCCTCCTTTATGTCCTCTTTCTTGGTTTCTCTCATAATCCGTTAGCCGGAGCCCTCGGTCGATGCCTCCTCTGTGCTCTCACCACCGCTGTCGCCCCGGCTACACAAGAGATGCTTCTGCCTCCCTTAACCTACCGCTCCCCTCTCTCCCCCCCCGGACTGTGATTTGTCAGCCCGGACCGATGCCGCGCGCCTGCATTACATCACTGTGTACCCTCCCTGCCTCCTCGCTGCTCACCCACTCATCACCACCCCGACCAGAGACAGACAGACAGGGAGGGAGGGATGGGTGAGGCAGCAACTGGGGACAGACAGAGGCTGAGAGACAGAGGAGGGCGGCGCCGTGAATGGAAGTGTTGAGGTGGGGTGCGAGGGTGGGGGGGATAAAAATGAGCAGCAATGCTGATGCAAACCTCTCGTCTCCTAGCAACACTGGTAGGCCCTCCAATGGGATTATTAAAACAAGGTTCACAAAAACCACAGGGGATTGTTGGATGGGGCGGAGGGGGGGTTATACCTGATGTGCTTCATGGAGTCACTCCTGATTATTATTCATTCATTTCTTCAAGTCATTTCTGAATCTTCCTTAGATGATATATTTGAATATCATATTTGAAAAAAAGGGGCAATAAATCAACCTGTTGCTGGTAACAGAGAGTCTTGACAGGTGGTAAAATAAAAAAGGTCTATCCACCTAAAGGTTCTAGCCAAATTGGGTGCAAGTTGGTTAATGCCCTCCCCCATGGAGAAGGGACTATAGTGCGTTGACTAAATGCTGTACCACTCAGTTGAAATGAGGCAAAACTGTATTTAAAGGCCACAAGTGATGTACATTCTTGTGGCAGTATTGCATAGTATTGAATTTGTATATTTTCCTGATATTGTGCGTCCCTAATTTGATCTAAGCCGTTCCATTGTAGTTTTGTCAGTAGGTTCTGATTCTTTGTCCAACTGGAAGGTGAACCAGTGCCACAGTCTCAAGTCTTTCTCAGTCTCTAACAGGTTTTCTTCCAGCATTGCCCTTTATTTAGAACCATGCATCTATACATAGTATATATAACCAGCTTTTCTATCTCAGTTAAGGTTAAGCAGCATAAGAGTTTCTGACAGTGTTTGTAACGTATTTGATTTGTGTTGCTCTATTCCATAAACTCCCAATAAGGTATGTTGAGTTATGTGGCTGTAAATGTGGTGAAAGGTGAAAAGAGGCTGGTCACCCATACCTATTAGCCCTACTTTCACCCCAGAACGCGAAACGATTGTGGTAAAACAAGGTTGCAGTGTAGTATCAATAATCTAAATGGTCATTTGAATCCTTAACAGAAAAAGCGAGTTGAGTAACTACCACGATATCTCCCTCAGCTCCACTAATCTCCTCCTCTCGGACAACATCTCAGCAGGAAGTTAGAGAGCAGTAAGAGGATTAATTTGGGGCCGATACCCTGATTAACTGCAAGCTTTGAACCTAAAGCACTGTCATAGAAAAAAAAACCCAACTCTGTTTATGTGTATCATAGCAGAGCAGTCGAGGGAAATCTGTTCGGTTTAAATATTTAACGTCTTTCTCTGTAAGCCATTTGCTTTCTCTCCACTCTGCGAGTCAGGAGATGCTCTCAGAGTGATGGAGTGAGAGGCTAGAGAGCAGAAAGGAACGATGAGCTCAGATGCAGATGTATCAGGTTCCTGCCTTCCCAGGAAAGAAAAGCTATATTGCCCCGGGGTCACTTGGTGCAAGACAGATAGGGGATAAAATTACCACCATGGAAGCATTAGCAACACTTTACCAAACACCCTCAGCTGGTATGGGGTGTGCATGTCCACAAGATACACGTCTCCTTCCCTCATCTGTAAAAAGAATGCATACGTCCAGCACTGCCTTGTGTGTTTCTGAAATGTCAGCTTTCCTCAGATTGAACAGTGGAGGTTCGTCGTTGGACCACGGTAAAGTTCAGCCTCCTGGATGCTGGAAATGATCGAATACAGCAGGCCGACAGGAAATCTATGCTCTGCAGGTCTCTGCAGGCGGGAGGGCGTCTCATTTCACCTCGGTCACACTCTGACATTTTCCGTTCGCTACGACGGAGGAGCGTCCGCGCGTAGGAGTCAGAGGATGACGGTTAACGAGCCACAGTGGATCTCATGGTGAGTCCAGAAAAAAAATAAATAAAGATGTAAACAGATTTTTAAAACTGCAAAGTATATTAAAGTAAATATTTCCAGCCTGTTATTTCTGGATCTGTCATTGTATTGAAGATATACATATCCTGATGGAGGACAAAAAAAAGCTGATCAGTGACTTTCCTCTTTGCGCCTGCTGCAGGACAATTTGTTCACATATGCAGCAAACGTCTCTAATTAGCCTCTTGCAGCACCAATATCCACTGAACTGTCCACTTTCTAAAAGACTAAGCAACGATGCAGAACTGAATTGTTTCTGGTTCAGAAAATTTGCTACCATTGATTTTAAGTTTGTTTCTTTTTCTACAAAGAAACCAATAATACCACTGATACATATGAACTCGGAGAGGATTCTGAAACTACCTCCAGCTCCTGATGCTACAGAAATCCTCATTTTAAAAAATCTGTCAACTGCATGAATGAAACAAAATAATAAAATAATAAAAATCCCACTATGTAGTCAGATAAGATGTTTGTTAAAGGGGCAGAGTTATGTGTCTTCTAGGCATTTAATAACACTTTATAGCTTTATTAAGTAAATATGTTAACTTCAGTTGTTGTAAAAATATTGTATATATGAAACATGACTTAAATTACAGTTCATAATTTAACACCTTGAATTAATTTAACTTCCTGAAACTCCACCTTCAGGAAGTAATCACAACAAGGCCCCTTTATTAACCCTTTAACTACCTTTTTACCATGTGCATCATGCTGTGAGGCAGATTAAAGGATATGAATACTGTATTTTGAACTTAACTTCATAATAATAATAATAATAATATTAATTAATTATTATTATCTTAATTTTTTTTTTTAAGAAAATAGATTTTCTAGTCTAGTAATGTCTTCCAGTTTACAGATCATACGCAAAAAGTGAACTTAGCAAAAAATTTTCTATTCACCATGAATGAAAATATGCAAAAATAGTCTGTGAAAACTGTACTAATTTAAAATCAGATCTATACTACAAGGTCTGAAAATATTAAAAGTGTCTATCGAAAATAAAGTATTCTTTATTTTTTTTTCATCACACGTAAATATGCACAAGAAGCAGAGCGTAGAGACGGAGCAAACATGGCGGACGGAGTTGAATGAATGCAGAGTGAGCCGGTGAGGTGGAGTGAACGGTTCAGGTGAAGACAGACTCTCTTATACAAACGCAGAGCGCCTCGCTACAAACAGCGGGGGGCGGCGGAGCGGTGAGCTGCGAGGAATCATGGGAATGATGCAGCGGCAAGGCCATTCAGAGCCACGGATACCACGGCGACAGCGGCCATTATCATCACCAGAACACTGCAACAGTACCGAGTTTAGGGAAACATGCTGCACCTTTTTGGGCTTCAGTCCTCGCTGCGTGGTCCAAGGAGGGAGAGGAGGGAGTGGGGGGATGGAGGTTAAAGGTCAAGAGAAAGACAGCGGCATGCAGGGGTTGACGGGAATTTGGGTGACTTTTGGTCATCTTTGGAGAACCGTAGACAGATTTACAAGTCGTTTAGTTGGTTTATTTTCTAACGAGTTGCACATGTAGCGTCTGATAAGAGTATTAACATTTATTAAACTTTATTACGTTTCATCATAATCACAAATTTCGATGTGTTTTATTTGGATTTTACGTGAACGACCAACACAGAGTAGAGGATGAAAGCAAAGAGAAACAACAAGACTTTCTGCAAAAATAAACAAAATGTTACCAAGTATTTTTGGTATAGTTTCTAGTGCAAATATCTTACTTCATTTGAAATAAGACAAGATGAACATCGAAGTTACTTTTCAGCAAGATATAGGAGTTTGTTTTGAGTCAATAATTCCTTAATATGAGTTTTTAAAAAAAAGTACTCGTTTCATTGGCAGGTTGTTTTACTTATAACATGGGGAAAATGTCTTGTTTTCAGCAAAATAATCTGCCAATGGAACTAGACTTGTATCAAAATGATGTCTTTAAAACCCGACTTTGCAACTCATAATTATTACTTTAAAACTCAATTATGACTAAAACTCAGAATTATGAATTTAAACCCCATAATTATGACTCAAAAACTCAAAGTTGCGACTTTAAATTCAAGTCATAATTTATGACTTTAAAACTCAAAATTCTGAACTTAAAACCTGTAATTGGACTGTTGTTTATCTTTCATGGCAGAAATGGGCTTCTGTAGAAAAGCACACCCTGTGCCTCATGTTTACTGTGTCCACTGCGTTTCTTGTGACAAAAGGAACTTTTTTAGCTTTGCTTGAGCATTTAAACTCTTTTTACTCCATTTGCATATACACTGCCTGGCCAAAAAAAACGTCGCCACCAAAAAATGGTCACACTCTCTAATATTTTGTTGGACCGCCTTTAGCTTTGATTACAGCCTGCATTCGCTGTGGCATTGTTTCAATAAGCTTCTGCAGTGTCACAAGATTTATTTCCATCCAGTGTTGCATTAATCTTTCACCAAGATCTTGTATTGATGATGGGAGAGTCTGACCACTGCGCAAAGCCTTCTCCAGCACATCCCAAAGATTCTCAATGGGGTTAAGGTCTGGACTCTGTGGTGGCCAATCCATGTGTGAAAAAGATGTCTCATGCTCCCTGAACCACTCTTTCACAATGTGAGCCCCATGAATCCTGGCATTGTCATCTTGGAATATGCCTGTTCCATTTGGGAAGACAAAATCCATTGATGGAATAACCTGGTCATTCAGTATATTCAGGTAGTCAGCTGACCTCATTCTTTGACCCTCTTCCATTCCTCCAGAGTCCAATCTTTATGCTCCCTAGCAAACTGAAGCCTTTTTTTCTGGTTAGCCTTACTGATTAGAGGTTTTCTTACGGCTACACAGCTGTTCAATCCCAACCCCTTGAGTTCCCTTCGCATTGTGCGTGTGGAAATGCTTTTGCGTTCACAATTAAACATACTCCTGAGTTCTGCTGTTGTTTTTCTTCGATTTGATTTGAAACGTTTAAGTAATCGCCGATCGCGATCATTCAGGATTTTTTTCCGACCACATTTCTTCCTGGAAGACGATGGTTCCCCACCATCCTTCCAGTTTTTAATGATGCGTTGGACAGTTCTTAACCCAATTCTAGTAGTTTCTGCAATCTCCTTAGATGTTTTCTCTGCTTGATGCATGCCAATGATTTGACCCTTCTTAAACAGACTAACGTCTTTTCCACAACCACAGGATGTGTCTTTTGCCATGGTTGTTTAAGAAATGAGGAGTTACTCATTGCATCAGCTGGGGTTAAATAACTTGTTGCCAGCTGAAAGATAATCGCCTATGCAGTACTTATCCAATAGGAGGCTTGTACCTATTTGCTTAGTTAAATCCAGGTGGCGACTTTTTTTTTGGCCAGGCAGTGTATAATCGCAGCAAAACAGTATTCACTTATGATGTGAGACTGCTGAAGGCAATTGTTTCCACTGAACGGTACTTAACAGTAGGAAAAGGAACTGAAAATTGGAAAACTCTGCCTAACTTTTCTTCCCCTTCACAGTCATGTGCTGCTTTGTGTCGGTCTGTCATTTGAAATCCTGATAAAAGACGCTGTGGTTTGAGGTTTTAAAACGACAAAATTGAGTATAAAAGTTTTTGCAAGGCAGAGTAAAAACAGAAAACAAAAATGTGGTAAATACCACAAATGTTTTTGTAGCATTACTTCAGTTGCTACTTAAAGATATGAAAGTTTCACCTCTTTTCAGGGAACTTTCATGAGATTTCTGAAAGACTAAGGTAAGCAGTAAAACAGTTTGAGCTGAAAATCTCACATAAACTACATGCGAATAAATCATACACTATAAACACGCTAATCTAAATCCCGTTAAGCATCAGATGTGATTTAATTTAAAGGAAATACCGCCCCCTGCTGGACCAAACATTAGACTCTGGATTCTGGAGCAAAGAAGCTAAACTGCATTGCTGGTTTCAGATGTTTTCTGAAGTTTTTGAGTTTTTGCATGAATGCGAAGCAGGTTAAACTGCCAGTTATCAGATCAATGCTGAAGCATGCTGAAAATTAATTTATTTTATAGTAAACAGAAACACAACGTTACTTTTAGTGTTTTGTCTACTGGACACAACTTATACCAGTGTGGATGACATTTGACCTACCAGTTTGGCAGACTTGGACGTCTCCAGGATCTCTGCAGAGATAAAACAAAGAAACAAAGACATATAGTCAAATATCGTTATAATACAACTCTGCTTTACAAGTTGTAAAGTTTAGAGACACATCCTGTCATAAAGACTATAAAGTGAATACAATATGTTATCTTTTGAACAGATTGTGACCACATTACACTGCACTGCCATCTACAGATGAAGCACTTCTATTAAACTTCCCATATACTGACCTTTTCCCTTTTATTAAATTTTAGAAATGGATCTTTTAAGCAACATGTTAGAGATATTATTTTTTTTATCGCAGGAAGCTGTTTTCGGCAAACATACTAATATTTATTAAGATTAGTCTTATAAAGTATTTATTAGAAAGCCATAATTAGTTTTTTCTGATCATTTTGAAGATATGAAACACTCAAGAAGCACAAGTACTGTGTCATGTGTCGTTTTTCTCTTCATACCTAACCCACGGTGGCCTACAGGTGTAAACGAAACAAAAAGCACAAACACAAAAAGAACGAATGCAACTAAAACAAAAAATTATGCAATCACAGAAAAAAATGTTGCATCAAAAGGAAACAAAACCAAAAGGCAAAATGGCGCAAACAGCAAAAACAACAGCAACAATGCTGCAAACTCAACCCACAAAAAGCTCCGGACCACTAGGGGGAGTCGGCCACCAAAATAAGTGACCAGACCCTCTGTGAAAATGGGATGTCATTATTTAAAGAGATGTGGAAAAGAGAATGAAAAGGTGCATTACTGTTCTGAAACATTCATTTGTACCACTCTCCATTAACCTGATAAATGGCAGACTAGCGGGGCCCGGACAGAGTAACAGGAGGTCCAGACGATGACCAACAGCAGCATGCAGAGGATGTATTGTATGTGAGTGGAAATGGTACTGCCTATCTGATATTTGTGCTTTTATGTATTTCTGTTTTTATGTATTTATTTATTTTTATTGTTGTATTGCAGTTTTTGCCCCTGCTTCCAAGAGAAATTTATTATCTTATCTTATGTCTGTTTCTAATACGCATTCTTTTACAATATTATAGAACAGCAGTGTATTGACGCAGGTAATATTGCCTACTCCAGACTCCCCCTAGTGGCCCAGAGGACGGCTGTTTGGTGGGATGAGTTTGCAGCATTTCATGCTTGTTGCTGTTTTTACTATTTTGCTTAATTTGAATTGTTTTGACTTTGTGAAGCCCTTTGTAATCTATATGTGTGTTAAAGATGAAACAGAAATAACATTTTAGTTACGTTTAGTATTAGTAATTTTTTTCTCCCTTTTTCCACCTCCTGTCGTTGCAGAATTTTGCCCGCAGTTGCAGCATCTTTCTTTAGAATGTTTTTTTTCTGTTGATTCTTTTGCGTGGGTTTTTCTATTTTCTGTGTTTGTAAAATTTTTCCTTTGCATGGTTTTTCCTGCTGTTTGTTTATTTATTTATTTATTTTGAGTTAGTGTTTTGGGGGTTTCAAGCAGTGTCAAATTTAAGCGCATTTTTGCCATTTTTGCATTCCGTCGACCACTTTACCAACCAGTCTCTGGAAACACTAAATGCAAATTCTGCCGGGAACTCTACGAACGTGTTCGACTTGCTTCACACATGCGAGCAGTGTTGTATAGTAACGAAGTAAAAATACTTCACTACTTTACTTAAGTATATTTTGGAGTACTTCATACTTTCCTCGAGTATTAAAATTTTTGATGACTTTCACTTTTACTTCACTATATTTCCGAACTTAATCGCATACTTTTACTCCGATACATTTTCAATGTGTGGTTTAGTTACTCGTTACAAAAAAGCGAGAGAGAGAAACGCAAGTGTTTTGACCCCACCTACTGATTGACTGCAACAAAGTCCGTAGCCTGCTTGCCTGGTCTTGTTCATCACCACCAATAGGATACACCTGTTTCGCTTCTCCCATTAAACACAAAGCAAGTCTCGCAATCAGCAGCAGCCACATGGAGGAGGAGACGGAGACCACAACGACTGCAACTACGTCGGACACGGTTCCAGGGGAACCACCAGCTGGTGATGAGAGCCCATGGCCTTATTTAAACACAATACACTCTTTCGTGGGTGTTAAAGATTCGTCGTACCGCATGCAGTTTATGTTATTCCTGCCCGAAGATGTGGAAATTCTATCTTACAAAAACTCCCCGTCCAACTTGAAGAAACACATCGAGGTAACGTCTTATGAAATGGTTATAATCCTCCTGTTTCAGTAACTATAGCTTGGTCGCTAGGCACTATTGAGAAATCTTGAGCATAACGTTACCTGTATAAATGAACTTTGTTTGACATTGTTTCAGTTCCACACGTGGTGTATTTAGCTTAGGCCTAATGTTGACTGTAGCAGGCTACCTAGACTCCTCTGTTCAAGGGGGACAGAAGCCATAGCGATAGCAATTTAGACTAAATTTAACGAATATAGGAAAGGCATGGAAGCTCAAAACCACAAACCTTTAACATGTGCTACTCTTTAAAACTGGAACAATTTATTAGCAGGTTTAATTTTGCCTGCACTTGGTTGTGTACATTATTTTAAGTGTATTTGACAAGTTTACCAAAATATAAAAAAAGTCATTCAAACTGCATTTGCTTTGTTTTACTTTTTACTTGTACTTTTCATTACATTACTTGAGTACATCCATTTTTACAGTAATTTCCATACTTAAGTACAAGAAGTTTCAGATACTTTAAGACTTTAACTCAAGTAACATTTCAGTCAGTGACTTGGACTTTTACCAAAGTCGTATTTTGGAGAGGTACTTATACTTTTACTTGACTCTGAGATTTCAGTACTTTATACAACACTGCATGCGAGCGCTCACCTCGTTTGGGGACCCTGCCGGTGGTTGGCTCGGGGGTCTCCGGGGAGGTGTCAGCGCCGTCGTCAACCAGCTGGATCTGAAACAGAGACAGAGAGCGGGAATGAGTCAGTCATGTCTGAAAAAAACAAAAACAAACAAAAAACACAGACTTCCACCTCCAGCCCGCTTTACAACGAGGCGGACCAATCCAACACCCTCATCAACCTCATGTTTCACCGATACAAAACAACAGAAGACTTTTTATAATTCATGAAAGGCCTTTAAAATATTTAGCTCAACTGTTAACTACTGCAGGTATTTAGGATGGGCTCTGAAAACACGATGGAAATTGGTGGAGTCATTCGGAGATAAAGACAAACCAACCAGATCTGCATTTTTTAATCGCAGCCTTGCATTATTATGCGATGACAAGAAGACACATGTAAAACATGCTGAGCCACACATACCAATAAACTTGTGTTCAAGGGGAAGAAGAAGCCCTGAACATGTCAAACAGCCGAGCTGCCTGGAGAGGAATTCAGTCAACTAGATGAGGCACACGGCTTTTTCTGACTGTGGAGAAAGCTGTGTGTTTAAATGCAAAAGTGGTTTAAACTTAAACCACTTTGTGTTGGGCAGAAGTTTGTTTACATTTTAGACATTGAAGCTTCAACAGAAAGCAGAAGATACGGATGTTGGCGATAGAGATGTGATCAATATCGATAAATTGAATGTTGAAAATTTCGATGAACTCCGATCCAGAACCACACAGCATTTTGGGAGACGTGGGCAGAGGAAAGGCTTTAGCAGTTCAACTTCTCACGGCCAGCTAAGCAAGGTTGGCGCCGTCAGCTAACTGTGGGAATGTGGCTGTTCTTATTTTATTTTTTTTTTTTGCCAGTTGTTTGTTGATTCTTGCGTTGTGTGTGAATTTTGAGACAGTTATTTTTTGTTTTTGGGCATGTGCACCGACTGATGGCACCCTTTGAATTTCGTTGTCCTTGTGACAATGACAATAAAGATTTATCTTATCTTATCTCTATCTTAACTAACTCACTCACTCTTTGGTTGCCTAGCAACAACTTGTTGAGTTACTTGCGCAGCAGCAGCAGTTTCAGGTTTCGTCACCTTTCCTCAAAACTGGCTAAAAATTAAAAGCAACCGCATTGAGTGGAAACTGTGGAAAAAGGAGGAGCAGTCATGCCGCCAGTCTGGCTGTATTTCAGATATTTAAAACTAATTACTAATCAATAATTATTGATACAGACTGATATGTTTTATATGTTTATATGTCACCCAGCCCTACTCTAATAGTTTGGGTATTTTGGTTAAAACCTGGACATAGCTAGGTATTCCAATAGGACAATGATTGCAAAGACACAAACAAGTTTTAAAATGGAAAAAAGAGACTAACATTCACCTTCTAGAGTGGCTTTTGCTTTAAACCTATTTAAAAAATCAGCGGTGCTTAAACATGGCGTCAAAATGCAAAAAAACAGCTTATTTAAATATTATTTAGCAATTTTGACAAGAGGAGTGGCTGAATATAAAGCAAGGGTTATGACAGAACTTTATTAATGTGTGTTTTTTTGTAGAAGAAACCTCCACTGAAACGCCCCACGAATCAGTGGAGGTGTATGTATATATTTGAGCCCTTTACATAAACTTTAGAGATAAAATATGCCATAAACTCAAATAAAAACAAACCTGCAGCAATGGAGAACAGGGTCTTACTGCAGGGGGAAATGTTCCCACCCACAGTAAGAGCCTGAAAATGAACCTAAACCATCCAAACATAACACCAGGTGTAGGTGGGAAGGAACAGCCCCGCTCCGGGACACAGGAGAATTTCTGCGGCACATCTTCTATATATTTTCAACTCCACACAAAGATGCTTCGAAGAGTGGTTTTGTTTTCCTGCATTACCTGAGACTGCCTGACGAAAATGCCGTAGTTCTCCTGGCAGGTGAAGTAGCGCTTGCCCTGCACCGTGCCGTCGTTCTTGCCCTTGGGTTCGTCCAGGATGACGCCCACCCACTTCCCGGAGGCGAACAGCGTGTTCCCGATGTAGGCCACCGTGCCGCGCTGCCCCTTGCCGATCACCTCCACCAGGGAGCCCACCTTGGCGGGCCGCCCGCCCCCGTCAGAGCTCATCCTGCTGCTGCCGCTGCTGATGGTCTGGGTGGGACAGGGGACAAGCAACATGCTTAGCTCACATAAACGCAACACGGATGGTGACTGAAAACAACTTACGACTTCCTTTTGTGCTCCAAAAACTTCACAAATTCAGTTTTTTTCCCTGACTTTTCAGCTTTCTGCTCACCTTAGTTTTGAATGTAATCTATTTCTGTTACTTTCAGCTGTTTTCTCTTGTCCTTTTAGGCTGTGTTGTTAAATTTACATCCCTGATTATGAATAGTTGTAAAAAATAAATTTAATAAAAGCTGTTGAAAAGGAAGTGATTCTGCTTTGATGTTTTATTTAGAACACCAAAAATAGATCATGTGTTGCAGCAAAGAGACAGCAGATAAAAGCTGATATTAAAAATACAAGAAGAAGAACTACACTTACAGTTCATTCAAATATAAAGTAAACCAGGGCTGCAACTAACGAGCAATCAATTCATCTATTTGTCAGATTATTGTAAAAAAATAAATAAATCTGCACATTCTGCAGATTTTTCATTTAGCAACTTTAAAAAAACTTTTATATAAAAAAATTTAAAAAATCTTTTTGCCTAAATTGCAATATCACAGCATTCCTTTAGTGAAATTGAACCAAGTGAAGCTAAAACTACGGCGCTTGAGATTTGAGCAAGGGTCCAGCAATAAAATACAACAGCTATTTTTTAAGATATCTTAACATTTCAAACATGCTTACACATTTCTGTACAATAAATGACCAGTTTTGATACATGTAGTGTTTTTTGCTTGTATACGGTATATTGTTGAGTTTGGTCAAATCTGAGAGGAGACAGAAAAAAACAAAAGAAAAAACAAAACAAAACAGGAATGCACTGATGTGAAAATTTGGGCCGATACCAATAATAATATTGCCGTTATAGCCAATATTTACCCATATATATGTTCCCCTACAATGTTGACAAAGTGAAAAAAATGACCACTTCTTCTCTGCTTTAGTAAAGCACGCCACAATCCGGTGCTGAACTACCATTACTGTCACACAAGCAAATAAATATCAGATAGATACCGATATGCTAATGCCGATATATCGTGCATCAGTAGCAAAATTTTATACTTTTACTTTAACCCTCTCAGATGTCTGGGTGAAAAAAAAGTCAAACAGCATCCTTGTCCTGATCCTGCATTTTTTGTTTTTAAGGAAAAGAAAAATCCTGCTGAGTCTTCTTAATGCAGAGCTTGTACATGGAGAGGAAAACACACATTGAAACAAACCTATCCTTGCTTTCACCAGTTTTAGAACGTAATAATGCTGCAAAACCCAATTAACAGTGCGATGTCCAAGAACTGACGGTGAGTCAGCAGAATGGCACACACAGGAGAAGATTTTATTACTCTCCAAAGGAACATGACCGGACTCTCCTTGAGCTTCCTGTAAACACACACCGTCCGTGTAGCCTGTTTGATTTAAAAGTTAAACCAGCTAGAAAACCTACATATGAAGCAACTCATAACAAACAGCAGCAGCATAAAGGTCAAACTAATTTGTCCAATCCATGTTGAGATTCTATAGGCTAACTCTCCTGAAACTTCTTTCAGTAGTTGATCACATCTTAAAATTATATACCATGTATCAAGTCACTCATTCTCAAGTATCGTAAAACTATATGCTGTTTATATGAAGCCTCTTTCTGATCAAAAGGGGCCTTTCCAAAACTTACACAGGCTGAAAAATCAAGCTAACATTCAGAGCAGTAACATGCTAATAGTTAGCCGTGACATGTTAACTATATTTCCAAGCTACATTGGCCATTAGCAGCAACACACTGTTCTTGCTAATACCAACAGCACCAACAACATGCTAGCCGATATAGCTAGCATGTCAACAGCTAGCCATATTGTCCATTAACAGCTGTGGGTAATGGTTGATATAGCTAGCTGCTATTGCTGCTAATGGCTGACAAAGCTAGCAAATGGCTGAGATGGTCATGTAATGCTCCAATCACATGGAAGTTAAGAGGGGAAATAAAACTGAAAACTTGACATTGCCATCTCAAAATGGTAGATAGAAAAGAGAAAGAATAAATTTTAATGATAGAAATTAGTCTAGTAAAATCACTTTAAGGTCTCAGATGGAAACAAACTTTGCTGGATGATAAATGGTGGCAAAAGTTATTGCAATAAACAATGCATACACTCTCAAAACAACAATATTAGGTAATACAGCGGTTATGGCAAAATAATGCAAGAATACATTCTCAATAAACTTTAATTTCTCAGAAAAACGATAAATCATGCAAGAGGAAATTATTGAGCTCTTTTTAATTTCTAATGCGATCGATTGATTTATTGTTTATTGCAATAGGCCTATTCACTGTAACTGGAACCACAAAGAGGAGGTAGCTGGAAAAGTATTTGTCAAACTATTTTAACCCATCGAAAGGCTAAAAAAGGGAAGAAATTAGTTGAGCTTAAGTTTTGGGTGAGATGCTAAACCCAGAAGGAGCAGCAGGGATGAAGAAAAAGCAAGAAAAGAGTCAGCACTGCAATTCCATTTTTACAGACGCGGTGCAGCCCTATAATCTCAAATATGAACTACATCAACTGCTTACATAAAAGCAAGCATTACTAAACCATAAGCCAGTAAATAATTTAAACTCAGCATACAAATGCATATTTTAACTGGTTATATCCAATAACGAGCCTCTACATCACAGTTAAGAACTTGGAGATCTGACTAATAGTTGCAGTGAAACCACATCAGAAAGTTTCAGTTCGTAATGGTAGAGAATGAAAAATGATACACAACACTAGGCGCCACTTTTAAAGGTTCATGCGGAATACCTAGAGGATATTTGTGCTTAAAAAGTGTTCATTTAAGTTGACAGTCAGTAATTAGTTCTATAGTTTCGACCTGACAGCCACGTGCTGGAGGAAGAGTTGAATTATTTAGTGCCACTATACTCTTACAATGCAACCTCACACTGAATGCAAGCCTAAAATAAAATTAGAAGAACAAAACTTCTACATGAATCGTATGCCATGTCCATTTTATTACGCTACACAGAATTTATTTATATTAGAAAAAACTGTATTTGAAACAAATAGACCTAGTACCTACTAGGGGTTGTCTTGATCCCATGTGGATATCGGAAATGGTTCCGATATCAGCCAAAAAACGAGTATTGGATTATATTGACCTGCATCCAAAATCTAAAAAGGGAAGCACTCTGATCCAGGATTTAGTCCGTTCCAGGATTTAATCTGACCCCACATTTCTATCGCTATCATCCCGCAAGCACATCCATTGGTTAAAGAGGCAGCATTACATGTTTTCCAGGCTCAAAGTATCAGTTTGTAGCATAATCAACTAGCTCTGTCACTTTGAGTTGTTATAAAAAAGTGCTGTATACATCAAACATGACATTTAAGAAATTTTACTTCCTAATTTAATGCCTTGAAATTGGGCCTCTGTCTCTTTAAAAACGCCTGCTCTTTCTGGAACTCCGCCTTCAGGAAGTCGTCACAGCATTGCTCCTCTATTAACCCTTTAAAAACATTTTTATCCGCGTAAAAACGCTGGACCTGAGAAGTAGCTCCTATAATGAGCTCAGCAGGTCCTCAGTTCCACCAGGTGTTTGCTAATTGTTGCTGGCTAGTCTTAAGGAGCTGCGAGGCGGAGTCCAGGGAGAGAGCACCTCTGTGAGGTGGAAGCTTAAAAACTGCAGCTGTGAGGAGGAGCTGCATCTCAAAGGCGGAGCTAAGTCCCCCAGGTGTTTTGCACAGCTGATTGGTTGCCATGGAGATTCAAGAATTTCTCAAACATGCATGTAAGGCAACACTCCAAGTGTGTTTTTGATGAGAGAACAATATCACAACATAATGAAAAGCTCAAAAAAGTCGACTTTACATAATATTACCCCATAATGGGTCAGTTGTTCTCATACTTATTGTGGTTTGACTAATATCACTGGATCCAACATTTTCGAACACTCCACACTACAAAATAAGTAACAAAGGTTTGTTTGTTTGATTTGTGCTGATATCGCATCAGTTTGATATCTGTATCGTACCGGAATTGAAAAAGTTGTATCGGGACACCCCTGATATTTACTCTGCTTTCTGATCTGAAGGACGTAAAGATAGCTTACTTAATTTTTTTTTAGGAAATTTCTGAGTTGAAGCACTGATGTCATCCCTCCTTGTGACAGGGAAGCCAGCCTGACTCAGAGACGGATGACCGACAGGAAGTCTCCCTGGAATCTTGGATTTTGTGGTTTGTTTGTTTTTTTTATCAAAACTCATAAAAAAAAATTTTTTAAATTATCTTTTAACCCAAATAAATGCCTATGTCATATACTGACAGAGAGTTGAGTCATAACAAAAGCAACAATGTTGAACCCCGGAGGGGCATCTCAGCCAAACAAAGAGGCGACAACTGATGCTGGAGAGCGGCACGGCTGAAATGGATTAGAAGCCCCCCGTTCTACTGAAAGCAGGGGATGACACAGTGAAAACAGACAACTTCAATATTCAGCCCCGCACTCACCCGGGTGTATGTGCTTCTTCTGGTCTGTGACATGTTTACCGGTCGCTGAGCGTCCCCCCCAAAAAACTGACTGTCTTCACTGAAGGAGTGGGATAAAAATTAAGGAGAGCATCGGCTAGACGGAAGGTGGTGGTAGTAGTGGGGAGAGAGAGAGAGGAGGGGGATTCAGATTCAGATTCAGAGATGCTGCTGGAGCATCTCTCCCTCTCTCTCTCTTTTCTGTTCTGTCTTCTCGCAAGGATCCCACCTTCCCTCACCGCATCCCAGGAAGCAGGAAGTTTCCGAGCCGATCCACCCCTCAGATGATTTAAATGGCCAAGCCAAGAAAACGGGGGCAGAAAAAAAAGAAGAACTCAAAGCAGCCAGGCTTGGTTCGGCTGTGAACGCATCAGCTGAGCGGCTTGCACTGCACTGTCGGTGTCTGCACTGGCTTCTGCAGGAGGGAGGGCGGCGTAGGCCCCGACAGAGTCGCTGGGTCCTAAAGTCTGCACTTTTGTTGTTTAAAAAATTTTTTAATAAAATTATTTATATTGATAATTTTGTCAGATTAAAACCTTAAACCCTAAACTTTAACACCTCCTAATACAAGAAAAAGAAAAAAATGACTCCGGCCCTCCAGACTTGCAGCAGCAGCAATTTAGCAAACACTTGGTCTGCTGTGCTCATTATATGAACATCATGGAGAAACACTGTTGTGACAACGTTTTGTAGGCGGAGTGTCGTGAAGAGTAGGAGCTTCTTAAAGCGACAGAGGACAATTTCAAGGCATCGGATACAGCAGTGACCCCGCCTTCGATCCTTAGGTCATGACATCAATACTGATTTTGTTCCCATCAACTTCGACTGAAACTTCCCTGTAATTACCCTGTAAATAACCCATCCCCACAGCATGATGCTGCCAATGCTGTTTTTCTCAGTTAGCATAGCGAGTTTGGGGTGACGAACATAGTTAGCTTTCCACCACACGTAGCATTTTGCATGCAGGCTAAAGACTAACAGAACGTACTATGTTTCTCTTTTATAAGTTGGAAAGTTTTCAAACAGCATGAATTCCTTCACTTTAATGGATCACCAGATAAAAATAATTTAATAAAATACATAGAAGTAAGGTTTAAATATGACAAAATGTGGAAAAAAAAAACCTCACGGGGTAAGAATAATTTTGTTCAGAACCGTGCGTATTAGGGCGGCAACTGTCAAAGTAAAAATTTGATCCTAAATTTTTTAAGATCTCATTTAATTCCAGTTAATGTAAAAAACAAACTATAATGTAATTTTTACTTTTTTCTCCACTGCATCAATAAATATCAGTTATTTCAAAATATGAGTCAATGAAGTCTCTATATGCTGTTTAGTTATATAAATCGTAGTTCTTTCAGTGTGTGGCGTCCTGAAGAAGCTTATTTCAAAGAGGAGCCATTTTTAGAGCAACACTTGTTTGTGGCGCTATGAATTCTATGTCACAGTTACCTAAAAAAGAAGTAATATATAGTTTTTTAAAAATCATTTTTAGCATTATCACAATAGTACTAAAAAATAGAGAGACTGCACTCATGCTAGCATAAAACAGACCAATAAAGAACTTCCTACTAGGACATTTACCAAAGTTATGGCTGTCCAACAAAAAGAAATCCTCGGGCGTACCGTGGTGGCGTAGTGGTTAGCGCGACCCGTATTTGGAGGCCTTGAGTCCTCGACGTGGCCGTCGCGGGTTCGACTCCCGGACCCGACGATATTTGCCGCATGTCTTCCCCCCTCTCCTTCCCTGTTTCCTGTCAGCCCACTGTCATGTAAGGGACACTACAGCCCACAAAAGACCCCCTGGAGGGGTAAAAAAAAGAAATCCTCAATGCAGGAAAAAAACAGTGCATCATATCTCTGTTTTCCCTGCATTGCAGTCTTCATCAAACCACTGCTAAAATTCGATTTCCTTTCTTTGCTAGCATAAGCAACAACAACAAAAATCAACACAGTTGAAATACTGGCAGCAGGCATTTCTGAGCTTGTTTGATCTGATTCTGTTTCAGTGTTCACTGAGCATCCAGGTGAGGCTTTGTACTGTTGCTCACTGCAAGCAGATTTCATTCAGACCAAGCCTGGTGATATTGTGGCCCATCACAGAGCCAGGATTAACTCCCTTTTATAAGCACCCCCAAAGGCTGGAGCTTTTTTTTCTTCTTTTTTTTAACTCAAATGCCCTCTTTGTGCTTTGTTGTCATCTTTTTTGCTGTGGAAGCAAATGGTGTGAGCTAATCGCTAAGTGTCAGCCACTGAGAACCATAGGGAAAGAAAAAAAAAGTGCATACTGACTAAAAAAGGCTTAGTGTTGGATTCTACGTCAACGGGGCGTTCAGGGACACGAAGCAAACCCCTGCAGTCTCTTTGCACCCCTTTCATGCAAATTGGCAAAAGGCAGAACCAAAACATAGGGGGGGACGCTCCTTCTCTGCCGGAAGCGGGGATGAGGACGCGTCCTTGTCTCCCACAGAGGGAGACGGTCGGTGGACAGCTTAAGACAAAGATCTGCTTCCTTATGGGAGATAAGGGCAGAGAGAGAGAGAGAGAGAGAGAGGAAAAGACAGCTCTGCAAAACTCCACTTCTCACCTCCACCAAGCCTGATGAGCAGGAACAGAGGTGACTTTAAGGGGAAACATTATGACCAGTCCGTCTGCTGGGCGGCCAGGAACACATGAGCGGCAACCGTCAAGGTAAAAATTAAGACAACTAGAATAATGAGCTTTATCTGAATAATAGGAAATTTGTATGTGTGAAACATTTAAAAAAGAACAGTAGCAGCAATATATTTAAACAGGCTGCTGGCTGATTTCATCACTATGATGACGTGTCTGCGCTCAAGACTGATGACAACAATGGACTTCACTTTGAAAAAGGCTTTTTTTTGCAAAAATATTTCAATATCAGTGACAAACGTTCAAACCTTACCAATGATTCTCAATTGGATTTAGGCTTGAACTTTGACTGGGCCATTCCGTGTCTAACCATTATTGTAAAAAGTAATGTTAATGCCTTATTGATGTGTGCAAAGGATGTAATGTAATATTTGTTCATCATTGCGATCAAAGTGACAGAAATGAAAACTTTACATGTAATATTTTCAGACTGTTTTTGAGTGAATACAGTGGCCTGTTAAAGTATTCACACCCCTTCAAATCTTCCTCATTGTGTCACATTATGACCACAAACATAAATATATAAATCATTTTAATTTTAATGAAAGACCAACACAGAGTGGCATACAATTGTGAAGTGGGAAGAAAATTATGCATGATTTTTTAACAAAGAAACTGAAAAGTGTGGTGTGAAATTTTCTTTCTACTTCACAATTTATTTTACCACTTTGTGTTGGTCTTTCACATTAAATAGATATTAATATCTATTTAGATATTAAATAGAATAAATTAAATTAAAGGGCTATTACGCCCTTTAATTGGTTGTAACGTGATAAAATATGGAAATGTTCGAGGGGTGTGAATACTTTTTCAAGCTGCTGTCAATGCCCAAATGTCCCAGTGACAAAACGTGAAAAGTTACAAGAGAGTGTCGGAAGTAAGGAGGTGAGTAAAATATGGATCTATAGCAAATATCGCTATATTGTTATAAGAATTTTGTCATTGCACGTTTTTCTAGTATAGTGCAATGCTAAACTAATGCACTCTATTGTAGCTAGTTAGTATTTTTTGCATGGAGGTCAAAAATATTAGTCTGATCTGACCAGTCCAGTTCTATCTATTGAAACCTTTAAGTGGGGCATAAATATGTTAATAATTTCGATTTATTTTGAGGGCAATTCAGCAGTTTTACTGCAGTCATTTTGGACTAGAATTTAAACATAAAAAGTCATTTCTTTAAAAACAGCTAATCTTAGAAATGTAATCTAAAAAAGGCTGATTTTACTCTCTCTCTTTGCAATTTCATTCATTTTCAATCGTTCATTTTGCTTTTTATCTCCATTGACAGGTAATTATCAAGATTATCTCACAGCTACTTTGTCCAACTGCTTGATTTATTAAATTTGAATTTGTGTTACACGTCGTTTATTTTGTATTCATTAGAATACAACTTTAATAAGTATATACTTTAGTTCTTTTTGATACGGAGTGCAGTGCCATATAAAAACCTTTTAGTAGCCGCACAGTCTTTAATTGCTGTAATTAAACCTGTAACTTAATGCCATCTAGAGTATTTGGGTGAAAACTGACCGTGTCTTACATCAAACTGGTGATTTTTGAGTGGCTCCGTACAAATGAGGAGTTAAAACAGCAAAATATAAATAAATAATGTGAAGTAGATTCAATAATCGCTGTTATTTCTGATTAAACCCAACCATACGTGTGGCAGCCCATTGACAACATGTTCAAGCTCAATACTAACAGGAAGCAGGAAACTCGTTTTATTAGATATTAAATAGAATAAATGAAATTAAAGGGCAATTACGCTGAATTATTGTTAGATTCAGACGTGCCTGTTTACAGACGCGTTAAATTTATAAATCCATTGAATCGCTACGTGTTTTTACCATTTTAACTAGCAATTACAATTAAAATATTTGCATATTTACATATTAGAATGGACATAAAACCGTGCCGTTTTATCAGCGTTCATCGCTGCTGTCAGCTGTCAGTGAGGCACTCCCTGAGCAGCTGCTAGCAGCAGAAGCTGTTAGCATGCACCGGCTGACTCACTGAAATAAAACCCGTTTAACTCCACTTGTAACATTATTTTATTATCATGTATAAATTATTGTTTTGTTTATTCATTTTACACCGACGCGTCAGCACTCAGAGTGACAGCTGCTCGCTGAGTCTTACCCGCTTGCGTCAAAAAATCCGGCTTGTCTTCAGCTCCGCGTCCCTGAAGAGCTACATCCATCTATGGTTGTCTGACCGGACGGATCCGTCCTGCGGCGTCCGAGTTGATGCCTGACTCGGCCGGCCTCAGAGGAGCAGAGGAGCCCGGTGACATGTTCAACACCAAAACTCGGTGTTGCCCATTTAGGCAGAAAATATAAACAGACAATATTTTATGTAATATTTTTAACATATTGTCACCTTCCTAATTTTTACTTTTATTTATTTCTTTTTTTGGCCAAAGGCAATTTTGAAAAAGAAAGAAAAATGAATAAGTCACTTCGAAAATGACTTATTTTAAGGCGATTATATGGTACTTATTTTGAATATTTCAAGTAGCCTTATTATTCTCTCTGCTACTTTTATCCCACTTAAATCTTTCAGATTATCAGAGATTTTAATATTAGACAACAAAAAAATAAAAATTAAATAAAGTGAACAAAAAGTCAGTTTTCACATTACATATTTTCTCATTGAAAAAAAAAAGCTATCCAAAGCAACCTGGTCATCTGGAAACTAAACCTACGTTTAGTTATTAAACTAGTTTTAGTTACTAGGTTTAATTAGGTTTTTTTTCTATATCTGGTGGTGATTCCTAAGTTGCGATGAAGGAATTGTATTTTCGTTTCTATGCAGAACTATTTTCATTTAACCACTCAAAGATTTTCCAAGCACAGTTATTACACCACATCTCAATCTAACTCAAGTTTGGACTTTGACTAGGCCATTGCACACAAATTATTTTGCTTTTATGAGCAAATGTACCTTTGCGAATGTTTCTCAGGTTATATTTCCTGTTACATCCCTTTCTCTATGGGATGTAACAGGATATGACATCAGTACTCGGAAATAAAACCCCCAGTCAGCCTTGGCAGATGGCTGTTTGGTTCTGCTGGATTTTTCTTTTCGTTTCCTTAGAGAATTTTTTTAGCAATAAACTTAATTTGATTGCATTTTTTTACAACTAGGATCAATTTGATGTTTGTAATTGATTCAGAATCTATCGGTTCTATTTGAATGTTTGTAATTGACTCAGAATCTATGGGTATAACTGGACTGAATTAACTTCTTGGTTTTGACATTTGCTATCAGTAATTTGAATTAAATTGAATATTTCTGGTTAACTATTGTAAAGTCCTCTTCACCCTCTGAAAGGTGAAGGCAAATTTATCAAAATAAAACACGGTGATAAAGGTTCTTCTGCAAATTTACACCATTCATTTTACTGAAAATGACTTAATTATCGCTCAAACATTAATCAAAACGTAATCCTGGTTATTCTTATTTTAACATGGATTTAGGCATCCAACTCAAGCTACATTTGTCCCTTTTCCTCCGTAAATATCTCATTAAGATGAGAAGTATCAAAATCATAACTCCCATTTGCTGATGGGTGAAATACACCTGATCCAGGGAAGAAAACCAACCTCTTACATTTACATAAAGAACAAAGTACATAAGACATTTTTACACCTGGACACATTGAAAAATTAACGAGAGCACAGCCTGGATTACCTAAAAATGGCTGAAATGGTTGTAAAGAAAGTAAGCAGTTATTAAATAAATAATAAAATAATTATCATACCTCTCAGATATTATAGTTCAATGGCATAGGTGTCCAGATTAAGCTTTTTCACTTACGATACGATACCAATATTGTTTTGAGTATTGGCCGATACCAACATTCACCAGATATGATATCAGAACGTATCGGCCATACTTTTATTACTTATTTTGTAGTGTGGAATGGTAGAAAATGCTTGAACAAGTGATAGTATTCAAAAGAACAACAGTCAACAAACGACCAGTTTATTATTACCCAATAGGTCTGCTGCGGGATACAAGCGCTGCTGAACAGAAATCCTGGGCCGGATTGAATCCTGGAGCGCAGAGCTTCTATCGCCAGATATAATACGATACTTTTTTTGGCTGATATCGGACCAATGCCAAAATCAGATCGGAACACCGTTTAAACAATGGAGTACTAAAAATGTTCTAATAAAGACCAATAGTGGTTTGCTGATCTCTCTAGTGTGTTTGTTTTACAGTAGCAAACAGTTTGCTTTCCGTGTGCTGTCCCTCGATAGCTGGAGGATAACTGAATGGTACCATCAACCCAAAAATGTTGTTGCTTCAGTCCCTTTCTTTATCTGTCTGCAAATCAAGTCTGTACTCAAACAGCGTGAAGTTCAGGATTTTAGCTGTAAACTCTGGTAAGACAAACTCTCTTATCTTCGTGTAACCCATGTGTTCGTACAGTTTCTGAGCGTCAGCCTGCACCACGGATGTGTAAAGGATGACGGCAGGGAAACCTCTCTCTCGAGTGAAATCCGCCACTGTCCGACACAGAGCCTTGGCGATGCCCATCCCCCGGTGACTGCGGCGCACCGACATGCGCTTCAGCTCCAAAAACCCGGGCGCTGTCTCGGCGGGGAGACACGCCACCGTCCCGACCACCCGACCGTCGCTCTCGGCCACCCAGAAGCACGAATTCTTCTTCTGCAGGTAGATCCCGCCGATGTTGTCGAGGTCCTTCCGGAGGGTGGCCTCTATGTATTTGTTGAACATGTAGACGACCATCTGCCGGACCGCGGCCAGGATGAGCGTGATGGCCAGAACGGGCAGCAGGAAGGACTTGGAGCTGGTAATGAGGGCGCAAAACGTGACCATGAGGAACATCTGGGTCAGCGGCTGTTTCAGGACGTGGGTGAAGGACGAAGGCACGTGTTCGCTCATCCCCAAGGTGAAGAGCTCCTTGACCACCTCAGCGTCCTCATCCTGGTACTTTCTAATCTGAATGTTGGCCATGGCTCTGCTGGTCAGTGAAATGAACGAAATAAAAAAAGGTAAAAATGTGAAGAGATTGTGAATAACTTGTATACTGCAAACTATTTGATTAAAAACACAAACATTTTCTCAAGATAATGTCTACGCCTTCTTTTAAAGTTGAGTTCAGGTCTCTGGGTCATACTACAATACATTTAATTAAGCTGCATTTCCATTAACCATAAAACTGTATAAATTGAAATTGCAAAAATCACTTAATGGAAAAACTCAAATTTTTATAAGAGTTTTTTCTTAATGTATCGAAATGGACGCATTTCGCAAAACTGCCATGAAAACACTTATTTCGTGTCACACGAGTCACGTAATCGACAGCCAGATGTTACTCCTGGCGAAAACAACAAAAAAGACAACAGAAAGTAGTAGGAGGAGGTTGACTGTTCGTTTGTTGTTTTTGTGCAGAGCCCTCACAGCATCGCGTATTGATAAACAGTTGTGTGTCATTCAGACTTATTGAATCCATCCATCTGTACCGTGAACTACAATTTCCCCAAAACGCAGCACAGTAGCTGTTCCCCAAGTGCCGTTCAAATGCCTGAATAAAATGCCGATTTCTCCTCTCATGGCTGAATTGTAAATATATTTCATGTGGCATCCGTCTGACATGATTTTTAATGAGTTATTTCGTGAACAAGCTTGTTCATGTGTGATTTTAATTTGCAAAATTGTGAGGGGTTTTTTTTTCTTGACGAGCAGAATATAGATATTTGCGCACAATTGTAATTTACACAGTTTACGGGGGAGATTACGTTTGAAGAACTAATATAAATAAAGCATAACTGAACTGGAAGGAAGATTATAAAGTTTTCAAACCTATTAACAAATAAAACAATGAAAAATGTGGCGTTTGTATTCAGTCCCCCTTGAACACTTTATTCCAAGTTTGTCCTTTTGGCAAACCTCAAATGAGACTAAACTGAATGCTTCAGTCTGCCTGTCAATTCAGATAAATGGTCAGCAACCTTTACTACTCTAAGAGCCATTTTTGCCTCAGGCCTGGCTAATCAACAGTTGAGCCGCAACAGCAACACGACTCTTTTAGAAATAGCTTGCTTTTAGAAGACCTATTATTGGAAAGCTGGTTAGGTTTTTAAAATGACAACAATTTAAATTTTTTCAATGGGACATTCAATTTTTACACAGGATGTAAAAATGTTAAAAGGTCACAGTTTGCAACCTATTAAAAAAAATTACTTCTTAAACATTATATTCTTTATTTGTGTCACTTTGCATAAAAGATTTGTACACGTATCCTTTTCCTTCTACGACACTGTATTTATTTGCAAAATCAATTATCCAGTTGACAAATCATTCAATTGGTCGCTGTTAGATTATAAACCAGTTTGACCTTTAATCACCCTGACCTCAAATACATGCCCTACATGACTGAAGGGCATGTGGTTTATTTGAGGTCTGTTATGCTTCATAACAGTGACCGTAGCTAGCTGGTAAAATCCTTGCAGGCCATTTAACGTGCAAATAAAGAAGTCAGCACTGGGTCCGTTATTAAAACGGTAATAAATCTGAGCTCCGTTAACGACTGATGATAACAGACTGGCTAAGAGATGCTAACATTCTTCCTACACTCACAGAGCTAAGAAGGATTTGACACCAAGGCTCTATGGGATTCTGTAGCGGACAAAAAACCAAATAAATAAACACAACTTCCTTACCTTATATTAATACATAATATTAATATAATTAATATTAATATAGTATTCAGATGAGATGAAAACAGAGACTGCTTCTTTCTGTTGTTGAAACCTCCTCAAGGATTCCGCTGCATACCTACTTCCTCTTCTACCAATCCCACTTCAGTTCAATAATGGTGCATTCAGCGGTACTCGGAAAAACGAATACAGAAAAAAGTTGCTTTGCATTTATCTTATTTCTTTTTATATAGACTGTTATTCTGCTCTCTATATGAATGTTGCCTGGAGGATTTTGAAAGCTTCCTGGCGTTCCTACAAAAATAAAATAATTCAGAAAGTGTTTTCGCCCTGCTGTCTGTAAACACTGCGGCAAGTCCGAGGCGCTTTGAACGTAGCACGTGGAACTTCCGTCTGTGCGTCTGATTGTTGATGGCGCATTCTCTGATAACTCGGAATATTCGATGTTCAGATGGGTCAAGCAGCGTTCAAGTTGTTTCACCTTGGTGAAACTTCACACATTTCGACCCAGAAAGTGCGCTGGTGACTTCTGACAACAAACGGGTTTTAAATATTAAATGGGCAAAAGAGTTGAATCAGTTCCTTAACCGGTTTGACTCCCCAGTTCCTAGTTACAGCCCTTCTTCCCACACATTGAACGGTGCTGTCTCCTTTTCTATTCACCGCCTACACTGGGGACTTTAAGTTCCGCACTGTTCCAAACTGTGCCATCTGCAAAAGTACTCAGATGATGAGGTGTGTGGAAGGGGCCCAGCAGCCCAGATGTGAACGCTGCAGCAAATCCTTTCTGTCTGAGACTATCAGACTGTATAATTCATACAAAGTCTCTAGAGTTGTAAGTTTTAAATGTTGATTATTTTTTTAATGTACTGAGCAATGCGTGTGTCCTTAGGACTGTCATTATATGCTCATTGTTATTTATTATTGTGTGCAATGCTGGGACAAACTAAATTTTCCCCCTTTAGGGGACCAATAGAGTATTATTATTATAATTATTATAGAATAAATTTTACATCTGTAAATGACACTTTTACATTAAATTACCTTAAACCGCACCAAACACCAAAGACTGGCTCGTTAATGAATGCCAGAGCCGAGGCCCCGTGGTTTTCCTTATTTGATTTAAGTCAGTTTATTTGCAGGTTCCTGCAGAACTTGGTGACAAGTTAAAGTGATGACCATGCAGAATATTTGTACATTATTTTCAATGAAAAACTGCTCACCCCACACACGGTCCAGATCCTCCCCAGGCACCTGCACACACTCGCATCAACAACCAGAAGCCACCACACCCATATATGGCAGCACCACAGAGTAAATCACCAGAAAAAGAGAAAAATGGCTTCCTTACGTGATTATTGTTTACCGACATTTTTAAATACATAGATAAAGAACTCAACAACGGTAGGGGAAAACATGCTGCGTAATGGACGTTGTTTAGATAGTAACCGCGGAAAAACTTGCCACAAAAAAAGATGAAATAAACTAAGTACAAAGACGCTTTAAAGAGTTTGTCAGTTTCACTAGCTTTATTTCTCTTCCTCTAAATCAAGTCTGTACTCAATCAGAGTGAAGTTGATGATTTTCGCAAAAAACTCTGGTATAGGAAACTGCCTCATCTTCTTATAACCCATGTGTTCATACAGTTTTTGAGCGTCGGTAGCGACCATAGACGTGTAAAGGATGACGGCAGGGAAACCTCTCTCCCTAGTGAAATCTGCCACTGTCCGACACAGACTCTTAGCGATTCCCTTCCCTCGGTGACTGCGCCGCACCGACATGCACTTCAGCTCCAAAAACTCGGGCATATTCTCGGAGGGGAGACACGCCACCATCCCGACCACCTGACCGTCGCTTTCAGCCACCCAGAAGCACGAATTATTCTTCCGCAGGTAGGTCTCGCTGATGTCGTTGAGGTCATTCTTCAAAGACGCGTCTATGTATTGGTTGAACATGTAGACGATCATCTGCCGGACTCCGGCCAGGAGGAGGGTGACGGCCAGGACTGGCAGCAGGAAGGACTGGGAGCTGGTAATGAGGGCGCAGAACGTGACCATGAGGAACATCTGGGTCAGCGGCTGTTTCAGGACGTGCACGAAGGACGAAGGCAAGTGCTCATTCATCCCTGAGGTGAAGAGCTCCTTTACGGTTTCAGAGTCCTCATGCCGGTACTTTCGGATCTGAATGTTGGCCATGGCTCAGCTGGTCCTGAAAAGCAGAAAGGCAAAAATGTTAAAAGTGGTAAACTAGATGAATTGTAATTGCACGTGGGGCACCCCACGGTTTCATCCTGGGCCCCCTCCTGTTTAATATTTACATGATCCTGCTAGCTCATAAAATAGCAAGTAATAAAATTAGCTACCATAACTACACATGAACACAGCTCTGCATTACGATACCAGGTGACCATGAACCCATTCGAACACAGAGTAGAGGCACAGAACAAATCAATGCATGGATGTACCATAACTGCCTATAGCTGAACAGAAACAAAACTGAAGTTATTATCTTTGGACCTAAAGAGGAACGATCTAGAGTCAGCACACAGCTTCAGTTATTACAGCTAGAAACTACTGATCAGACCCGAAATCTGGGCGTAGTGATGGACCCTGACCTGAACCTTCAGAGACACATAAAGACAGCTACAAAGTCGGCCTTTGTAACCTTAAAGGGCTAAAGTTGCTGTTCGTGTTCTCACTAAAACTAGGAAGCTAGCTCACATCAACCCAGGTCTGTAGTCCTTTCATTGGCTCCCTGTAGAAAATAAACTTTTAAATACTTCTGTTGGCTTATAAATCACTGAATGGCTTAGCACCACAACACATTCAAGACCTGTTGTCGTCGCATCAACCTTCCAGAATGTCTGCATCCCCAGAACCAGAACCAAACGCAGAGAAGCAGCATTCAGTTCGTAGCGAAGGGAAACTGCAATGGCTTTCTCTCAGCCAGCTGACAGCTAATGCACAGCAACAAGTGGGGAGGGGCAAAGCTCCCTTCACCTATGCATCAGACCATAAAAAACTTGAACTAGCAGCAAAAAACCTGACGGACCACAAACTACCTGCCTGAAAATATGCTTACTGTAAACACACTTCTGGCGAGAGTTTGGCTGTCATCTCTCAAGGTAACAAAAACAACTTTTTATTTCCAACCAGCTGTTGGAAAAAAACTTATTATGAAAATAAAAGTTACTACAAGGCAGTAAATGCACTTTTTTTTAACTGAGTGATAGCTTAGTTATTTAATTTCTTATAACATGGGATTAAAATTGGTCAAAGCTTTAGGTTTGTACATTGTCTAGCATTTACATTAACATGGTGTGTTGCTACAGAGCCAGAGGTCAACAGAAATCATAACTTTTCCCTTGCAATTATATATACAGTGTCATCATCATCTCGAATGTAGAGAATTGAATAAATTTACTTTGTTGCTTTTTGACCAGAAGTGACCATATAACGTCACTGTGTGATGAATGATGAGAGTAAAATGATTTAAACATAGAAACTGAAATCGCATTTTACCCATAATGACCTCCAGCAACATCCCTCGCGCTGATCACATGAGAAGAGGTCGTGATGGTTTCTAACCAGATTTTTAGCAAACTAGTCAAAAACAAGTTAACTTTCCACGTAAATTCGTGTAATCCTCATCAAACCACGAGTCAGATTATGCACTCGGCTTTTCCTTTAAGAAATGACAACAGTCAGAATGGCTCGCAGTAGCCAGCATCATTGCTAACCCAGAAGCTGCGACGTCGTTGTGAGGTTTAGAGGAGCGATAAAAGCAACAAAGGAAGATAACACAAGGTACCTGCTTTATGGTGATGCCAAAATATGGTGTTTAAAGTCTCTTGCAGCCGAAGTCTGCTCCAAGTGACCTGCGCGCTTCCACAGACAGAGAAGTGGACTTTCCGGATCTTACGTCAACGGGGGAGCCATGTTGTGAGTGGCACAAAAAGCGGTACAAACTGTTGGGTTTTGTTCCGGAGTTTAGGTCAAGCTGTGGGACTATCTGGTGTTTCTAATGTTCCGTGTTTTATCATTGCAGTAAATAAACTTTAAAAAAAATACGCGTCGTTCAAAAAATGTATTCTACATAAAGAAAAGTACAAATAACCCCTAAATTAGAACTTTAACTAAACAGGCATTGCTGTTTGCGCCTTAAGTTATTCATATAAAGCAGTAATAAATATTTTTTTTCACATCCATTCCTTCCATTTTCTTTTGACAAAATTAACTAAATACATTTTAAGTTTTGTAACTACAACCAAATTTAACCAGACATTTTTGGTATTCCAGGGTAGAAACCTTAGTGTCATCTGCAATTTTGCTTTTAAGGTTTGATTTGCACACTTCTGACATGATGGGGTTACCATGAATGTCATTACCTTCTGTCTCACTTAATGCCACAGTGGCTATGCTGCGTATTAGGACCTTTGCTTCCTCCAAAGATTGCAACTTGACCAGCTGTGCCACTGAACGCACGTAGAAGTCTTTCACCCGATGAGGTTTTTTCCTCAAACAATCCCACTGGGAAATCATTTTGATCAGGTGTGCCACATCCACTCGGATGAAGCATGGGGGTAGTTTGCTGCATTTGTTTTGACGCAGAACACCAAAGCACTCATTTACATAGCTCTTCAAATCAGACAGATGTGTGGTAGCCTTAACTAAAGAACCAAGTAAAGCTAAAGAAAAATCTGAAATTGCCTCTTTTGGACTGGTGCTCCAGCATGAATCCATTCTGACAACCATCTTGTGATTGCCTGGGCATCATGTCTTTCTGACAGCATTTGAACCACAGGGATGTGGGAGTTGTCGCTTCCTGTTGAAACTCCTTGATACAGGAAGATGTGTCCAGATAAGCCGTTTTGCCTGACAGGCTTTTTTACAACTGAGCCAGTTGCATCAAAAGCAACAGTAGGGTGTTTCTCTGTCTGGCACATCATCATTTGGGTAGGACTCCAGTGGTGACAGAAGAATTTGTCTAATCCAATGTCACCAATACTTCCACTGTGAGGACAACTACATTTTATTGCCTGTAGTGACAAGATTGGCTTTTTATGAGCCATTTCAGATTCACGTTGCTCTTGTTGGTTGCTAAATTTGGTAGATGACTTGGCTCTGGGTCTCCAAAGTCCATCAGTTTTCCTCCCTGTGATGCTCTTCACACATGTGGCTGCAGTCTACCTTCACAAAGTTCTTTTTTAACTTTTGCACGCAGTCTTCCAGACAATGGTCTCTTTGAAAACCCCGTGTGCAGGGATTCATCCGTGTTTGCCATCACACACCAAAGCACCATTGGGCACTGCATGTCTGGTTCCTTTTCACATGTAATGGACAGTTGACCCCTTGCACTCTTTACAGAAACCTCTTATTTTTATGAAGGACGACACCTGGTTGGGGTACACCTTGGCTCTTTTAAATGTAAAAGTGCAAGAACTTTTAATTTTATTCCAGATTCCCTGGTTCACAACATGAGTCCATGTGCCTCTCTTCAAAATGGTGTATACCCTTTTTTCTAAACATGTCCTTTTTGTATGTGACTTTCGCTGGAATCATATGCATCCACTCTTCAAATGGGAGCTCCACATTAAAAGTCTTATTGCCTTTGTTTTGTAAAGGAGACATTTGGACCTTTGGTCAAAAGGAGTGTCAGGAGAACATGCATGCACATCTGGTTCGACGTAGAACCCCTCAGGGTCGACTCCTCATGGGGCCAACTGAGGAGGCAAACCGGACTGTGGCAGGGAGGGCCTGGCAAGGAGGAGGTTCTGGCTGCCCTTTCAAATAAAGGCCACTAGATCCATTAAAACTTAAAAAAATAAAAAAACAAGGCATTTATCAAATCGTGCATATCTTTCAAATCAAGCAAAAAAACCCAAAAAACAACTGAATAACTTTTACTTCATTGTTTGTTTATTAATTTTGCCATAGAAAAACCAGCAAAGCTCCTATTTGCTTGTTTGTCCATGGACAAACTCCTTAACAGTCAGCCGGCAAAAAACTGAGAAGGAGGCTCTGTGGGAGGAGAGCAAAGCGCTTACTGGTGAGTCAAAGCACCTGAATTTTATTACAATGTACAATCATAAAAATTTTTTGTTTATTCCATTCATCCATATCTATCTAAGGGGAACACACTCACACCTAGGGAGAATTTAGAGACCAATTAACTCTTACCTTACAACTTAAAACTATGAACAAAAGGACTTAAAAGATAAGTCAAAAACAATCTAAATCAAATCTATATTCAGAGGTATTTAAGCTGTACAATCATCTAAGTAGCAGTTTCCAAATGTCTCCTTTTGGTGACCCCCTGTTTTGGATCAATAAAGTATTTTTGAATTGAATTTTGAATTTGAATTTTTCTTCCAAACCATGCTTTACGACAGAGAGAAGTTTTCCCCATTTGAAGGTCCGAAACTGAAAGCAGAAATATAATGTCACACCAGCAGTGAAAGTTTCAAAAATGTCATTGTGAACTTAGACTGGTTGGCCAATAGGTGGCAGCATAAGGAGTGATAAACATGACAACGAGATACTTGTGTGGCAGTATGCCCTGTGGGCTCTGATCGCGTCACACAAGTGCCTGAATTTAATTGGTTGTGGCGCTGTCTGTATATAAAGGGCCCTCCCTCACCTGGTAGACATCATGTTTTCCTTCCGGTTCACACCTCGCTGTTTGCTGGCGCTGCACGCCAGCCGCGTACTAATGCGCTCTTGAATGATGCGCTTAACGACGCACTAATCGCTGATCGATCCTTCTTGTGGTAAGAAGCTTCTCACACCCTTAATGTCTGTTAGCCTAGCCTTAGCTAAAAAAAAAAAAGTTGGTTTCACAATGGGAAAGAAACGATTCATCAAATTGTGCATATTTTTCAAATCAAGCAAAAAGAACTGAATAACTTTTGATTCGTTGTTATTAATTTTGCCGTAGAAAAACCCCAACAAAGCTCCTATTTGCTGTTTGTCCATGGACAAACTCCTCAACAGTCACCTGGCAAAAAACTGGGAAGGAGGCTCTGTGGGAGGAGAGCAAAGCGCTTACTGGCGAGTCAAAGCATCTGAATTTATTAGGTCTCTATATGGCGATTAACATAAATTATTTAAAAAAAAATTATTTTCCATTCATCCATTTTTATCTAAGGGGAACACACTCACACCTAGGGAGAATTTGGAGTGACCAATGAACTCTTACCTTGTTGTCATGTTTTTGGAATGTGGGAGGAAACCGGAGTACCCGGAGGAAACCCACGCATGCACAGGGAGAACATGCAAACTCCTACAGTAGTTCTGGGAAGCGAACCCACAACCTTCCGACTGTAAGGCAACAACCTTACGGACTGAGCCACTGTGCAGCCCGCTATAGAATGGCGCTACTATTAATATATCTCTTAGCATTTTGACGTCACCAGCGTTCTCGGCTGACTACGTTAGCAACCGGGTTCCCATGGGAACCGTGTTGGTGACCCCTGTTTTGGATCAATAAAGTATTTTTGAATTGAATTTTGAATTTGAATTTTTCTTCCAAACCATGCTTTACGACAGAGAGAAGTTTTTCCCATTTGAAGGTCCGAAACTGACATAGTTAATAATGAAAGCAGAAATATAATGTCACATCAGTCATGTAAGTTTTAAAAATGTCATTGTGAACTTAGACTGGTTGGCCAGTAGGTGGCAGCATAAGGAGTGATAAACATGACAACGCGATACTTGCTTTACCTGCATTATTTGTAGTCCGATTTTTCTGACGCACCAGTGCGTGCGTTCGTCAATGAAAGTCATGGAAACGACGTTAGCGTCCTCAACCCTATAAATGACGCTGACCTTCTGAGTTCTTTCCCCTTTGCGACGGGACTTTTGAGAGAGACGCCTGAAGGAGCCTTTACAGCCTCGGAAGGTTTGAGCTTGTTGAAAAGTCTGCTGTGCAAAACTTGTTAAAGAAGCGCTTGCTGAAATACGCACTTGCTGAAGAAGCCCGTGGATAAGAAACCTGCGAAAGACGGTTCCTGGCCAGGAGAAGCACCAACAGGGTGACCAGCTGGAAGGTTAAAATCATTCTTGTATTATTTTTAATAAACGAAAGCAAGTTATTACTAAGACATTAGTGACTTGTTTAGTTTATTTTGTGTGTGTGTGTTTTAAAGAAATACTGACTGCTGTAGAAAAAAAAGACAAGTAGCATTCTTTGCTAGCATAGATCGTTCTTAACTAATGAGGCTTTTTCTTAACTGAATTTCGCTGGAAATGTCAGGAATGTTAAACTGTGGTGTAGTGATTTATGAAATATATGTATTTTACTTAATTATAGTCAAATCAGTTAAATTAACGTCAAATTTCTGGAAAATTAGCATGGGTTTTGACCGTTATTTTTTGAAAAATGCCATGATAAACACTCAGTTTCCATGGATACGCTAAATGAAATACGTTAAATATTTAACATTAGGTTTTGACCGTTATTTTTTGAAAAATGCCCTGACAAACATACTTGGTTTCCATGGTAATCACATCAGACTAGCGGTTTATTAGGACACTCGAAGACGCTTTACATAAAATTTCCATTCATGCACACGTTCACACACTGATGATATTAAGCTAATGGATTGTAGCCACAGATGTTATATCGTGCCAGCAATAAACTCCAGCTAAAGGTGGGAGAAGTGTCTTGCTCAAGGACACAACGACAGAGGCGGACCATTGCAGGGCAAACTCCTACCACTGTTGCCCCAGTAATAAGCATTATAAGTGTGTGTTTGTGTTTGTTAATGATAAAACATTAGTAGGCAATGAATCGTGTATAGACATACAGTAGTTATCATCAATTGAAGCTGATTTTAACAAAGAAAATAAGGTTTTCTTTGTAAAAAAAAAAAAAAAATAAATCAGCTTTGATGACTTTGGTGTTCAGTTTTTGGAAATTAAAACTCTCTGTCTAGGAAAATATAATTGCATTTTTGGGGTGCAACGTATTTGTGAGTTAATTGAATTTGTTTTGTGATTTATATGCTAGTTATTTGAAATTCTGGAAAATGTCAGTAATGCTGACTGGAGTTGTTTTGGTTTGAAAAAATGTTTGTAGTCTCCATGGATACATTGAATAAATAACACACAACTTTATTCTTAGAAAAATCTTTAAAGAACAATCAATGTGTACCTGTTGATTTCACAAAGTAACTCAATTATTTAGTTTATTGTAATTACTCAAGACCAGAAAAACAGTGTTTTGCTCCATCTTTGAGGCATCATGCACACATAAGGGATGCAGATTATTATTTTAATGATTTTGTCTGGCTTATCTCCAGACAAAATATAATGGCCATTTTAACACTGGATATGGATTTCTTAACCAAATAAACTGTTTTATTTTTGTAGGAGGGAGCCCCTGGAAACGGAGGAAAGGCCACTTATGTCGGCCTGTTTATTTAGATCCCCAGTCTTTAAACTTAATTAATTTTACAGGTTTACATTTCTGTTGTTGGCTATATGTGGGAGTATGAAGGTAGTACTGATGGGGTGTCAGACTTGCTGTCTTTGTGATTGTGGAGCTCAAAGGAATTTAGTTTGATTAACTACGATTAACATTTTGGTCATTTACAAATGCTTTTGGAAACATATATTTCTAAACTTTGATACTTTTAAAGTATTAAAGTTGTGTAAGCAGTGATTTAAGTGTAATAATTATGAATGGATCACATATCTTATCCCTGGCTATTGTTAAGAATGATCAAATGTACCTGAGCATCAAAGATTTGTGAGGATGGGTTGTTATATAAAGGTAAACTGAGTAACTTGTTGCAGTCTTATTTCATTCACACTTATGGCACAGTCTAAGATTACAGGTGTTTCAGTAGCTATTAAGACATTCTAAACACAGTGTATAGCTCTTTAATTTATGTTTCCAAATGTTTAATAGTTTATGGTTAGGGATGAATTGCCAATAAGTCTAAATTTGATTTGTTGTCTTTAATGATTGATTGGTACCAAGATGAAGCTGCAAGTTTGTTTGAGTGGCGATGCTCCATACATGTTTGATCATTGAGTTTTAGAGTGTGTTCTGGTTTTTATGTAAAATTGTATTTTTTGCTGTTTTTTTGTGACTAAAGATAAGCTATATTTGTTTTATCTCTTAATTCCCGTCTTTATTGTATAATCAAATACAATGGCATAGCAATAATATTGTTAATTAAATATATTCAAGAAAAACAAACACATTCACAAACCTGGGTTATTGTATTGTTGGTATTTTAGTTCCCTCAAAACATTGCTTTGGACTTTTGTGAAGGTCTAGATCCTGAATTATAGCTTTTTTTGCTTTGTTTCTTCCTTTACAGCTCAGACCATGGCGCTTCCAGCAGATGGATCCCCAAAGTTGGAGGGACTTCCAGACAATGGTAAGGAACACGGTAAGGTGTGGTCAAATGAAACCGACATGGTTTCTGAAGACCACGGAGAGGGGTTGAGGTGTAGTTCACCTCCGCAGTCTGTGGACTGTGCTACCAGCTCCAGTGGTAGCTCTACTACCAGCTCCAGTGAAGATGAGGTAGGTAATGCCTGTACTATCAGCTCCAGTGGTAGCTCTACTACTAGCTCCAGTGGTAGCTCTACTACCAGCTCCAGCGGTAGCTCTACTACCAGCTCCAGTGAAGACGAGGCTAATAATGAAGACCAGGATGACTTTTATTCCAGACTTCGGATTGTCCAGGTCCTTGCACCAAACATTAAATTCCTGTGGGGCATAGGAGTGCTTGAACAGTCATTGAAACATCTCAATTCGAAGCTTGATCAGCTGAGCTCCGCTGTGGACCGTGGCAGTGCTGCGTCGCTGCGCTCTGAGATTCTTGAGATTCTTCCCCCAAATTTCAAATACATAAAAGACATTGGGGTAGCTGAGAAGCCTGAAGAAGACACGGCTCCTTGTACTTCACTTGAATTCACGTCTGGACTTGACAAACAGGAAGAGCCCATTTTGCGTCCAGAGAACTCCAGACCTATTGGTACCTCGCAACACCATCAGGTAGGTTTGGAAGAGGACGGGGCTTCTTTGACTTCTGGCCGCGCCAGGAGCATTACACAGAAGGTGGATGCTGCGAAGGAGGACAACCCACCATTAAAGCTTAGTTTTGGTACAGTGCTTCCTTCCAGCTTTGACAAACCGGAAGAGCCCATTTTGCGTCCAGAGAACTCCAGACCTATTGGTACCTCGCAACACCATCAGGTAGGTTTGGAAGAGGACGGGGCTTCTTTGACTTCTGGCCGCGCCAGGAGCATTACACAGAAGGTGGATGCTGCGAAGGAGGACAACCCACCATTAAAGCTTGGTTCTGGTACAGTGCTTCCTTCCAGCTTTGACAAACCGGAAGAGCCCATTTTGCGTCCAGAGGACTCCATTCCTATCAGTGCCTCGCCACAACCTCTGGCAGGTTGGAGAAATTTAGTGACTTTTTGCCGTGCCATTAGAATTCCAAAGAAGGTGGTTGATGCGAAGGAGGATGACACACCATCCAAGCCTAGCGATCGGGTAGGTTCAAAAGAGGACGTGACTCATGCGACATCTGTGACTGACATAAACGGAAAGAGGACAAAGGACAGTGATGCTGAAGAGCAGCCCCCAGGAAAGAGGACCAGGGACACTGTTGCTAAAGAGGAGCCCCCAGCCAAGAGGAGTAAGGACACTCTTGCTGAAAAGGAGCTCCCTGCCAAGAAGACCAGGGACAGTGTTACTGAAGTGAAACTCCCAGCCAAGAGGACCAGGAATAGTGATGATGCTAGACAGGAGCCCTCTGCCAAGAGGGTCAGGGAGAATCAAACTGAAGATGTGCTCCCCTCCAAGAGGACCAGGGACAGTGTTGCTGAAGAGGAGCCCCCAGCCAAGAGGAATAGAGACACTGTTGCTGAAGAGGAGCTCCCAGCCAAGACGGCACAGTAGTATAATGAAGATCCCATTTGGGACGAGGTCCTTCAAAGTATCGGCAGAAGGATGGCATGGAGATATGGTAAAGAATGGGAGGACGAGCCCATTCCGTCAACCCCTCTGTTCATTCCATACCGAAAGACAGACCATGAAGATCCTATTCTGTTATCCCCTGTCCTCAGTCTCTCACCAAGGACATCGTGTGAGTATCCTGGTCTGTCATCCCCTGTCCTCAGTCCCTCACCAAGGACGTCGTGTGGGGATCTTGGTCTGCCATCCCCCGTCCTCAGTCCCTCGTATAGAATGCCACGTAAACCTCCTGTTTTGTCATCCCCTGTCCTCAGTCCCTCACGAGGGACGATGCAAGAGGATCTTTTTCTCTCATCCCCTGACGTCAGTCCCTCACCATCGGCGCACTGTGAAGATCCCGTTTTGTCACCCCGCGTTTTCAGTCCTTCACCATCAACACGCTGTGAAAATCCAACTTTGTCATCCCCTGACTTCCGTTTCCGGATGGAGACTGAAAAGGACATAGAAGAAGAACCGACACCTTCAACATCTAGTGGAACTACAGCAAGAGCGAGTTCCAGACACGTGTGGTTTAGACCTCGCTACGTTTCAAGTGACTCTGATTAGATTGGGATCCGTAAAAACTGAGGACCTATTTGGGAAGTCACATGAGGACATATCATCATTTCTCTGTTTTTTTGTTTTTGTTTTATTAAAGCCAATGGATTTCTAGCAAGCCTGTGGAAGTCTTAGGTAGCGCGTTGCACCGGGGCTTTTCTTTATCCCGCTGCTAGATGTAGCATTTTAGATGTTGAGGATTCTGGCAGGACTCAGGAAGCCTTAGGTAGCGCCTTGCACCGGAGTTTTCTTCGTCTTTGTGTCTTCCTCTCATCTTCCCCATGTTTCAGGGTGAAATAGCGGTTCTTCCCCACGCGGTGCTCTCTGATATAGTAAATTATTCTATTCTGTTCCTCCACTAATCCACTCTCCAAGGTTTTAATCTTTCAGGTTTTAGCTGCTCATCGCTGGATCCTTTCGTCGTCGTCCATGTGGTTCCTGTCCTTCTGGACCCCTTGTTTTTCACACTGCTTGTAAGTTTTTCCACATTCACATGATACTGCTTGCCTCCTGCTGGTGGTGGGGACCATCAGCTTTACTAAATAAAAATAGAAATAGAAGTTATTAGTAATTTACAAAGTGCTCAACCACATAGAGTTAAAATTTACATTAAGTAAGGAATGCTTGCCTGACAATGCGTTGTATCAGAAACCAAATTAAAGCATCAGGACAATAAGAAATTAGAAGACAAAGGAGAACATAGACATAATTTATGATTGAAGGATTTAATTAAGATTTTTTATTCAGAGAGACACTAGAGAACAGGATCAGAGGAAAGGAAATGGAGAGCATGTGGAGTAAAGTTTTATGTAGATAAACTATTAATCTCATGAAACAAATAGTTTATATGGCCAATAGCATGTTCATGTGTTACAACACAGAAAAATCACAAAAGAAGAATAGACATTAAAAAAATACCCGACCCAAGTTCAGACTTCTCAGATTTCTGATTCTCTGATCATCCCAGGTTGGATCTCCTCCGCCTGTAATCCTCCACCTTCAGCACCACCAGTCAGGTGGAGGAAGATAAGAGAACCCAGTTGACAAAAAAAGTAAGAAAACTTATTTGCATTTTAAATATGGATGAAATTGAGCTCAAATTTCAAAATTGTTCTTCCTTCTGTCCACCTATGTTCTATTTGTTAACCCTGTTGTCTTTTCTCTGGATTTCATTTCTACATCAACTCATGTCACATGACATGAGTTGACCAACAATTAAAGCAGAAGACCAGCGCCGCCTGGAATCCTCCACCTTCAACACCACCAGTCAGGTGGAGGAAGATAAGAGAACCCAGTTGACAAAAAAAGTAAGAACATTTACTTTTACACAACAAAAAATGTTCAACACGCAGAACGTCGAGGTCAATATTCAAATCTATTTCCTATTTCCTGCTGTACTTTCTCACTGACACTTTTGTTTTGTGTGTGTGTGTTTTTTTACTGAGTCTTTTCATAACAGCAGAGCTTTGTGTTGATGGAAGGAGGATCAGGAATAGAGCAGAGGACCTGCTGATCTACTGGTTCTAGTAGATTTTATAAATGGTGAGGTCATGATTATGACTTGATCAGAAAGTCTGATTCAGTCATCTGTTAGATTCAGATTCTGCAGATCAATAATGTCTCTGATCATCCCAGGTTGGATCTCCTCCGCCTGTAATCCTCCGCCTTCAGCACCACCAGTCAGGTGGAGGAAGATAAGAGAACCCAGTTGACAAAAAAAAGTAAGAAAACTTATTTTCATTTTAAATATGGATGAAATTGAGCTCAAATTTCAAAATTGTTCTTCCTTCTGTCCACCTGTATTCTATTTGTTAACCCTGTTGTCTTTTCTCTGGATTTCATTTCTACATCAACTCATGTCACGTGACATGAGTTGACCAACAATTTAAGCAGAAGACCAGCGCCGCCTGGAATCCTCCACCTTCAACACCACCAGTCAGGTGGAGGAAGATAAAAGAACCCAGTTGACAAAAAAAGTAAGAACATTTATATCTACGCAACATGACTAATCATTTCAAATATAGCTGCAGAGAGCTGAGCTGAAAGTTAGAAGCTGTCTGCTGTTCATGCATATTTTCCTCCTTAACTTTATCTTCTCTCTTTATTTCATTTCTCTGTGAACTCATGTGATGACTGGAGTTGACCAACAATTAAAGCAAAAGACCTGCTCCACCTGCTGATCTACTGGTTGTAACAGCTTGTGGGAAAGGTGAGGACATGATGATGACTTTGATCAGAAAGGCTCTTCCAATAATCCGTGATTTAGACAGAGATTAAGGAATGTGTGTCTGATCATGTGATGATTCGCCAGCATCACTGGACCAATCAGGCGAGAGAAGACAGAGAGGACTGAGGACTAAAACGAAAATACTCTGCCTGCCAAAAAAGGCAGACGATCCAGTGGCCCCAGGTTTACACAGCATCTGCTGGTACTAAATACATTTTTTACAACCTTAACTTTTCAGCCATTCTATAGTTGAGATTATTTTCTTAATTATTCAAGAATTGAAACCTTGGTTTTCCTTCCTGTTAGATCATAGAAGCAAAAAAATAAACAAATTTTAACGTGCAAAAAGTTTATTTACAGTGAGCAACGCTAAAACACTTTTATACATACAGTTCAGTAAACAATTCTCATTAAATTCCCCCCCGTTGTGACAGGTTTGAGGCAGACCGACCGCTGGGGAGATGGACCTCACCTGGCACCATTACTCTGGATGTAACAGGTAGGTGAGCAGAAACTGAAGCTGCTGAGACATCTCAGAAAAGTTTCAGCATTTAATGACGTGCGTTGGAACTCTGCGTTTCTCAAATTTGTTCTTCTGTTTCCTCAGCTCGACTCTCCTGTCCATTAAAACATCAATGACTCTGGAAGCGGACAGCGAGGTTTCTGGTGCCTGGCTGGAGACGAGATTCTGATTATTCAAGAGCCAAAACAAAACGTCAGAATAAATAGTTAGAAGGCAGATTTGTTTTCTATTTGTTATTGTTTTCATTATTAATGGCCCATAACACAAAATTCATCAGTGCTGTAACTCTTGAGTTGAATAAAATGTTCTTCTTTCAATCTGTTATTTCTGGAGTCTTTTTATTTGAACCATAATCATTTTTGGAAACGTTATATATTAAAGGAACGCCCACATTTTTAATAGAACTTCATAACTGATCAAAGCACAAACTGGAGAACAGGTTTAAAAGAAATGTTTTTTTAGTGTTAATTCATTTGTAGTTACATAAATATAAAATTCACATTTTAAAAACAAACACAAGCAGTCACACTGAAGAAGTTTCCTGGTGTTGACCTTCGACCCTTAGCTTCAACTGATTCACTGAAGGGTTGGGTAGAAAAGTTACCCAGAGAACGCTCTTTTTCCTCATGGACTCATAACCAATGAAACAAACTGGAAGAACTGGAAGCTGAACCAGTTGGTGGATCAAGTCGGTCAACTCCAAGTAGCCAACACCGATCGCCTTTGAAGCTTCACAGCTCTGACTCTGACTTATGAAAACCTTTCCTCCAGTTTGAGCCGAGACTGTGGAAGGTTTTTTTTTTTACGGCCTGCTGCTTCTTCAGTTGCTGTGAACCAGAGTGACAAACAGGAGGAGTGAGCAGAGAGAGACGGCGCCAGTCAGGACGGCTTTCACCAGCAGCACCGTCCAGCTGCCCGGCATGAAGACATGAGACGGACATTACGGGCAAAATAATCTTTTACAATAAGAGTTTGGCTGAAATATTTTTGCAACGACTGAGAAATATGAAAAAAAACACCCGAAAAAAACAAAACATAAAATGATTAAGTCTGGTTGTTTGTTGACCGCTACACAGTGGTCAACAAAGAACCAAGACAGAAGCTACAAACCTTTAAGTCACCATGCCGAGTTATGAAAAAGAAAAGCCATAAAGCCATGCAGTACATGAATCTTTTTGATTTTAGTCTTTTTTTTTCCAGTTTTCCTAAATGATAAACCTAACAGTTAACATTTGATGATGATGATGTATTTGTTTCCCAACCATCTGAAACGCTGACATTTTCATACGTCCACTTCACATTTTAAGTGCTGCTTTGCTTTTATCTGTTACATAAAATTCCAGCAAAATGCAAAAAAAAAAAAAAGGTTTGCGATTGTTGCAAGACAAAATGTGAAAATGACTGAATGCTTTTGCATAAGCACTGCAACCAGAACGATTGGTTTGGGTGAATTTAGGGACCACCAAGAAATAATGCAACATTTTCTCCTCTTGCATATTTATTAAAATCCTTTGTTTTTACATAGTGTTGCATACAATCTCTTAAGAGTACAGCGGAAGGAAAGTTTAACGTGGAGAACAAAACCAACACAGTATAACCACTCTGTATTCATGTTAAAACTCACTGCAGCTCTCGGCCATCAGCCCAAGAAACCAACAAGAAAAGCGAGCAAATGCCTTCAGTTCGTAGCATTGTGTGTGCAAAACAGGGAGAGTCAGGTCCCAGGGCCCATTTTCCAGCAGCTTCCTTACGTTGCAGGCCACAGAAAAATCTAGGAATTTCCGGTTGCCTTCTATCTTCCGTCAGGGCTGCCGTGCATTTCCGGTGTGTAAGTTAGAAGAACAATCATGACCCACAGATGCAGCACCGCCTGAAGAAAAAACACAACAAAACGAAAACTGATTAAACACTTTGAATGTTTTGTCAGACGATAAACTATCCCATGTGGTAAAAACCAACAATGTTGTTGTTTTGAGACCATTTTCAACTAATAATATGGACAGGCGATATGTCCAGGGTCAGCAGCCCTCATGACCCAACTATAGGGATAATTCATGATAATTAATGGATGGATAAATGTGCTCTTAATGTAATGTACATTTGTCTCCAAAATATTGATTTGATTAATGTTTTATTACTTTTGTTTGAGATAGATTGGGTGTAAGGATAGATAAATACATCTCCATAATGTTTCCTTATTGTTGCTTATTCTAGATTGTTTGTTACTAATATCATTTTAAATAAAGATTTAATAAAGATTTGAAAATAAAAGAGTGACTTACCACGTGACAGACATACCACGTGACATATCACGTTTTGTAGCCATTTCTTTACTATTTAATTTGTATTTTTAATGTTGAAAGTCTTCTTGGGTGTTTTAAAAGGCGTTGGCAAATAAAATACGTTATTATTAGTATAATTATTATAACACGGTCGGTACAGGAAATAGTGTCACTAGCGCCCCCTTCATTTCCGGAATGAAATAGTCACATTTCCATATAAGGTATGAGACTGACAGTAGTCCGTCCCCGCCCCTTTCTGTTTGCTGCAGCGAGGTTTTTTTTTGTTTGTTTTTTTAAATTGAGAGCGTACGTTTCCGGTTTGAAAGCTGGATTCAATCTTTTTATATATATATATATATTAAACAAACAGTATACAAAGACTCGTTGAGGTATACGAATATTGCAACATAGGTAGAAAAAATAAACAAAAAACAAGGGGCTAAGAATAAAGATAAGCACATAAACAGTAAGGCAAATGAATAACAATAGAGCAAGATTTTAAAACAAAAGAAAAGTAGAGATACTGGCAGTTACTTTGTTTGCAGAAATAGATTTCAAATGTTTCAATGAGGTGTAATACAATTTAAATTGGTTAAGAAAAAAATCAAAACAAGGTGTAGAACCGCTCCATTTACAGCAGTGTATATGATATTTAACAAGCAAGAAGACAATATTTACCATGTCATATATTTGACTATCAAGGCCATCAACATAGTATAATATGTGGGTGATGGTTATCTCTGGGATGTCTTCAATTTTAAGGGACAACCAGTTTTTAATGTCTCTCCATAGTTTAAAAGAAAAAGGACAGGAAAAAAAGAGATGATTAAGGGATTCTTCTGGACATTCACAAAAGACACAACAGGTTGAATCAAATTTAAATCTTTTGTGCAAAAATTCAGCCACTGGGTAAAAATTGTGAGAGATTTTGAAGTGAGTTTCTTTAACCTTTGGTGAAATCGGCCATTTTACATCCTTGGAGAACGCCTTCTTTATAATAGACAGATTGGTTGTTGTCAAGATACTATTGTTGTAATCATTAAATCATTTAGATTTGAAGGCAGTCACAAGCATAACATTATTGCACTTTCTATCAGTCACACTATATTCTCCAATTTTCAATTTGGGTAAAGATGAAATAACATTTGAATATCTTAAGGTGTTTTGGATGAGATGGATCAGAGCTACAGGAATAGCTTTGCATACTTTTAGATATTCATTACAAGTACAGTTCAGATCAAATTTGTTGGTAAAATCTCTATGATCTAACAAAACACCATTACTATCCATTAAGTCAGTTACAAATAAAATACCTTTTTCATACCAGTCAGTTTTAAAAATAGATTTTCTATTTATTAATATTGATCTGTTATTCCACACAACGGATCCATGTGGGGTAAAATTGTGGGTAAATATCATTTTCCAAAAATGTAAAAACTTGCTTGTGAAAATTAGACAGTGCAATATTAATCTTGGTTCATTCAAAATCACATTTAAGCAAGAAATCCAAGCCAGCGAGCTTATTAAACATAGATTTAGGGATATGAAACCACATTGAGTTGGAATGAGACAAATAGTTTTTCAGCCAATTTATTCTAAATGAACCAATCAGAGCCTCAAAATCCAAAGCTCTAATTCCTCCTTTATCATAATCTTTAATAAGATGAGATTGTCTTAAATAGTGAGTTTTGTTCCTCCAGATAAATTGAAATTGAATTGGCTTTCTTAATATTCTTGTCAGAGATAAAAGCAGAATGGCATGGATAAATTAACTTGGACACTCCTTCAGCTTTGGACAGAAGAGTTCGTCCAAAAATAGTCAGATCTCTAGTTAACCAAAGACTCAAGGATCTCTTCATGCCATCCAAGCAACTTCCAATGTTTTCCTCCTCTCTTCTAATAGTATTTTTTGAAATCAGTATTCCCAGATATTTAACTTCAGACTTAACTGTAATGGAAGCAATAGACGTCTCAGAGCTGGAATGGATCGGCAGAAGTTCACATTTATCAATATTGAGAGACAGACCAGATGCGCCGGAAAACATTAAAATAGATTTTAGCGCAATGTCTACCATAGTTTTGTCTCTTAGAAAAATTGTTGTATCATCCGCAAATTGACTTATCTTGAATTCCTTATCAAAAATGTTGATACCGTGCAAATTAGAATTGTTCATAACTGGTAAGGTAAGCATTTGAGTTAATATAAATAATTTAGGTGAAATTGGGCAGCCCTGCCTGATTCCTGTTGACATAGAGAAACTAGGGGTCAAACTCGTTCCCAGGGAAACTGAGCTACTTATATCGGTATAAAATAATCTAATTATATTACAAAATTTTTCCCCAAAGCCAAAATATTTTAATGTTTTTATTATAAAGCAGTGTTCCAGTGAGTCAAAAGCCTTAAAGAAATCCAGAAATAAAATAAAACTGTCACTATCAATAAAGCTACAATAATCAATCATATCAAAAATCAGTCTAGTGTGACGATGGATATTTCTTCCCTTTAAAAACCCTGATTGGCATTCATTAATAATCGTTCCTAATCCACTGTTTAAGCGATTAGCATAAACAAGAGCTAGAATTTTATAATCTGTACATAAAAGAGTGATGGGTCTCCAATTGTTTAGTGATAAAGGATCTTTGTTGGCTTTGGGGATCAGAGTAATCAGACCTCGTTTCATGGTGGGAGAGAGACTATTGTTTGAAATGCATTCCAGCAGGGCCTCAAATAATAGTTTTCGTAAATCTTTCCAAAAGAAAGTATAAAATTCAGTGGTTAACCCATCGAGGCCTGGAGATTTACCCTTTGCCATTTGTTGTATTGCTACGTCCTTGCGGCAGCTAGGTGTACTTGGGTGTACTTGCCCTCACCTGGTAGACATCATGTTTTCCTTCCGGTTCACACCTCGCTGTTTGCTGGCGCTGCACGCCAGCCGCGTACTAATGCGCTCTTGAATGATGCGCTTAACGACGCACTAATCGCTGATCGATCCTTCTTGGGGTAAGAAGCTTCTCACACCCTTAATGTCTGTTAGCCTAGCCTTGGCTAAAAAACAAAAGTTGGTTTCACAATGGGAAAGAAACGATTCATCAAATTGTGCATATTTTTCAAATCAAGCAAAAAGAACTGAATAACTTTTGATTCGTTATTAATTTTGCCGTAGAAAAACCCCAACAAAGCTCCTATTTGCTGTTTGTCCATGGACAAACTCCTCAACAGTCACCTGGCAAAAAACTGGGAAGGAGGCTCTGTGGGAGGAGAGCAAAGCGCTTACTGGCGAGTCAAAGCATCTGAATTTATTAGGTCTCTATATGGCGATTAACATAAATTATTTAAAAAAAAATTATTTTCCATTCATCCATTTCTATCTAAGGGGAACACACTCACACCTAGGGAGAATTTGGAGTGACCAATGAACTCTTACCTTGTTGTCATGTTTTTGGAATGTGGGAGGAAACCGGAGTACCCGGAGGAAACCCACGCATGCACAGGGAGAACATGCAAACTCCTACAGTAGTTCTGGGAAGCGAACCCACAACCTTCCGACTGCAAGGCAACAACCTTACGGACTGAGCCACTGTGCAGCCCGCTATAGAATGGCGCTACTATTAATATATCTCTTAGCATTTTGACGTCACCGGGTGATCGTCATCCGAGCCTTTTCACGTCACTTCCGTTGAAAACAACACCACGTGCGTTGCCCATGAACGCAGTAGCTGTCACTTCCAGCGGGATTCAAAGCAGCATTTATTTGACGTATAAATGCAGACTGGTTGAAGCTAGTTTGAACCAAAAAGTCAAGCTTCGGAGAAGGTAGGGGTTGAGTTTGTAGCGGCTATTTTGTTTGCCAAACGGAACCACCGGTCAAGGAAACCGGTGTCGCTTGAATTAGCTCATGTCCTCAAATCTCCAAACACGTTCAACGTTCACCTTTGAAGGGTTTTGTGAAAATAGCTCATGCTAGCAAACGCTTTGCACCTCGTTATGCTCCTGAAGTAATTTGTGAAATGCAATTAAATAACATTACATTGTAAGAAACTGAGACTTGGAAGCTAACGTTAACTTGAGGCAGCAAACGCTGACTGCTCACGTCACTGAGCTCACTGCTCAGTGACGTGTTGGTGGTGGCTCACACCGTCGCTAACGTATTCCGTCACACACTTTATTTCTCTTTTCTTTTCTCTTCCATTCACTGAAATTGATGAGAAATGATTTGTGTTGTGCACAATCCACAATCTGTTTTGTTGTTTTCTTCTCCTCTGACTCCCTGTGTGAATTTTCTCACGGCGCCTCAGAGTCTCAACCGAGTTTGAGAGAAACGGGAGACTTGAGGACTCAAGGTGAGCTTATACCTGCTGCCCCCCAACACACACACACACACACACACACACACAGCTTCCCATGTAGCGTCAGGCCCGCGCTGCTTTGCCCTGAGTGTGTAGGAGTTGCAGCAGTGTGTTGTTGCAGCTTTGTTGCTGCGGTTGCATGGCTGTGTGACGTGCCGCTCTGCTAACGCTGCATGCTAGCTGAAGATTCAAAGTCTGCTTTAATTCTGCTGAAATGTCTCCGGTTTCTGTTGAGATTCTCCAAAAATATTCCTTTACACGATCTATGAAAAACCCAGAAAGCGGTGGAGCTTTTTAGTAAAAACTATTTTAAAATGTCAAATTTTGGTAATTTAAAAGAAAAATGGATATGAAAAGTAGAAATGTTGTTTTTTTTTTTTTTTGCTTGTTTCTTCTCTGGTTTGTAAAGCCAGAGAAGAAGAAACGACCAGAATTTCTTTGTGTTATTTACTAAATAAATAGATTTAAATGTTAAGTCAATAATTACTGGGGTTTCAAATCAAAATGACACAAAAGACAAACAAAATAGATTTATTTCAAATTAAACTAATATACTGTGGAATAAAATAATTATTTACAGTGTGTTTACTTTTATTAGAAGTTTATTTAATATTAATCTTACAATGTTAAATTAGTTTATTATGTCTCACCCAGTCTTACAGAGTCATTGTTTCTCTTTTTAGCCTTCACAGTTTGCCTCAGTGTGTCAGAAGCTTAGCAACAGGCGATAAGTAAATAGTTGTCATACCCTGCGAAGGGACAAGACCAGACCGACGGCGGAGCGATTATTATTAGACACAGAATATTCTGTCTGAAACCCATTTTTAACTGAAAGTTGCATTTTTCTCTGTGTGTGTATTAATCTGATTAGCTCCTTGGGAATGTTGGTGGCGACACTCTGTCTGTGGGAGAAGGACAGTACACAGTATATGTAGAGAGGTGATTCCTTTGTCTAGTTAGATCTCTTCTGAGTTCTCCATCTGTGCAGATGTAAAATAAAGCTGTGTTTTGTTCTTTCTCTTTAACAAGGTTTGGACTTTGTTAATTTTTCTCGCTCCACAATTTGGCGTCACGAACAGGATTCTTCCCGGTTCGTCCTTCCGGTGGACAGCCAGGAGAGGGCTGATCACCAAGACCCTCATCTCCATAGCAGGCCTGTCAGAGAGGGAGGGCTTTTCTGGAACTCCACCGGGTGGATCGATCGAGACAGAATCCGACAACCTGGTCTGAGGGAGAACAAACCAGCAGTGTTTAAGGTAAAACGGCTGTTTCAAATATATGTAAGAAATTTAGAGGGTTTTAGGCTTAAAACACCTCAGAGTTAGATTTTCCTGGGCGTAGGAAATCTAAAGTCTAAAGTAAAAGGTTTTTTGAAGGATTCTCCTGGGCGTAGGAAATCCAAAACAGTATTCAGAGTCTAGGCTTAGCTCTGAAGGAATTTTAGTAGGTTATTTTAGGCTTAAAATAACTGAGGATTTTTGTAGATTGTTCTAGGCTTAGACAATCTATATAAAGGTTTTACTGATTTAGAAAAATCAGAGGGTAATTAAAAAGGTTTTGCTGATTTAGAAAAATCAGAGGGTAATTAAAAAGGTTTTGCTGATTTAGAAAAATCAGAGGAAAAATAAATTAAATAAAATAAAAGAAAAATAAAAAAAGGGAAAATGGGAGGAACTTTTAATAAAGGTCAAAATACTGAAGAATACGTTCCATGTGGCCCAGAAATAGATCATATGGTTAGAATTCATGGCAGAGTTTGTTGTCAACATGTTCCACAGTGGCACACAGAGTTTGGTTTTCCTAAGAATGGCAGCTTAGAGGTAGACCACATCAGAGACTTAGAGCAGAAACTCTTAGCACAACGCGCCAAACTGATGCAACACACAAAGATTTCAAAGACACACCTGCAAGCACTACAATCACACGAAGAAGCATTCAATCTCTGGAAAAGAGAAGCCTTTTGCAGGGATCAAAAACACCAGAGTAAACTACAGATGGTTCAGAAATTTGCACACAAGGGGAATGAAAACTATAAGACTAAAAAAGACCAGGAAAGATCTAATAAAACAAAATGTGTTTCTTCTCACGCATGTACATCACTGGCTGTACCTGGCTTGAGTCCAACGGCACCAACTGACCCTTCAGCAAACCCATCTGTGGCTCCACTCTACCCAGTGCTCCAAGTCCTTGGAACTCCACCACCGTACCGTCCAAAGACTGATGGTCCAGGACCGAAGAATCCATTCTGGGACCCCTCGGACGACTCCCTGCCTCTGGCTATCCTCCACCAATCAAAGACTGAGCAGAAACCCCGTCCTGTTGACCTTGAGCAACAACAGGACCAGGACAGAGTTCCCTCACGAGGCATGAAAGGCCCGCCTCCACGACCCCCTACAACTGAACATGGTCGTCACCTTCGCTCTAAAGACCAACCCCTGACCCCACCATCACCTGGCATCTCTGGAAGCCGGTACAGAGGACAGAAGGTTGAAACCTATCCCATGGTTGAAGTCCCTGGCCTCAAAGGCCCTGACCTTCTCTACAGAGCTTGGGGACCAGATGACCTCATTGCTGTAGCCAAACAGCACCTTCCCCCTATTGAGAAAGGAGGCAGAGCCATCGCTGAAGCCCTAGAGTATCTCAGCAAAACCATGAGACCAACGACCTATGAACTTAAGACTGTTTTGCTCCATGTTTATGGTCCAACTGTGGTCTCCAAACTTGGTCCAGTCTTCTCACAAGATCTCCGTCTAAGAGGAATGGATAACCCTGACGGAACCGACAATCCACTCAATGCTGACTACAACAAGGCTCTACGAAAAATAGGCGAAGCCTTCATAGAGCAGTTTCCAGTCCGCCCCAGCTACAATGTCATCTCAGCCTGCATCCAAGGTCCAATTGAAGGTTCAAATGACTTTTACAGACGCCTGTTTGACATGTTCTCAGCTCACTCTGGTCTAGAAGTCCCCAAAAATGACTGGATGGGAAATGATCCGGCTGGTCCCTTTGAACTGCTTCTCTGTCAAAAGTTCCTGGAAGGACTAAGGCTTGACATCAGAGATGGAATCAAAATGTCCTACATTGGATGGGACATCACACCAAGAATTAAAGAACTTCTGCTTCATGCCCAACACAATGAGAAACTCTGCAACGATCGCCAGAAGAAGAACAAAGACCGCAAAGAAAAGCGCATGGAAGATGCTCAGCTCACCCTGATTCAACACATCACTGCTCAGAACTCCAACCACCACCCACCTGCAGTTGATCAATATGGAGGTCCCTCACAAGATCCATGTTTCAACTGTGGCCAGATTGGACATTGGGCTCGAGAATGCCCTCAGAAGAAGCGAGACAGAAGCAGAGGCAGAGGTTTCCACCACCATCAAGGACGTCCAAACCCACGTGGCAGCTTTGGCCCACGCGGCCGAGGGTTCCTAACTCAGGGTGGTTTCAACAATCAAAGAGGACATTATTCCACCTGACTAGAGCCAGCAGCTAGCCCGGTGCCGTTGGATCAACCCATGGTTCAGCAAACTGCAAGTACCAGCACACACACATATATGATATATCATCAAAATGCATATCAGAAGTTGCCAATGTTGACAGTGCAAGTTAAAGGTGTTGACATACATTTTTTAGTAGATTCTGGGGCCACCCAGTCCCTAATAAAACATGAATGTCTCCCTAGAGCTCCATTATCTGGAAAAACAGTTCATTCCACGGGAGCTTCTGGTCAAGTAACACCTGAACCAGTCACAAAACCATTGAATCTCATTGATCCTTTCACGGGACAGGAACTGACACATCAATTTTTGTTGTCACCTGTCTGCCCAATTAATCTATTGGCTCGAGATTTAATGTTAAAAATGTCTCTGTGTCTAAAATGTACACCAGAGGGCATCCAAGTGGTTAAACAAACGGAAACAACCACATTCTCTAAATGACCAAACCTTCTCTACATTTTTGAATGGTCTATTGCTGATCAACAAACTGAAACCATCCTGAGGTTAGCACGTAACCGTGTGCCTCCAACAGCTGATGTGATGCCTCAACAACGCTTGCATTGCACAACACTGGCAACCACAGACCCAGCTGATGAGCTCGGCGATGAGTTCATCTGCTCTCCACCCACATCATTGCATGTGACACACATGTGTTGGCAGCACAACACAACGTTCTTACTGGTTTGTCTAAGCCCTGCCCAACAACATTTTTTCCAAGTCCCTGAGTCATTTCCACATATCTCTCTGGCTAAAGATCCAGCTGATAAGTGGAAGTCACTAGGACCTCTGGCTAAATCTACCCATGAAGCAACTGATTGGATGTTCCATTCTCCTGGAATAAAATACTCCCCCTCTCTACAAATGTACAGAGAGCAGTTAATTGCTGATTTGTCTGTCCGCCCCTCAAAGGAAGTGATTGACAGCTCATGACTGACACTTGCTCAGCTCTGCAGCCCTCATCCAGCACTTGACACATTACCTGATCATCTTTGGGCTGTTCACTGTTTAGTGGGCGTTCCTACACATTAACTAGATTGTGTCAAGGTTATTGTGAATCACCAACCATTTTCCATCAAGCTCTGAATTAGCAGCTCTAACATTACATCCGAAATGTGCTCTGTTGCAGTATGTTGACGATCTCCTATTGGCAGCACCTGATGCTGAACTCTGTAAAAATGAGAGTTTGAAATTACTCAATTTTCTTGCTGATAATGGACACAAAGTTAGCAAAACCAAATTGCAGTTTGTGCAACCTTGTGTGACATTCCTGGGACACGTGATTTCAGAACAAGGCAGAACTATTTCTGAAAAACGCATTTCAGCAATAGTTCAGCTCCAAACACGTTCAACGTTCACCTTTGAAGGGTTTTGTGAAAACAGCTCGTGCTAGCAAACGCTTTGCACCTCGTTATGCTCCTGAAGTAATTTGTGAAATGCAATTAAATAACATTACATTGTAAGAAACTGAGACTTGGAAGCTAACGTTAACTTGAGGCAGCAAACGCTGACTGCTCACGTCACTGAGCTCACTGCTCAGTGACGTGTTGGTGGTGGCTCACACCGTCGCTAACGTATTCCGTCACACACTTTATTTCTCTTTTCTTTTCTCTTCCATTCACTGAAATTGATGAGAAATGATTTGTGTTGTGCACAATCCACAATCTGTTTTGTTGTTTTCTTCTCCTCTGACTCCACGTGTGAATTTTCTCACGGCGCCTCAGAGTCTCAACCGAGTTTGAGAGAAACGGGAGACTTGAGGGCTCAAGGTGAGCTTATACCTGCTGCCCCCCAACACACACACACACACACACACACACACACACCGCTTCCCATGTAGCGTCAGGCCCGCGCTGCTTTGCCCTGAGTGTGTAGGAGTTGCAGCAGTGTGTTGTTGCAGCTTTGTTGCTGCGGTTGCATGGCTGTGTGACGTGCCGCTCTGCTAACGCTGCATGCTAGCTGAAGATTCAAAGTCTGCTTTAATTCTGCTGAAATGTCTCCGGTTTCTGTTGAGATTCTCCAAAAATATTCCTTTACACGATCTATGAAAAACCCAGAAAGCGGTGGAGCTTTTTAGTAAAAACTATTTTAAAATGTCAAATTTTGGTAATTTAAAAGAAAAATGGATATGAAAAGTAGAAATGTTTTTTTTTTTTTTTGCTTGTTTCTTCTCTGGTTTGTAAAGCCAGAGAAGAAGAAACGACCAGAATTTATTTGTGTTATTTACTAAATAAATAGATTTAAATGTTAAGTAAATAAATACTGGGGTTTCAAATCAAAATGACACAAAAGACAAACAAAATAGATTTATTTCAAATAAAACTAATATACATTAGAATGCTGACGTTACAAAAAAATTTTATACTGTTATGTAAAATACATGTTTTGAAGGAATCCCTTTGATCTTATAAATTAGTAAGAAGACGTGGAGCTTCTGCTACGTGAGGAAACATAGAAAGAGCTAATCAGAAATAAAAATAGATTTAAAAAAGTTTGACTGCTTTAAAGTCAGTCAATATTTTTTTATTGATTATTGAGGAATGTTATAAATAGTTTAGTTACTTTGAAATTCTTACATTATCTTTTGAGATGCTGTTGTCATTTCCTATCAGAAATAAGTTTTTAATCTCCAATTGTCAGGTATGAAGATGTTTATGTTAGTGATGGGTAAATGAGGCGTCATGTATCGTTTTGACCCAAAGCAAAACTGTATTGATACCGCGTCAATACTGTGTCACTGAATACTGACACCTGCTGGACATTAAAAATCCCTACAGGCAACGCAGTTCACAGACTGATTTGATGACCTAGTCCAGGGGTGGGCAACTCCAGGCCTCGAGGGCCGGTCTCCTGCAACTTTTAGATGCATCTCTACTTCAACACACCTGAGTCAAATAATGAGGTCATTAGCAGGACTCTGGAGAACTTGACTGCACTTAGGAGGTGATTCAGCTGTTGGATTCAAGCGTGTTGGACCAGGGAGACATCTAAGAGTTGCAGGACACCGGCCCTTGAGGACCAGGATTGCCCACCCCTGACCTAGTCTATACAATAAGATTTAAGTCATTTAATTTCATCGTATATTGTATAATGTCATATCTTCAGTTAAAATCAAAATATATTTGATATTCTTCGATACAGTCAATAAGTAATGTGAACATGAACCAAGTGATGAAAATGAAAGCGATCGTGTTTGGAATGAGGATGCTTGTGGACTGGGGGTTTTTTTGCTGGTGTTTTTTCCCACAAATTTTCATTTAAAAAAAAAAAAAAGGTTTTTCTAAAATTTTGAAATTTAATCTATTCCGTTTTTTTGACACAACTTCTCCTGCTGTAGAAAAAATGAAGTAAACAATACATTTTTATGAAATAATTGATAAAAAGCAGCTGAGTAATTTGTAGACTGGCTGTATACCTGAGTTTATCCAGGTGTATCTGTGACTTCATTCTGATGCCCTATGCCTCAGCATTGAGGAGGTGAATTTATTTAAATAAAACAGATTTTAGTGACACTGTATATTGTTCACATAACTTACATTTTGTCTTTTATATTTTGTACGCAGATCTTTATGGATGTGTTTTGCTGGAAATGTCTTTTTTGTATTTATTTATAGCGGGATTGTCTTTATTTCCCTTTTTTCTGCCTAAAGATTTTTATTTATGGAGGGTAATTTAAGAATAAAATTATGAAATGTATAATTTCAAAGGAGAAACATGCAAAACTTAACCTGCAGAACATAATATGAAAGTAAACTAAGAGTCGGTTTCAGCTGAATTTGGATCCAGATAGATCGAGTAGAAACTGAAAAGAACCGGATGAAACAACTACGAAGTGAGAACCAATACCTTATTTTCTGACGTAAGATTAAAATGGCCCCATACTACCAAACCTTTCGTTTGCCTTGAGGCTCCATAGTTGACGCTGTACCGTAAAAGGTCAAGAATTATTTTGGCAAATGCATCCCGTTGACAGATTGGCTTCCATATATAAACAGTTTGGCGCACCAGTGTCATTTGGAAACAGTTCCTGTATCGGTCACGTGACTTGCTGAAAACGATAAGCGCACCGACGCTGATTTTGGTCTATGAGCTTGACACATGCGCCGACGCATCGGTGTTACCGGACCCATCACTAGTTTATGTTTCAAACATCTTATCGACAGTTAAAGAACTTTTTTAAAATTTATTTATGTACAGTGAATCAAATCTTAATGTTGCAGTGATATTCTGGGTTTTTCAGAAATGGCTTCAGTCTGTTTTACTTTCTTTTACTTCCCCTTTCTCAGTTTGGAAGTCACAGACAAAATGTAGTAAAAGTAACGAGAGAGTAAATATGGTAATAGATTATTTACAACTGTTTTTTATTATTATTAAAACAAGATTTAACTTTACCGCTAAACTGGAATAAAAGAAAAGTTGGTTTCACAAGCAAAAATAAAAAAAGCTGTAATGACTGTTGACTACATTTTGTCTAGTTAAAGGCTCCACAGCTTTGTGCTGCAACCTAAATGTGACATAAAGATAAACTGAGCTCAGAGCGGCTGAGGTCACTGTAAGAAAAACTTCAGCTTGATTAGACTTTATAGTTTCATTCACTGCCGCCCCTAAAAGAAACAAAAAGTCACTTCTGTGAAAGATTTGTTGCAAACAATCCCAGCAGGATTTTAATTTATTCTAAGCCAATCTCTCCTCCGTGTCTTTCTCCCCACAGTCGCCATGTACCTGGGGATCAGAAAGGGGAAATTAAAGACGGTAAGCCCCGCTCCCTCAGATTCACTTGGAATATGAGAACCACCAGCTCCATGGAGCCCCGCGACATCATGAGGGAGATCCGCAAGGTGCTCGACGCCAACAACTGCGACTACGAACAGCAAGAGAGTTTCCTGCTCCTCTGCGTCCATGGCGACGGGCGGGCCGAGAACCTGGTCCAGTGGGAGATGGAGGTCTGCAAGCTCCCCCGTCTCTCCCTGAACGGCGTCCGCTTCAAAAGGATATCCGGGTCGTCCATCGCTTTCAAGAACATTGCTTCCAAAATAGCCAACGACTTAAAACTATGAACAAAAGGACTTAAAAGATAAGTTAAAAAAAAATCTAAATCAAATCTATATTCAGAGGTATTTAAGCTGTACAATCATCCAAGTAGCAGTTTCCAAATGTCTCCTTTTTGTCCCCTGGGGCAACCGGGTTCCCGCGGGCACCGTGTTGGTGACCCCTGTTTTGGATCAATAAAGTATTTTTGAATTTGAATTTTTCTTCCAAACCATGCTTTACGACAGAGAGAAGTTTTCCCCATTTGAAGGTCGGAAACTGAAAGCAGAAATATAATGTCACACCAGCAGTGAAAGTTTCAAAAATGTCATTGTGAACTTAGACTGGTTGGCCAGTAGGTGGCAGCATAAGGAGTGATAAACATGACAACGATACTTGTGTGGCAATATGCCCTGTGGGCTCTGAACGCACCACACAAGTGCCTGAATTTAATTGGTTGTGGCGCTGTCTGTATATAAAGGGCCCTCCCTCACCTGGTAGACATCATGTTTTCCTTCCGGTTCACACCTCGCTGTTTGCTGGCGCTGCACGCCAGCCGCGTACTAATGCGCTCTTGAATGATGCGGTTAACGACGCACTAATCGCTGATCGATCCTTCTTGTGGTAAGAAGCTTCTCACACCCTTAATGTCTGTTAGCCTAGCCTTAGCTAAAAAAAAAGTTGGTTTCACAGTGGAAAAAAAACGATTCATCAAATTGTGCATATTTTTCAAATCAAGCAAAAAGAACTGAATAACTTTTGATTCGTTGTTATTAATTTTGCCGTAGAAAACCCCCAACAAAGCTCCTGTTTGCTGTTTGTCCATGGACAAACTCTTCAACAGTCACCTGGCAAAAAACTGGGAAGGAGGCTCTGTGGGAGGAGAGCAAAGCGCTTACTGGCGAGTCAAAGCATCTGAATTTATTAGGTCTCTATATGGCGATTAACATAAATCATTTAAAAAAAAATTATTTTCCATTCATCCATTTCTATCTAAGGGGAACACACTCACACCTAGGGAGAATTTGGAGTGACCAATGAACTCTTACCTTGTTGTCATGTTTTTGGAATGTGGGAGGAAACCGGAGTACCCGGAGGAAACCCACGCATGCACAGGGAGAACATGCAAACTCCATGCAGAAAGGCTGGGAAGCGAACCCACAACCTTCCGACTGCAAGGCAACAACCTTACGGACTGAGCCACTGTGCAGCCCGCTATAGAATGGCGCTACTATTAATATATCTCTTAGCATTTTGACGTCACCTGCGTTCTCGGCTGACTACGTTAGCAACCGGGTTCCCATGGGAACCGTGTTGGTGACCCCTGTTTTGGATCAATAAAGTATTTTTGAATTGAATTTTGAATTTTTCTTCCAAACCATGCTTTACGACAGAGAGAAGTTTTTCCCATTTGAAGGTCCGAAACTGACATAGTTAATAATGAAAGCAGAAATATAATGTCACATCAGTCATGTAAGTTTTAAAAATGTCATTGTGAACTTAGACCGGTTGGCCAGTAGGTGGCAGCATAAGGAGTGATAAACATGACAACGCGATACTTGCTTTACCTGCATTATTTGTAGTCCGATTTTTCTGACGCACCAGTGCGTGCGTTCGTCAATGAAAGTCATGGAAACGACGTTAGCGTCCTCAACCCTATAAATGACGCTGACCTTCTGAGTTCTTTCCCCTTTGCGACGGGACTTTTGAGAGAGACGCCTGAAGGAGCCTTTACAGCCTCGGAAGGTTTGAGCTTGTTGAAAAGTCTACTGTGCAAAACTTGTTAAAGAAGCGCTTGCTGAAATACGCACTTGCTGAAGAAGCCCGTGGATAAGAAACCTGCGAAAGACGGTTCCTGGCCAGGAGAAGCACCAACAGGGTGACCAGCTGGAAGGTTAAAATCGTTCTTTTATTTTTTAATAAACGAAAGCAAGTTATTACTAAGACATTAGTGACTTGTTTAGTTTATTTTGTGTGTGTGTGTTTTAAAGAAATACTGACTGCTGTAGAAAAAAAAGACTAGTAGCATTCTTTGCTAGCATAGATCGTTCTTAACTAATGAGGCTTTTTCTTAACTGAATTTCGCTGGAAATGTCAGGAATGTTAAACTGTGGTGTAGTGATTTATGAAATATATGTATTTTACTTAATTATAGTCAAATCAGTTAAATTAACGTCAAATTTCTGGAAAATTAGCATGGGTTTTGACCGTTATTTTTTGAAAAATGCCATGATAAACACTCAGTTTCCATGGATACGCTAAATGAAATACGTTAAATATTTAACATTAGGTTTTGACCGTTATTTTTTGAAAAATGCCCTGACAAACATACTTGGTTTCCATGGTAATCACATCAGACTAGCGGTTTATTAGGACACTCGAAGACGCTTTACATAAAATTTCCATTCATGCACACGTTCACACACTGATGATATTAAGCTAATGGATTGTAGCCACAGATGTTATATCGTGCCAGCAATAAACTCCAGCTAAAGGTGGGAGAAGTGTCTTGCTCAAGGACACAACGACAGAGGCGGACCATTGCAGAGCAAACTCCTACCACTGTTGCCCCAGTAATAAGCATTATAAGTGTGTGTTTGTGTTTGTTAATGATAGAACATTAGTAGGCAATGAATTGTGTATAGACATACAGTAGTTATCATCAATTAAAGCTGATTTTAACAAAGAAAATAAGGTTTTCTTTGTAAAAAAAAAAAAAAATCAGCTTTGATGACTTTGGTGTTCAGTTTTTGGAAATTACAACTCTCTGTCTAGGAAAATATAATTGCATTTTTGGGGTGCAACGTATTTGTGAGTTAATTGAATTTGTTTTGTGATTTATATGCTAGTTATTTGAAATTCTGGAAAATGTCACTAATGCTGACTGGACTTGTTTTGGTTTGAAAAAATGTTTGTAGTCTCCATGGATACATTGAATAAATAACACACAACTTTATTCTTAGAAAAATCTTTAAAGAACAATCAATGTGTACCTGTTGATTTCACAAAGTAACTCAATTATTTAGTTTATTGTAATTACTCAAGACCAGAAAAACAGTGTTTTGCTCCATCTTTGAGGCATCATGCACACATAAGGGATGCAGATTATTATTTTAATGATTTTGTCTGGCTTATCTCCAGACAAAATATAATGGCCATTTTAACACTGGATATGGATTTCTTAACCAAATAAACAGTTTTATTTTTGTAGGAGGGAGCCCCTGGAAACGGAGGAAAGGCCACTTATGTCGGCCTGTTTATTTAGATCCCCAGTCTTTAAACTTAATTAATTTTACAGGTTTACATTTCTGTTGTTGGCTATATGTGGGAGTATGAAGGTAGTACTGATGGGGTGTCAGACTTGCTGTCTTTGTGATTGTGGAGCTCAAAGGAATTTAGTTTGATTAACTACGATTAACATTTTGGTCATTTACAAATGCTTTTGGAAACATATATTTCTAAACTTTGATACTTTTAAAGTATTAAAGTTGTGTAAGCAGTGATTTAAGTGTAATAATTATGAATGGATCACATATCTTATCCCTGGCTATTGTTAAGAATGATCAAATGTACCTGAGCATCAAAGATTTGTGAGGATGGGTTGTTATATAAAGGTAAACTGAGTAACTTGTTGCAGTCTTATTTCATTCACACTTATGGCACAGTCTAAGATTACAGGTGTTTCAGTAGCTATTAAGACATTCTAAACACAGTGTATAGCTCTTTAATTTATGTTTCCAAATGTTTAATAGTTTATGGTTAGGGATGAATTGCCAATAAGTCTAAATTTGATTTGTTGTCTTTAATGATTGATTGGTACCAAGATGAAGCTGCAAGTTTGTTTGTCTGAGTGGCGATGCTCCATACATGTTTGATCATTGAGTTTTAGAGTGTGTTCTGGTTTTTATGTAAAATTGTATTTTTTGCTGTTTTTTTGTGACTAAAGATAAGCTATATTTGTTTTATCTCTTAATTCCCGTCTTTATTGTATAATCAAATACAATGGCATAGCAATAATATTGTTAATTAAATATATTCAAGAAAAACAAACACATTCACAAACCTGGGTTATTGTATTGTTGGTATTTTAGTTCCCTCAAAACATTGCTTTGGACTTTTGTGAAGGTCTAGATCCTGAATTATAGCTTTTTTTGCTTTGTTTCTTCCTTTACAGCTCAGACCATGGCGCTTCCAGCAGATGGATCCCCAAAGTTGGAGGGACTTCCAGACAATGGTAAGGAACACGGTAAGGTGTGGTCAAATGAAACCGACATGGTTTCTGAAGACCACGGAGAGGGGTTGAGGTGTAGTTCACCTCCGCAGTCTGTGGACTGTGCTACCAGCTCCAGTGGTAGCTCTACTACCAGCTCCAGTGAAGATGAGGTAGGTAATGCCTGTACTATCAGCTCCAGTGGTAGCTCTACTACTAGCTCCAGTGGTAGCTCTACTACCAGCTCCAGCGGTAGCTCTACTACCAGCTCCAGTGAAGACGAGGCTAATAATGAAGACCAGGATGACTTTTATTCCAGACTTCGGATTGTCCAGGTCCTTGCACCAAACATTAAATTCCTGTGGGGCATAGGAGTGCTTGAACAGTCATTGAAACATCTCAATTCGAAGCTTGATCAGCTGAGCTCCGCTGTGGACCGTGGCAGTGCTGCGTCACTGCGCTCTGAGATTCTTGAGATTCTTCCCCCAAATTTCAAATACATAAAAGACATTGGGGTAGCTGAGAAGCCTGAAGAAGACACGGCTCCTTGTACTTCACTTGAATTCACGTCTGGACTTGACAAACAGGAAGAGCCCATTTTGCGTCCAGAGAACTCCAGACCTATTGGTACCTCGCAACACCATCAGGTAGGTTTGGAAGAGGACGGGGCTTCTTTGACTTCTGGCCGCGCCAGGAGCATTACACAGAAGGTGGATGCTGCGAAGGAGGACAACCCACCATTAAAGCTTAGTTTTGGTACAGTGCTTCCTTCCAGCTTTGACAAACCGGAAGAGCCCATTTTGCGTCCAGAGAACTCCAGACCTATTGGTACCTCGCAACACCATCAGGTAGGTTTGGAAGAGGACGGGGCTTCTTTGACTTCTGGCCGCGCCAGGAGCATTACACAGAAGGTGGATGCTGCGAAGGAGGACAACCCACCATTAAAGCTTGGTTCTGGTACAGTGCTTCCTTCCAGCTTTGACAAACCGGAAGAGCCCATTTTGCGTCCAGAGGACTCCATTCCTATCAGTGCCTCGCCGCAACCTCTGGCAGGTTGGAGAAATTTAGTGACTTTTTGCCGTGCCATTAGAATTCCAAAGAAGGTGGTTGATGCGAAGGAGGATGACACACCATCCAAGCCTAGCGATCGGGTAGGTTCAAAAGAGGACGTGACTCATGCGACATCTGTGACTGGCATAAACGGAAAGAGGACAAAGGACAGTGATGCTGAAGAGCAGCCCCCAGGAAAGAGGACCAGGGACACTGTTGCTAAAGAGGAGCCCCCAGCCAAGAGGAGTAAGGACACTCTTGCTGAAAAGGAGCTCCCTGCCAAGAAGACCAGGGACAGTGTTACTGAAGTGAAACTCCCAGCCAAGAGGACCAGGAATAGTGATGATGCTAGACAGGAGCCCTCTGCCAAGAGGGTCAGGGAGAATCAAACTGAGGATGTGCTCCCCTCCAAGAGGACCAGGGACAGTGTTGCTGAAGAGGAGCCCCCAGCCAAGAGGACTAGAGACACTGTTGCTGAAGAGGAGCTCCCAGCCAAGACGGCACAGTAGTATAATGAAGATCCCATTTGGGACGAGGTCCTTCAAAGTATCGGCAGAAGGATGGCATGGAGATATGGTAAAGAATGGGAGGACGAGCCCATTCCGTCAACCCCTCTGTTCATTCCATACCGAAAGACAGACCATGAAGATCCTATTCTGTTATCCCCTGTTCTCAGTCCCTCACCAAGGACAGCGTGTGGGGATCCTGGTCTGTCATCCCCCGTCCTCAGTCCCTCGTATAGAATGGCGCGTAAACTTCCTGTTTTGTTATCCCCTATCCTCAGTCCCTCACCAAGGACATCGTGTGAGTATCCTGGTCTGTCATCCCCTGTCCTCAGTCCCTCACCAAGGATGTCGTGTGGGGATCTTGGTCTGCCATCCCCCGTCCTCAGTCCCTCGTATAGAATGCCACGTAAACGTCCTGTTTTGTCATCCCCTGTCCTCAGTCCCTCACGAGGGACGATGCAAGAGGATCTTTTTCTCTCATCCCCTGACATCAGTCCCTCACCATCGGCGCACTGTGAAGATCCCGTTTTGTCACCCCGCGTTTTCAGTCCTTCACCATCAACACACTGTGAAAATCCAACTTTGTCATCCCCTGACTTCCGTTTCCGGATGGAGACTGAAAAGGACATAGAAGAGGAACCGACACCTTCAACATCTAGTGGAACTACAGCAAGAGCGAGTTCCAGACACGTGTGGTTTAGACCTCGCTACGTTTCAAGTGACTCTGATTAGATTGGGATCCGTAAAAACTGAGGACCTATTTGGGAAGTCACATGAGGACATATCATCATTTCTCTGTTTTTTTTTTTTTTTTTTATTAAAGCCAATGGATTTCTAGCAAGCCTGTGGAAGTCTTAGGTAGCGCGTTGCACCGGGGCTTTTCTTTATCCCGCTGCTAGATGTAGCATTTTAGATGTTGAGGATTCTGGCAGGACTCAGGAAGCCTTAGGTAGCGCCTTGCACCGGAGTTTTCTTCGTCTTTGTGTCTTCCTCTCATCTTCCCCATGTTTCAGGGTGAAATAGCGGTTCTTCCCCACGCGGTGCTCTCTGATATAGTAAATTATTCTATTCTGTTCCTCCACTAATCCACTCTCCAAGGTTTTAATCTTTCAGGTTTTAGCTGCTCATCGCTGGATCCTTTCGTCGTCGTCCATGTGGTTCCTGTCCTTCTGGACCCCTTGTTTTTCACACGGCTTGTAAGTTTTTCCACATTCACATGATACTGCTTGCCTCCTGCTGGTGGTGGGGACCATCAGCTTTACTAAATAAAAATAGAAATAGAAGTTATTAGTAATTTACAAAGTGCTCAACCACATAGAGTTAAAATTTACATTAAGTAAGGAATGCTTGCCTGACAATACGTTGTATCAGAAACCAAATTAAAGCATCAGGACAATAAGAAATTAGAAGACAAAGGAGAACATAGACATAATTTATGATTGAAGGATTTAATTAAGAGCTTTTATTCAGAGAGACACTAGAGAACAGGATCAGAGGAAAGGAAATGGAGAGCATGTGGAGTAAAGTTTTATGTAGATAAACTATTAATCTCATGAAACAAATAGTTTATATGGCCAATAGCATGTTCATGTGTTACAACACAGAAAAATCACAAAAGAAGAATAGACATTAAAAAAATACCCGACCCAAGTTCAGACTTCTCAGATTTCTGATTCTCTGATCATCCCAGGTTGGATCTCCTCCGCCTGTAATCCTCCACCTTCAGCACCACCAGTCAGGTGGAGGAAGATAAGAGAACCCAGTTGACAAAAAAAGTAAGAAAACTTATTTTCATTTTAAATATGGATGAAATTGAGCTCAAATTTCAAAATTGTTCTTCCTTCTGTCCACCTATGTTCTATTTGTTAACCCTGTTGTCTTTTCTCTGGATTTCATTTCTACGTCAACTCATGTCACATGACATGAGTTGACCAACAATTAAAGCAGAAGACCAGCTCCGCCTGGAATCCTCCACCTTCAGCACCACCAGTCAGGTGGAGGAAGATAAGAGAACCCAGTTGACAAAAAAAGTAAGAACATTTATATCTACGCAACATGACTAATCATTTCAAATATAGCTGCAGAGAGCTGAGCTGAAAGTTAGAAGCTGTCTGCTGTTCATGCATATTTTCCTCCTTAACTTTATCTTCTCTCTTTATTTCATTTCTCTGTGAACTCATGTGATGACTGGAGTTGACCAACAATTAAAGCAAAAGACCTGCTCCACCTGCTGATCTACTGGTTGTAACAGCTTGTGGGAAAGGTGAGGACATGATGATGACTTTGATCAGAAAGTCTCTTCCAATAATCCGTGATTTAGACAGAGATTAAGGAATGTGTGTCTGATCATGTGATGATTCGCCAGCATCACTGGACCAATCAGGCGAGAGAAGACAGAGAGGACTGAGGACTAAAACGAAAATACTCTGCCTGCCGAAAAAGGCAGACGATCCAGTGGCCCCAGGTTTACACAGCATCTGCTGGTACTAAATACATTTTTTACAACCTTAACTTTTCAGCCATTCTATAGTTGAGATTATTTTCTTAATTATTCAAGAATTGAAACCTTGGTTTTCCTTCCTGTTAGATCATAGAAGCAAAAAAATAAACAAATTTTAACGTGCAAAAAGTTTATTTACAGTGAGCAACGCTAAAACACTTTTATACATACAGTTCAGTAAACAATTCTCATTAAATTCCCCCCCGTTGTGACAGGTTTGAGGCAGACCGACCGCTGGGGAGATGGACCTCACCTGGCACCATTACTCTGGATGTAACAGGTAGGTGAGCAGAAACTGAAGCTGCTGAGACATCTCAGAAAAGTTTCAGCATTTAATGACGTGCGTTGGAACTCTGCGTTTCTCAAATTTGTTCTTCTGTTTCCTCAGCTCGACTCTCCTGTCCATTAAAACATCAATGACTCTGGAAGCGGACAGCGAGGTTTCTGGTGCCTGGCTGGAGACGAGATTCTGATTATTCAAGAGCCAAAACAAAACGTCAGAATAAATAGTTAGAAGGCAGATTTGTTTTCTATTTGTTATTGTTTTCATTATTAATGGCCCATAACACAAAATTCATCAGTGCTGTACCTCTTGAGTTGAATAAAATGTTCTTCTTTCAATCTGTTATTTCTGGAGTCTTTTTATTTGAACCATAATCATTTTTGGAAACGTTATATATTAAAGGAACGCCCACATTTTTAATAGAACTTCATAACTGATCAAAGCACAAACTGGAGAACAGGTTTAAAAGAAATGTTTTTTTAGTGTTAATTCATTTGTAGTTACATAAATACAAAATTCACATTTTAAAAACAAACACAAGCAGTCACACTGAAGAAGTTTCCTGGTGTTGACCTTCGACCCTTAGCTTCAACTGATTCACTGAAGGGTTGGGTAGAAAAGTTACCCAGAGAACGCTCTTTTTCCTCATGGACTCATAACCAATGAAACAAACTGGAAGCTGAACCAGTTGGTGGATCAAGTCGGTCAACTCCAAGTAGCCAACACCGATCGCCTTTGAAGCTTCACAGCTCTGACTCTGACTTATGAAAACCTTTCCTCCAGTTTGAGCCGAGACTGTGGAAGGTTTTTTTTTTACGGCCTGCTGCTTCTTCAGTTGCTGTGAACCAGAGCGACAAACAGGAGGAGTGAGCAGAGAGAGACGGCGCCAGTCAGGACGGCTTTCACCAGCAGCACCGTCCAGCTGCCCGGCATGAAGACATGAGACGGACATTACGGGCAAAATAATCTATTACAATAAGAGTTTGGCTGAAATATTTTTGCAACGACTGAGAAATATAAAAATAAAACAAAACATAAAATGATTAAGTCTGGTTGTTTGTTGACCGCTACACAGTGGTCAACAAAGAACCAAGACAGAAGCTACAAACCTTTAAGTCACCATGCCGAGTTATGAAACAAAAAGAAAAGCCATAAAGCCATGCAGTACATGAATCTTTTTGATTTTAGTCCTTTTTTTTCCAGTTTTCCTAAATGATAAACCTAACAGTTAACATTTGATGATGATGATGTATTTGTTTCCCAACCATCTGAAACGCTGACATTTTCATACGTCCACTTCACATTTTAAGTGCTGCTTTGCTTTTATCTGTTACATAAAATTCCAGTAAAATGCAAAAAAAAAAAAAAGGTTTGCGATTGTAACAAGACAAAATGTGAAAATGACTGAATGCTTTTGCAAAAGCACTGCAACCAGAACGATTGGTTTGGGTGAATTTAGGGACCACCAAGAAATAACGCAACGTTTTCTCCTCTTGCATATTTATTAAAATCCTTTGTTTTTACATAGTGTTGCATACAATCTCTTAAGAGTACAGCGGAAGGAAAGTTTAACGTGGAGAACAAAACCAACACAGTATAACCACTCTGTATTCATGTTAAAACTCATTGCAGCTCTCGGCCATCAGCCCAAGAAACCAACAAGAAAAGCGAGCAAATGCCTTCAGTTCGTAGCATTGTGTGTGCAAAACAGGGAGAGTCAGGTCCCAGGGCCCATTTTCCAGCAGCTTCCTTACGTTGCAGGCCACAGAAAAATCTAGGAATTTCCGGTTGCCTTCTATCTTCCGTCAGGGCTGCCGTGCATTTCCGGTGTGTAAGTTAGAAGAACAATCATGACCCACAGATGCAGCACCGCCTGAAGAAAAAACACAACAAAACGAAAACTGATTAAACACTTTGAATGTTTTGTCAGACGATAAACTATCCCATGTGGTAAAAACCAACAATGTTGTTGTTTTGAGACCATTTTCAACTAATAATATGGACAGGCGATATGTCCAGGGTCAGCAGCCCTCATGACCCAACTATAGGGATAATTCATGATAATTAATGGATGGATAAATGTGCTCTTAATGTAATGTACATTTGTCTCCAAAATATTGATTTGATTCATGTTTTATTACTTTTGTTTGGATAGATTGGGTGTAAGGATAGATAAATACATCTCCATAATGTTTCCTTATTGTTGCTTATTCTAGATTGTTTGTTACTAATATCATTTTAAATAAAGATTTAATACAGATTTGAAAATCAAAAGTGACTTACCACGTGACAGACATACCACGTGACATATCACGTTTTGCAGCCATTTCTTTACTATTTAATTTGTATTTTTAATGTTGAAAGTCTTCTTGGGTGTTTTAAAAGGCGTTGGCAAATAAAATACGTTATTATTAGTATAATTATTATAACACGGTCGGTACAGGAAATAGTGTCACTAGCGCCCCCTTCATTTCCGGAATGAAATAGTCACATTTCCATATAAGGTATGAGACTGACAGTGGTCCGTCCCCGCCCCTTTCTGTTTGCTGCAGCTAGGTGTACTTGGGTATACTTGCCCTCACCTGGTAGACATCATGTTTTCCTTCCGGTTCACACCTCGCTGTTTGCTGGCGCTGCACGCCAGCCGCGTACTAATGCGCTCTTGAATGATGCGCTTAACGACGCACTAATCGCTGATCGATCCTTCTTGGGGTAAGAAGCTTCTCACACCCTTAATGTCTGTTAGCCTAGCCTTAGCTAAAAAAAAGTTGGTTTCACAATGGGAAAAAAACGATTCATCAAATTGTGCATATTTTTCAAATCAAGCAAAAAGAACTGAATAACTTTTGATTCGTTATTAAAACCCCCAACAAAGCTCCTATTTGCTGTTTGTCCATGGACAAACTCTTCAACAGTCACCTGGCAAAAAACTGGGAAGGAGGCTCTGTGGGAGGAGAGCAAAGCGCTTACTGGCGAGTCAAAGCATCTGAATTTATTAGGTCTCTATATGGCGATTAACATAAATCATTTAAAAAAAAATTATTTTCCATTCATCCATTTCTATCTAAGGGGAACACACTCACACCTAGGGAGAATTTGGAGTGACCAATGAACTCTTACCTTGTTGTCATGTTTTTGGAGTGTGGGAGGAAACCGGAGTACCCGGAGGAAACCCACGCATGCACAGGGAGAACATGCAAACTCCTACAGTAGTTCTGGGAAGCGAACCCACAACCTTCCGACTGTAAGGCAACAACCTTACGGACTGAGCCACTGTGCAGCCCGCTATAGAATGGCGCTACTATTAATATATCTCTTAGCATTTTGACGTCACCGGTGATCATCATCCGGGCCTTTTCACGTCACTTCCGTTGAAAACAACACCACGTGCGTTGCCCATGAACGCAGTAGCTGTCACTTCCAGCGGGATTCAAAGCAGCATTTATTTGACGTATAAATGCAGACTGGTTGAAGCTAGTTTGAACCAAAAAGTCAAGCTTCGGAGAAGGTAGGGGTTGAGTTTGTAGCGGCTATTTTGTTTGCCAAACGGAACCACCGGTCAAGGAAACCGGTGTGGCTTGAATTAGCTCATGTCCTCAAATCTCCAAACACGTTCAACGTTCACCTTTGAAGGGTTTTGTGAAAATAGCTCATGCTAGCAAACGCTTTGCACCTCGTTATGCTCCTGAAGTAATTTGTGAAATGCAATTAAATAACATTACATTGTAAGAAACTGAGACTTGGAAGCTAACGTTAACTTGAGGCAGCAAACGCTGACTGCTCACGTCACTGAGCTCACTGCTCACGTCACTGAGCTCACTGCTCACGTCACTGAGCTCACTGCTCAGTGACGTGTTGGTGGTGGCTCACACCGTCGCTAACGTATTCCGTCACACACTTTATTTCTCTTTTCTTTTCTCTTCCATTCACTGAAATTGATGAGAAATGATTTGTGTTGTGCACAATCCACAATCTGTTTTGTTGTTTTCTTCTCCTCTGACTCCCTGTGTGAATTTTCTCACGGCGCCTCAGAGTCTCAACCGAGTTTGAGAGAAACGGGAGACTTGAGGACTCAAGGTGAGCTTATACCTGCTGCCCCCCAACACACACACACACACACACACACACACAGCTTCCCATGTAGCGTCAGGCCCGCGCTGCTTTGCCCTGAGTGTGTAGGAGTTGCAGCAGTGTGTTGTTGCAGCTTTGTTGCTGCGGTTGCATGGCTGTGTGACGTGCCGCTCTGCTAACGCTGCATGCTAGCTGAAGATTCAAAGTCTGCTTTAATTCTGCTGAAATGTCTCCGGTTTCTGTTGAGATTCTCCAAAAATATTCCTTTACACGATCTATGAAAAACCCAGAAAGCGGTGGAGCTTTTTAGTAAAAACTATTTTAAAATGTCAAATTTTGGTAATTTAAAAGAAAAATGGATATGAAAAGTAGAAATGTTGTTTTTTTTTTTTTTTGCTTGTTTCTTCTCTGGTTTGTAAAGCCAGAGAAGAAGAAACGACCAGAATTTCTTTGTGTTATTTACTAAATAAATAGATTTAAATGTTAAGTCAATAATTACTGGGGTTTCAAATCAAAATGACACAAAAGACAAACAAAATAGATTTATTTCAAATAAAACTAATATACATTAGAATGCTGACGTTACAAAAAGATTTTATGCTGTTATGTAAAATACATGTTTTGAAGGAATCCCTTTGATCTTATAAATTAGTAAGAAGACGTGGAGCTTCTGCTACGTGAGGAAACATAGAAAGAGCTAATCAGAAATAAAAATAGATTTAAAAAAGTTTGACTGCTTTAAAGTCAGTCAATATTTTTTTTATTGATTATTGAGGAATGTTATAAATAGTTTAGTTACTTTGAAATTCTTACATTATCTTTTGAGATGCTGTTGTCATTTCCTATCAGAAATAAGTTTTTAATCTCCAATTGTCAGGTATGAAGATGTTTATGTTAGTGATGGGTAAATGAGGCGTCATGTATCGTTTTGACCCAAAGCAAAACTGTATTGATACCGCGTCAATACTGTGTCACTGAATACTGACACCTGCTGGACATTAAAAATCCCTACAGGCAACGCAGTTCACAGACTGATTTGATGACCTAGTCTATACAATAAGATTTAAGTCATTTAATTTCATTGTATATTATATATTGTATAATGTCATATCTTCAGTTAAAATCAAAATATATTTGATATTCTTTGATACAGTCAATAAGTAATGTGAACATGAACCAAGTGATGAAAATGAAAGCGATTGTGTTTGGAATGAGGATGCTTGTGGACTGGGGTTTTTTGTTGGTGTTTTTTCCCACAAATTTTCATTTAAAAAAAAAAAAGGTTTTTCTAAAATTTTGAAATTTAATCTGTTCCGTTTTTTTGACACAACTTCTCCTGCTGTAGAAAAAATGAAGTAAACAATACATTTATATGAAATAATTGATAAAAAGCAGCTGAGTAATTTGTAGACTGGCTGTATACCTGAGTTTATCCAGGTGTATCTGTGACTTCATTCTGATGCCCTATGCCTCAGCATTGAGGAGGTGAATTTATCTAAATAAAACAGATTTTAGTGACACTGTATATTGTTCACATAACTTACATTTTGTCTTTTATATTTTGTACGCAGATCTTTATGGATGTGTTTTGCTGGAAATGTCTTTTTTGTATTTATTTATAGCGGGATTGTCTTTATTTCCCTTTTTTCTGCCTAAAGATTTTTATTTATGGAGGGTAATTTAAGAATAAAATTATGAAATGTATAATTTCAAAGGAGAAACATGCAAAACTTAACCTGCAGAACATAATATGAAAGTAAACTAAGAGTCGGTTTCAGCTGAATTTGGATTCAGATAGATCGAGTAGAAACTGGAAAGAACCGGATGAAACAACTACGAAGTGAGAACCAATACCTTATTTTCTGACGTAAGATTAAAATGGCCCCATACTACCAAACCTTTCGTTTGCCTTGAGGCTCCATAGTTGACGCTGTACCGTAAAAGATCAAGAATTATTTTGGCAAATGCATCCCGTTGACAGATTGGCTTCCATATATAAACAGTTTGGCGCACCAGTGTCATTTGGAAACAGTTCCTGTATCGGTCACGTGACTTGCTGAAAACGATAAGCGCACCGACGCTGATTTTGGTCTATGAGCTTGACACATGCGCCGACGCATCGGTGTTACCGGACCCATCACTAGTTTATGTTTCAAACATCTTATCGACAGTTAAAGAACTTTTTTAAAATTTATTTATGTACAGTGAATCAAATCTTAATGTTGCAGTGATATTCTGGGTTTTTCAGAAATGGCTTCAGTCTGTTTTACTTTCTTTTACTTCCCCTTTCTCAGTTTGGAAGTCACAGACAAAATGTAGTAAAAGTAACGAGAGAGTAAATATGGTAATAGATTATTTACAACTGTTTTTTATTATTATTAAAACAAGATTTAACTTTACCGCTAAACTGGAATAAAAGAAAAGTTGGTTTCACAAGCAAAAAATAAAAAAAGCTGTAATGACTGTTGACTACAGTTTGTCTAGTTAAAGGCTCCACAGCTTTGTGCTGCAACCTAAATGTGACATAAAGATAAACTGAGCTCAGAGCGGCTCAGGTCACAGTAAGAAAAACTTCAGCTTTATTAGACTTTATGGTTTCATTCACTGCCGCCCCTAAAAGAAACAAAAAGTCACTTCTGTGAAAGATTTGTTGCAAACAATCCCAGCAGGATTTTAATTTATTCTAAGCCAAGCTCTCCTCCGTGTCTTTCTCCCCACAGTCGCCATGTACCTGGGGATCAGAAAGGGGAAATTAAAGACGGTAAGCCCCGCTCCCTCAGATTCACTTGGAATATGAGAACCACCAGCTCCATGGAGCCCTGCGACATCATGAGGGAGATCCGCAAGGTGCTCGACGCCAACAACTGCGACTACGAACAGCAAGAGAGTTTCCTGCTCCTCTGCGTCCATGGCGACGGGCGGGCCGAGAACCTGGTCCAGTGGGAGATGGAGGTCTGCAAGCTCCCCCGTCTCTCCCTGAACGGCGTCCGCTTCAAAAGGATATCCGGGTCGTCCATCGATTTCAAGAACATTGCTTCCAAAATAGCCAACGACTTAAAACTATGAACAAAAGGACTTAAAAGATAAGTAAAAAAAAAATCTAAATCAAATCTATATTCAGAGGTACACTCCTGATCAAAATCTTAAGACCAGTCAAAAAATTGCAAGAATTTGCATTTTGCACTATTGGATCTTAAGAAGGTTCTAAGTAGAGCTTCACAATGTTAAAAGAAGAAATCAGCGTAAGAGACAAAACCTTTTGAGCGGGGAATTAATTGAAAACTGCATTTATACTCAAATATGATTTTTTCAGCTGATCAAAAGTTTAAGACCATAGCTCAAAAAAACCCGAAAACCCCCCAAAACAGAAACAAAGTGTCAAAAAAAAGGACTCAGTAATGAGTAGCTCCACCATTCTTGTTGATGACTTCAAACAATCGTTTAGGCATGCTTGATGCCAGTGTTTCCAGGAGGCTAGTGGGAACGTTGCTCCAAGTGTTGAAGATGGCTTCACGAAGGGCATCCACTGTCTGGAACTGATGTCCATTTTTGTAAACTTCCCTTGCCATCCATCCCCAAATGTTCTCAATTGGGTTTAGATCCGGGGAACATGCAGGATGGTCCAAAAGAGTGATGTTATTCTCTTGGAAGAACTCCTTTGTCAGGCGGGCATTGTGAACTGCAGCATTGTCCTGTTGAAAAACCCAATCATTACCACACAGACGAGGGCCCTCAGTCATGAGGGATGCCCGCTGCAACATCTCCACATAGCCAGCTGCTGTTTGACGCCCCTGCACAACCTGAAGCTCCATTGTTCCATTGAAGGAAAACGCACCCCAAATCATGATGGCACCCCCACCACTGTGCCGTGTAGAAAACATCTCAGGTGGGATCTCCCTGTTATGCCAGTTACGTTGGAAGCCATCAGGACCATCAAGGTTAAATTTTTTCTCATCAGAGAAGACAACTTTCTTCCACCTTTCAATGTCCCATGTTTGGTGCACCCTTGCAAAGTCCAAACGGGCAATTCTGTGGCGTTGAAGAAGACGTGGCCTTTGAAGACGTTTTTTGTTTCTGAAGCCCTTCTCTCGCAGATGCCGTCTGATGGTTATTGGGCTGCAGTCAGCACCAGTAATGGCCTTAATTTGGGTAGAGGATCGTCCCGTGTCTGGACGGACAGCCAATCGGATCCTGTGGCTCAGAGCTGGTGACATTTTTTTGGGTCTACCACTTGACTTTTTTGTTCCATAACCCTCAGGATCGTTTAAAAAAATGCAAAATGACTGTCTTACTGTGTCCAACCTCAGCAGCGATGGCACGTTGTGAAAGGCCTTGCTTATGCAGCTCAACAATCCTACCACGTTCAAAGTCAGTGAGCTTTTTTGCTTTTGCCATCAGGAGGTCTTGACAGTGTAAAAACTTCACAGAAAATGACATGGAATCCAGATGTTTGCACAGCTTTTGGCTTTTAAAGACTATGGTCTTAAACTTTTGATCAGCTGAAGAAATTATGTTTGAGTGTAAATGCAGTTTTCAGACAATTCCCTGCTCAAATGTTCTTGTCTCTTGCACTGATTTGTCCTTTTAACATTGTGAAGCTCTACTTAGAACCTTCTTAAGATTCAATGGTGCAAAATGCTAATTCTTGCAATTTTTGGACTGGTCTTAAGATTTTGATCAGGAGTGTATTTAAGCTGTACAATCATCCAAGTAGCAGTTTCCAAATGTCTCCTTTTTGTCCCCTGGGGCAACCGGGTTCCCACGGGCACCGTGTTGGTGACCCCTGTTTTGGATCAATAAAGTATTTTTGAATTGAATTTTGAATTTGAATTTTTCTTCCAAACCATGCTTTACGACAGAGAGATGTTTTCCCCATTTGGAGGTCGGAAACTGAAAGCAGAAATATAATGTCACACCAGCAGTGAAAGTTTCAAAAATGTCATTGTGAACTGGTTGGCCAGTAGGTGGCAGCATAAGGAGTGATAAACATGACAACTATACTTGTGTGGCAATATGCCCTGTGGGCTCTGATCGCGTCACACAAGTGCCTGAATTTAGTTGGTTGTGGCGCTGTCTGTATAGAAAGGGCCCTCCCTCACGTGGTAGACATCATGTTTTCCTTCCGGTTCACACCTCGCTGTTTGCTGGCGCTGCACGCCAGCCGCGTACTAATGCGCTCTTGAATGATGCGCTTAACGACGCACTAATCGCTGATCGATCCTTCTTGGGGTAAGAAGCTTCTCACACCCTTAATGTCTGTTAGCCTAGCCTTAGCTAAAAAAAAAAGTTGGTTTCACAATGGGAAAAAAACGATTCATCAAATTGTGCATATTTTTCAAATCAAGCAAAAAGAACTGAATAACTTTTGATTCGTTGTTATTAATTTTGCCGTAGAAAAACCCCCAACAAAGCTCCTATTTGCTGTTTGTCCATGGACAAACTCTTCAACAGTCACCTGGCAAAAAACTGGGAAGGAGGCTCTGTGGGAGGAGAGCAAAGCGCTTACTGGCGAGTCAAAGCATCTGAATTTATTAGGTCTCTATATGGCGATTAACATAAATCATTAAAAAAAATTTATTTTCCATTCATCCATTTCTATCTAAGGGGAACACACTCACACCTAGGGAGAATTTGGAGTGACCAATGAACTCTTACCTTGTTGTCATGTTTTTGGAATGTGGGAGGAAACCGGAGTACCCGGAGGAAACCCACGCATGCACAGGGAGAACATGCAAACTCCATGCAGAAAGGCTGGGAAGCGAACCCACAACCTTCCGACTGCAAGGCAACAACCTTATGGACTGAGCCACTGTGCAGCCCGCTATAGAATGGCGCTACTATTAATATATCTCTTAGCATTTTGACGTCACCGGGTGATCATCATTCGGGCCTTTTCACGTCACTTCCGTTGAAAACAACACCACGTGCGTTGCCCATGAACGCAGTAGCTGTCACTTCCAGCGGGATTCAAAGCAGCATTTATTTGACGTATAAATGCAGACTGGTTGAAGCTAGTTTGAACCAAAAAGTCAAGCTTCGGAACACATCTGTTTTGTTGTTTTCTTCTCCTCTGATTCCCTGTGTGAATTTTCTCACGGCGCCTCAGAGTCTCAACCGAGTTTGAGAGAAACGGGAGACTTGAGGGCTCAAGGTGAGCTTATACCTGCTGCCCCCCAACACACACACACACACACCCACACACACCGCTTCCCATGTAGCGTCAGGCCCGCGCTGCTTTGCCCTGAGTGTGTAGGAGTTGCAGCAGTGTGTTGTTGCAGCTTTGTTACTGCGGTTGCATGGCTGTGTGACGTGCCGCTCTGCTAACGCTGCATGCTAGCTGAAGATTCAAAGTCTGCTTTAATTCTGCTGAAATGTCTCCGGTTTCTGTTGAGATTCTCCAAAAAATATTCCTTTACATCAGACATGTCCAAAGTCCGGCCCGGGGGCCAAATGCGGCCCGTGGTCAATTTTCATCAGGCCCGCAGCCTCCGTCATAGAATCAATAACGCCTGGCCCGCGTGTAATACATTGGGCAGCAGCGCTGTTACTTGCGTGTTCTAAGTGCTGACATCTAGAGGCTGAAATAGGAACAGCAAATTAGTATGTGAGGCCCCCCAATTTTCTAAAATGGCGGCAATTAGCAAAAGGAGGAAAGTTGACTGCGAGGGCCGACGGTTCAAGGATGGGTGGAAATTGGACTATTTCTTCATTGAAATACGTAACAACTGTGTCTGCCTCATTTGTAAAGAGACAGTGGCTGTTTTTAAAGAGTTCAATGTGAAGCGACATTATCAAACAAAACATGCTGAGGCATATGACAAGATCACAGGTAATGAACGCAGCGAGAAACTGAAACACCTTGAAGCTAGCTTAATCTCACAGCAGCAATATTTTACAAAAGCTCGAGAGTCAAACGAGAATGCTACAAAGGCTAGTTACGAGGTAGCAGCGCTGATCGCAAAGCATTGCAAACCTTTCACCGAGGGTGAATTTATCAAAGACTATGTGATGACAATGGTAAAAAATATCTGTCCTGAGAAGCAGCAAGAGTTTGCCAAAGTCTGCCTGGCACGTAACACTGTGGCGCGCAGGATTGAAGAAGTGTCATCGGATATCAAAAGACAATTGGGAATCAGAGGAAAGGAGTTTGACTTTTTTCACTAGCTTGCGACGAAAGCACAGACGCCTCTGACACTGCTCAGTTACTTATTTTTTTGAGAGGAGTGGACAACGAAATGAATATTACTGAAGAACTACTTGACCTACAGAGCCTGAAAAACCAAACAAGAGGAACAGATTTATTCTCTTCTGTTTGCGCTGCCGTGGATAACATGAAACTCCCGTGGAATAAAATTTCTGGGATAATTACCGATGGCGCGCCATCGATGACTGGCAAACAAAGCGGATTAGCAACACTAATAAGTAACAAAGTAAGTGAAGAAGGAGGGAAAGCTGTAAAACTCCATTGCATCATTCATCAGCAAGTTCTGTGTGCTAAACATCTCCAATACGAACATGTTATGGGACCGGTGATAAAGTCAATTAATTATATCCGCTCCAGAGCGCTATGCCACCGTCAGTTCCAACAGTTTCTCAGCGAGATTCATGCGGAATATGGAGATGTTGTCTATCACAATGACGTGAGATGGCTCAGTCGGGGTTCTGCACTGTCACGCTTCTACTCACTTAGGCAAGAAATCGGTGAGTTTTTGGCTGAAAAAGGACAACCTATGGGAGAACTAAGTGACCCTATTTGGCTGGCTGATTTGGGGTTTCTAGTTGACATTACAAAGCATCTTAATGTCCTCAACACCAGTCTCCAAGGACCAGATGCAGTCATAAGCCAACTATATTCACATGTCAAAGCCTTTGGAATCAAGCTGCAACTGTTTGAAAGACACCTGTTGTCGACCCAGCCCAGCACTGCGCACTTTCCAGCGCTGCAAGAAATCATGGCCAGATTCCCACAGAGCGATGTCGCAGTGCAAACAAGGAGGTACGCGTCAGATATTTCATCTCTGGCTGAAGAGTTTAAACAACGCTTTCGGGACTTTGCAGCAATCGAGAAGGAGATCACTCTTTTTTCCTCACCTTTCTCCGTGGACACAGATGATGTTCCAGACTATTTGCAGTTGGAGGTCATTGAGCTGCAGTGTGAGATCCGCGGTCAGCACCAGCAGCTTACTCTCGCCAACTTTTACCGACAGCTGAATAAGGACAGGTTTCCAGAGATTCGAGCATTTGGTAAGAAAATGCTAAGCTTGTTTGGGTCGACGTATTTGTGTGAGAAGACATTCTCGGTTATGAAATTAAATAAGAGCCATGTGAGGACACGGCTATCGGACTCTCACTTACAAGACATCTTGCGCATCAATACTACTGCCATTGAGCCAGACCTGACCTTTGTCCTGCAATCCAGATCTCAGTTTCACCCATCACACTAATGCGGACAAGTCATCATTTTTCATTGACCTAAGTCTGAAAAACCGAAGTCTGGGGGGTTATGTTTATTGTTTATTATTCTGGAGTGAAAGCATGTAGGGTTGGACTGTAAGGTACGCACTAGCTACACCGCTAGTGCGCACATCATCACCGCGCATCCTGTCCCCGGGTCGCCAAGCGAGAGAGAGGTGTGCCAATCAACATTTATAGTTACTGTCATATTTTAAATGAGCCCTGCACTTGTTGATATGACAATTTCTCTGTTATTGTGTTTAAAAATTCTGTAAATATTAAACTCCCATTTTGAGATTTTTTTTTATGTTTCAAATGTAATTTGCACCCAAGAGTACAATTACTTCTCTTCAACTGTTACAAAAAGTTAAAGTGTTAAAAAAGTGAAGTTAAATGAATATTTAATTTCAATTTTCAATGTCAATTGAATTTTGATATGTATGTTTCAAATGAACCAAAACATATGCTTAAGATGGCTGAAATTAAAATAAAAAAGCAAATGTGAAACACACAACAGCTCGCTGAAATGTATTTAAATTAATTGCTGTCATATGTAAAGAACGTCCGCCAAGGTTGGCCCCCCTATATTTTTAACACACCAAATCTGGCCCCCTTTGCAAAAAGTTTGGACACCCCTGCTTTACATGATCTATGAAAAACCCAGAAAGCGGTGGAGCTTTTTAGTAAAAACTATTTTAAAATGTCAAATTTTGGTAATTTAAAAGAAAAATGGATATGAATAGTAGAAATGTTTTTTGTTTTTTTTTGCTTGTTTCTTCTCTGGTTTGTAAAGCCAGAGAAGAAGAAACGACCAGAATTTCTTTGTGTTATTTACTAAATAAATAGATTTAAATGTTAAGTCAATAATTACTGGGGTTTCAAATCAAAATGACACAAAAGACAAACAAAATAGATTTATTTCAAATAAAACTAATATACATTAGAATACTGAAGTTACAAAAAGATTTTATACTGTTATGTAAAATACATGTTTTGAAGGAATCCCTTTGATCTTATAAATTAGTAAGAAGACGTGGAGCTTCTGCTACATGAGGAAACATAGAAAGAGCTAATCAGAAATAAAAATAGATTTAAAAAAGTTTAACTGCTTTAAAGTTACTTCTTTGAGATTCTTACATTATCTTTTGAGATGCTGTTGTCATGTCCTATCAGAAATAAGTTTTTAATCTCCAATTGTCAGGTATGAAGACGTTTATGTTTCAAACATCTTGTCAACAGTTAAAGAACTTTTTTTATGTATTTATTTCAAATGAATCAAATCTTAATGTTGCAGTGATATTCTGGGTTTTTCAGAAATGGCTTCAGTCTGTTTTACTTTCTTTTACTTCCCCTTTCTCAGTTTGGAAGTCACAGACAAAATGTAGTAAAAGTAACGAGAGAGTAAATATGGTAATAGATTATTTACAACTGTTTTTTATTATTATTAAAACAAGATTTAACTTTACCGTTAAACTGGAATAAAAGACAAGTTGGTTTCACAAGCAAAAAATAAAAAAAGCTGTAATCACTGTTGACTACATTTTGTCTAGTTAAAGGCTCCACAGCTTTGTGCTGCAACCTAAATGTGACATAAAGATAAACTGAGCTGGGCGTGCCGTGGTGGCGGAGGGGTTAGCACGACCCCCATTCAGAGGCAACGTAGTCTCGACGCTGCTGTCGACTCCCGGACCCGACGACGAGAAGCACTTTTTTGACATTTATTTCCTCCACTATTTATCAAGAACTTTAAAACCAAAGAAAAAGTTTGAGTTTTCCACTTGTACTTATATGGACTTGTAAATGCTGGGGATATTTGTATAAATATTGTTTTACTCGCTTTGCTTTGTAAAAGTATATTTGAGCATTGCACTTTCTTGCACTCAATCTGTTTTATAGTTTGTGTTGAAGTCCAGGCAACAATAACTATTCAGTGATTTTATTTTGTGATGCAAGCATCATATTCTAGTTTCAACCCCAACATGTGGTTTAGTCTTTCTAGAAAAGAGTTCAGAGTTGTTTGTAGTTTGTGACAACTGGCTTTTTAAAGTTGTAAGTTGTCAAAACTTACTGTTCGGTCATTTTCTGCTCATCCTCTAAAACAAAACAAACACATACAAAAAAATATATATATCTATATATATATATTTTGACTCTAGCCCAGAGGCCCCCATCCTGACTCCAGCCCAGGGGCCCCCACCCTCCTAAATCCGGCCCTGATAATATATGTTACTTATGTATAAATGGTATTGAATAAACGGATGTTTTCTTGAGTATTTGAAATATTATAGTATCAGTGTTTGAATTCAAAGGAAACCATGGCAACGTGACATCACCGCAGTGTAGTGTAATGTCACAATGTGTGACATCACACTACCGTGTCATAGGCAGAATTTTGTGACATCAAACCTTTATTTAGGCTTGTCATCTTTATCAAGATTTGTCACAACCGCATAGCAGCCGTTCGCGACACATTCACCTGGGAGTTCCTTTCGACACTCAAAAGAAGTTCAACTTTGCTTGATACGCAACGGACACTGAGCTTGTGTGAAATCTTTACAGAGTCTAGTAGAAAACGGATTTATCTCTGACTGAAAGAAGGATGTCGTCAAACCAGCTTATCGTTAAGATAGATACACCCAACAATGTTGTTGTGAGGGAAGTTGAGCCACAGACGACGATGTGTAGCGAGAAAAAGAAGGTGCCCTTCATGATGTGTTTAGAAGAACATGAACATAGTTTGAATGACGATACTGGAAAGTTTTACGATTCACTGATCATTGAACCCATCCCTGCAACACAGGAGACTGTGGATGACAAAGGAAAGAACAGACCACCTGAGAGGAAGAGGAAGGAGGAGCCGCTACCACTGAAGGTCTGGGTGGAGCTACGCGCTCCTATTGATCAACATATTTCAATTAAAATCACAGAAATGCAGGACGTCTTATTGATCACCATAAAGGAAATTATCCCTAAAACACAAGAGGAAGTGGCTCAAACACAGGAGGAACAATTGATTCAGGATGTTAAGAAGACCTCACAAGAAGATTTCCCTCCATCGGTTTGTAAGATTTCATCCACTGAAAATGCAGATGAAAAATATGATGGTACTGTTCTGAAAAAACAAGATGATCAGACAGACTGCTTAGAACAGGAGGCTCATACCAGGGAAACTGTCGTCTCTACTGAACTGGATACGGAAAATGAATCCATCTATAAAGCACCGGAGACAGACAATGAGCCAGGAGAGAAAGAGCCATTGACCTGTGAGGACATGAAAAATACACCACCGTCTTTAACTGTGTCTGAACCAGGACACATCCAGCTAGAGAATGTTCCCGATGTCTCTCACGATCAAACCCTAGAAAATGTCCAGTTAGAGAACGTCCCTGAGGTCCCTGACGACCAAACCTCTGAAGATGAAGGCTACAAACACGACAACACTGAAATCCCCATCCCTTTGCTTCTCCCATGTCCAAAAGAGCCACAACCTTTATTTAAATTGATTGTTGACCTTCAACAATATTTACACCATCTTCTTCAAGAACTGTGGAAAACAACTGCGTCACTGCCTGAGGGAATTGAAAGGAGAACTTTCCTGGAAAATAGTTATGAGTGTTGTTTGAGACAGCTCCAGCTCTATGAACAGATGCGACTGCTTCAAGACTCAGAGGAAATAGAAAATTTGCCCAAGTCCCCAGAAGCTCAAACACAGACAGCAAAGTGTGAAGCCACATCTGATGAGTATAAAATGGGACATAATGCGATTACACAAGGAGAGAACAAGAACAAAATGGTCTCTGTGAAAACACAGACAGAATTTCCAGAGACCTCAAAATTGAAAGCAGTCCATCGCCAATTTGTTTCAGCAAAGAAATTCAGGCGGCAATCAAAAGCAGTCCATCCAAAGATTGCCACAAAAACCAAGATGGAGACACAGAAAACCAGGCATCAATCAAAACCCGGACAAAATCAGGACATCACCTCTGAAGAAGACAATAACCCAGTGAAAGAGGTTTCATTTTGGAGGCGTTTTAAAAAAGCTGTCACCCCATCATTTATGCGGCAGTATAAAGATAAGAGAAAACCAGCCAACATGGACCGCTGATGTTTTAAATTCAAAAGAGAGGTGAGAGTTAGCTAATCTGGGCCTCCCTAGTATTTGCTCATTTCTATTAGTTATTTTTAGTTAAATATTGCTTGGTGGAAGTTTTAGTTCCTGTATTCGTCTGTTTAAAAAAGCGAGGGCTGCACGGTGGCAGAGTTTCCCCGTGTATGCATGGGTTCCCTCCGGGTACTCCGGCTTCCCCCATTCAGTCCAACATCCACGTTCATCCATTGCAGTCTGTATATCTGACTCTAAAAATGCAACCAGTAATTGGTTGCAATTTATTGCGATCAATAAATTGCAATAAATTGTTTTGTGACTTGTTTTAATTCATTTTTAGAGTGTAGTTGCTCATTTTTATTAGTTATTAATTAATTAAATCTTGCTTTGTTTTATTATAGCTTTTCTTACTTATAGTAGTTTTAGTCCTTTATACTTCTGTTTATAAAAAAGCAAGGGCTGCACGGTGGCAGTTTCCACGTGTATGCATGGGTTCCCTCCGGGTACTCCGGCTTCCCCCATTCGTTATATATACAGTATATACTGTATATATATATATATATATATATATATATATATATATATATATATACAACATACTATGGAAAAACGTGATGGCCTTTAGAGGAATTGAATACAAGACATTTCAGAGAAATTCTGACGATTTTCCACTTACAGCTAATGATGAAAACATGACCTGCTGAATGAATTGTTCTCAGTGCTGCAGTTGGCTCCACTACACCACCAAACATGACAGGGATGCTTCACATAAATAAACATAACATGAACCAGTAATAATGTGAGGCAACATATATAAGAAAGCGAGGGCTGCACGGTGGCAGAGTTTCCCCGTGTATGCATGGGTTCCCTCCGGGTTCTCCAGCTTCCCCCATTCAGTCCAACATCCATTACAGTCTTTATATCTGACTCTAAAAATTGTCACCAATAAATGGCTAACACAGCAGCGGTTGATTAGCAGGTGATCAACTCAAAATCACTCCTACCTTTTTACTCTCTCTCTCTCTCTGTGTAGTTTAAGCACACCTGTTAACCGCCTGCGCCCCGCAAGACGAGCAAATATTACGTTAAAAACATAACATTCAGTCCGTTACGATATCAAGTTTCCAGGCTTGATATTTATTTCTCAATTATTAATCAGCGCTTCCCTGAACACAGCGATGGTTGATTGACTAGCTGTACTTGGTGCTAACGTGGCTAACACGAGTAACAGTTTAGTCCAAAGCCTTTCCTGCTAAAATAAAACCTTTAGTGTATGTCAGATACAGACACATTGCATATTGTTCTGTTTATCTAACGTAAGACTGTGTAGCAGACAGGCTTCAAGGTGTAGAAGTTGTATCAGTTCTGCCATTATGCTGTACTTAGCTAACGGGAAGCTAAGTGTGTTTGTGAGACGGCCACGCACGTGACCACGTAGAATGGACATCAGCCAATGAAAAGCGGCCCCTCTGGTAAGGTCCATTCTTCTCCGGATCGCGTTTTGAAAGCCAACTCGCAAGTGGTGAGTACATCCAAACACAGGCTGAGTTTTCCTCCATCCACCGCGGCTGTGTTTTGTATTTTAAACGATGCTAAAAGTCAGTGATGCTTTGAAACGGGTTTCCGTGAGTGGAAAACAGCAAAAGAACGATTCAAAGAGAAAGAAAACGGTAGTGATGGTGAAATGAAGCCTCATGAGGCATTGAACCACTTGAGCCAACTGGTTCGAGAAAGGGTTCATTTCTTGAGGCTTCATGTGCACACGAAACCACCTACTGGCCAGGTGTATAATCACAGCCAGCTGTATCTTAACACGTGTGATGCATTGAATTTTTGTCTATTATGGCTCTTGGGAATGACTTCACAAAAGGTGTAGGATGAAATCATTTGTCTACATAAATTATGTATACACATATGTGTATAATAAAATATTGTTTGAATGTATTCTCTGTGTGTAATTATTCCCAAAATGGTAGTGTCATGTGATATGGCATGTTGTGTAATAATGTTTTTCTGTGACTCTAGAAAAATGGCCTGGGCTTAATCAGGCAGAGGACAGTGAAAGTGCCTGTGGAACTAGGGAAGGGGTAGTGAATAGGCTAATGCTTGTGTAACTTGGATGATTTCATGCATTTTTATTAAGAAACAACAATTTCTCCACAGTTTTTGGTTTCAAACGATTTCTCTTTTTTGACACTACATGGATGAGGTGTTATTATTGTACCCCAACTCCTTGGAGCACAATAAACACCTCACCTTTACAGAAAATAACAAACAGTGAAAAATACAGTTCCTCATAAGCAAACCTAATGCATCTGCAAATGTTCAGTTCACCTTACCTTGTTAGGGCTTATCAAATCGAAATGTTCCCACATAGGAGAAATCCTTCTCTTTCTCGCCGGCTCCATCCTACTCCTATCCTGTCCTCGCGCTCCTAAATCTACTCTCTCTCTCTCTCTCTCTCAACACCAAACTAAATAACCACTATCCAAACTCTGCTATCAAAACTCTCTCAACTGACCGCAACTCGCCTACAACAAACCACATTTTGAATGGAGCCTGTGGGGTTTCTAAAGCTGTCAAACCCCACGCCAAACTCTGAGCCACTTCCCGAAGCAGTCACGTGGTACAGCCGGGCAGCGAGGCTTCTGACGTCATCGTTTTCGGCTCCTCCCCTAAATGAAGCAAGCCTCGATACGCGCTTTACGGAAACGCCCCCTCCATTACTCGACACACGCCTCGAAGCCTCGGCACATCACGTAACATCACTAGAAAACGGCTAAAGTCACAGAAAAGTAATGCGACTGCTCTGCTCGCTCGCGCTCAATGTGAAGTTAAAAAAGCGGAACTAGCTTTAGCTTCCAGCTAGCAGCAGCGGGAGGAAATGTCCTAATATGGCGAAGGGCCAACTGTAGAAATGAAGACGTGTGAGCCCTGCCCTGACACGCAGCTAAAATTCAGTCATCACCGAATAAAAGTTTTGACCAGGTTTGGCTCTCAGAGGGGAAACAGCCTGACAGTCTGAACTTGGTAAGGAAATAAACCTGATAATTACAGAGAAAAATACAATTGATAAAAATTGAAAGAGGAAGGGAGACAGATAAAGAGAAATGAAGAATAATAAATAAATACTGTACATACAGGATGGATAGAGAACATTGTCAAATTTTTCTTCCTTAGGAAAGCTCTGTTGAATAGACATACTGAAGATGTTCAAGTATTCCTTTTAATAACTACTAAGTATATTTTGTAGTAATGATCTTTACATTCATTAAAGGTGCAACGGTAGCAGTTTTCTGGCCGATCAGTTTGTTTGCCAAACGGAACCACCGGTCAAGGAAACCGGTGTGGCTTGAATTAGCTCATGTCCTCAAATCTCCAAACACGTTCAACGTTCACCTTTGAAGGGTTTTGTGAAAATAGCTCATGCTAGCAAACGCTTTGCACCTCGTTATGCTCCTGAAGTAATTTGTGAAATGCAATTAAATAACATTACATTGTAAGAAACTGAGACTTGGAAGCTAACGTTAACTTGAGGCAGCAAACGCTGACTGCTCACGTCACTGAGCTCACTGCTCAGTGACGTGTTGGTGGTGGCTCACACCGTCGCTAACGTATTCCGTCACACACTTTATTTCTCTTTTCTTTTCTCTTCCATTCACTGAAATTGATGAGAAATGATTTGTGTTGTGCACAATCCACAATCTGTTTTGTTGTTTTCTTCTCCTCTGACTCCCTGTGTGAATTTTCTCACGGCGCCTCAGAGTCTCAACCGAGTTTGAGAGAAACGGGAGACTTGAGGGCTCAAGGTGAGCTTATACCTGCTGCCCCCCAACACACACACCCACACACACACACCCACACACACACACACACACGCACACACACACCCACACACACACACACACACACACACACACACCGCTTCCCATGTAGCGTCAGGCCCGCGCTGCTTTGCCCTGAGTGTGTAGGAGTTGCAGCAGTGTGTTGTTGCAGCTTTGTTGCTGCGGTTGCATGGCTGTGTGACGTGCCGCTCTGCTAACGCTGCATGCTAGCTGAAGATTCAAAGTCTGCTTTAATTCTGCTGAAATGTCTCCGGTTTCTGTTGAGATTCTCCAAAAATATTCCTTTACATGATCTATGAAAAACCCAGAAAGCGGTGGAGCTTTTTAGTAAAAACTATTTTAAAATGTCAAATTTTGGTAATTTAAAAGAAAAATGGATATGAAAAGTAGAAATGTTTTTTTTTTTTGCTCGTTTCTTCTCTGGTTTGTAAAGCCAGAGAAGAAGAAACGACCAGAATTTCTTTGTGTTATTTACTAAATAAATAGATTTAAATGTTAAGTCAATAATTACTGGGGTTTCAAATCAAAACGACACAAAAGACAAACAAAATAGATTTATTTCAAATAAAACTAATATACATTAGAATACTGAAGTTACAAAAAGATTTTATGCTGTTATGTAAAATACATGTTTTGAAGGAATCCCTTTGATCTTATAAATTAGTAAGAAGACGTGGAGCTTCTGCTACGTGAGGAAACATAGAAAGAGCTAATCAGAAATAAAAATAGATTTAAAAAGGTTTGACTGCTTTAAAGTCAGTCAATATTTTTTTTATTGATTATTGAGGAATGTTATAAGTAGTTTAGTTACTTTGAAATTCTTACATTATCTTTTGAGATGCTGTTGTCATTTCCTATCAGAAATAAGTTTTTAATCTCCAATTGTCAGGTATGAAGATGTTTATGTTTCAAACATCTTGTCAACAGTTAAAGAACTTTTTTTATGTATTTATTTCAAATGAATCAAATCTTAATGTTGCAGTGATATTCTGGGTTTTTCAGAAATGGCTTCAGTCTGTTTTACTTTCTTTTACTTCCCCTTTCTCAGTTTGGAAGTCACAGACAAAATGTAGTAAAAGTAACGAGAGAGTAAATATGGTAATAGATTATTTAAAACAGTTTTTTATTATTAAAATAAGATTTAACTTTACCGTTAAACTGGAATAAAAAAAAGTTGGTTTCACAATAAAAAAAGGGATTCATCAAATTGTGCATATTTTTCAAATCAAGCAAAAGTAATTGAACAACTTTTGTTTCTTTCTTTGTTTATTAATTTTGCTGTAGAAAAAAGTAGCAAAGCTCCTATTTGCTTCTTTTTTTTATTCCTTTTTTTTTTTTCCGAAGAGTTTTTGCGGCACTAGTGGCTCGTATTTTTTCCACAGTAGACAGACAGGAAGGAGGGTGAGGAGAGGGGGGAAGACATGCGGCAAAGGTCGTCGGGACCGGGAGTCGAACCCGCAACGTCCACGTTGAGGACTAAGGCCTCCAAACGTGGGGCATGCTGCGCCACCACAGCACGCCCCATCCTATTTGCTGTTTGTCCATGGACAAACTCCTTAACAGTCACCCGGCAAAAAACTGAGAAGGACGCTCTGTGGGAGGAGAGCAAAGCGCTTACTGGCGACTCAAAGCATCTGAATTTTATTACGTCTCTATATGGCGACTAACATAAATGTACAAAAAAAATTATCCATCCATATCTATCTGTCTAACTATCTATCCATCCCAATACATTCACACACACTCACACCTAAGGAGAATTTAGAGAGACCAATTAACCTGGCAGTCATGTTTTTGGACAGTGGGAGGAAGTTGGAGAACCCAGGGAAAACCCACCATGCACAGGGAGAACATGCAAACTCCGTGCAGAAAGACCCCGGGCCGGGAATCGAACCCAGGACCTTCTTGCTAGAAGGCATCAATGCTACCAACTGTACCACTGTGCAACCCATCAAGACAATACAAATAAACAAAATGCAGTTTTAAATGAAGGTGTTTTTTGTTATTAAGGAAGAAAAACAATGTCAATGAAAAACAAACCATTGATTGATTCTAAGCATCTGTTCAGTGATTGGATGGGCTTTGAGGGGTCCTCAAGTCCAGTCCTCCAGAGCAACAGTCCTGCAACTTTCAGATGCATCCCTGCTCCAACACACCTGAATCAAATGAATGGCTCGTTAGCAGGCCTGTTCAGAGCTGATCCTGGTCTGTTGGAGTAAGGCTGCATCTAAAAGTTGTAGGACGGCAGCTCTCCAGGACTGGACTGGAGCACCCTGGTTTAGAGTCACCTGGTGACATCATAATGGAGAGTTGTGGATCATCTGCCTAGTTATGGTTACTTGTGTTTGAGCTAGCTGGAGCATATAGATAATAAATAGTAGGGGTCCCAAGATTGAACCTTAAGGTCCCCATATGTGATTTCCTGTCCTTTGCCATGAGACGTTATCTGTTGACATAAAGAGGTTAACAGGTAAGATTCAAACCAGTCAAGTACTGGACTAGAGAGTCCAACCCAGCGCTAAGGTGACTTTATTAAAATGTCAGAATCAAATGCTGTCCTTTTTTTATTTTGTTTTTTTACATTTTCTCTCCTAACGACTTGATTTTTCTGTTGATTTGAGGGAGATAGATGTGATATTCCACTTCTTTTATTGTTCCCCAGGTTTGATCCAACCATAACCGGATCTGTTCCCAACCTGTATGGACAGACATACAGGTTGGGAACAGATCATACACAGACAAGAGACAGACCACAAAAAATACACATACCCAACCTGAATGAAATGTGTACTTATACTCGTCAAGATAGTTAGAGTTGAGTTTGTTCAAAATGGAACCACAGAATCCTTTCCACTGACCAAAAAATCTACTTTTATTTCAGTCTGAGTGAAGACTCCATGTTGCTCCTGATGTAGCCGGGTCAGACCGGGAACAGCAGGAAACCTGAGAACACGCTGAAGTTTCTGGAGTCGTCATAGAGCCGATAGCTGGCTGGCAGAGCGAGGCGAACCCGATCGCCCCGATCCAGCTGCAGAGCCACTGCACTGGTCATGGAGGCGTATCCTCCATGGTCATTCAGGTCCAGGCTGAAGGTGACTTGCTGCTCGTTCCTGTACAGGTACAGGCCCATGTAACCCTTCAAGTAATCTGCAGCCGTGAAGCTGAAGAAATAAAGTCCCGTGACTGGAGCGGTGAAAACACCTGCAGCAGCAGCAACATTCATTCATCAGTTCACTGCCCTGCAGACAGACAGACAGACAGACAGAGCGTTTACAGAGACGGCCCTCCTGCTACCTGCAGAGCTGTTGTATCCTCGGCCAACGTTGGTGATGGTTTTGGAGAAGATCAGAGTAGTTTCTTCATCAAATGGACCGACTATTCCTGAATCAGTCAGACCGGCTGAAAAAGCCACCTTCACCTCATCTGGAAGAAACATGTTGGAGCCTCGGTGATCAATCGATCAATCAAGTTTATTTGTACAGCACATGTCAAACAACATGGCCGTTCAAGTGCTTCACATCATTAACACCATATTGTCAGGAGTTGTGAAAACCAATAGCAGATTTTACATTTTGTCATGTGTTAACACACATCACATATGTTGGTCGGTCGATATTCCAGTTATTACAGTTCAAATGGTTCAGCTCTAAACTGGTACGTTTTTAACCCGGATTTAAAGGAACTCGGTGTTTCAGCTAGTTTTCAGTTTTCTGGAAGTTTGTCCCAGTTTGAGGTGCTTAGAAGCTGAATGCTGCTTCTCCATGTTTGGTTCTGTGATGTCGTCAGAGCTGAAGAGTTTAATCGTTCTGTCTTCAGTCTGATCGGTAGCTTAGATGAAACATCTTCATTATTTTTTCATTGTTTCTGAATGTCAGGCGCCCAGAATGTCTCAGGAGAATTTACCTTCTGTGTTCCCCTGAGCTGCAGTCAGCCTCTCTGAAAGTGAAGCCAGTTCAGCTGCTCCAGCTGACATATAAAACACAAAACTGTTCATCCAGGCACAATGGGCATAAAAAAAACTGCTAAAAAAAACATCTGTAATTATCCGTCACCTAGGCTTTGTTTCTTCAGATCATCCAGAAGCTCCTTAGTCACGTTCAGTCTGAAAGTCACAGCTGACAGCTGGGTTTCAAACTCTGAAAAATAATTTATTATAAATCAATATTACTATAATCTCACTCATTAAAAAGTGTAATAATGTTTAGAATCACACCGGTTTCATTTTTCAACCCGTTAATATCCTAAACCAGACATGTCCAAAGTCCGGCCCGGGGGCCAAATGCGGCCCGTGGTCAATTTTCATCAGGCCCGCAGCCTCCGTCATAGAATCAATAACGCCTGGCCCGCGTGTAATACATTGGGCAGCAGCGCTGTTACTTGCGTGTTCTAAGTGCTGACATCTAGAGGCTGAAATAGGAACAGCAAATTAGTATGTGAGGCCCCCCAATTTTCTAAAATGGCGGCAATTAGCAAAAGGAGGAAAGTTGACTGCGAGGGCCGACGGTTCAAGGATGGGTGGAAATTGGACTATTTCTTCATTGAAATACGTAACAACTGTGTCTGCCTCATTTGTAAAGAGACAGTGGCTGTTTTTAAAGAGTTCAATGTGAAGCGACATTATCAAACAAAACATGCTGAGGCATATGACAAGATCACAGGTAATGAACGCAGCGAGAAACTGAAACACCTTGAAGCTAGCTTAATCTCACAGCAGCAATATTTTACAAAAGCTCGAGAGTCAAACGAGAATGCTACAAAGGCTAGTTACGAGGTAGCAGCGCTGATCGCAAAGCATTGCAAACCTTTCACCGAGGGTGAATTTATCAAAGACTATGTGATGACAATGGTAAAAAATATCTGTCCTGAGAAGCAGCAAGAGTTTGCCAAAGTCTGCCTGGCACGTAACACTGTGGCGCGCAGGATTGAAGAAGTGTCATCGGATATCAAAAGACAATTGGGAATCAGAGGAAAGGAGTTTGACTTTTTTCACTAGCTTGCGACGAAAGCACAGACGCCTCTGACACTGCTCAGTTACTTATTTTTTTGAGAGGAGTGGACAACGAAATGAATATTACTGAAGAACTACTTGACCTACAGAGCCTGAAAAACCAAACAAGAGGAACAGATTTATTCTCTTCTGTTTGCGCTGCCGTGGATAACATGAAACTCCCGTGGAATAAAATTTCTGGGATAATTACCGATGGCGCGCCATCGATGACTGGCAAACAAAGCGGATTAGCAACACTAATAAGTAACAAAGTAAGTGAAGAAGGAGGGAAAGCTGTAAAACTCCATTGCATCATTCATCAGCAAGTTCTGTGTGCTAAACATCTCCAATACGAACATGTTATGGGACCGGTGATAAAGTCAATTAATTATATCCGCTCCAGAGCGCTATGCCACCGTCAGTTCCAACAGTTTCTCAGCGAGATTCATGCGGAATATGGAGATGTTGTCTATCATAATGACGTGAGATGGCTCAGTCGGGGTTCTGCACTGTCACGCTTCTACTCACTTAGGCAAGAAATCGGTGAGTTTTTGGCTGAAAAAGGACAACCTATGGGAGAACTAAGTGACCCTATTTGGCTGGCTGATTTGGGGTTTCTAGTTGACATTACAAAGCATCTTAATGTCCTCAACACCAGTCTCCAAGGACCAGATGCAGTCATAAGCCAACTATATTCACATGTCAAAGCCTTTGGAATCAAGCTGCAACTGTTTGAAAGACACCTGTTGTCGACCCAGCCCAGCACTGCGCACTTTCCAGCGCTGCAAGAAATCATGGCCAGATTCCCACAGAGCGATGTCGCAGTGCAAACAAGGAGGTACGCGTCAGATATTTCATCTCTGGCTGAAGAGTTTAAACAACGCTTTCGGGACTTTGCAGCAATCGAGAAGGAGATCACTCTTTTTTCCTCACCTTTCTCCGTGGACACAGATGATGTTCCAGACTATTTGCAGTTGGAGGTCATTGAGCTGCAGTGTGAGATCCGCGGTCAGCACCAGCAGCTTACTCTCGCCAACTTTTACCGACAGCTGAATAAGGACAGGTTTCCAGAGATTCGAGCATTTGGTAAGAAAATGCTAAGCTTGTTTGGGTCGACGTATTTGTGTGAGAAGACATTCTCGGTTATGAAATTAAATAAGAGCCATGTGAGGACACGGCTATCGGACTCTCACTTACAAGACATCTTGCGCATCAATACTACTGCCATTGAGCCAGACCTGGCCTTTGTCCTGCAATCCAGATCTCAGTTTCACCCATCACACTAATGCGGACAAGTCATCATTTTTCATTGACCTAAGTCTGAAAAACCGAAGTCTGGGGGGTTATGTTTATTGTTTATTATTCTGGAGTGAAAGCATGTAGGGTTGGACTGTAAGGTACGCACTAGCTACACCGCTAGTGCGCACATCATCACCGCGCATCCTGTCCCCGGGTCGCCAAGCGAGAGAGAGGTGTGCCAATCAACATTTATAGTTACTGTCATATTTTAAATGAGCCCTGCACTTGTTGATATGACAATTTCTCTGTTATTGTGTTTAAAAATTCTGTAAATATTAAACTCCCATTTTGAGATTTTTTTTTATGTTTCAAATGTAATTTGCACCCAAGAGTACAATTACTTCTCTTCAACTGTTACAAAAAGTTAAAGTGTTAAAAAAGTGAAGTTAAATGAATATTTAATTTCAATTTTCAATGTCAATTGAATTTTGATATGTATGTTTCAAATGAACCAAAACATATGCTTAAGATGGCTGAAATTAAAATAAAAAAGCAAATGTGAAACACACAACAGCTCGCTGAAATGTATTTAAATTAATTGCTGTCATATGTAAAGAACGTCCGCCAAGGTTGGCCCCCCTATATTTTTAACACACCAAATCTGGCCCCCTTTGCAAAAAGTTTGGACACCCCTGTCCTAAACACTGGGTTTCTCCAGGTTTTACCAAGTCAAATTTAAGACTTTTAAAGACCATTATGAATGAAATTTAAGACCTGGATCTCCACAGAACTTCATCCAGCCAACCAACTGCTGATAAGTTTGCACTTATCCATGATAGATGCAAAAAAGCTAACTAGCTAGCAAGGCAAGTTAGCGGTTAACTATCAGTAGACTCAATGAAGATATCTGAGTGCGACTCAAACTTTTGCCTGATAGAAAAGTCCCACAGGAAAAAAAATACAAAGAATATAAACCATTAAATGTTCGTGTCATGACAAAATTTAAGACCCGTGGTTAACGTATTAAACTTACTTTTTAAAAATAAATGTATTGCCTGAATTTTAGATACTTGAATTTGAGACTTTTTAAATACGTTTTAAGGATTCCTGGACACACACCTTCCAAAACGTCCCACCTTTGTCTCATCAGTCCACAGAATGTTTTCTCAAATGTCTTAAAATGAAAATAATTAAGAAATATAAATCTGCAAACTTCTGTGACTTAAAGCCCAAAGATCATTTTTAAAAAAACAGCAATTGAACTGATTTATTAATCAAATGACTTGTGAAAATGTGACTGACCTGCAGTTCTGCGCTGTTCATCCGTCAGTCTGGACTCCATCCAGGAGAACTGAGCTGAAAATCACACATGGAGTTGAAATAAACAGAATTTAAAGCATCAGAATAGATGAACCATGTAACTGTTAGTAGCAAAGCCACTCAGTATTATTGTTATTCAATAATATTGATTTAAAACTAAACTCATCAGCTTTAATCATCTATTTTAACAAGTTTGTTAGAAACATTATAGAATAACTGATAAGCCAAAAAAAAAAAAAAAGAGTCATTTTTACATCAACCAGACAGTTTGGACTGGAGAATTTCTACAACATTTACATGTTGAGACAACCGATCTGCAGCAAGACGTTTTGTTTCCTTGGTTCAGATGGTAAAACATACCTGCTCTAGTTATGACAAGTTATTAGAAATGTTCAGTCGATGTAAAAGTTTCACGTTACCTGAGCTTCCTGTTTCCTGCTCCTCCAGTCGTCTCTCACTGACTCTCAGTCTGACCTCCAGAACTAAACAGGATTCATTCATTCATTCATTTCATGATTTCACTGAGGATGAACAGAACCAAACCCAAGACCTGATGATGGTACCTGCAGACTGATTCTTTGACTGGTCCAGTTGTTCCTCAGTAGAACTCAGTCTGGTCTCCATGTCTACAGAACAAATTAGCCTTTTCTTATATATTTAATTTTTCAACTTGTTTTTAAAATAAGTTTCATTTTCAATAAAGTAAACATCATACATGTGTTTAATGTCTTCTGATCTTCCAGCTGTTTTTCTCTGGACCTCAGTCTGCTCTCCAACTCTAGACAGAAAACTGACTGTTAGGAAGCAGTTCCTCCAGGAGCCATTTCTGGTCAGACTTTTCAGAAATATGTGAATTTAAAAACCTTATTTACGCTTGGCAAAGTTACCTGTGAGTGATTTTTATTTCAAATTTATTTGAACATGAACAAGACATAAAAAAATGTTACCAGTCTAGTTGTTACCTGAGCTTCCTGTTTCCTGCTCCTCCAGTCGTCTCTCACTGACTCTCAGTCTGACCTCCAGAACTAAACAGGATTCATTCATTCATTCATTTCATGATTTCACTGAGGATGAACAGAACCAAACCCAAGACCTGATGATGGTACCTGCAGACTGATTCTTTGACTGGTCCAGTTGTTCCTCAGTAGATCTCAGTCTGGTCTCCATGTCTACAGAACAGATCAGATTTTATTCATGGATTTAACACGATGACATTTTTAATTGCCTTCAGCAGAACTCAGTAGCACCTTACTTGAGTTACTAAACTTCAGCTCTTTCAGTTGTTTCTCACTGGTTCTCAGTCTGTTCACCAACTCTGAACACAAGGAGCCTTTTTGGATCATCCTGTTTTATTTAAAAGGCTACAAAGTTTCCATTAAAACATGTATATTTCTTCGAGTTTTGGAAAGAGGTGCAAACAGATGTAAAAAAATATTTTAGCTATTTATTTAGATCTGGATGCATCTGTTTATATTTTAGGAATAATTACCTCGGACATGATCGACAAAAACAATAAATACTTGGTCAGAGTTTTGCTTCTGATTGCGAAGAAATGTATAACATCTGATTGGTTGAGGCCACGGCCTCCCAGTATTACACAGTGGAGAGAGAATTAGAAAAGTTTACACTATGGAAAAAACAACCTCAAGACGGAGACTCAAGATGGAGACCTTAGAAACAAAATGGAGACCTATAACTAATTTCATATTGTAACCTTGACACCTGTATTTGTTTGTTTGTGTACCTTTCAAATTTATTTTGTATTAATATTTCAACTGATCATGACTGAACTGAACTGCCAGAGTGAATTAATTCTTCATCTAAAGGAACACGTTGATGCAGTTGTGTTAGCATGCTGTTAGCAACCAGAGAGAGAAATGAATGATTTGAAACCAAATGATTAGTAAAAAATGTGACTGACCTGTTGTTCTATTCAGTCCATCAGTTAGTCTGGACTCCATCTGGGAGAACTGGACTGAAAATAAAATTAGAGTGACTAAGAAGATAGTTGAGGAGCTCAATCGGGGGGAAAGGGGGCTGATGTAGTTGACCTGTCTGTCTCTGTTTGACCTGTCTGTCTCTGTTTGACCTGTCTGTCTCCTTGGCTGCTATTGGCTGAGCTTTAACTGTGATTAACTGTCAGGAGGCCTGTCACGATAATACATTTTATTGGATGACAAATAATCCCAGAAGTTATGACGATAACCTATAATATTGTTGTTTTGAGACCATTTTTAATGGTAATGGCAACAAATAATGCAAGAGCACATCCTAAAAGATCAGCAAACTTTAAATTCTAATGAACATTTAGCACTGGAACTGGAAGACTTTCTCCTCTAGATGGAGCCACTAAAGGAGAAACTGCTGCCATTAACTGGAGAAGTGCTCTATGAATTCAGTCCCTGATGATGATGATGATGGTGATGATGATGATGATGATGATGATGATGATGATGATGATGATGATGATGATGATGGTGGTACCTGCTGTGTGATTCTCCAGCTGCTCCAGCTGTGCCTCAGTTGATCCAAGTCGGGCCTCCATGTCTGCTTAACAAATCAGCTTTTACTAATGAAGCTTCTTTTAATGATCTTCATTTGCCATTATTTCACTCAGCGTCCTGATGATGGTACCTGCAGACTGATTCTTTAATTGCTCCACTTGTTCCTCAGTAGAACTCAGTCTGGTCTCCATGTCTACAGAACAGATCAGATTTTACTCATGGATTTAATATGTCAACTTCATTTCCATGTTTATTGTGCTTCAGGTGGCTCAGTGTCCTGTGGTACCTGTGATTGTTGTCTTCTGATCTTCCAGCTGTTTTTCTCTGGACCTCAGTCTGCTCTCCACCTCTAGACAGAACACTGACTGTTAGGAAGCAGTTCCTCCAGGAGCCACTGTTGGATCATTCAGTTTTATTCTACAGTCAAACTTGTGTCAAGACCTGGCTCACTTTTCAGAAATATGTACCTTTATCATTTTTATCTACAATTGTAAGAGCTACAGCTAAATAATTATTATTATTTCAAATTTATGTGAACAGGAAGAAGACATAAAACACGTTACCTGAGCTTCCTGTTTCCTGCTCCTCCAGTCGTCTCTCATTGACTCTCAGTCTGACCTCCAGAACTAAACAGGATTCATTCATTCATTCATTTCATGATTTCACTGAGGATGAACAGAACCAAACCCAAGACCTGATGATGGTACCTGCAGACTGATTCTTTAATTGGTCCAGTTGTCCCTCAGTAGATCTCAGTCTGGTCTCCATGTCTACAGATCAGATCAGATTTTTGATTTAACAATTTTATTCATTTTTAAGAAACAGATTAATTTGCCAATATTTCAGTAAGCATCTACTAGTACTTGTGTTTGTTGTCTTCTGGTCCTCCAGCTGCGTCTCTCTGGTTCTCAGTTTACTCACCAACTCTGAACACAAACCATCAGCAGGGAGTTCCTCAAGGAGCCGTTATTGGATCATTTAGTTTCTTTCAATCAAATTTACAGATTTCTAGCTATATTTTAGGATATGTTAGGAATCTGAGACAGTTAACAATAATCTGGGAGTTTTCCAGTGTTTCTGCTCTTCTCTGTTCTCTTGGTCTGAGTTTTACATTCTGTAAATAAAACATTTAAAGGTAAATGTTCAACTTCACACGCGTGTCTCTCCATGACCCTCAGTCTGATTTGCAAAACTAAGAAAATAATTGTGATGTTTTGGTCTTTAGTTGGCAGTTTGTTAAACATCACGGTTTGTTAAACAGTGATGAGGTTAATGTGGGTGGAGGACGATGTTACATCAATAATTATTTTATAATCTATCACATCGGAGCCTTCTGAATCATAATCAGATTGAATGTTTCTGTGAATCCCAATCCATGTAAACCTCACAAACATGACATGATAAATAAAAGTAGATCATCTGACATTTCCTTCCATCAGGGGAACGATGGTAAGATTTGTTTTTATGTTGGCAGATTTATCAAAAAGCTTACAGATATTTTTGCTTCATTCAGGTCATTTGGGGCATTTTCATTTCTGACATAAATCTGACAAAGGGAACAGTCAACCGTTCTCTCTCAGTCTGATCAATATCCCATTCATTTGTTGGATTCTTAATAAAACGTCAGAGCGTATGGTTGTAAATATCCAGTCGGCCTTATTGTTACCTGAGTTTTCTTTCTTCAGGTCTTCCAGGATCTTCTCACTGACTCTCAGTCTGACCTCCAGAACTGAGCAGGACATAATAAATGACTCATAATGATTATTAACGACCATACAAAACTTATTTAAAGCACTAACTATAGTACCTGCTGTGTGGTTCTGCAACTGGACCAGCTGAGCTTCGGTGGATTTCAGTTGGACCAGGATGTCAGCTGAACGAAGCAGCAGTCAGTCATTTATGTTTGAAATGAGCGACAGAAAAGTTTCACGTTACCTGAGCTTCCTGTTTCCTGCTCCTCCAGTCGTCTCTCACTGACTCTCAGTCTGACCTCCAGAACTAAACAGGATTCATTCATTCATTCATTTCATGATTTCACTGAGGATGAACAGAACCAAACCCAAGACCTGATGATGGTACCTGCAGACTGATTCTTTGACTGGTCCAGTTGTTCCTCAGTAGAACTCAGTCTGGTCTCCATGTCTACAGAACAAATTAGCCTTTTCTTATATATTTAATTTTTCAACTTGTTTTTAAAATAAGTTTCATTTTCAATAAAGTAAACATCATACATGTGTTTAATGTCTTCTGATCTTCCAGCTGTTTTTCTCTGGATTCCAGTCTGCTCTCCAACTCTAAAAAAAACAATAAAAATAGTTTCCTTTTTGTCTCTTCGTTGTCGAGGCCGTTGGACCTTGAAGCGTCTCAGGAGATTGCTGCCACTGGACTCTTTTGTTGACTCACTTTTCTTTATTCTAGAGTTTATTAACCTCCTTTTAAAACAGATACTTTCCTGAAACGTTCTTCTTACATCTAAACCAATGCACATCATCAACCAAAGCCAGCCTGATTACTGCCTTCCTGTATTTAGCTTACGGATGTTTTGCATCTGTTTCAGGTTTTAAAAAAACTGAAGAACATCTACGGCTATAATCAAAACTACTAACATCATTATTTAATTCATTTAACTAACTAACTACAAACGTCAGACACAGATCTCAAACTCCACTGGCAGATCAGTTCAATCGAGCTTTTTCCACTGCAGCAGCTCGCAAAATAAAACCTGATCATTGAAGGCAGCAGTAACCCAGGGTGGATTACTGTAATGTCCTGTGTGTTGGGTCAGTGGGTCGGGTCCTCTAGGGCCCCATCTGACTTCACATGGGTCAAAGTGCAGCTCACCTGTGTTGTGGTGCCTGAGTTCATCCTGTTGTCTCTCAGCTTCGTTCAGGCGATGCTCTGCAGCAAACAGTTCAGTTCGGTGTTAATGGGCAGAATAAAAGAATCAGAACGTGTGACTGGTTGTTGAATGGTCTGACCAGCAGCAGCACTCAGGCCTTCCAGGCGCACATGACTGGCAGTCAGTTTGTTTTCCAACTCATGAATCTGACCTGGAAAGGAAGAGAGTCAGATAAAACATCTAACTTTTTCTAATAACCAGTGGAGCTGAAATGTTGATGTTAAAGCAGACAGTACATCAATATCTCTTGGATATAGACTTTTAAAGTACTAGTTCCAGTGGGAGATTTAAACTTGGTTTAAACAGAAGAAATGTCTTGTTATAAGTGAAACCATCAACCTGAGGAGCTAGTATGTTTTAATCTATATTCAAGAATTTTTTGGCTAAAAACAAATATATTTATATTACTAAAAAGTTACTTTTCAGTAAGTTTTGTCTTATTTCATGTCTTACTTTAAGATATTAGTAAAAGCCCTTGCATCTGTTTTTTTTTTTTAGTTTTCACAAATAAAATTAATTATGAATCAAACAATTCAGTTCTAGTTGAATTATTGTAAGCATATTGGATTTTTAGCCGGAATGGGTCAAAGGTCGTCTAGAGGTCAGTAGCATAGCTCTGGCTAGCATGTTAGCCTTCCAGGATCATCTGAAGTTTTCATCACAGTCTCAGCTACATGCCAGTTTCCCACTACAGATGGTTGAGCTTTGAATAATAAAAGGTGGCAGATCTTTACTGCAGAAACATGGATGTGATGTAACTATGGGCTCATTGCTGCTGCTGTGTTCATGTGTTGCTAACAGCTGCAGCAGCTTTACCTGCTGATCTGAGTCTGTACATTACTGCTCTTAGTATAATGTCTTCCAACATGTTGGACCCAGAAGGCTGACAGTTACCTTCAATGTCAGCCTTCAGCAGGTCCAGGTGGATGTTCAGGTGACTGTCCAGCACCAGAACTTCAGAATCCATCCCAGCTGAAGTGTTGCAGGCCTGGATCTCTGGGAGAGAAGGAAACCTGACCAATGTTTTTCATTTGAACACAAAAGCTTGTAGTGACTCCTGACCAGACGCTTTCCTTTTCTACTCTTGCTGACCATTCAAACTGTTACAGCGCAATGATAAAACGCTCCACTTTTCACACTTTGTCACATTACAGTCATGAGCTTCAATATATTTTCCTGGGATTTCATGTGATAGACGAACACAAAGTCGCTCATAAAAGTTGGTGAAGTGACAGAAAAACGGTTTTCACATTTTCTTCACAAATAAGAAAGCAGACGTGGCATTCTTTGAGTCTGATCAAAGAATACTGACATGCTAAAATGGCCTAGTCAAAGTTCAAACTTAAATCCAACTGAGAATCTGTAACAAAATGTAAAAACCGATGTTCACAGACGCCCTCCGTCCAAACTGACCGAGCTTGATCCGTTCTGCAAAGAAAAACGAACAAACGTTCAGTCTGGTGATTAAAGCTGGCAGAGAGGCTCAGAGCATCACTGATGAAATACAGTGAAGCTCGTGGCTGCAGTGTGAAAAACCTCAGAGGGTGTGAATACTTTTACTGTAGTTCCTGCAGCTGTTAGTTTGAGATTAAGCTCAAACAACCTTTGCTAAATCGAACTTGGCTTCAGAATTTACTTTGAGCTGAAGTTTATTATTCAAGACTCCTGCGACAGAACTGAGACGACTTCAGGAAAACATGCAGACTAGCGACGTTTTCTAGATCCACAAACACCCTGAGCTCTGTGTGATGAAACGTTCAGAAAGTCCCACTGAATCTAAGAATGAAGCAGACTACAAAGAGTGTGAGGAGCAGCCTGACCTGAGATCTGCCCCATCAGGTCCTCCATCAAACTCTCCGTGTTGCACAGTCTGCCTGCCAGAACTGAAAGCAGCAAAACGCAGGTTACTGACAGCAGGCGTCCAGAGGGAATCCACTGGATCAGATTCTACAGGCCCGACCAACTCAGAACATGTGGCAAATGTCTACTTAACAAAAAATAATGGTGACAAAGTGGCAATTATTAATATTAAAAACTTCAAATTTAAGTTTAATTGATTTAATTCTGGTTGTGTGGTGGCAATAAAAACCTAAGAGTTCCCATTGGGAAGATTTAATTTGTCATTCAATACTGTGGACCTCACTGATAAAGTATAATTAAATCTTTAAGTCATTAAGTCGTTTTGAGCTGACATTTATACAGCGATAAATGAAATGCTGTGATATATTCATTTGGCCCAGTTAAACTTTCCTTGAGTGAAAAGTGAATCTGCTGTGTTCTAAACTGTGGAGGCATTTACTGCAGGAGCAGAGAAAGTTGTTCTCCCTCCTGGACTGCAAATACAAAATCAAATCATTGTGTTCGTCATAAATCATCTGGGCAGAATCTTCAAAAATACTGCAGTCATGCAGGAGTTCTGCACTGGGCTTCTAGTGGAATGAAATAATGTCGGCGTTTGA